>NC_139344.1:43562076-44168196 GCF_055883805.1 Amblyomma maculatum
TATTGATGTAGAAAAAACATTCATCGCGAATGAAGTAGCCCGAAAGCGAAAAGAAGCAGTGACAGGAAAGAGCGCTGATTGACAACTAATCCTTATAGACAAAAAGGAGCACAATATATATGGAAGCAGTGGCAAGAACAATCAGGTGCAGTCAGCGTCACGTGGCGCAAAGAGACTTAAGAGTGATGAAAAACAAAACAGGTGAAAAGGCTAAAAGATGGTGGAACTCAAACTAATTAATAAAATATTCCGTTCGTCTCGATGAGGTATATAGCAAAAGGAAAACACGGACGATAAACGAATCAAGCATGCGAGGAAGAAATGTCAGTAAGATGAGATGAGTCAACGCCACATGGTGTACTGGACCATAGCAGCGATAAAAACCAAGCGTACCAAAATATCTACGGGGTGCCCTAGCTAACTTGTACCAAGGTTTTAAAAAATGGGATGGGCCTCAACACACAGAAACCAATTCATAGGTGTTCAGAGCCGCCTATGTTAACCTTCAGGATTTTTTTCATTCACCAAAGTTAACTACTAACTAGCTATTTTGAAAGTATTGCCTTGAGATAAAAAGTGTCAAAACAAAAGTTGTAGATCTCCTCAAAAAACGGCTAGATACGTTGTTTCCATCACACTAACGTTTACGTAAAGTGACATTTTTATCAGCCGAGAACGACGCCTGGCGCAATAAAAAAAATTGCCCACGATTGCGTTACTTCCTAATGCAAACATCAAGCACAGCTCATCAGCTGTTTCACCTTTTCGATAAATTGAGGCAAATATTTCGAGCAAGACACGTATGTACAATTAGAGACAACATTTTTTTTATTTTTTCACACGTATTGTTTTAATAAACACTCTACTAACAGTTCTTGGCTGTCTTGGAAGAAGCTTTGTGGCCTGAGAAAATAAGAGAGCAATTAAGTTATCGGGAGGTTGCGGGTGGCAGCGCGGGCCCATAGGAACGTCGCGCGACGAACAGATAGCAGCGACTCGCTAACGCCGCTAGCGAGTGAAACGAGTGAGAACGGGATGCACGCACTGTGATCCGCTTAGTGAGCCGGCGTTTTGGCAACCGGAGAGAACCCTCGCCGCCAGTCACAGGAAGAGGGGGGGGGGGGGGCCTCCTTCTTTTTCTGCATTGCGGCGACGGTGTTCTACGCAGCACGTTCTCTTCACTCGCTAGCGGCGTCAATGGCATCAGTCAGTCGCTGCTAACGCTGCCTTCGGCGACCGCCCCCCTCCCCATCCTTTCCTCGTGTTCTCCGGTTGCTGCGCGCGCTCCTTCCTGCATCGTTCGCCCCTGAGTGTACCCCCCCCCCCGCCTCTTCCTGCGAGGCTCCGGTTGGCGAAGCGCTGGCTCGAACTGGAGGGCTGAAAGGGGGGTGGAACTGGTTACGAGGCCGACGACGCCGACGGCGCCGATGCCGCCGCAAAACCCAGGAACGGGCGCCAAAGAGCTGCGCTCTAAAAGCTTCCTCGTAACTGCGGCGTCACTCTAAAGCCTCGAAACGAGCCCGAGATAACAAAATCCGCTCTTCTGGGCCGTGCCCTCTATGATGAATCTGGTTGTACGCACTTGGCGAATGTTTTAAAATAACCGGTCACGTGACAGCATTTTTTTAAAGGCCTGTAGATGGGGCGGCGTAAGTCGTAGCGTGATGGAAATAAACTACCTAGCTGTTTTTCGAGATCTACGACTTTTCTACTGACACTTTTTCTCTCGAGGCAAAAATTTAAAAATACCTAATTAGTGCATGCTAATTAAGTAACTTGGGTCAACTAAAAAATATGGAGGTTTGCATAGCCAACTGTGAACAGCTTTGAATTGGTTTCACTGAGCTGGGCCCACCGCATTTTCTAAAACCTTGGTCTAAGTTAGCTGGCACACCAGGTATATAGAAGCGCCCCGGCATAAAACAAATGAAATGAAATCTTGAAGTGTAGGAAGGTGGACCAGTCGTCATTCGGCAGTCGCGAGGTTTTCAAACGTAAAGAGCCTTGTGGTAGTAAAAGATCAAGTGCGTTGCTCCTGCAAACGAAACCCGGTAAGATTGATGAAACTCTAAGAGGGTCACGACTCTTCTGATTAAGTAATGAACTATCAGTGGCAAAAAAAGACAAAAACCCGACCAGGGTGACTTCAAGGCGAGCGTAAAAAGGCGGAAATATTACCTCCTGGACAGGGAAGACCATGGATGAAGGAAACAACTTAGGAGAGGCCCTGACGTCACTTATAGGCCGGCGCGGCCGCGCCGCGACCGGCCACTGTAACGTCTCTCCTCCTCCTATACCCTCCGCCTTTTCTTTCTCCGGGACGCTCACGAACCTTGGGCCCTTAGCAACGCTGTTGTAAGTGGCCGGAGTTTTCATAGCAACAGCGTTGCCGTTGCTATAGGCCCGGATTGGCGAACCCTAAATTTTGACGCAACTTCCACCACACGTTCTCCAATGCATTGGGAATGGCAAGGGCCTCTCCTTAGTTGTTTCCTTCCTCCATGGGTAAGAGCGAGAGCAAGAAACTTATAACTACCCAGTATGAAAGAGAACTGGAAGAGGGTGGATGCGGAGCCTCAGTTTGCAAGCCGAGGCTCTCTCTCAGCCATTGCTCTGTTCTCTTTCGTACATCCTGGACAAGAAATTCATACCCAGTTCAGTGCCACTTTAATGTCATTGTGCACTCGAAGCGAGAACAAAGTGCGCCATAGTTCAGCTAATATCAATTACGATTTTGTCAACTGTGATGGGTGTGACATTGTGCGAGATTCAGTTATTTTGCTCGCGTTGTATTTTATGCTGAAAGAACACTGTGTAAGCGAAAACGGAGCGGAGTGCGCGAACAGTTTAACGTGCACTGGACACTTGTGTTTTCTCAAGTTTAACGCTCAAAATGCCTGCAATTCTATTCGGTTCCATTATGTCTTTGTGTTCAGTTGTACCATTGATTTCAGCGTCGGTGACAGAACAACGAAGCGTGGAGGACGACAGTAAGCTTAACATAATCCGCTCCTCAAAAGACTCGTTTAAAACAGTCGGATTGAGAGCTACAAATTTAGCCAGATTTAGGCGTTGAATACAACCATGTTAAAGTAATCACTAATAGAATCAGGACAGCCTTAGACTGCAATCAAGCAAAGTATCAAGCAGTGTTTCGGAAACGGTACTCTACTATCGATCATATCCATACCATCAATTAGGTGATTGAAAAATGCTCGGAATATAACCAGACCTTACACATAGCATTCATTGATTACGAAAAAGCATTTGACTCAGTTGAAACCTCGGCAGTGATGCAGGCATTGCGAAATCAGGGGGTAGACGAGCCGTACGTGAAAGTGCTGGAAGATATACATAGTGGCTGCACAGCAACCATAGTTCTGCATAAAGAAAGTAACAAAATTCCCATAAAGAAAGGTGTTAGGCAAGGAGACACAATCTCCCCAGTACTATTCACAGCTTGTTTAGAGGAAGTATTCAGAGACTTGGAATGGGAGCAGTTAGGGATAAGGGTAGATGGAGAATACCTCAGTAATCTGCGATTTGCTGATGACATTGCCTTGCTAAGCAACTCGGGGGATGAACTGGAAATAATGATCGATGACCTAGACAGGAAAAGTAGAAAGGTAAGCTTGAAAATCAATATGGAGAACACTAAGGCAATGTTTAACAGCCTCGGGAAGGAACAGCAGTTTACAATAGGTAGCGAAATACTGGAAATAGTAGGCGAATATGTTTACTTAGGACAGGTAGTAACCGCAAATCCGGACCATGAAAACGAAATAACAAGAAGAATAGGATTGGGATGGAGCGTATTTGGCAAGCACTCGCAGATTATGACTAGCAGCCTACCGGTTTCGCTCAAGAGGAAAGTATACAACAGTTGCATCTTACCTGTACTCACCTATGGGGCTGAAACGTGGAGGTTAACTAAGAGAGTTCTACTTAAATTGAGGACAACCCGGAGGGCTATGGAACGAAAAATGGTAGGGGTAACATTAAGAGATAGAAAGCGTGCAGAGTGGGTCAGAGAAATAACTCAAGTTACCGACATTCTAATGGAAATTAAGAAGAAGAAATGGACATGCGCAGGACATGTAGTGCGAAGAGAGGATAACTGATGGTCGCTGAGGGTAACAAAGTGGATTCCAAGGGAAGGAAAGCGTAGCAGGGGACGGCAGAAAGTTAGGTGGGCGGATGAGATTAAGAAGTTCGCAGGGGTCAAGTGGATGCAGCTAGCGCAGAACCGGGTTAAGGGGAGAAATATGGGAGAGGCCTTTGCCCTGCAGTGCGTATAATCAGGCTGATGATGATGATGATGATGATGTTAAACATGGTTTAGAATTTAAGCTGAAGGTGAGAGGACCACACTTCTTCTCAGAGCACGCATGACAGTCCACAAAGCCTTCCGTCGCCGTCATCCATGTATGTGTACGCGAGTTTCATCAGCAGTTTCGTCTGCAGTTTACCGCTCCACTAGGATACTTCAAGTACTTCCTTTCGCACCCAGAGATCCTACTTCTAGCATACGCGCCCACAGAGCCTACTTCTACAGTTCCCTCCACACTGATGTCAACAGGGCCTTCTGTCTCCGCCCTGTCCATGTGCATGCCTTTGTGACGCTGGAGAGATGTGGCTGGGGAGGTGCCGTAGGGACCTGTGTTCTTTTTTTTTTCTCGCCGCCGGCGTGAGTTAGGTTTTAGTGAGCAAAGTGCAAGCATCAGTTTTGATCGCCGATATCTTCGATGCTGCTGAAGCTTGTCTACACATTTTTCCGTTCCTCAGACGACTGGCGAAACAATGATTATTCGTGTGCATATCTACTGTTTTTCATGGTCCCTTTACGAGCAGTGGAAACTTGGGCAACCTCTACGGCTTTCATCTTGCCGCCGGGCTTGTTGCGGTTTCTGGTTTCATTTCCAGTCTTAAGAAGTAGCTCCTGTGCTTTGTCGCAAAGATAGTTTGGAAAAAATTTCGGGAAACTTGAGCTCTGCCTTTAATGGTAGGATGTAACAGCGATGATGTCCCCTGTCTGCGCGCTGTTACAAAAGCCTATGCACTGTAGTCATTGCAGAGAGGTTTGAAGTTCACCCAAGCTGCGCCACGTACCTAATGCGTACAATCGCTTACCCCCCTCCCCCCCCCCCCAACCCCGCATCATCATTTGCGCTGTTCACAGGCGTCGCGTCCGGCCCAGCTGTGGGGTCGACGGGCAGCATCCACGAGACTTCACATGGTGAGAAAAGCCTTCCAAAGGAACCCCGGCTCCCGTCTGTGCAGGGAGGACAGCAATGGTTCCATGCCACCGACCAAACCTTGGGTGCCTCTCAAAACGCGAATCATGCGACCACACCTCCAGCGTACTGGTCTCGCAGCACAGGTGCGTTATTGTGGTTCAAGGGTAGCGTGCTGCCGGGGTGGGAACAGCAATGAAGCGAACGATAGGAGATTGAGTTGGAAAGAGCAAATGAAAAGGGCTTTACACAGCTGTTTACAGCATGAAGGACAAGTAACCCCGAGGAGCAGGACGGCAGCCTGTCTCCGTTGAGCCTTACGAGCAATGTCTGGTCTCTTCGCGACACACTCGTGTCCGGAAACGCGCCGCGTTCCTCTTGTGACCGGCCCCGCTCACTTGCTCACTACATCATTGTCAGGCAGCTGGTGGCCAAGATGAGGCATTGAGAGATGAGCCGAGATGAGCAGCCACATGAGGCATTCTTCATGTCAACGGTGTTCTGAGTGTAGAAAATATAAATATGTACTTGAAGACCGGAAAGTTTATACTTCAAAATATCAAGGCGGGAAGAGTTTAGGGATAATGAAATGTAAATCAACACTTCACCAGTAGAGACGAGCCAGAGAAGACGAATACTGGTGGTCGAGTGGCCGAATTGCAGGAAGCTTAACAGATATTGAATATAGCTCTAAACATAAGAAACTAATGGAATGTAATTAACGGGTGCGCCCGCGTCAGCCAGCCGGCGCACGTGACGGTGCAAGTAGCAGCGAGCGCGGTGAGCCCGCTCCAACCATCGCCAACATGCCAGCCTGTCCCTGCAACGGGTCCTTTCCAACTTTGAAATTCAAATTTATGGCCTAAAGCCAGTATTTAGTAAATATGAAAAATTGCTCTCAAAACACTTAATTCAATGCAAAACAAAAAAACAGCCTGCAGTGCGCAAGATGGCTCGCAGCACTATGTACCTGGATTTTCTGGTCGGCTTCAAATATGTTGTTTTTGAACCCTTCGATGAAGTTAGCATGCATATGTATCTATATATATATAGGAGAGTGTATACCAGGTCTTTCAGGGAAGGTGGTCACTAATTTTTAAACATAGGGTTCTTGAGGTGGAAAGCTTTTTGTGGTATAATAACACCAGTGTTGGCGGACGTCAACAAACCGGCGAATCATGTTAAGTAGTAAAGTTTCTAATTAAATTCTGATAGTTAGCTTTTTTACTATCGCGGATAGGCTCCCGCTTGTAATTAGTGATTTGTAGGCGGCCGTTAGTAATAACCATATCAGCATTTAGAATTCCGAAAACGCAATTGCCCTAGCCGCTGTGGCTGAACTATTTCGGGCATTGCTGGCACGATTCGAAAACAGTGCGCCTGCGGAAGGGAAAAAAGCTACATCAATCAAATCGCATCACTTTGTCACGTGGCCTTCACTGTCCCGATACAGTGACAATATGCGCTTCTGCTGGCGCTGCGCCGATGAAAAGTGGTAAGGTGCTCTGATGGCACCTGCGGCGAGAATATGCATTGCTGATGCATGGCGAGAGGCACAGCTTCCAGCAGCCTGCGTGCGAGGGTAAAAAATCTGGCTAATAGAAACGCCACAGCACATGCAACGTAGCATAAAGCGGTGCAATGTATTCAGAATTAAAACAAGAATGAAAGCAGCGGAGACAGTTATTAAATTTCTTGGAGTGGTCACCTTGTAAGCAGACAGCCTTCGCGTCAGTTGAGCGCTGACATGGCCGCAACTATTGGAGGCCTCAACATGCGTAGACCCCTTTTGGTTAGCCTCCGCGTTTCAGCCTCACAGGTGAGTACAGCTTCAGGACGTAAGTTGAGGACAGCGCAGAAGGTTATAGAACGAAAAATGGTAGGGGTAACATTAAGAGATAGGAAGCGTGCAGAGTGGGTGAGAGAAATAACTCAAGTGACTGACATTCTAGTGGAAATCAAGAAGAAATGGGTATGGGCAGGACATGTAGTGCGAAGAGAGGATAACTGATGGTCGCTTAGGGTAAACTGGATTCTAAGGGAAGCAAAGCGTAGCAGGGGCGGCAGAAAGTTAGGTTGGCGGATGAGGTTAAGAAGTTCGCAAGGGTCAAGTGGATGCAGCTATCACAGAACCGGGTTAATTGGAGAAATATGGGCGAGGCCTTCGCCCTGCAGTGGGTACAGTTAGGCTGATGATGATTATAATGATGAAAATTGGAGGCTACTCTTGGGCCACTGAAATGCTTGAAATTGTTACCGTGCGCACGTAGAAAAATGCCACTTCCGCGGCACGGTTGTATAAGATGAGCATCCTGGTTGCTGTGTGCCCTCGCGGCACTTTCACAAGTCTTCAGTCGTTTTGCGAGAACAGGGTCGATTCACCCTCAACGTCAAAAACGTGGCTCAGTTTTGAGCGAAGAGTTTGAAACTGGTGTCTTGACCTTTGTGAACGTCAACCCAGAGTCCTCAAAAAGTAGAACATGTATCCTTACAAGGTATGCCTACGCCAAGCAATTGGAGGGTCTGATTTTCAGCGCCTAGCTGCTTGAATTTTGTAACTGGTTCCTGATCAAACGCGAGGACTGGAGGGCCCTGAATTTTTAGACAGTGTGATGTGGACAGATAAAGCGCTCTTATCCAGAGAGTCCATCCCGAAATTGCACTCTCTCTCCCTCTCTCTCTCTCTATATATATATATATATATATTGTAAAAGAAGGCTAGGTCGAGACGGCGAGGTCGTAACGGCAAGGACAGCCAAGCCTTGTCTAGCGTTTTTAATCCGATCACGAACCCAGGCGCGCGCCGGAGCCGGCGCCGCGGGACGATGATTATGGTATGTACAAATGAAAGAAGAAGATCATGGCATGTACAAATGAAAGAAGGTCCACAATATATATATATACACAATCTATGTATATATATATATATATATATATATATATATATATATATATATATATATATATATATATATATATATATATATATATATATTGTTGCGAAGGAGACCGGCAGTGGCACGAGAGGAAGCCTTGCGCTAGGCCAGACATTAAATCATCGTTCACCTTGTCGCCATGTTGTGCTGTCTCTTTGCTTGTCCCCACGTAACATTTTGGTTGGAGGTGCGGCGTACGTCTACCCCATCCTTGCCTTCGAGCATGGACACCATCTGTAAGCCGGAACCATCGACCGAGGGCCCCGGGACATCGCCCAACAGCTTCGCCCCAGCCCTTCCTGCCCAGACCCAACCAACTAGCGCCGCTTAGCCCCCAGCCCGGATATGAAGACGAGGAGAGCAGACAGACCAACCAGAACCGAGACGAAGGACCCAAAAGACCCGAAGGACCCAAAGGAACCAGACATGTACACGCAACCCCCGCTCAGCCGCCCAACGTGACCTCGAGTCATCGGTCCCATGGACTCTGGTGACGGATGGTTGAACAGCTCTAAGGGAGGCGGATCACCCAAGCATCATCGTGTTCATCGTCATCGTGGTGGCAAGCGCACCATTCTCTTCTCTTGAACATCTACACCATCACGTCACCATTGACTTCAACGAACCGATCGGGGCGATCGCTCGGTGGCCCCGGGAAGTGGTGCGAAGACAGGCAGTGGCGCGACAGGAGCCCTCGCGCTAGGCCACGCATTAAATTATTGTTCATCCTGTCGCCAATGTGTGCCGTCTCTGCTTGTCACCACGTACAATATATATATATATATATATATATATATATATATATATATATGAATTGCAGTGAATATTCAGTTGATTCAGCGTTGTCTGCACTACACTCGCTCCTTGACTCCCCGGGGTGCAGCTGCTGTTGGGTCAGGGGTGACATTTATCGGGACATGTGGCTTTAACTGCGACGCATGAAGCGTTCGATGCTGGTTTAGAAGGCATGGTGCCAACGATGACACCCGGAATGCTTTGAATGTTGCAGGTGTTAACTGCTCAAGGAGGCAATGAACGTCGTTGAATCAATTAGATGCCAATTTACATGAGGTACTGGCGCTTGACGTTTGACCCATACTTGGTCTTCAATTACAAAACAAAATGCGACCGGTGGCTGCAATTATTCATGAATAGACAGCTCCAGTCCTTAGCAGATCTTCCAAACTCTACGTTCCGACGGAGTGACGCGTTTGTGACTCCCGAGTCGCACGCTGACCAGTTCCGCGCCCCATGATAGGTATTGTACACAGCGTACAGCCTTAAACCATGGTCAATCAAAAAAGAAAATCACTTGGTGCTGTTCTTCAACCGCTTCAAGTTTATCATTTCCATCATATAGCTACCCAGTGTACGTCTGTAGTAAGAAATACGTGCACTTCTTGGCTTGAGTGGAAGGGATAAAATAGGCCAGGCTCGAGCAGGGCACGCTACAGCGGACTAGGTGAGAGCATCTTTACATGCAATGCTTCAATACGCATACCCTTCCGCGGTGTGTCAGCGTGGCCTCATGCACTACCTACTCTCTCAATGTAGCAGTCGATGAGGCTCCATTCGAGGCCTGCACCAAGAACACAGATCGAATTGCTGGCAATTGGTGCCGTGGAGTTAAATATACCAATTTTGACACGCAGAACAAGTGTATGCGGTGATGTACGGGGTATTATTGAAGTGGGATTTGAAGAGTCACGAGTTGCGTGAGCGTTGTTTCGAATCCTCCTCGGTGCGCAAGAAAAGTGATAGCTCTCGTATTCTTTGCTAATTTTTTTAAACACATAAACTGCAAATAAAACAATTTAGGATACTCTAAAACGTCTCTTATTGATCTCTCGCAAATCCTTACTATCCAAAGAAGGTAAAGAAAGAGCTAGAGTGATCCACGAAGATCTTGAAAATTCGCAATTCCCAACAAAAGAAGCCTGAACCTCTGATAGAAAGTTTGGATTTAGCCCTATCTGTTTCCGTAGATTCTTTCCGACCCCGTGGCACTACTTTTGCTCCCTATGCCTCAGTATAGAAGGTACAAATATGACATTCTTATATTTGGCCTTTCGTATGCCTTACGTGACTTCAAAGGCGCCTCAAATCGTCTGTGATGTCCCGGCTAAACCGAATCAGCATAAGAAAATGATTAGCTTGTAGCTGAATTTCTCAATTCTTCTAAATGGTACTGTATATTTCCTTCCTATTCAGAGAGTGTGCCAAAACGTCTGTAATGTGTTGATTGATTCTTTTCTTTTTTTTTCTGTTATTCAAAGCGAGCCCCACTTCAACATGCGCTGTGCTGGCTCATGGACAATTTTGGAAGACGGTGCGCGTGAAGAATATGACGACATGGAGACAGGTAGGCTTGCTGACGGGTCTTTTGCTTGCACTAGTTCAGAAACTGGCTGCAGGTTACACTGGAGTGCATAAAGACTTCACAAATACAAACGGAGCACCTCTATTCGGTTTGATATAAAACCCCCGTCTCATGGTTTGGAATATAATGTTTAATATAATCTTCAAAATGAACTGCTTTAACAAAAACATGCGTTTCTGAACGTTCCGAAATTGCGTATACGAATTAACATTATACGCTTAACATTCGCAGTCGATTAGAAAGCTGATCCTATCTTGCGCTTTGAGTGTTCGGTAAGGCTAAAATATTCGATACAAATTTATTAGCCGAGAAAGCAACCTGAAGCCTCCCTGTTTTTATTCCCGTCTTTGGCTTGGCAATACTTTTCGGCAGCGTAATGACAAGATTTAATGAACCGCCCCTCGACCATTCGGTAGCGTTAACACCTTTCAGTATGTGTAAATAGGGACACAACGCATTGTTATGTCATGTTTAGCCAGCTCCATTCTTAGAGGACAGGAAAAACTGCGGCGAGCCGTAAATGCCGCAGTCGAATGAGGCTAGTACATACGGCTCAAATATGACAGTATAGAGGATGCTTTTCCGGTGAGCCGGCATCAAGGGCGCAGGGATTGAGGTGCACTGTGCCTTAAGAGCGGTGAAAGAACGGACGTGAGGGGGCCTGTCGCGGGGCCGCATTGCCCCTATTGCTTTGCGCTGCCTTGTGCGCTGAACACTGCGGCGCCGGCTTCTGCAGCTAAGCGTTGTGTAAAAACGTACACACACAGCTGGAAAGCAGCGCTCGGGTTTCTTCCCTCGTCCACCTCATAAGCACTGCCCTGCCTTCCAAGTGGTGAATAATCGAGCGGCAGCAAGCGCTAGCGCTATAGTTACGGACGTATGTGATGTCAGCGAATGATGTCAGCCAGGACGATGGATAAAAACTACTCCAAGGACAAAGGAGCCTTCTTTATGGATGCTTCGGGTCCCTGTGAAGGCATCACAACAGTAGCCGTCCCTCGCCTAAGCCATACGGTAGCGGTGCTGACGGCTAAAATTCCAACGTCGCAGAAATGGAGGAGGCAGCGGTCGCATCAGCCGCTAATACCGATTCCATATAAATCGTCACCGACTCCCAAACAGCCTACAGAAAGTACATCCGAGTCCGCGTTTCTCTCTCGGCCTGTAAAATCCTATCCCAAGCCAGACACCAGGCCTTAGGTAAAGAACTAACGTGGCTACCTGGTCATCAAGGAGTAGAGGGAAACTAGTGTGCACACGCCGCAGCCCGAGCATTTTTCACCCGGGATCCCTCATCACTCCCCTCACATGACCAACCGCAGCTCCTCAGTACATATCCCGAGACACTGCAACACGTCCGCCTAGCGAGGCAAACATTCCCAGCTCCTGCTAAAGGTCTCGATAAATCAGAGGAGTGTCACCTCGGGCGTTTACAAATATGATCGTACAACAGCCCAGCTTGACTGCACAAAATATATCCGGGTACTTTCTCATCTGAATGCACATTTTGGGGTCAGAAAGCAGACCTTCGCCACATGATATGGGCTTGTCAAGAAAACCAAGCCAAACCTCGTAAAGAAAACCCAACGTGGGCGGTTTGGGAAGAGAAGGAGGAAAAAAACTTCATTTAAATAAAAAAACTGTAAACACTCCCAGGAGGACCTCTTAGTCCAGGAGCCATCTCGCTGTTCCTTCTAGCTTAGCCTGCTCGACCAGCTGCAACTGATCTGCAGGTTCCGTGGCTAGAAGGGCAGCCTCCCAGAAGAAGAGGTGGGGTGTTTGATGGGAGGAACGCGGATGGGATATGGGCATTCCCATAAGTAGTGGTAGAGGGTGGGTGGGGTTAAATCCCCTCAATACACTGGAGGGGTTTTAGGTGGGGTGGCATTGCATGTGGTGCAGTATGGCGGGAAGTTCGTGGGGTGAAAGATGTGAGCAAATTGAGGAGATTGGAATGAATGTGTCTGGACTTGTCGCCAGTATACGTGCTGTCGATCTGAGAACGCGTGTGATGCGGTGGCGGGTACGTGTCACGGCAACGACGATAGTTATAAACAATTGTAGTGAAGTCAAGAGGTTCGATGGGGGTGTATAATGAAGGTTTGGGGGGCCATCCACCGGCGCCCGGAAGCTTAGTTGTCGGGCAAACGCATGATCACGCTCATTTCCGAGGATGTCCTCGTGCCCAGGTAGCCATGTGATGGTGATAGGATCGGGAGGGGTAGATAGAGTAGAAAATATTTTAGCAGATGGAGTGTGGGAGGATTCCTCGCAGGAGATATCTGTATGCTCTTTGGGAGTCTGTGCATATCGTGGTGTGCTGAGTCTGTAACTGACTGATCTGTGCAATAACGAGTGTAATGGCCAAGCATGCGGCCTCGGCGATACTAGTGCATTGAATGGAGGCGGCATTGAACGTTGAGCGCCGAATGTCTGTGAACACAGCAGTGCAGATGTGAGGAATGTCCGGATTGTGTGAAGCATCCATGTAGATGATGTCCTGGCATGTAGAGTACTGCTTGGAAAAATATGAGGCACGGGATGCGCGACGGTCTTTGTGGTGCTCGGGATCCATATTTCGTGGGAGGGGTTTGAGCTCGAGGAGGCTTCCCAGATGCGGAGGTATGGCTATATGAGTGTGAGGTGAGGGATCAGGGTTCAGTCCCCTGACCCATCCCCTTTAACATCGCCCTAACTCCCTTAGCCCGGATACTCGAAACTATACCTGACCTCCAGCATGCAATATACGCAGATGACATCACACTATAGACTACTAAGGGTAGCCCATTGAGCGATTGAACGCAGGAGATGAATGTCTGTAAGTGTTGTGCGGAGTCGACGTTGTTGGCTGAAGAGGTGCGTCTCTATGATCTCAACATTGTTACGTATGCCTAATTGAAGGAGCTGAATCGTACTGGTATGACAAGATAAATGGAGGGCAGCTTTAACGGTTGAGCGGTGTAGGACGTTAAGTTCATTGAGTTTGGTTTTGGTGATGTGGTGGTAGGAGAGGTGGTAGGCCTGTCGACTAACGATAAGGGCGGCTACGAATCTTAGTGCCTTTTCCTTGAGGCCATGATTGCGGCTTGAAATGCGACGAGTGATCTGTGGTCTGGTTGATTTGGCGCTGCAGTAGGTGTATGGTGTGGGTGGCTCTAGTGTCTTGTTGAATCTGGAGACCCAGCAGTCGGAGCCGTGGTACTTTGGGAATCGGAGCATTATCAAGGAGTATACGGTGATGGTTGGGGCACGTGGTGAACGCTTGACGAATAGGAGCTCAGATTTCTGCGGTGCACACGCAAGACCTGTAGCCCGTGTATATGTGTGGTTGGCATCTGTAGATAGTTGCAAAGTATGTTCAACTTGGCCAGGGCAACCCTTAGTAGTCTATAGTGTGATGTCATCTGCGTATATTGCATGCTGGAGGTCAGGTATAGTTTCGAGTATCCGGGCTAAGGGAGTTAGGGCGATGTTAAAAGGGATGGTTCAGAGGACTGAACCCTGCTGTGTGTCTCAGTTGTGTAAATAGATGACCGGGGAGGTGTAGGACCCGAGTGCGATATGAGCCGTGCATTTGGTTAGGAATGCCTCAACGTAGCGGCAGATCGTAGCCCGCAGTTAGTTGTTGCAAGGGAAGACAGAATGTGGTCATAACTCATGTTACCAAATGCCCTTTGTATATTTTCAAGTATGGCCCTTGTGGCATGTTTATGGAGGGTATTGTCTAGGATGGTCTCTTTCAGGTGTAGTAGAATGTCTTGGGTGCAGAGATGTGGGCGGAAGCCGAATTGAGAGTGAGCAAAAAAAACGGTAGATTCGAGTTTAGGTTGAAGCCGTCTAAGGGTTACGTGTTCATAGAGTTTGCCAAGACAACTTGTGAGAGAAATGGGGCGTAGGTTGTCTAAGGAAAGGAGTTTTCCGGGTTAGGAATGAAGTTGATTGCAGCGTGTTTCCAAGAGGCTAATAAAGTGCCCTCCCTCCAGTGTTGGTTGTAGTAAGCTGTGAGTTGAGAGAGAGATGTATAATCGAGGTCTCGAAGGAGCTTGTATGTAATTTGGTCAGGCCCGGGTGTGGTGCCACGAGCGATGTGGGTGAGGGTGGCCCGTACCTCCGCGGTGGGTATGTCCTCATCCAGCCTTGGGTTATATAGGGGAGGGGATGGGGGTGTGGAGGAAGGTGGGAGGGGGGCGAAATGTATCGCTGTGTGAGGTATTGAAGGATGTCTGTGCCTTGTGCTTTAGTGTGAAGAGGCGGTGCCTGTTGATGGCTGTCTGTTGTTTGGTGGTTGTGGGGTCGAACAGGGTTCGGAGAACATTCCAAGTTTTTCGTGTGCCTAAAGTACCCTGAAGGCTGTTGCAGAGGTTTCGCCAGTTGGAGTTTGCCAGATTCGCTGCATGCTCTATGGCCTTGAAGGTAATGTGTGCGATTCGGAGGCGGATGTTTCTGTTGTGTCGTCTTTTCTATCTCTTAACGACGCTTCGCCTTGCCTCCCAGAGATGCAGAAGATGAGCATCAATTTGGGGTGCTTGCGGAGTGTTTTTGATGTGTTTAGGGTTGCGTTTGAGTGCAAACTGGAGCTTTTTTACCCAGGCGTCCAGTGGGAGATCGCTGTCCTCGGAACTGACTACCGCTAATTGCTCACGAAATCCTTTCCAATTAGTGAGATGCTAGGTCTTGGATGTGAACTGTTTTGCGCCATTGTGCAGTTGAGTTTGGATAATATAATGGTCGCTGCCCAGTGTGTCTTTAGTGTGTCTGTAGAAAATGGGAGAGCAAAATGTTGGTCAGGGTAATGTCAGGGGTGGTGACTCTGGTGGTGCTAGTGCCGATTCGGGTAGGGGCATTTGGGTCCGTGTTGAGGGTGAGGGAGTGTTGCATAAAAGAATTGTACAGGCGTGTGCCCTTGGGAGTGTTTTTAGGGTATCCCCAGGCTGTGTGCCCAACATTGCAATCACCTACCATCAGTGTTTGTGACCCAGATATGCGTTGGATGTCGGCCAGAAATGTGAGGAAGCCGTGTCTTGTCGCTCGGGGTGGGTCGTAAACGTTTGTTATGAAAAGGCTGGGGGCGTCTGGTGTAGGCGGGAGTATTTCTATGAGCGTATGCTCAATTACTTGGTTGCTGAGTGTATGGTCTATGGCCGTGAGAGTGTTTTTGACGAGAATCGCAGTGCATGCAGATAGGGAGGTGGTATTGTATCCGGTCAAAGTGGGCGAGCAGCTTTTTTCCTGAAGGGCTATGACATCCGGGGTAGTTGCATGGTTCTGAATGTAGAATTGTAGTGATACCCTTTTTCGTCTGAAGCTACGGCAGTTTCATTGCCAGACTGTGATGCCGGAGGCTGCAGACCGACACGTCTTCTTATTGTGTGCCATTTTCGCTGTGCGTATGTTCCGTGCACGGCCCATGCTGAGTTCGTGCACAGATCTTGTCCGAGCGTTCATTGAAAACAGAGCATGACACGTGTCCCGCATGAAGATTTGATGGCCGATCGGCGGCAGCACAAGGGGAACACTTAACGCTGGGATCCCGAATGGAACTCGGGCAAGCTGCCAAGGCATGCGGCCGGGTGTAACGGCCTTCGAAGGGTTATTCCTCAGCTTACACTTCTTCAAAGCGTGCCCATACTGTGCACAAAATGTGCACAGAGGTATAAGCAGGTCCTCGCACACCTCGACGGAAGTCCACCCCATGATTACTCGACGCGCGTTGCAGAGACGGGCAAAAGCGGGGGGGGGCGAGAGTCTGCTTCAATGACGTCAACTAACTGTCCGGAGGTGGCCCTGTTCAGCTCCAACCTTGCGGCACAAAGGACCTTGCTGGCGAGAGCTCGGGCAGCGGCATCAGCCAACGGAGTCTCGGACTGGGCACCCGACCAACTCCTCCCTTAACCCATAACTCATGCAATACAAATATATGTATTATACTACTACTAGTGAAGTCGTACCATGGTAATGTGCAGTACTGTGAACGGCGGTGCGCGACAGCAGCCAGGCGCTGCGTCAGTAGTCGCTATCAGTTACGCACGAACATCGCACCAGCTGCAAGGTCCCCACGCTGAGGCGGCAGGCGTTGGTGCCCCCGACCACAGAAGGCACGAGGAAACCGAAGAGACGAATTCTAAGGAACATCAAGAGAAGTATGTACGCTGGCAAGTAGGAAGGAGGTTATCAAAAAGACACGGGTGATGATGCGAATAAAAATGGGGCAGTTCTGGTTGCTCAGTTTGAAATTATGCAAATCTGGAGGAGCCCCGTCGCGGTGGCTAAATTGTTAGGCCACTCGACTGCCAATGTCGAGGACAGAGGTTTAAACCTGGCCACAGCGGCCTTTTTTAATGCAGGTTAAAGGGCATGGCGCCCGTGTGCTGTGCGCTGACATTTCATGTTAAAGAACCCGAAATGGTCGAAATGTCCAGAGCCCTCCGCTACGGCACCCCTCATAACCCAAGAAGCTTTGGGTGGCTAAACCCAATAAACCAAATTACGAGGCACAGTGGATGCAGTAGAGCCAGGCACGAATTGCGCCAGGTCGGCAGTGAAGGCCGTAACATAGGGTAATGATAGACATCTCTAACGTTCGTACCACGTGGACATAAGGACGTAGCCAGGAAGGCTAACCGATATGGGTGTGCCGGGAGGCGGCCATAACCGAAAAGGTGAGGGACAAGGGAACGAGAAGAAAAGGGCCTCGGCGTTGTTAGACGAGCACACTGTACCTCAAAGCAGACGAGTACTTACAAGATTATGAGTGAGTTTGGAGACAATCGAACGCCAAAACTGGCTTGGCAAGCCGCCAATGTACGCGACAGAGGCAACTCATTCCGCCAGCTCGTTTCCTCGGGGGAAAACATAAGCGAAGACATATGATGGAGGTAAATAGTACGAAGATGTGAGAGAGAAATACGTGTGATATTGAGTATCTCATACGGAAATCACGAGTGGAAACGGACGAGAGAGTCCGGAGAAGAGAAAGACTGTCTGAATATGAGTGAAGTGGATGAAGGAAAGGTGCACATTGAGCATAAAGGCGGACCTTGAACAAAGCTACAGCCTTCTTATAAAATGCGCTGGATGTCACAGTATGACGGAAGCGGACAAAATGTCACTGCTGGAGAGAAGAGAAAAGGGCCACGTACACAGTGCCCGCGGACGTGGAAGTTTAAGAACACTATGAAGAAAAAAAACTTATGTACTTAGAGGAGGTGAAGCAGTAGCTTTGCTAATGTGGCTCCGCAGCCGCAATGCTTCCATAAAGGTACGCAGCGTCGGTTTGTTTTCAAGTTAACGATGGGGATTCCCGCAGAGACAATGTGCTCTTTGCAATGAATGACTTAGTGCTGAGATTGTTCCAGTTTTGTGTATAAAATCGTAAAATTGGCCAGCGATACTGAAACGTAGCCGGTTTTAGGAAAACATGGCAAGCAGCCACCCCTGTTTTGAATTTCCTGACATCGTTTCGCACGCGTTTTGCGTTGTAGCGTGCTCGCGGGCCTGACATTTCCAGTGCGTCACACTTGTAATATGAGAGTTTTGTTCTTGTTTTTGTTTCACCGTTTCTGTGTGCGCGTGTCTCATACATATACAAGTGTCAAACATGGAAATTTAATCGCACTTCGAACTTTTCTACATTTCGCCTCGTTAGTCACTGTGGCCACAAGGAAAATTTAATCTAGAATGTACTCTTTTTTTTCGAGGGACGTGTACGTATGCGCTTTCTCTCGTGCTCCTTTATTTCTGTAAGCCGAAGATGCTGCGTCTGTATTTCCTGAGAGGCGCACTGTACGGCACGGCAAACTGTGGGACGATATGCTAATTATTGTGTTAGCACTACCCCGTCCTTTTATCGAGACTGGCAGCGTACTACCCGGCCGGTTGCCATAGGTTTCGAGAGCACACCACCTCTGGCCAGATAACGGCAGCCCTGCTCCGAACTAATCCGCAAAATAAGATCGCGCCGATTTTGTACAGGAATTCTCGCCACAAGAACAAGAACGCTCAGAGTTCGCGTGTAGAGCACGGAGTGGATAAGTTCCATGTATAGGCCACTGTCAGTGAATTTCAGTGTGACGCTGCGCTAATGACCCTAAGAGCGAGTAAGAAGTCGGCAACGTTTTTTGAAGCTGACGAAATCGTATCGGATTGTGTGTGTGTGTGTGTGTGTGTGTGTGTGTGTGTGTGTGTGTGTGTGTGTGTGTGTGTGTGTGTGTGTGTGTGTGTGTGTGTGTGTGTGTGTGTGTGTGTGTGTGTGTGTGTGTGTGTGTGTGTGTGTGTGTGTGTGTGTGTGTGTGTGTGTGTGTGTGTGTGTGTGTGTGTGTGTGTGTGTGTGTGTGTGTGTGTGTGTGTGTGTGTGTGTGTGTGTGTGTGTGTGTGTGTGTGTGTGTGTGTGTGTGTGTGTGTGTGTGTGTGTGTGTGTGTGTGTGTGTGTGTGTGTGTGTGTGTGTGTGTGTGTGTGTGTGTGTGTGTGTGTGTGTGTGTGTGTGTGTGTGTGTGTGTGTGTGTGTGTGTGTGTGTGTGTGTGTGTGTGTGTGTGTGTGTGTGTGTGTGTGTGTGTGTGTGTGTGTGTGTGTGTGTGTGTGTGTGTGTGTGTGTGTGTGTGTGTGTGTGTGTGTGTGTGTGTGTGTGTGTGTGTGTGTGTGTGTGTGTGTGTGTGTGTGTGTGTGTGTGTGTGTGTGTGTGTGTGTGTGTGTGTGTGTGTGTGTGTGTGTGTGTGTGTGTGTGTGTGTGTGTGTGTGTGTGTGTGTGTGTGTGTGTGTGTGTGTGTGTGTGTGTGTGTGTGTGTGTGTGTGTGTGTGTGTGTGTGTGTGTGTGTGTGTGTGTGTGTGTGTGTGTGTGTGTGTGTGTGTGTGTGTGTGTGTGTGTGTGTGTGTGTGTGTGTGTGTGTGTGTGTGTGTGTGTGTGTGTGTGTGTGTGTGTGTGTGTGTGTGTGTGTGTGTGTGTGTGTGTGTGTGTGTGTGTGTGTGTGTGTGTGTGTGTGTGTGTGTGTGTGTGTGTGTGTGTGTGTGTGTGTGTGTGTGTGTGTGTGTGTGTGTGTGTGTGTGTGTGTGTGTGTGTGTGCCTGCGTGCGTGCGTGCGTGCGTGCGTGCGTGCGTGCGTTCTCCTCGCTTGTGAGTGTAAGCGTCGCTGTGTAAGGAGAGAAGCGAGGTACTTAAACGCGTATGAAATATAGTGCTACTTTACTAGCAGCGCTGAGCCGAATGTCGATTTTATTAATGTAACAGTGGCGTACATTTATCTCGCTTTGGCATAAAATATTTGGAGTAACATTCAAGTACTGGGCTACATGTGCCTTCTCAAACGTTTTCGTGGCTGTCTGAATCAAAAATTGCTCACTGTCTTTTTTACGGATGCGTAGTAGCTTTCGAGCTTAGCAGAAAAAGAAGTACAAATGGGTTTAACGTTCAGGTGCGACGCCGGCTAGAGGGACGCCGTACGTTTTGCTAATCTTGATTACTTCGATTCAGTTGTTTAACGTGGCGTTAGGACGTCACACAGCACAGAACAGCCTCGCGTTCCAGCTATCCCTGGGTTCGAACCCACATCCTCAGACTTGGCAGTCCACCTCTCTAACCAGTGTGCCATCGCGGTGGTCGTTTAACCGAAAACACAATAATATACAAATAGTGTACATATATACTTCAGGAAGTATTAAAATCGCACGAAGAAAGTGCTCAAACAACTTCATTGCGCATAGAAAGGGCACGGAATGTTCTGTTCAACCGGCATTTAGTTCGGCAGCAGTATTCAGGCGGGCTCATCCTTCAGTAGCCGTCGGATTCTAAATAGAAACGGGAATATACATTTTCTGGGTGGTTGCATAGGTTTCGGACTGCAGTGGCCTGATAGTTTTACTTTGATACCTCGTCTAAGGACATCGTTCTTGTGTTTGAGACAGAAGCACTGGAAGTGGTAGGCGAATATGTCTATACTTAGGACAGGTAGTAACCGCAGATATGGATCATGAAGGGAAAATAACTGGGAGAATATGATTGGGATGAACCGAATTTGGCAAGTATTCGGAGATTATGACAAGCGGCTTATCGGTTGATAAACGGAGATTTGGTATAGTTGGTGATAAATCATATTTAAGCAACAGCGCGTAAAGGTCAAAGACTAGAGAAAGAAGTGACACACGAGGACGCTGATGTGTGTCCATCGTGTGTGCCTTCTTACTTACGTATTTGTCCTTTAAGCGCTGTTGCTTCAATATGATCTTATCGGCACCGGTATCGCTCAAGAAGAACGTTTATAACTGGTGCATTTTACCTGTACTCACCTATGGGGCTGAAATGTTGAGACTAACAAAAAGGGCTCTAGTTAAGTTGAGGACAACGCAGAGAGCTATGGAACGCAAAATGTTAGGTGTAACGTTATGATATAGGAAGCGTGCAGAGTTGGTGAGGGAAATAACTCGAGTTAATGACATTCTAGTGGAAAATCAAGAAAGAAAAGAAATGGGCATAGGCAGGGCATGTAGTGCGCATGGGGGATAACCGATGGTCTATAAGATCTGAAGGGGCGGCAGAATGGCAGGTGGGTGGATGAAATTAAGTAGTTCGCAGGGGTCAAGTGGATGCAGCTAGCACAGGATCTAGTTAATTGAAGGAATACGGCAGAGTCTTGGCACCGTAATGGGTATACTGCGGCTGTTCCTCATTATGACACCATTTCGCTTCCAATTTAGCATCCATCCCCTAGTCAAGTTGTCAGTTTGCGATGCGGATTCGAACCGATAATGTAAGTAACCCCAATTGAGTGCCGTTCATTGTAACCCTAGGTGTTCACCGAGGAGCGGGACCGATGCTGTGCATTCCTTACTCAAACACCAAGCCGACTGAATACGTTTAACACTTTCCCAAAGTTTCCGCTAGCCTCCCAGTGCCGACAATTCGCTGAATACAAATGCGTATTAAAGGCACTATGGCGTCTACTCTTGAGGATAAGCTTCAGCGTCCTCCTATTTTTTTTTCTTCGTGACAAGAGCTTATCTACCGCCTGCGCTCACAATTGCTTGAGAGTTTTGTGTTTTCTGCAGCGGTGCTACGGAACGCACGCGTCATTTGTTTAGAGACAAAGCAGTCGGACATCAGCATCTCGGTGACGCACTTATACTGATACTCTTATTGTACTCATGACTACTCTATGTATGCATATCAGGCGTCCAATACTTAAATATGCTCGCACCCCTTGGGATATTCATAAAAGCAAAATATTCGGAAACTAGAACGTGTCTAGAAGTGCTGCTCAGTGTGCCTGTGATGGTCGAAATCTCCAAAACAGGCCTTCTTGAAAATCGTGAGCCACCGAGCTGGCCTTTACTCGAAATCAGACGCAATTATTCGAGCCTCTCTTCTTTTAATGGCGCTTTGAATGGCACTTTAAGGAAAACGTAATAAAAATTAGTTGTGGTTCAGATCTGGTTAACCCTAGTTGAATTGCGATAGCAACGGCGGAAGCTTCTTTTGCCTGCTACATTATTCCCCCCTCACATCCTACGAGTGTGAGATGCTACATTATTGGGGACATTTAAGCTTAACCTTTAAGAGTATGACGCAAGAGTGTAAGCTACCAGCCCACATATAAAATCACGCTTCAACCAAGCCGTATATGGACGTGCCTGTGCGTCGTAGGGGTAACGAGAATGCAAACGGTTCTGGCAGGCTGATTCTGATATCACCCTCCCTTATGAAATTAGCGACGAGTTGGCAGCTCCTGTCTGTGGCATAGGGGTAACTTGAATTTAAATGTCATGCCAGGCTGATGGAGTAGGGGTTCCACGGACTACGGACCACGCGACGAGCGGCTAGACATGGCGTAGTATTGCTTTTCCGCTTAATACAAAAGAACTTAACCACAAATCCACCGCCCTGACCGCGCCTTAAAGGTTCGTGAGTACAAGGATCGAATCACATTCAAATACGGTATTATCCACGGCCAATTCGTGACGATAACAGTATAGTTACATAAATTGCCGCCGCCCCTCAAATGCCCGTTCCAACTGCTTTGTAAAGCCGACTGTTAAAACTATTGTTGCGTTTCTTGTTTCTAAGCATGAACAAGCACTGAACAAGTGTTCAGATGGAGCCTCAATTCGCAAGCCGAGACAACGTTTCTACCATGGGACTTGTCTTCGCCCAGACGAAGTCGAGTCCCCTTGTTGAAAGTTTGTCTTCGCTTGCAAACTGACAACTCTTGGTCAGTGCTTTTTCATTATTTGTAGCCATCGGATTTCTGTCGTTCTACCCTTTTTCTGCAAGCGTACTTTTCTTTTCTTCAACAAATTTGAAAAGCCTGCTCTTAATATTATTGCTTTACTTTCTGTTCGGTATTTTTATGTGCGGTCTGTTCCATTTCTTGTTGATTTCCAAACATCACATATTTCTGTACAATATATTTTTTCAATGATTAATTCTTAGCGCATCAGGCTGGTTTCCTTTCTTATTTTGCCGTTCTGTTTTTCACTGCATTGTTTGCCGCATAGGGCAGGGCTTCTAAAGTGCTTAATACTTTACATCATCTGCTTGCGCTAATGCATACTACCTACGACTTCGTGATGTGAGCCCTTCCATAGATTATACCAGTGTGAGCTCTGTAGGAAGTGCCCACGTAATTAAAATTGCATGAAGTTACATCTTTACTATGATAGCTGTGTCTGTATGTTTATGTAGACTTTATCTTTTTGGTCGGCGATTAAACCGATCTAAAGTGCTACAATCAAGCAAAGTCAATACGAACAACGTAATTTATAGATAATATTTAGTACTTTATTACCGTTTTGAAATGTCACATGCGAGCTGTGTGCCGAGAAAAATACTTAATTGCATTTCGATGCGTGTCCCCATTCTTCCAGCTTGTTAGGTCCGTGTAATTTTCGTGCATGTTCGTATGCAATTTTGAGCTCTCTGAAAAGTTCACCATATTTCACATGACATAAACGGTGCAAGGCACATTGCTCATCTCTCGTATGTATTCTATACCCTTGTAACTCCCGTTGTCAGCCTATGAAATAACTGTTTCCCAAAGGTGGTGACTCGGGCTTTATAAACTAGAAAAAACACCATAAGTGTTCATTGTGGTTGCGTGGTTCCAGAATGTCAATTTATGTTTTGTGATACCACGCCAAAACGAACAAAGGCTGTATCATGTTACACAAAGCAACCTCCGAGTATATGTACGAGCAGTTTGCAAAACCGACTGTTAAAACT
The DNA here is from genome assembly GCF_055883805.1 of Amblyomma maculatum. Taxonomy (NCBI): domain Eukaryota; kingdom Metazoa; phylum Arthropoda; class Arachnida; order Ixodida; family Ixodidae; genus Amblyomma; species Amblyomma maculatum. The sequence continues at coordinate 43,585,832 of NC_139344.1, forward strand.
ATTGTTTCGTTTCTTGTTCTGTGCGCATGAAATAGCGCTGAACAAGGGTTCAGAGGGAGCCTGAATTCGCAAGCCGAGCCAACGTTTCGACAAGGGGGCCTGTCTTCGCCCAGACGAAGACGAAGATTTCTCAGCGTATTTCCTGTTAGTCACAGCACCGCCTGTTCAACGACATCGCCGCGGTGTCTCGGTGGTTCAGCACTTGACTGCTGAGCCAAACCCAGGTTCGATCCCAGCCGCTGCCGCTGCGTTTCGATGGGCGCCCATGAGCTGTGAGCTCTCAGTGTGCATGGAAAGAACCCGAGGTGGCCAAAATTACACACAGCCCTCCATTATAGCGTCCATCCCTGCCGGAGTTGTTTTGGCGTTAATTCCAATACCTCACCTCACCTAACCAAACCAAACATGTTAGAGGCGTAGTTGTACAATTGCAACTGCTTTTGAACTACCTGATAACAGGTTCTTGTGAACGTCTTATACTTCTTTCGATTTTTATGTCTGATTATGTTCTGAAAGTACCGCCGCCTTTAAGAGGGGTTTGCATTAAAGCAACACTGCCTGTAATGTCGGCAAGTTTCCCGCATATTAGTGTTTTCTTTCTGGATAATATAGAAATCTAAAATGATAAGAGTAGTCGCAGCTGCTCGTACACACACTCGGAGCTCAGCAGTGCCCTAGTGGTCTGAACATCCCCTCGCATGCCGATGCCCATTGCCACCAATGGGAACCCACCGGTCTTCTAGTGAGTGCAAGCTTTCCCTTGTCGTGGGGCTCGGGTCCTCTGAGTTGAAATAGAAATGGCTACGGGACCTCAGTTTATGTAGACAGAAATTATGTTGTGTCAATGCGCTCATTGGGCACAGCAGCCCTTGGGCCATAAAAAGGCAACTTCCAGTTTCACGTCCTCCCCTCCTTGCCTACGTTTTCAGGTGAACCAGTCGGAAACGTTTGAAGACAACGCTGTCATCTTTCTGGACTGTCACAACGAAGAAATTCGTTATAGAAGGTTACAATGTGTTCGTGGTAGATGGAGTCCTGAGGCAACATGCCAGCAAAGTGAGTGTACGGTGCGGCAGGCACCTTTTTTTCTTTTTTTTTAATTATTGCACTCGCTTGAGGAGTGTAATATTTGGATGTTTTCATTCGGGGGGGGGGGGGGGGGGGGGCACTCTACAATTTAACGCCCTTGTAGCAGGCGGAAAGCAGTCCAAAACATTTCGGTTAACTGATGCTAACCAGCTTAAAAAAGATGGTTGCGCGCTGTTTCAAGACCAGACTAACGCAGAGTTGTAGGCAAAGCTCTTAATCAGAGTAGCATATTTTATTACTGGACCTGGTACGAGGAGTAGCAAATATAGCTAGCTTTATCCAATCGGTTCAGAGCACACTCTTCATTGTAAAAGTTGTAGAGCGCGAGGAAAAATACCCTTTTCGTTATTTTGTCAAAGTAACTTTAGTGGAACTGTTTATTGTAATGGTCACCTGTCCATGCGGTCCTGCGGCGAGAACACCCCCAAATGCATTCGAATTGACGGAACCCGAAGCGCTCTACAAGCAGTAAAAACGAGGCCTGGGGCCGATTGTGGCACCGATCATCAGCTACTTGTTGCCAAAATTAAGCTTCGATTGAGGAAAACGCAGAAAACTAGAAGGCCTTTCAGATATGATCTGGATCAAATTCCATTAGAATATGCTGTGGAAGTGAGGAATCGATTTCAAGAATTAGATCTAGAAGATAGAGAGCCCGAAGGGATGTGGACTGATGTTCGTGATATTATACAAGAAGTTGCTACGAAGGTAGTTCCAAAGCAAAAGAAATGCAAGAAAGCAAACTGGTTATCTGAAGAGGCTTTGCAAATAGCTGAGGAAAGGAGGATGGCAAAAGTTATGGGGGAAAGAGAAAGATACAAGGTTCTCAATGCGGATTTTCAGAAAATAGCAAGGAGAGATAAGAATGCCTTCCTGAACACACAGTGCCAAGCAGTTGAGGACAACAGCCAATTAAGGAACACAAGAGCTCGGTATAAGACAATCAAAGATATCAAAGGAAGCTTCTGTGCTAATCTGGGCGTGATAAAAGACAAACGAGGCAAGGACCTCACTGAAGTCTCAGAGATAAAGAAGAGGTGGCAGGAATACACAGAAAAACTGTACAATAAGGACCCGAATGTGCAAACCCAACATAAGACGGTTGTGATTACTGATCTCGAGCCGGGCATCCTGAAGAGTGAAGTTGAATGGGCCTTAGCCAGCCTTGCTAAGAACAAAGCTAGCGGAATTGATGGCATTCCAGCTGAGTTGCTTCAAAACCTCAACCATGACGCTGTTAACATTCTGCATACACTATGTCAGAAGATTTGGACAACCCTGCAGTGGCCACAGGATTGGAGGAAGTCAGTTTACATCCCCATTCCAAAGAAAGGCAGTGCCAAAGATTGTTCCAACTACCGCACGATCGCGCTTATTTCGCATGCTAGCAAGGTGATGTTGAAACTCCTCCAAGGTAGGCTGCAGCAGTATGTGAATCGGGAGCTTCCGGACGTGCAAGCTGGGTTTCGCAAGGGCAGAGGAACTAGAGACCAAATTGCCAACCTTCGCTGGATCATGGGAAAAGCAAGAGAGTTCCAGAAACCCATCTACTTCTGCCTAATTGATTATGCGAAAGCATTTGACTGTGTAGATCACAGCAGATTGTGGCAAGCTCTCCAAGAGATGGGAGTTCCAATTCACCTCATCTGTCTCCTCAGGAACCTGTATGAAGGACAAGACGCCACAGTCAGAACTGGGCATGGCCTTACTGATTGGTTTCCGATTGAGAAAGGAGTGAGGCAAGGCTGCATACTGTCGCCCTGCCTATTTAACCTATATGCAGAGTACATCATGAAGAAGGCCGGTCTGGACGAGTCTTCAGCTGGAGTGAAGATTGCAGGAAAACGTATCAACAACCATAGATATGCGGATGATACCACTTTAATGGCAGAAAGTGAAGTGGAACTCAAGAGACTTCTGATGCGCGTACAAGAAGAGAGTGAGAGGTTTGGGTTTAAACTGAACATTAAAAAGACAAAGATCATGGCGTCTTGCCCTATCAAGTCCTGGAGCATCAATGGACAAGAGGTGGAAGCTGTGACAGATTTTCTCTTCTTGGGCTCCAAGATTACCTCGGAAGGAGACTGCAGTTATGAAATTAGGATACGCCTGCTTCTAGGAAAGAGAGCAATGGTTAGCCTTGACCGCCTAGTAAAGAGCAGAGACATTAGTCTGCCAACTAAGATCCGTATAACTCGTGCTATGGTCTTTCCAGTTGTGATGTATGGATGCGAGAGTTGGACTTTGAAAAAGGCTGACCGCCGAAGAATTGACGCATTTGGATTGTGGTGCTGGCGAAGACTCTTGAAAGTCCCTTGGACTGCCAGAAGATCAAATCAGTCGATATTGTCGACCATAAACTCTGACTGCTCATTGGAGGGTCAAATTCTAAAGTTAAAGCTCAGCTACTTTGGTCATCTGATGAGAAGAGAGGAGTCGCTGGAGAAAGATTTGATGTTGGGAAAGGTTGAGGGTCGCCGGAGAAGGGGTAGGCAGCGAACGCGATGGTTAGATGGCATTCTCGAGGCACTGCAGATGAAGTTATGTGATGTTAGGAAGATAGTGAGAGACCGGAAGCGTGGCGTGACATGGTCCATAGGGTCACGAAGAGTCGGACACGACTGAACGACTGAACTGAACTGAACATGCAAAGCTTCGGGGAATAGGCAGGCCACCGGAGCGATGGCTCTATGAACAGTGCGAGCACTTCGCTTTCCTAGGATCACAACATTGCACCATCCGCACGACCACACCGGACAGCATAAATCTATCGCTGCGATATGCAAGGGGTCGGAAACTTTCAAAGGAATCATATTGTTCCTCATTTAAGAAGCTAGCGTCAATTCCTTTTACACTGGCCGGAGGGAAGCCTAGTGGAGCGTTCGAACCACCATCGGCGAAAAAGGAGTTCTTCCCGGTACCGGCGCCTTCGACAACTCGGCCACCACCGCATCTTATCACATCGCACACGTGCGCAAAGGGAGTCATTCTTCCATAAACATCAGTTTCCTTCAGTGTGTAACTGAACAATCGCAACTCTTTCCATTAAGTAACGGTCGATTTGCCTACAAATATAGTAGTTCTACACTTATATTATTAAATCTATTACAGTCCTTTTCAGAACATGTAAAGGGCAAATTATCAAGCAATAGTAAAATAAACAAATCGGAAAATACGAAAAAACAGAGGGTAGAGACATACAAGGAAAATTAAATTTTATTGCTCCCTTCAAACACTTCCATAGTTTAGTAGACACTCCTTCGTACACTCCTCCCCCTCTCATTTATTTTCCTTTTTTCTGTTTTTTCTTTCTTTTCTGCAATGCAGAATTTTCTTTTTCGCCCATTTTTTTATGTTTTATTGCTCTAAGCCCATTGTGCTTTTGGCGGTTGGGGCTGGGCAACGTTATCTTTATTTTTTTTTAATTGCCCACGCTAACTTCAGTCACCAGGCGCGCTGATGTAGTTGAAACCGAAACTAGCGAGAGTTTGTTACCCCTGTCGATGCTGCGAAAAGAGGACGGCGTACCGCACTCCGGCTGCAGCATCATGATTCCATGAAAGCAATGCGGTAGCGCTCACGCAAAGCCAGTGCTGTTATCTGCAGCCATGCTTATTCACTCAGACTTTCTAGTGGCGCATTTGGGAATTCTGGTAGAACGACGCCTTAGTGCATAGTCAATTTTTCAATTCTGAGACCTTGCAGCTTTATTTTAACCTCAATAAACTGACCCCACGGAAGCATCTTCGAAGACAATAAGTAAAACGAGCACTTCTCAGCCTGCTCTACAGCTTTAACATTAAAAATTATTTAAAGGCTCGAGGGCAAAAAAAGTTCGCTATTTAGCGCCGTTAGTTAGCGAATAAGACACATTTAACGATATGCTGACCTGAACTAGTTCACTGCCTACAAGCCTGAATCTCCATAGAGAGCGTTGCCATTTTTCAATGCTTAGCATGAGTTAGCTGAACCGCCCTGTATAATTGAACGCTTCCTGACAGAGAGCGCGCGGTAAAAGTAGTAGGTAAGGGATCAAACTTAATGTTACCTTGGCGACAAGCGTTGTCACCGTGTATGTAATAAGGGTTCAGAAAGAAAGGTACTTTGGAAGTTCTAGCGGCATTCACAGGTAATACTTGAATTTGTCATGCTCTGCAGACTGACCGATTTCAAATAACAAGACGTGTGTAAATAGTGCAACTGATGCCAAATCGAATCGGGTCGAGCAATGTTTGCAAATATTTACAGAATGAATAATAATGTTGCAAAATTGGGAAGAGCTATGCGAGCTACAGCTTTTAGTGGCTCAGCAGTGGAAGCTAGACAGGAAGAGGAAGGAGACAACTGCTTGCCACCATACTATGGCTGTGTTGTTCGGAGTAGGGGTACAGTGGGATATAGTGGGATTGGAATGAGGTAGCCTATTTGATCACCATAGGACGGGGACAAAAGTCCGTTACCTTTCTTTTCTTTCCCAAACTTCGCTGTAGAGCCATAAAATGTCCATTTTGGCAGCACGGTGCTGCCATGGACCGGTCATGTGGGTTCATTCGTGTGCGGCCCGGCACGCAACACGCGATAGCATTCACACGGCGGGCCAAAATAGCAGCCGGCAACCCGGACCAGGGAGCGGATACGTTACTGACCTCGCAGTTGCACAGTATGCTATTAGCATGCTGCCTCCCACCTGTGTTGTGAACATCATTTTACAATGCCGAATCCACCCCCCTTCTCGCACATCCGCCGGCTCACCTGTTTGGATGACGAAACATGAGCATTCATGTAAGCCGCCTTTTTCTCAGGGTTCCTAGAGTATACCGGTAACTAGATTATTTCCACCTCCCAAAGCTCTCGTCCCGTACCCTGATTAAGCACTTGTGTCGCGGTGACAGATATTCCATCCCTCGTCAATTTTCGGATGGCTCTTTTTGAGTCAGCGTTATCAGGTCAGCGTTAGTGGGAGATATAGCTAATAACTACTTTATTCGTGCCGGTACATATCTCCCTAAATATACAACAATGTTGCCATAACTACCAACCTAAGCATGAAGAGTCATATTGCTAATGCATGCTCATCCTCCTAAAGAAAACTTAGTCTTCTTCGCCACAAACTTAAAAACGTTCCTTCCAGGGTGAAGCAATTAGTATACTACAGCCTCATCCTACCTAAGCTAGATTATACCTGCACTGTCTGGGATCCTCACACAAAGACGAATATTGAGGCATTAGAGGACATTCAGCGGAACGCCGTGCGCTTCATATTTTCAGTATATCGCACGTCTGAATCTCCCTCCATTTTAATGGAACAAAAATTCCATCGAATAGCTCTAACATGAAAGAAAATCCAGAGACTAATATTCCTATTTCTCCTGAAAAAAAAAACTTGTCATGAGTCCTGAACCTGATCTCACGCCCTTTTTAACTCCTCGCTCGCGAACAAGACATCATCATGCACTATCTTTAATTCCTTATCAAGCTAAACTTAATGCATTTGTGTTCTTTTTACCCACATACTATTGCGGAATGGAACAAGCTGTCTTCTGTTTGTAATTTTGAACATTGATTCTATTGACAAATTTTTAGCGTCTTACCCATAGTTGTGTTTAGTATTTCTGAATATTTTCGTGTTAGGGTTGAACATGTCTCATTGTAATATGCTTGTTAGCTATGTTTCGTATTTCTATTGCGATGAACCGATGTTCCACAATACTGTGTTCCTTACGCACCTCCTGTTTGGGCCCACTGAGGGCCTGCAGTATTTTATAAATAAATCAAATAAATGCCTGAAACAACGCTACTGTTAAACCAAAATAAAAAAAATAGCCAGCTTAACCGACAAAATGAATATGAATACGAACTAATAACAGTCACCGAACGTTGGTAGAAGGAAGTCTCGGCGGGCGCTCCCGGTTTCGCGTGCTCGGAGTGCACGGAGAGCCCGCTGTCCACAGACGCTTGGGTCAAGTCAGCAGGTGGCGTGGCAGCGGGAGACGCTCGGCCGAAGCGAGAGGCCTCAGGTTTTAGTCATGCGGCAGAGACTCCCGAATTCAGGTGCGTCCGTTCAGCACACTAGCACGACGCTGAACGTGCGTGCTGGCTACGTGCTCCAGGAGCACAACAGGATTCGGCTACTCCCAGGCCTGGTCACTCGGGTCATGGGACAGACGGGACGCGATCCGCAGGGGCTCCGTGACCACTCCAAAGTCTGGTATCCTGGGTCCTTGCCTTGTCAGATGGAAGGAAGAATGCACTAGGTGCGATCCTCCTGTGAGGGTACAGACCTCAATCTGCGACCATCATCATCCTACGGCTACCCAAGGCAAGGCCTCCCGCACCATAAGGTTTGGGGGGTTTTTTGTTTCGGGGAGCGGGCTTTTCCCAGCCAAGGGGCTCATGCAATCCGGCCTGTTCCCACCGGGGCGGGGTTGCAGTGCATATGCACTACGTCCGCACCACCCCGGTGGGTCGAAGCCTGACGCGAGCAAGTCTTCTAATATCTCACTTATAGTTTTCCGTTTTCGTCTTTGAAGATCACCATGGGGTGTCCCCATTCTTCAAAAAACTTCTTTCTCCCTAAATGGCGTCTCTCTCTAGGCGGAACCATAGTTCTTTTCTGATTTTGGCCTTCACTTCATGGAGGCTCGGAGTCTTGTTCGAGTAGGCCGCTTTGCAGCGGGCCAACCACACCTGATAGTTGACCTCTGCCAGCATCAAGACAAACTGCTTGCGCCCTTCCTTTGGAAGCGGGTTGAAGTAGCGCACGGTGGGGTATGGGATCCCGGGGAGGCCGAACATATCTTTTGGAGGCTCTAGGAGTACTGCGGGAATTAGGCAGTCAAGAAAGATGTGCTCCGCTGTCTCTCGGGCCAAGCAGAAGGGACACAGGTCAATCATTCCTGACGTCGCAGGGACGAAAGCACGCCTTCTGATTGGTAAGATCCCTCTTGCGAACCTCCACATCAGGGAGGCTCGGCGTGCATCGATGAAGTGGGCGGTCATGTACTGCCAACTGGGTCTTTCTGCACATAGCATGTAGCTTGATAGGCGGGCAGGGAGCGGAGGGGTGATCATATTGATAATATCTTTCACGCGCACGGTTCGTGGGTCAACGTCAGACGAGTTTTCTTTGAGGTACTCTAAGTCTGTGGCTGCGGTTCGGTAAAATGATAGGGGCGACCCTGCATGCGGGGTGTTGTGGTGTAGGGCCTTCTCAGTCAATGTTCGCAGCCGTGTCGACAGACAGTACGAATCCATCGTTTTTGTTAGCGGCATGTCGCATTAGACGGCTCTGAATGTCCGTTTGATGTGCAGAGCCCTTGCGAGAATATCCAGATCGGGCAGCCCCAGGCCACCTTGAAATCTGGGCAGGCAGACAATGGCTCGCTTTACCTTATCGGGGGCTCCCTGCCACAAAAAGCGGTATATTAGGATAAAACAGACGCTTGGGCAAGTTGGTAATCCATTGAGGGTAAACAGCGCAAAAAAGACGAGGACGAACGAAGTACACAAACGAGCGCTGAGCAATGGCCCTGAGATGGCTGGAAGCCGCCAAAAAGCTGCAGAACTGGATGCGGGAACCGCTTTTCCCTGATGAGAAAGGACAAGGTCCTGGCTTGGCATACAGCTTGGCATACAGTTTACCCTCAATGGTATATATGTTTCTGGAGCTAGGCCAGGCGGGACGCGATCAGCCGCAGCTCCTTGGCCACCCGTCCTCCTGCAACGCTGCTACACCGATCGCGGTCCTACGTGTCAATATCTTGTGTGTCACTTCCTCGCACACGCCTCATACTTGCGTCGTCATCTTCTCTTCTCCCTCGTCCCCGGAGTTGTAGCTTGTAGCGCTAGCTCCTTACAAATGCCCCCTCTTCGCAAGTTTTTTCTAGTGTCAAAAAACCTCAACCCAAGGAGCGTAGCGCATGGTGTTTTCGATCATTCGTCAATCTCACGCACAGCACACCGCGCACATCACATATTCTAGAAGGTCACCTGCGTTCAAATTCCTGTCTCCACAAGCGTTCCACACAGCAAAAAGCAAAGCTCTTATACAGTAGTCCACGTCATATATGCATTGTGTTCTGAAAACGCGGTGGACATGAGAGTACTGACAAAAAATCGATAAACGGAAGCGGAAGATGCACACCAAATCGCACACGCTTCAAATCTGCTTAACTGTTTTGTGAGCACTTCGGTTTTGCAATCATACCCTCTTGGATACAGTAACCACGCACAACAACGCCGTGAAGATTGATTAAATCAATCTACCTCCCGAAACCACCACAGGCAGGAAAACACAATTTTTTTTCAACAGCCCAGCGCACACAATGTCTCGATTATACCGAGAGCAAACGTTCTCTCACACAACGCGAAACATACTTAGGTCCTTGACCCTACCATTGCTATTCCTGAGACAGCCATTTTCAGTCAATGCGTCATGGAGACGCTGCTTGACTTCGAAGACAAAGTCACCTACGGAAAGGCTTTTGTACTTCGCTGCGATGCAGTATTGCTCGTCTTAGCCTTAATACTTTTAAAAGAGCAGTACACTTCGGAACCGTATGCCGTAAAACTAGGAGGTACTGACTCGTGTTTTAAGACTAGTGACCGCTATAGCCTTGAACGCAGCCCCTTTGCCTTACCACAATGCTGCATGACTTGGTTGTCTCACTGGGACTCTCACGAGAAGCAACCATCATCCCTGCCTCGCTGACATCAGTGCCCGGAAACTCATTCTACGATACACTTCGGTCGCTATTGAGCCCGCATTCCTCTTCGGCATGGCACATTGGCACGTGTCACATGACCTGACGAACCTTTTAACGTCCGCCTGTACTCCGGGCCAATAGAACTCACCGAACACATTAGCTCTGGTTCTCTGGATCCCATTATTGTCTGATGGTGAACTTTCATGCGCCAGCATGAGGACCCTAGGACGCAAGCACTTCGGTACCACTACCTGTTTAACTACTCGGTCGGAACACATTTGATACCACTGGAAAAGAACCCCGTTCTCAAGATGAAAAGAATGGGTGGTCTGCCTCTTGCCAAAACATGTTTCTCCTATCTTTTTCCGACACTCCTCTCAGGTGGTATCCTTTCTATAAGGTGGTATCATTTCCCTGTTCAAGATGCAACACCGAAAATGACACATTGAGCGCATTCTGAGCGAGATCATTGTGGCCCTCCGAAACGCTCGTCGCTGTAGCAGGAGAAGGAACATCAATAAATCCTACCGTGGCAAGGGAAGACGTCTGCTTCTTATAAACTGATGAATCACCTACAAATGGAGCCTTTGCACCCAGAACATTGCCATTTGCACCCAAAAAATGTGCACCCAGAACTCCTTCAATATTGTAACAGAAATGAAAACTATTTTGCATCTTCCATCATTGGCTTCATGATGAAACGTTTGCCAGCTAACCCTATTCCACAAATTATATTATCATTCTGTCTTACACAGCAATGTTTTTCAGAGACCCTATTACATATCGCATCGCATTAATCATCCCTGCAAAGTAGCCATCCCTTATGCAAAACAGATTTTTTCTTATGCTCAATTGTTCCCCGTACTTGCAAAGAATGGAACGATCTTTAAAATGAAATTATATCTATTACTGAACGGTTGCTTGGCGGGCTAGTTGGTTCATATCTAACTTGTATTACAGCGCTCTTTTCACTCTGTCTGTCGTCGTCCCTTCTTGTGGTTCGCGCTGTAATACAAGTTATCTATTACTGATACAAATAACTTTCGCAAAGCTTTAACCTGCATTGTATAAGTACTACTTTTGTTTTTACTGATGCAATTATTGCCGATTTCATAGCTAATATTGTATATATAGGATCTATTATTTATGTACCTGCTTTTTACAGTGTTTTTTTTTCTGTATTTGTTTCGCCCCCTCCCCTCTGAAATGCCTGTACGGCCCTGAGCGTAAAGACAAACAATTAAGTAAATAAATTATAACATCCTAAAGGGGAGGGGGTAGGCATCGTGCAATGGTCCTGCCCGAGAAGTATGGCGACGAGATCACCACCTCCGCCTCTGGAACTTCAATGCTAGTTCCATCCGCCATGAACAACATTGCCTTTTTCCCTATAAGCCCCTTCGCAGGTACGAGAGGCTGACCCACCACAATGCTATTGCTGCTGGTGTCACGCAACACGCAAGCTGGTAGTGCGAACACCTCACCGTGCATCACGGGCATTTAGGCATTCACAGGGTTCGAAGTCTGGACCATCTTTTCCAGCTGGCTTTCTGGATACCTTATCCCTGGAGATGCGCTGGGGGAAGAATTGCGAGGAGTCTGGCAACATGCAGACTCCACACGATCTCCTGAACTCTTACACATGAATCACTGTACACAATGTCCTCGCCTACGGCAGAGGGTAGAGTAAGGTTGATTTAGTTTCGCACAGCAATCTACGACTTTATGCCCATTCTTCTCAAAAATGAAGCACCGAACCTGGGATTGTGAGTGAGAAGCATAGGTTTTGGGTGTCACTTTATCTTGTTCTACCTTCTTTTTGAAAACTAGTAGATTACTCTGCCGCTGTGCCTCGAGGAAATGATCGGCCACCTTTGTCAGTTTGTAAACCATCTTACAATCCCTTTCACGTAAAAACACAGCAAGGTAGGAGTGACAATAGTATATGATCTGCCCAGCCATCATCGTGTCATGAACATTCTCAAATGTGTGGTCCTATCTCCGCATTTCGACCCACCGATCAAACAAGCTGAAAAGCCTAGCAGCATATCGCGATGTTGTTTCGCAATCCTGGGCCTTACTTTGGCGAACTTTCTCGATAATTTTCAGTAGTAAATCGAAGTCCCAGAAGCAAGCATAGCATTCTCATAGTCAACCGAATCCTCAGGCGTGAGCCGACCAAATGCCTTTAAGGCTTCCCCACCGAGGCATAAGCTCAAAACTGTGGCCCACTTTTCTCTTGGCCAACCCTGTCCTGTGGCCAAATTTTCGAACCTTTTCGAATAGGCATGTAAGTCATCTCGACGTTCATTGAACGGCGGTATAAGCTTTATGGGGGTTTAGGAGGCAGCCTGAATGACACTGCGTTCTGCGTGTTACTGATGAGCAGGATTTGTACCACCTTCCATAAGCCTTATTTGCAACTCCAAATAACGTGCCTCTAACTCCAGTTTCTTCTTCGTAGCTCGTGCCTCTGCTCCTTCGCAGCTCGTTTTAACTCCAGTTTCTCCTTCGCAGCTCGTTCTAACTCCACTTTCTCCCTTGTAGCTCATGCTTCTAAATCTAATTTCTTTTTGGAAGCTTCGCGCTTAGTGATTCTCTCTTCCCGTGCCTTCCGAAGCTCTTCTTACACCCAATCTCACAACTTGGCATCCTTCAATCCCATGCGCTCGCCTAAGGCAACAAACTCCGAAGCACTCATATTGCCTCCAAAAATATTTTCTTTATCTAGCCTGGAGAGTGGTTTGCTCCTGTCACGGATGCCAAAATTGTGAGGAGGTTCTTTAAAACCCACAATCAAATGGCTGATTTAGTGGGATTAAAGAAACACACGACCAGACCGGTCAAACTAGGAACATTTCTTTTTATGCATACCGCATCAGACTACACAAAAAACAACAAAAATAACGAGCTCAACACAAAACGAATATAAATATGAAATAATAACAGGCACCGGAACGTTGGAAGAAGGAAGTCCCTGTGGACGCTGCCGGTTGCGTGTGCTCAGAGTGCACGGAACGTCCGGTGCCCACAGACGCTTAGGTCAAGTCAGCAGATGGCTTGGCGGCGGGAGACGCTCGGCCGAGGCGAGAGGCCTCAGGTTGCCGTCATGTGGCTGAGACGCCTGATTGCCAAATGAATCTGTACAGCGCAACCAGCACGACTCCGAACGTGCGGGCTGGCTACGTGCTCCAGGAGCACAGCAGGAGTCGGCCACTCACAGGGCTGGTCACCCGGGTCATAGGACAGGTGGGACGCAATCCGCAAGAGCTCCATGGCCACTCCTAGGTCTGGCATCCCGGGTCGTAGGCCAGGCGGGACACGATCAACCGCAGCTCCTTGACCACCCGGCCTCCTGCAACACTGCTCTGCCGATCTCTGTCCTACGTGTCACTGTGTCTTGCGTGTGACTTCCCCGCATGCGCCTCACACTTGCGTCATCGTTTTCTCTTCTCCCTCTTGCGGGGAGTTTTAGACACCATTTTATGCTAGCTCCTTACAACCATGCAGCCTTTCAATCCCCTGCCTACCGCTTCCCTCCCGCCACCGCTGCCAATGTGGCTTGCCTCCTGGGATCACCCCTTCAACATCCAATCGACGCCTTCGTGCCTTCGTGTTGTATAGACCCTGGTGTAGTGTCCGTGAGGTTCGCAGACGTACATGAAAGAGTCGCGCGCTTGAACCAGCGTTTCGGCTGCGTTTCCTTGGCATTTGCAGACAGCCATGAAGGAGTTAATCTACAGCAAACAGTACGTGATCACCTTTAATTAAGCTGCCGTTCTTTAAATTACGCTATTTATATATGAATATAACCTGGCTTTGCAAACAAAGTATAACAAAGCACGACAAAACTCGCCTGCATAACCGTTATTAGTCGAGCTATGCCATAGCCTTTTTTTTCTTAAAGATTTAGACCTAGAATAAACGCGAGTCCACACTGAATAGCACGGAATGGCGGTAGATGCCATAGAGACACCAGCATAGCAGCTGCCGCTGACGCAGAGCCAGCTTTCTCCTCTTGTGCATTAGCTCCGCTGCTAAGGCTTCGCCATAAGTATCACACCTTTCTTTTATAACGACACAGTGCGTAGACCTTTATGTTTCAGTGAGTAGGCAATTTCCTATCACGATGGTCAATTCTAGACCGCCGTCCGCTGTGCCTTCGAGGCAAAACAACACAGGCTTAGAGACGACTAGGGAAATTAAGAGCGCGGCGTCAGAACGCCGTCGTCTGGCACGCTCGCTGCGGCAAGCTCACGGCATCCAGTGTTGCAATCGTTCATTTAACTTCTCTGCTTTCAATGAACCGCTCTGCCGGACCTTTTTGAATGTTTTCCGCTAACTATACCGCGCTAATGATGCTACAGACACCCCGAGACAGGGATGCAATACACGCTGTTGCTGCACTGTAAGGTAGTACTAGAGGGCTGAATACAAACGCCGGCGGACGCCACTCTAGATGCAGCCCAAGTGATTTGCTTGTCTTGAAACGAGTGCAGAGCATGCGTTGTTGAAGTGGGCTAACTCGTGGGCTTTACTCCGGCGCCCACGAGCGAACTTCACTCTCAGCCGCCGCCAGGTTCACGGTCCACGGCCTGGAAAAACTGTTCTCGCATTTATCGCCTGCTCCGGTCCACGGACCTGGCGCAGACCTCATAGCCCGGAGGTGGGACGTCATGTGAAGCTTGATCCGTGGGACAAAACTGGTCCGTGATCCGTCGTCTGGATATACCTTAAATTGAGCACTTCTCGAGCTAGTTCTCATAAGAAGCAATAATACTTCCAAATAGGGTACACAGCACTAACCCGGAGGGTAATAACTAGAGCATCCACCTCGCGTTCGGAAGGTACCAGGTTTAATCCCCGGTGCCGCTTGGTACCCACCGCCGGTTTCTAATGGGTGCATTATTTCCTCCGGCCTGATCCGCGGCTCATCTGGGGTGAACTGGTTGGGAAAGGGTCAATTACACAGGGATTCGTCCTGGTACCTCCCGAATGCGAGGCGGATGCTCAACCACAAGACCACCGCTTCAGTACCCTAAGCACCGTGTCATTCCCAATAAATAAGTTAGCGTCATTTATCAATAGATCAGTGGGAGAGGAGCTACGTTTCAGGCATGGTCTCAGAGACCGGACATCAAGGCACGGCTGACTAAAGCTTCTCGAGTGCTGCCACGCAGCCCTGCCATGGAGGCCAAGTAAGGGAATCATGAATGTCGCTGTTCAAATGGGCCGCATCATGGAGCTAAACTTTCTAAACCGCGCAGAACGACCGCTGCTGCGTGCTGCGCGGTAATGCATTGAACCCTGTTTTTCTAGCACTCCTAGGAAAAACTGTAATGATGTGCAATATTACAGCCTGAATGCAATTGCATTAAAATATTCCAAAAATTTGAAGCCCTGTTTGATTCGTTTCAAATAATTTTGAATTGATATTATTTGACCTTTTCTGCTACTTAGTAGGAGATTATTCGAAGTCGCTGTTCAAAAATTTCGTATATGCGCACTTCCTTACAAGTAACGTTTACTGAGAGCTGGAAAACAGCTGTTTTTGTGATATTTATGCATTATAAATAATATTAATTTCTTTGTTGTTTCTTTGTTTGCAGACCCCCAGCCTACAGCTTCCAGGACACCATCTGGAGGACAGCAATATGCACCAGAACCTGTTCCTACAATTACCACTGCTGCTGCCTATGCACCAGCTGTACATATAAGTAACAAAAGCAACGCACCGAAAACGGAAGATGGAGACAAAGCTACTGAGAGCCTTGTTTCTAAAGGCCGGTATTCTACGCGTAGCCAAATTGGTGTACATAACGTGCCGAGTAAAGACTCGAATGGTGGTTGCAACAGTGATTCCCCGATTGAGCCCGAATCGATGACTGAAGGGAAAGCTAAGGTGCCGGCGCATAGCCCCAACCAAATATCACATTCTGAACTCGCTTACTCACAATCTAGCGAGCCAAATACCTCCTCAGGCAGCTCAAGCGAGCGTGGAAACTGCACCGGATCATCGGTGGATGGCGAAAGAGTTTTCGCTGCAGCCACCCCGATTGCCGGCAGTACTACTACTAATAATGAAAATGCTGTTTCAGAGCGCGGCAAGCAGAGCACAAGGGATGCCTCAGGCAGCAGCACATCTGATGTTCAGCACTCAGTGAGCGAACTGGGAGAAGGCACGGACATTACGGCACTGCCAGCACAAGTACATGGGGCGCCTTCGAACCGCCAGCAAATTAGTAAACAGCAGCCACCCGATGCGCAGTACGTCTCTACAATGTCTACTGTCCAGCCTGCAACAAATAGTTCGAGTGAAGCCGCTGCAGACGTGCCATCCGGTGGTGAGTATGCTTCCTCCTAAGCGACGACAGTACCCGGGGCGTTAAAATTCTTGTTATGAGTACCACAGCTTTAAGAAAGGCGCACGTGGGAGGCATCAACAGGAACGTGCATCTAACTTCAGTGGAACATGAAAACTGCGCTCTATATAGCACCAAAGACTACCGCGAGGACATCAAATTAAAGATGGCAGCGTCCATCAGGAAATTGCAAGCAGTCCCAGTGATCCGCTTTCTGTATTTGAAAAGCCGCCGTTCAAAGAAAATTCATACCGAGCTAATGGCAGTGTATAGCGATAATGTTCAAACCTCTAGGAATGTCGATAAATGATTCAGAAGAGTTTAGGTCACTTACACAAGCTTCAACGACAAAGAACGGAGTTACCGCCCGTCTCTGGCTGGTGTACCAAACATTGCGACGAGTACGGGGTCTCTGACGTTCGCGGACCGGTGTATGACTGTCGAATAAATAGTTGAAAGTGTTATTGTGGGTGTAGACTCCATGCTCAGCATTTTTAAAGCAACCTGCGCATGACGAAGGTTGCTGTGCAAAATCTTTTGTCTGATCCATGACAATGCACCGCTTCAGTCAGCACTGATTATGGTGACACAAGCGGCCGTTTCAGGCTACGAACTATTGCATCATTCTCTGTACTCACCCCATCCCTCACGAAATGCCTTCTTTCTCTTCGTTCCCGTGAAGAAGAGACTACGCGAGAACATTACAAGGACATGGAGGGACGGATTGTTGAAATGATTGCTCTTCCAGAACAAAAAATAATGAAGAGGTCTAGACCGATGGTCGGCACCAGCTCGTCCATCAGCATCAGAAGTGCCGCTGTATTGTAGAAGTGTACTGGACGGAGAATATGTGTATAATGATGAAACTCCCACTCAGGCCGCATTTTTGCATCTGCCTTTCTTCACAGGGACATTATGAACGCCCCTCGTACGTCGTCATAATTTCGTTTCTAGATTCGCTGATGTCTGGGTAAGAACGTATTAGTTTTGCTACGCGTGTGCTATATGCATTGACGGTATTTAAACACGGCTTGTCTAGTAAATCGGCTCCATGCGAGCGACAGGAAGCCACGAACAGCGAAGCATACTATAATGACTGTTGAGGTTTTCTGGTACGCAAAATGTATCCCATACATGCTTCCATTGCGATGGACGAAGACCTTGCTTTTTTGTCAGCTCCTTTTCTACAATCTGGCTTGATTTCTTGGTTGAAATTATTGTTATGCTACCATGAGATGAATTTAATTCAGCGTTTTTTTTTTTAAATTTCGAGCATAATTTGGGTCACAATTCTCGCAGCCACCGCTCTGCCCTATATCAGTATAGAAACATAAGACGGCACTTTGCTAACACATCCTCATTCCCATCTTAGCAACATGTGGTTTGGTTAGATAAATTATTAACACCACATTTACTGAACAGACCACACAGAAGTAGTTCAATGCTGCAAATGTGGTGCTGGATCGATGTATACCCATCCCAAATCCGAGGCGTGCCACGCTTACATCCGCACCACTTCAGGGTCGCATGAGCGTTCTCCTCGAGCCCCTTCTGCAGGAGTTCTCTCTCTCCTTTCAAATTATTTTTTCTCGAACAGCTTAGTAGTTAGCTGGACCAAATTTACTTCATCTGACCCGAGGTTATTTTGATTACAAAGCACTGGAATGACAGCTCTGCGCTATTAAGCACGCTGTCACTGCACAGACCACTTATGTGCACTATGTGGCCATTCCTACACTACAGACAACTTTACCACAACCAGTTTCTTTAGATTTTTCGCTGTTGACTATGCAGCGATGAATTGCACTGGTAAAATACAAGTGAAAGTGGGCTTCATTTCTGTACATCTTCGGCACTTTCGGACACATCCCAAGAACGTATCGCGAGCGCCTGTATACCACTATGGCGTCTGAAGTAGGGTCACTGAAACAAAGTAGCATGTTACGTTGTGAGGGTACATGTTGCAGAAAATAGCAGCTAGATTCAAAGAAACACTGTTCGTCTGCAGAGGAACAAATGATGTTCTAGCAACTGTTTACTTTTGTTTGCTTGTGTGCATGCGTGCCTGTCCACGCTTCAGTACGTACAGCCTTTGTCATAAGTGTAGAGCCCAGGGCGTCTGCTTTTGAGCTGTATAGTGGCTCTGACTTAGCATTAGTGGAGGTCGTTCCCACTGGAGAGGAAAGGACAAAAATCTTCTTGCCATCATGAGTTTGGGAACACTGGAAATGCATTACAAGCTGCATAACGTGGCTCAGAAGCAGACCTCTTGGGCTCTACACTTTTGACAAAGACTGTACATGTTATTGATGCGAAAGCATTAGATGGCTATGTTCGCGAATTGGTTTCCGCAAAACGTGTCCGCACGAACTGGCACTTAGAAAAACGTGTCACCGCCAGGGATCAAACAACAGCACTTTCGCTCTTCAGCCGAGCGCAAACGACTACGTCACGCTGAAGCCTGAGATAGCGTTTGTAGCCACCCTTGTCCAGTGTAAGGGTGCCGAAGGACGCTGATGGAAAGGACATCAGGAGCTGTAAAAAAAAAAAAGACAAAAACTGAACAAATATTCAAAGAACATATACCACAGTATAGTTTACGGAGGGAAACGAAAACATTTCGAAACCTGCGCATGCAAAATTTAAAACAAAACTAAGACAGTGAATCTCCCGTTAGACTAACTTTAGACAAACGCGTTGAACCATCTAGCGACGTTGACGCAGAACACTATAGCACAGCAGTTTCGGGGTACCATAACAGCAGTCGCGCGCGGAAGGGAGCAGCGAAATGAGCCTCGAACTCGAATTACCCTTAATTTATAGCAGATAACGCGTCACAAACGGCAAAGGCTTCAATAAACAAAAATGCAGCTGCACAACCGGCAGCAGTGAGAGACATGCTTTCGCATTACATCACCTAGGCAGACTTAAGTGCACCCCTGGAGCTTTTCATCTCCCTTTTGCCGTCTCAGTGAATTGAAGGGGAAATAAAGGGCTCGTCACGATACACGAAGGAAAGAGTCCAACAGTTCACGAGGCCAATCATAGCGAAGGGATATTATTTTCTTTAGCTTCTCGCAAGAACACAATGCTCGATTATTTATTTATTCACTCTTCGAAAATATCACAGTATCCTTAAAATGCATGACAAAGAAAGTAGCGCGCCGTTCGCTCAACTCAACAGAACTTTTCTCGCTTTTCCTCTTGCATTCGTGCAGATTACAAGCAAAATAAAATAATAATAACTGAAATATGTGTTATTTTTATCGCAATTATGGCGTCAGCTATGCTTCAAAACAGAAGAACCCAAACTATAACGTAAGAAAGCTGGCAGCGATGCAGATGAATGTCTTTAACCGAACCAATATTGATATTACGTCATATAACAAACACAGTGGCAAAACTGAGCGATTCACTCCACGGTAGCGTTGTTTCGGTAGCATCGCGCAAGCTGGAGCGTTTTCATTTCCTAATTTGTGAGCTGCTGATTCGTGAACAGCTTCTCATTCGTTACAAATGCCCGAAGAGTTTCAAAGCAAGAGCGGTAGAGCGTCATGTGAAGCCCGAAACGATGTAATGATTAGAAAAAATGTCGCCATTCTGAACTTTCAATTCGTTATCAATTAAATTCCACACTGTACAAGAAGAGCGTAAAGCCTAATAATGATTGAAAAAAAAAAAACGTTACGGTCCCTAGCAAGCCCTGCTGCTATTCTGTGACTGGGACTATGGCTGAGCCAACCTGATGAGGCGTAAACATTTAATTTGATGTTTCCTATCTAATGTACCGAAAGGTTCTAAAATAAAGCGGACGCTACCAAAATAGCGCCTCCTGTGGTTTGTTTGGATGTTCGACAAATTTCCAGCTCAAAATTTTAGCCTTCTTTAAAAACTCAAATGAACATCATGAGATAACTTTTCGATGCAATAGATGAATTAAGAGATAACTTTTCGATGCAATAGATGAATTAAAGAAAAAAAAAACTATTACACTTGCACGACGCGACTGTAAACGAAGATGTCACACTGTAAGTGGAACCGGTAAGTATGAAACCCTTATTTTTGTCCGATATCGCAGGCGAACCGAAGCCATATTTTGGAATTGAAAGAAAAAGAAAGAAAAAACATCGTTTTTTCTTTTTTTCAACATAATAGTGACACGTTCGCTTTCTTTCGGCCAAAAATGTAGGCAGTGTTGCCTGATAGCTCAGCTCAGCCATGCCTAGCAACGTTTCGAACAAACATTTCGGCGTTGTCTTCAAAGTGAACGGCTGCGTTTTCGACACTCTGTGTGAGGTGTAATAATTGCTCCGCTCACGTCAACTGGGGTTGCAAAGTTCTGACAGCGTGCCTGCAGGTTTTTAATCAATATCTCCGCTGTTATCCCTTCTTTTTTTTTTTTTTCTTTGCAGAGAACTACTGTTCGGTGCAAGAATTTTATGAAATTTCCCCTCGTGGGCTCTCTGTCCCTGTGAATGAAACTCACGTGCCAGAAAACAGCACCTTCTGGGCGTCCTGCATTGACACTTTTACTTTGGTCGGAAATGCGAGCGTTGTAACCTGCCTGCCAAACGGCACTTGGGACCTTCCGCCGCACATGAAATGTAAGCCGCTGCAACTTTTATTTCTCTCTCTGTCTTTAAATTTGTGCGCTGCACTTCTCCTAGTGCTTATTGGCGCTTTACACTGCAATGACTGCATCCAGCTAGACGAAGTTAAACGTCTTTAAAAGTCGGTCAGATGTACGCACCCCTAATCTGTTCACCGCATTACACGTCCTACGTACGCCCTTTTTTTTTCGTCTTTATTTCAGCTAGGATATCATAAAATCGATGTTTCCTCTTATGCAAGTCAACTCTTTCTACCCCTCAAACCTACCCTTTTATTTTTGTCTCCACGGTACAATGTCCAGACTTCGTTTTATATTTCGTCCTATCCCCGCTCTTAATGAACTGAGCGTTCATTCTTTGCACCCACAAACCGAAACCAGAAGCCAAAGATGTTGTATAGGGTCTAAGAGAGCCTTTCAACGTCGGGCTGATTGGTGCAGTTGCTGTCACTTTTAAACGTCATCACACGGGATTATTCCGCGTTAAACAGAGTCACTTTCTTATATTTTATTAGACTGATGGCATCTCGACTAGGGCTATTTCATTTTTGCGTGACTATGAGTTCCTTCTTCAGGTCAATAAACCCAATTTGCCAATCACCGCCTGTGTTCTGTCATCACGTCTTTGTTTTCGCGCTGTTTTTTTTTTTTTTTTCGACAGGGTACCCCACCTAAGTCTAACCAAAATTGAAAAAAAAAAAAAAAAGAAAAAAAAAAGCGGGGTTCCCGAGCCAAGTGAAGCCGCGGGCTCAACTGTTGAGAATCGCGTCGCCAAGTTAGCAGTATCGTTTCCGTGGTCCAACGTTTGTTAATAGTAAGAACTAATTAGTTAACTTGAACCACACACTTGGGGAAGAACGTTTCAATAACACAGTTGTAGATCGTCCTTATATAAAGCTCACTGATATGTTGGCGCCAAGCTGCCGTTTACTTGGAGCAGTTTCTTTTATTGGCATTTTAACATAATATGTTCACAATCAGAGCGTGCCGACGTGACAGCTAAATTCAATGTCCCAAGACACGTCTCAGGAAAAAAAATACTCGCCTTTCTCTGGAGTCTTCTCTCCGGAGGGGCTTCACTTGTCCGTTGTGTGAGAGTAATGAGCCACCAGCTGGTCACGCGGTAGCTTTCTATTGATTAGGACCAGTAAATAAGGCCGCGTAAATGGCACTGTTGTGCCAGCACTGCAGTCACCTCTTTTTCAGGGATGATCCTACAACTTTTTAACTTACACTTTCTTTATCTAGCCAATGTTAAAACGTTAGCTTAGTATTTACTCACTGCTGAAATATGAGAAGAAAAAAAAAACACAGACTATGCAAGGCGATTGTAAGCCCTTAGATGGCTTCCCCGGTACTAGAATACTTCGTCTGTTTTAAAAGCTTGGTTACATTTAGCTGCGACACCCTGTATATCGAGAAGGGGAATTTTTCTCGACATTTCATTCAGCTGGGCAGTTTCGATGCAGAACACAAAACACAGAATAAAAATGATGCCTGACATGCTCTCATTGCAAAGCTGGTTAACGATAGCATTTGCCAAGAAAGACATTTTGCCTTTTTTTCTACCTGCGTAATGTGCACCGCTCGATGGCGTCGTTCCTTCTCACGCATTAACTCACTCTTGCTAATTATAAGCATGGTACCCCTTAGCATTTTGAAAGCGAAAGCTTCGCTGCGTCATGTGTCAACCAAGGGCAACCTGTTCGGCCACTTGACCTTCAAAAAATGCAGCCACCTCCGATAGGCGTTGAAATGCAAGCACGTAAGGTTTTATATATCACAATCTCATTTCTCATAGACATCGCCGAGACGAACTCTTTGATACCACCCGCATGTGTCTACAAGTGGCTCGCCTGATGCGCACCCCCCTACGAACGCAATTTTTAACCAGTTTGGACCCAGACAGGTCGATGGTGCGACTCCCCTCATCAAAATAAGAGTAGATTTAGATTGCACTTTTACGTGTACAAACCCAACTAATTATTAGGCACCATTCCGCTCCCTCTAACTCTATCCACAGGCTCACAATTTTAGCGTAATGTCATATCTATATTATGTGGGGTTCTATATATATATTTAAAAACACCACCGATCGACTTTCAATTGAAGAGCATTAGCTGTCCAAAGCAATTCTCCAATGAGTGTTAAACACGTTTGAATTTTACTCCTAGATTCGAAATACGTGTATCAACATGTTGAGCACGCAACGACGATTCGTTTTGTACCATCCCCGTCCTCCTGCTGCCCTCCTGTTCGCCCGCCATACCCGCCACGCTGGCTCAGTGGTTAAAGCGCTCAGCTACTCAACCGGAGTACCCAGGTTCGATCCCCGACCGCACAGGCCGCGTTTCGATGGAGGCAAATCGCAAATACGTCAGTGTGCTGTGCAATGTTAGTGTACGTATAAAATCCCCATAGGATCAATATTATTCCGGAGCCCTTCACTGCGGCATCTCTTTCTCTCTTCTTTGAATCCCACCTCCCTCCCTCCCCTTACGGCGCTGGTCGCGGGTGCCTTTTCTGCTCCTTTCTTTTCCTCTAAACTAATTTAACAATTTATCGCCACGGCTGCCGGAAGTTATACCCCGTACGGTTGCAATGATTAGAGGTCGTCGGTACGACAGCGTCACACAGTTTGAAGCTCGACTGGAGTAGCAATTTTGTCTGCTTTAACCCAACGAACCATTTAGCACCGGTTCGAACCTTGGACCTTAGCGTGGATGCCATGCTGGATTGCTGAGGTGCACACCACTACGATGAACACTGCTTCACACATAGAGAAATTTAGAGCCCCGGACAAACCGACAGAAATCGCCGAACTAGAGAAGTGAAAGCTCTTAAAAGCTCCTAAAAAGAGGTGTGCCTTGACCTGATTAGGTGTAGGTGTCTATCGTACCTCGGTTTCTACCCATTCCTTCTCACAGAACATTACGCAAAGAAAGAAATGTAAAAAAAAAAAAATCAGGGCCCGCTTGCACAAAACAATCTTAAGACTGTCTTAGCTAAGTACAGACTTAACTGGAGTCTAAAGAATAGGCCACTAGCATGGACGCTTAAGACTGGAGTCAAGACTGGGCTTTAGTCCTGACTTGAATAAGTCGCTTGTATGATTACGACTCTAGCGCTGTCTTGGTTAAGACACAAGGACGCCAGGTGTCTAAGTAGAGAAATTAGGGAAATACAGGGATGCGCTGGCACTGTCCCTGCTGTAAGATGTACACATTCCGTCAATTTTGTGTTGTGTAAAATCCGTGCCATTGCTTTTTGCGGCTTAAGATTGTGTTACGAGGAAAAATGCCCCAAGTGGTTGCTGAGGCCGTTCTGGGAAGCCACTCTGGTGAACATGAACCCGAAGCGTTCGACGTTCGGAACACGAGCCGTCTTAAATAAGCTTGGTCTTTCTAAAGACACCATTTAAGTCTGGACTTAGCTCGGACTTTATCGTGCAAGCCGGCCCAGGATTGAAAATTCGGTGTTAGAGGGGCTATCAGGCTACATCGAAGCTTGAGCGCGTCCCCCTAATTCGAACATTCAAACTATGCACAACCATGCCTGAGAAAGATTTCGCTTGTATTATTACTAGGTTCAAGCCATGCTTAACACCCCACAATTTCACCTACTTATTCATTGGATTTTTGTGCAAAAATGTGCGCTAAGTCGTCCAACATTGCAGGCGAGGCTCGAGTCAAACTTTTCTTCAAAGTTTTTTCAAAACCCGTCCTACAGCCGAAGCCATTTCGAATCAGTGTCGCTAAAATGCGTGAAATGCGTCCAAAGTGAGAAATTAAGTTTGATTGTTTCAGTTAATGCTTTCCTGAAATTTTCATATAATGTGTTGTATGTATTTATATAGCGCGTTTTTGCATATTGTATGCTTTAGTCATGACATATACGTTCAACACGCAGGTGTCGAAGCTTGTGACAACTTTTACCCTGGGCCGGATGGACTCAGAGTAGAAGGGCTCAAGAACTCATACGACTTCGGCGACAGCGTCACCCTCTCCTGCATCCAGATCGGGACTGAGCTGCAGCCTCGCGTCGAAAGGATCTATTGCTTGGGAAACCGCTGGTCTGAGTCTGCAATCCCAGTATGCGTTCCTGCGAAGAACGCAACTAATACCTCCCAAACTTACGGACTCACATCAACATAATCCTATTGGCGCTATAGCTTCCAGCAACACACGTGAACGCGTCTACTTCTTCGCTCATGAGAGTGTCTACCAATAAAACGTCTGCACATATTTTATGAGAAACTGTCTAAAGATTTCAACGGCGCCTAAGTCTAAATGTGTCATGAAGCCCCACGAACCCCTGCAACCCAAAAAGACTGCTGCTTAGGCGGGCCTTGGAGCTGAGCTCCTCGAGCAGGGCTTCGGTTCCGTTGTCAGTTCTTCGCCTTGGTGGAAGACTACAAGTCCGAGAGATTTCAATTTGTTATGGAAATAAGTAACGTGCGAGAACTGGTATTTGAAAGGCCACACCAAGAGGTGCTCCTGTTCCTCTCATTACGAAATAAAGAAGTGCTGGCCTGGAGAGCTGAATTGCGCTTTTAGACCCGTTAAAAATAATTTCAGCCATCGTTAAGTATCAGAATTCAAACTAAGAGAATTAATAGATGTTAATGAAGTAGGTTTATCAGTGCAGTTTCTCTGCATATACGTACCCTAATGAAGCAGCTCCAGATGATTTTATTAGCAAGTGTGACAAGGAATACCAGCTGCAAGCTCTCGTAGCCTTACCTGGCGACGGATTGCTCTTCTCCAACAATTCAGACCTGCACTGGTACCACGGTGAAGCCACCGCCCCTAGTTTCGCAATTCGAGTAAGGATTAACTCTTGCAGTTCGACACACATCTTGGCTGCCGGAGAGGGGAGACATCTAATCCCCTTAAGCATAGGCACGTTCCCTTAAAGTGTGTGCGCCATAGAAGGTGTGTGAGGTCCACCTTCAGGGCTCCTGTGGTGGCGCCAGTAAGCCACGTAATTCTTTAAAATCGTGGGCCCTGTCCCCAGGGTGATCGTAGACGCCCATATATAGAGTGAAATGCAAACTACTCGTTGCGCACGTGATCACTCACTTTCGGAGTTCTTTTCAAGGCAAAGCTCCTCCATCACACAGCCTGTGGCTCCCAGCCTGTGGCCTGTTGTGCCCGGGCAAGCCGCCTGGATTCGGCTCAGCCGAACATCACGCTTCTCCGGCTAATATCCCCTTTGCAAGTCCCTTTGCTGCTTCGCATTGCAGCGGCGCATTGCAAGGCAGCAACGGTAAGCTTCGTGTTGAAACGCCCGTAAAATTCCAGGCAGCTTGACGCCAGTCCCCTTGCGACGAATCGCTTTCGCGCCGCTGCAGATTTTAAACGGGCGATCAGCGCCTTCGCTGATTGGACCTTACGGGCAGCCATCACGTGCTGCCGGAATTTCGGATTGGGCAAAATGAGTGCCAACGGCTTTCCATACTATATAGGCAAGCGCACTGCCGCTGGAGACCTGAGACCTTTACAAGCGTTCGTCGAGTGCAGTGCCAGTCGCAAGGAGGGGACGCGTCGTAGTCTGCCCGGCCGTCGCTGTGCGACTACAGTTGTCTGGCAAGTAGTCCTCGGTACTTCTGCCGTTTTTGTGCTGTAAATAATGCCCTGTAAACAGTGGGTAATGACGCCTTTGTTCATCTCATCGGCGCTAACTCGGTTTCATCGCTACAGCCGAGGGAGCAGGCAGCCCTCGGTCACCAAACGGGTAACGAAAGCTACGGACCATACTCCTACGGCACAACAGGCCTCTGTACAAGTTTCCCGCTTATAATCGGCGGGTACCTCCAAGAACAGCAGCTTCTTCTCACTTTGGTTTGTATTATACTCTGTTGAACTCTAAAGGTAAGTATTGGTACAGCCGCTACTTACCCATAATTACCGAAAACAGATGCATGATAACACGTGTGCGCGATGCGCAACGCATTTGCACAGCTTGGGGAAAACAACTATTCAGATGTGTTGCCTGAGTGCGCCGAGACCGGCCACCTTGAAATACTGTCGACAGCAGGCCCACCGTTTCGGTCTACACTTCCGGTGACACGCATTACAAAACGCCGCTCCTTCAGTTTGTTCATGTGCCCCTTTCTAATACTTCTGCGTCCTATCGCACAGATGCAGTGATTCCCTTGCGCCGCGGCCGCTTTTCTACGTGCATTCATTTCCGCGCCGCTGTTCGTCCTGTTAATCGAGCATGCCCCGAATTTTGAAAGCGTAGGGTACGGCACGATCCCTACCAGCGATGTGGCTGGCTACACTTAACACTAATGGCAAAGCACAGCAGCTGGTAAATGGAATCGGGGCGGGAACCTTTGGAAAAGCAGCTGTGGTAAACCCTGCAATCGGAATCAGGCGTAAGGCCAAAAACGCCTGCGAATGAGTGCGGTTTAAACAGGGAAACGGCTCAGACCATTTACTCCTGCGCATAATAGCATCGCTGCTTACTTTATGGCGCGGATGTGACATT
The DNA here is from genome assembly GCF_055883805.1 of Amblyomma maculatum. Taxonomy (NCBI): domain Eukaryota; kingdom Metazoa; phylum Arthropoda; class Arachnida; order Ixodida; family Ixodidae; genus Amblyomma; species Amblyomma maculatum. Next base: position 43,613,092 of record NC_139344.1, read on the forward strand.
GTAGTTGGTTTTCATTGCGGTGTGTTAAACTGCAGGCGAAAAAATGCTACCCAGTCATAATAAAATGCTTTGTTGTGCTGTTTTGAGTTTCAGGTTGCATTGGTAACTAAAGGCATCATTCCCCAAACAGGAGTGGACTTTTTATGTGTATGTTAAAATTATAAAAGATGTTTTATTTTTCTTTAAAAAAAGGCAGTGATTTGCTGTGGCTGACTTCTTTGAAAAAGCTGAAAAACACATACAATTTCAACAAAGGCGTTTTCTTACAGAGCAACGCTTGGATGAACCGATATGTGGTCAATATAAAGACATGTATTTTTTTCCCCATTTTCTCCACTTTTGTGCATGATATTAGAAAATCAATTATTGTGAGCTCATCAACATGCTTCACATGTAGGTTTCTCTTTGAGGAGTAAGGAGATATGCGTGAGATGTGTCCAGTACGGAGACCTCATAGAATTACGCCGACAAAGAGCCATTATTGATTCCAATTATTCGGTAATGGACGTGACTATCGATGCAATTTGTTGCTCACCTCACTATTCCAAGAAGCTTCTTGTTCACTTCCCAGTTTACTCTCTACGAGCTTCATGCAGTTATTGCGAGGTTTGTTGATTTGCTTTTATTATAGCGTTAATGACCCGTGTACCGCATTTATCAACTTCCTCATTTCCGATATTTGCCACGTGCAGAACATTGCTATCTGTCCTTTTTCGGAAGCTGTTACTACACTGTGTACTATATATCTCCTATTATGGGTTCTATTGCATTTTTTAAAGGCGAAATCCTTTTCAGGTGCATGGGGAAAATCTCGCGTCGGCGAGATTTTTCCGCGACATTTCGCGAGTGACCGATACTGCGCCTTTCCTTTCTGTAAACCAATTATAGAACGCCAGCGAACCCTGATGGGTTCAACGAAACGCTGGTTGTGTTCGACAGGGGCGCGCGATGTACAGTCGTGAGAAAAAGTGGTATACAACACTCAGCCGCGGTGACGGAGTTCGGGAAAAAATTAGTTGTGGTTGAACTCTGGTTAACCCTAGTTTAATTGCGATAGCAACGGCGGAAGTCTCTTTTGCCTGCTACATTATTTCCCTATCACGCCCTATCAGTGTAAGGTGCTACATTGGAGACACTTATAAAGCTCATTCTTTAGGAGTGCGACGCGTGAGCGTAAGTTACCAGTCTTCTTCTTTCTCTTCTTCTTTTTCTTCGTCTTTCCTTCAGCTTTTCCTTCTTCTTCTTCACCTTTCTCTTCTCCTTCTTTTTCCTCTTTTCTTTTTCTTCTTCTCTTTCCTTCTTTTTTTTCTTCTTTCCTTCTTCTTCTTTTCCTTCTTTTTCTTCTTCTTATCCTTTTTCTTTTTCTTCTTATTTTCCTCCTCCTCCTCCTCCTCCTGGACAAGTTGTCGGGCCTCCTCTGCGCGTTGCAAGAATGGAGCTACGTCAGAGACGTCACTGTCGACGTGAGGTAGCATGGTAGCTACGTCACGACCGTACAGGAGGGAGTAAGCTGTCATGACGGTTGTTTCTTGTACGGCAGTAATGTAGGCGAACATGACGTATGGAAGTATGTCGTCTCATCGCTGTGTTCCGTGTCCACATACATACATGGCATATCTAGGTCTTGTTTAACAGCTCGGTCAACCCGTTCGTTCGGGGGTGATAAGCTGTAGCACGACGATGACTGGTGCAACTATAGCGCACTATCTGCTGCATGAGAAAGGACCTTGGGCCTCTTGCTATATTCGCCACGAGATCGACCTAAAGGTGGCGCCACCGTCGCTCCGATAGTGGGGATCGGCAGCCGGCGGTGCTCGCAGAAACGCACGCGGCGGATGTCTGATTCTGAGTTTACGGCGGGTTTGTTGGCGACGGAAACGTGCCTTATGCAATTCATTACGAATTTAAAGTTTAGAGTGTTTCACTATTGTAGAAAAAAATCCGTGGATTTCGCCAATGCAGCAAAAAAAAATACACGAATTTTAGGAAAACAAGGCATGCAACCACCCGTCTTTTAGATTTACTGGCATAGCTGTGCACGCTTTTTGCGTTGTACGGCGCTCTCAGGTCTGATACATGGGCCTAAACATAATATATCTTATCGCATTTTCAACAGCGCGCGCGTGTCTTATACGGGTGAGACAGGAAAATTTAGTGTCAAGCCCACGGAGATACAAGGTTCGTGCTCTGATCTGCAGTACTTTAGAATGAATCGAGGCAGCCTTGTTCATTATATCGTACTTGACTCGAGGATTAATCATGTTAAGTGTAGCACTTATAGCGTATTGCCCGACGGGCTGCCGTAGACTGAGTGGACATCAACTCTGGCTAGACAACTAGGCACAAGTATTCTCCAAAAATGAGATTACGCCGACACTGTACAGGAAACCTTGCCGCACAGGAAAGCGGACTGCTCATACTTGTAGAGCGGTGAGTGGACTGTTTGCCGAGCTCACAAGGCTGATGCTTTTTGCGGCAGATAATCTGGTGTTGCACTGTGAAATGACTCTGAATGATTTCCAGAAACCGAGGGAAGTATAAGGAATTTCTGATGTATGTGATATTTACAAATGGTAATTTAGTAGCGTAATAATTTTTTTTTTGCAATGACAATTTCACCATGTAGCGTATAATTTTCGGAAACATTTAAGAGCAAGCTACCAATAAGTATGCGAAGACACCGTAAAAACTGTGCTATGGTCGCTGTCATGTTCTGGCAAGTAATGTTTAAAGCTGAAGATTTCTTTATCATTGTAATTATTTTTGAGCAGTGACTTGGGGGGGAGGGCGATTCTATCGTTTACTTCTAAAACAGTTGCCGGATATAAAACTATCCTGAAAGAAATGGAGTACACCTTATATATGCGACTATAAATAAGTATTTGTTCCCGAACTTAACACCGATGGTTAAGCCCGTATAAAGAAATTTTACTCCCCTTGTCAGAAATAACCACTTTGCTCGAAAGACAACACAGACGAAAAGGGGCTCTGATGATTCTAATGGGCTACCAATGTACTTGATCTACTTGTATTTTGTAATATTTAGTGTAGCAGGTGCTAGGAAGATTTGTTTCTCAAACATTCCAGCATTTCTCTATAGCGAAATGTGCTCATTACCACTGTTACGGATGCGCAGAGCTCTTAAACAGAAAAGAAAAAAAAAAGAAAAGAAATGCATATATGGGTCTAACGCGCTGTGCGAAATCGGCTATATGAGAGATGACGTAGGGGCAGGCCTTGTTGTCGTTGACCACGTGCGATTTTTTAACGTGCAGCCAAATCTCACAGCCGACGAGCGCCTTTTGAAATGTTCGAGATCGAACCCCCCGTTCTAGAAATCAGCAGTAGAGCGCCCTACCACTGAGACATCGCGGCAGAGGTTTAACAGAAAAAAAAAGAGCTCAAACAACTCCCTCGCGAATTCAGAAGGCACAGAGTGGCTTGTTCAAACTGGATTTTTCTATGAAGCAGTCTGCGGTCGCATGTTTCAGTAGTTGCGGTATTCCAAACAGAAACGGGTATATACGATTTTTGAGCGTTTCATGAGGTTGCATTGACGGCAGCAACCTGTTTTGTTTTAAACCGGCGCCTAACGACAGCAGCGCTTCGTTTGAGACACCGCTTGTCAAAGAATATGAAGCACCTTAGACAGCGACTGATGATGTTCTTTCCAACGTGATATACTCGATCAAAGTGAACAAGTGTTTTTTTTTAATGAAGCGTGGCGTAATAGCCTCTTCATATTTTTTTGCAAGAGGCATACAGGTAAGCAAAAGCGCACAGAAACCGCGAAACCAACAAAACGCACTCTTGTACACGCCGCTCAAGCCCACGTAAATCACTGCGGGCTGGCACGCGACGTGAACACGCATCCACACTGAGTAGGGTTCGCCGATATGCCACTAGGTGGCGGCTGTGCTCGATCTCGAGGCTAATAGGTAGACAAGGTAGAGAAACAATCCTGTCATTCCTGTCATCTGAGGATTTCAGATTATTGGTTTCAGATAAGGAAGGTCATTTTGTTGTGCCAGGTAATATTTTCACGGAAAAAGCAGGGACTGCCGTAACAAGAAACTTTAAAAACGTCCGGCTTAACATTATTAGATAAAATAGCGAAGCTTTCAGGTTGTTGCAGGAGATGAATTTGGAACGCCTTCGGGAGTCAGTTAAGTCACAAAGAAGCCGTTTAGAAATTTTCTTTTCTGCTAAAACCCAAAAACCGGGAATTCCTTTCAGATGTATAGTTACGAACGCACCTCTTGGCAACATTCCGTATCGGGTTTTTGAAGAAATATTTGGACATGCTTGTAGTTGATGATCCTTTTTTTAGTCTCTTATTCAGGGGTCATTGTAGAGTATTTGCTGCGTTATAAGCCCGGTTCAAGTGGAATGTTCAGAATTGATGTCCAAGATTTGTTTTATTCTCTTCCTCGGGATAGGCCCTCGCAGTATGCTAGAAATTGTATAACGATTGATAATGATTAAGAGGGGTTTATTTCGGATTGTGGGGTGTTTGTTGAATCTTTTTTTGGAACTGTTAACGTTTTATTTGCAGTCGACTTCTGTGGAATGGGAGGGTGAACTGTATGTATGCTCAAAAAGCAGGGGTATGCATAGGTTCAAAAATATCCCCCGTACTAATATTGCCGGGGTGGCGCAGTGGTTATGGCGCTCGACTACTGTTCCGAAGGACGCGGGATCGAATCCCGGCCTCGGCGGCCACTTTTCGATGGAGGCGAAAAGCAAGGCGCCCGTGTGCTGTGCGATGTCAGTGCACGTTAAAGAACCCCAGGTGGTCGAAATTTCCGGAGTCCTCCACTACGACGCCTCTCATAGCCTGAGTTGCTTTGGGACGTTAAACCCCATAAACCAACCATTTTTCTTTGCTATGCAGATAGGGCAATAAAGAGTAGCTGGGGGTTATGGGTAAAACAGGTTTTTAAGGTCTGTTGATGATAATTTAATTTTTGTGGAAGGGGACTTAATGGGACAGGTCGGTGAAGCTTTCGAGGTCTTCGACAGTTGCGGGCAAGGTTTGAAGTTTACTTTCGAGGTACCGAGCGGCTCGGAGTTGCAATTTTTGGATTTAAGGTTAGTATTAAAGATAGATCATGTATGCGCCTCTTTCCGGCAGCGTTCGGAGAAGCCGTTACTTAGCTACAAATCAGTCCACTCAAAATTGATGAAATGTGGTATAGCTGTCGCGCGCTCGGGATCTGCCATTTTAAAATCATGTGTGCATGAAATGATTAGTAGTTTTGGCCAGCAGATTAACAGATTAAGATGGGCAGCATATCCAAATCAGCTAATCGTGCTTCCCAGTAATAAAATTTTAAGAAAACTAAAGTTGGTCGATAGTTCTCAGCCACACGAGCCGGGCAGTAGAAAGAAATTACGCGGTCATACCGTATACGTACACCGGTTGTCTCATAGGATCAAGATATGGTGTTGATGTGGTATTTTCAGACCCCAAGAAACTTGCTAAGATATGTGCCATAGCAGACAGAAGAATGAAGTTTAAGAATCAGCAAAAAATAGGCGAGAGGAGGTCGTTTCAAATATATTACCAGATTACGTTCTCACCATGTGCTGAAGGCGTGATGTATGACATTGAATTTTCTTGCGGAAAGAGGTGCTTAGGCCAAGCGGGTAAATGTATTAAAACCCGTCTACACCAACATAATACATCATTGGAAAATGCCCCGTCTTCGAACCTTGCCCTGCACTACAGGGACTGCCCTTTAAGTAATGATCCACAATTTCCTGATAATAAACTATGCACACCTGGTTTCAACAACACTAAAATAATCTACAGGCATAGGGGCCAACATGCCAGGGAGTTATCTGAAACATATCACATTCATAGAGAAGGGGATAGTTGCTTGAGCACGCATCGATGATCTGCTTGATAGGGAAATAGTATATCTGGATTCGTATGATTAGACTGCTGCTTGCTTGGGGCGCGCATGCATCCTGGTCCTTTAAAAAATGTAAAGTATCAGCTCCGATTTCTTTTCCATTAAACCTTCAGTTGTAAGTCAGCGCTTGTACGTTATTCTCTTCTTCTGTTTGTCTTAAGTCGCGGCGCTGTTTTTTTTATTTTACCCTGTATTTTATTTTAAACGCACATTTCAAGAAAATGAACTGCAAGTCGTCTTGGGCATTATTCCGCAGGAGACAACATTGTTTGGGGCTTAAATTTAATGCCCATGCTCTCCCCCAAATCCTCATGTGCTTTTCGGTACGACACTGCCAGCGAAATTCCGTCTTTCATTCTTAGCATTACCTTCTTCAGAAAGTTTGAAAACTTTCTGAATACAAATATGCTGTAAGACTAAAATAAACTCTAAAACATCCAAAGTCATGTCACAAATTGCCCTACAATCATTTCACGACGAGCTCGTTAAAGAATTCATATCCGCCATGCGCAGTTTCAATATAAAAATAGCTCCCCTATTTTGTGCTTATCACTGTCTCTTTTGGACGCTAAACCATATAAACCAAGCTTAGCATGCAATGTTACCAGATGGTCAATTTGGTAGAATGTGAGAAGATGCACTGATATTATCGCTCAGGAAACATCAGGGACATTAATTTCGTGCCCATTAACACATATTTCAGGTTGATTAACAGTTATATCGCTGTTGGAATACATGAACTACACATTACGTAGCGGGAAAGGGTAAGCGAGAGTGAAAGCTCAACAAACATATTGAGTCATGGGATGCGAAAGATTGCTTCGGGACCCTTGCACGTATGCTGCAATTGTTTCACGACGGCACACAGCAGAGATGCCAGGTCATGGCATCAGCTGGAAAGTTTACAGTAAAGGTATTTGTCATTGTGATACACCTTTTTGCCGAAGCTGTGTAAACAGTTGAAACATGAGAAAGCTGTAAAGGAATGAAATTACGAACAGTGTCAATATTATTTACCGAACCGCGCGTGCAAGCCCACGTAAAATACGCATATCAAACTACACAGTGAAGCTTCTTTTCTTATTAGTAAGTTCCAAGCATTGCTATTTCCCAATGTTAAGCTTTGGTTTGTAAAAGCTGCACTGACAGTCGACTTAGCGTTTCATTCGATAAACGTATTTCATACACGGGCAGCAACAACACGTGGGCTACCAGCAATATATGCCTAGTGTGTGTTAGGAGCATTAAAAATAAATGCGGGTGGAAGGCATGTTTTCAGAAACAGAGGACAGATTTATCGACGCACCATTTCTTTGTTATAAAGCTTTTTAAAAAGATCTCAGCGTTTCCTTTTGTGCGGCTATTTTTTAAAGCACATTCTCGTACTAGCGAGCGCAATGAGGGTAGAGTGTTCTGAGTCTTCGACGCCCAAGTTGCTGGATTTCCATCTTTTTTGCGATACGTTTTTTCGGCCATCTTAACAATAACGATCCCGCACGTATTGCATGAGATCGCTCGTCTTTACCACATTAGCATATTCCTTCGGTGTTCACATTTCACCCGGTTAACACATAGAACCTAAAAGGAATAGTGTGTTAGTGAAGGCCGTAAAAAACACTCCAAAGCGTAAAAGTTAACGCGAAACCACGCAAAACTAAACGCTAGGCAAAACAAGCAAATAGCGTCAGGAGTGGGTCCGCTCTTATCTAGCTGCGCACCAACCGGCGAGTACTTGTTGCACCATATGGTTGTGCACATAGGCCTTCCCTTCACAACCGCGCCAGTCAAAAAAGCTGAGCTAAACTGCTAGAAATGAAGCGTAGTTCGCAAGAAAACATTTCTCAGCTTCCCTTTGCTGAAAGCTGTCCTGGGCCGGCTTGCACGATAAAGTCCGAGCTAAGTCCAGACTTAGATTGTGTCTTTAGAAAGACCAAGCTTATTTAAGACGGCTCGTGTTCCGAACGTCGAACGCTTTGGGTTCATGTTCACCAGAGTGGCTTCCCAGAACGGCCTCAGCAACCACTTGGGGCATTTTTCCTCGTAACACAACCTTGAGCCGCAAAAAGCAATGGCACGGATTTTACACAACGCAAAATTGACGGAATGTGTACATCTTACAGCAGGGACAGTGCCAGCGCATCCCTGTATTTTCCTAATTTCTCTACTTAGACATCTGGCGTCCTTGTGTCTTAACCAAGACAGCACTAGAGTCGTAATCATACAAGCGACTTATTCAAGTCAGGACTGAAGCCCAATCTTGACTCCAGTCTTAAGCGGCCATGCTAGTGGCCTATTCTTTAGACTCCAGTTAAGTCTGGACTTAGCTATAACAGTCTTAAGATTGTTTTGTGCAAGCGGGCCCTGGTGTCACAAACTGACCCCTCCCATGACGTGCGCACCGGTGCCTGTTAGCGAGCTGCGTAATTCAAGCGACCGGCCGGCGGGGTCAGTTTTAAATGCAGCGTTGTTCGGCAAAAAAAAAAAAAAGAGAAGAAAACGTTCCTCATTTTGCCGTCCTGACAAACTGCCGTATTGCCGCTTCAAAGGCTAAGGGAGACTCGAAAATACGTGGTCTGTTGTCACGAACAAACACGCCGCGCGTGTCGACGGCTGCGCCCTTCCGCACTATCCTTTGTTCTACACCGGAGGTACCTGCGCGCACAGCGCGCGCAACCAATGCTGGTCGCACCATCCGCTCTAATTTACCAAATCCTTTCTCTATGCGCTTGCTGCTAACGTCGCCGCCGATTCCTTAGTTCATTTGTGGTCACAAGCCAGCCCAATAAAAAGTATACTACAGTGAATTTCAATACTCCTCATTTGTCGCCAACAGCACTGTCCCTCTACGGGACAATAGTACAAAAACGCGTGTCGGCACTGGGGTTTGATTTGGTTTACGGGCTGTAATGTCCCAAACCAACTCAGGCTATGAACACCGCACTGGATGGCTCCGGAAATTTCGACCACCTGGGGTTCATTAACGTGCTTAGACATCGCACAACACACGGGCGCCTAGATTTTCTCCTCCATCGAAAAGCAATTAGGTATTCGCGCTTTGAAAGCTGACGGCACCGGCGAAAGCCTTAGAAGTGGCAGGCGTAGCCAGTTTTAACAACTAGTGTGTCGAGGCTGGACCGGGCAGACCCGTGTATAAAAAGTTCGAGGACACTTTGGCGACTAAAGTGATGAAAGGCGAAAGCCTGAGTGCTGCATTCTGCTACGCGACTGTAGCGCGTGTAGCGATGAATGCTGCTATGAATAATGCTATGCTATGAATGCTGCTATGACTACTCTCACATTCTTCGAGTGCATTTATTCAGTGAATTCTGCTTAGCAGCGACGAGACCGCGCTCCTTGCATCTTCGCAGTTGTTCTACATTTGCTGTTGTGTGGTTGATTTTACCGGGGGCGCGGCTATAATCAGTGATTAATAATTATGCGCAACTGTCACTAATTAGTAAATAATAATTATGAATTGCCTAGCTAGCATTATAATTATTATTCAATTAGTACTAGTACATAAATATTTATTTAGTCATTAATTAGTAATTGGTCATTAATTGGTATATGGCCTAATAAAGCATGCATTCACGCATACTGTAGTAGTGCTCTCTGATTGGTCGTGACGGGATGGAGGTCTCGAACCAGCGGGTCTAATTAAGTAATAATAATTAATTAGTAATTGATCATTGATTGGCATATGGTCATATGTGGCACGCATTCGCGCATAATGTGGTGGTTCTCTGTGATTGGTCGATACCTCCATGACGTCATTCCATCTCGACCAATCAGAGCCGCCGCAAAAGTGTGACACTTTTGCTGATGACAACGGTGAGGCAATAAAGGCTTTCGCCTTAATAAAGGAGAGTCATGCATCTAGTTGGACCATGGTGAAGGTCACCGCAGGACAGAGCTCGCGGGAACCAGAGAGCCACTTCTCGCCTTGCACGGCGGCAAGAAGTACGGGAAATATGCGTCGAAACGTCACTGCCGAATTGGCGTTGACAACTGTGGCTTTGAATTGACCACAATTATGTCGACGCGTAGGCAACACAGGCGAAAGGAAAGGTTGCGTCCTCGTGTTTGCTTTACCCGCTCTCTGTAAAAGAGGGCCCTGTGTGCAGGTTAAATCTTGGGCAAAGTCCAGAATTTTGTCAAGTGAATTGTAGCCACTTGGGTCACTGTGTGCTAACCTTCAGTAAATTTAAGGGGGTGTGGCAGCCAGCAAATAACAAATCAGGTTGATACTAGCCGCAATTAGCTATGATTCGAATAAGGATTGCCCCAGGGCACAAACACTGGGTGCGAGGGTCTGGTAGAGTGTTCTGAGCGGAGACTTAACGCGTCCCCTGCTGCTAGTCCGAGGTAGCCAAATCTATGTTTTGCCAACCTTCTGTATGTGCTGTAAGTATTGTAAGGTTTTATGTACATAAACTTCACTTCATCTATTTGCTGTCTTCAAGTGTCGCTTTCTCATAATTCTTCGTTGTTCCACATCTCTCTTCAGAAGCACTGGCCCTTTGCGTCGTTAATGACCACCATCGAGTTTATTTTGATAGCAATACGTTTCTGCATGCGTTTTGCTCATAGTAACATTACTGCTGAATTGACCTTGATCAAGGTGGGTCGAATGAGATCTGAAAGACACGTGCATTAGAGCAGCGAAGTGGCCGTGACAACTGTGAAATTTACCGAAAGCGTCATGGCAGTCAGTCCCATTGGCTCCGCAGCGACCCTCTCTCCCGCTGTTGCCAAGCAGCCTCGCAGGACTGGCGAATCAGAGGCTCTGAAATCCTACCATTTTCGCGCCGCTTTCGCGCCGCCGGAGGCTGGCGGACGCATGGCCGGACTCGGAGCGGCGGCGGCACTAAAGTTCAGCTACGGGTGACGGCAGCCAAGAATGCTGCGTCTCCACGGTCGGTTTTGAAACGATGACCCTGTTGATGGAGCTCATCCACCGTTGCTGGATTGCGCAACGACGAGGAGTTCTCTTTCAGCCAAATTGTGGAGTAGATAAAGTCGTCGTACATTGTGATTATAAACAATGTCCTTGTGCGCTCACTGTAATTATATTTAGTTGTGCTTCGCCTTGTCTAATGCGTTCCATGACTGCTCTGTGGCAAGCATTTACTCATCATTTAGCACTGCGTCGGTCATTTCTAATCAGCAGCTTTCCTTCACTCTGCCTATTATTGAGGTGACTCAAAATTCGCACAGAAAGCACAAAGACCAAAATCCCAGTGTTCACAAGGAATATCTAAGAGCAAATAAATCACACCACAATCGCTTGTACCTTTCACATGCACCAGATTACGCGGCTGACATATTTCAGAGTTCTTTTTTTTCTCATTCTTCTGCGCGACGTGAGTAAAGATCCTTTGATAAAAGCATAAGATGTACAGTCAGCTAAATTACGGCGCGAATATGCCTTAGCTGCGTTCGCTTCGTGCAGATTATTACGTTAACACATTGCAACCAGAATGTAAGCAAATGTTATGGACATTCTCAACAGTGTGAGATGAAGCTTTATAATTAAGAGATTTCACATGCTAATTTATGCGCGATAACTGGGATGTCATCATCGTGCGCGGTAGGTGCCTTCACTTTCGTGAATTAGTTTTCGATAAGTCGATAACTTTCAGTCTTGCCTGAAAGATATCTGATGTCTTAAGAGGCATCACCGTTTTTCGTACGCACAGGAACCATTGTGTTTGCGCCATCGTAATCAGTGTAGACATAGTCATGGTAGAGCATTCGGGCTGGTTTTTTAGCCGGAATATCAAATATGCAGTCAAGTGTATTAAGACTGCCGTTAAAAATATCTAATAGTCCTTGCAGGTTACACCGCGCAGCTTAGTCTGAAGCCAACAGCCATAGAAACCGAGGAAAGCAAATGGTAAAGTAGTAATTTATTAACACGAAAGCGTTACTTCGCTATGTTCACAGATTTCTGTCCGCAAACCGTGTCCGCAGACCGCGTCCGCAAAATCGTGTCCGCAGCAGTTGCGAGTAATTGAGAAGTGGCAGATGTTATTGAGTGGTGCTTATAGATAGAGGTCGACGTAATGTTGCTGCAGAAAAATAATTAGGCGAATAATTCATCAGGTAATTAATTACAGGCAAAAAATTTTAAATTTGTCCATAGTACTTGTAATTGAGAAGTGGTGGAGGTTAATGAGTGGTGTCAATTGATAGAGCGTAACGTAATGTTTTGTCCGAAGTAATAGTTAGGCCAATAAGGTAATTAGGTAATTAATTAGAGGCAAACACGCACAATCGTGTCTGCTGCAGTTGTGAACGAGAAGTCGTAGAGGTTAATGAGTGGTGCCAATCGATAGAGAGTGATGCAATGTCTCATCGAACAAGAAAGCCGTGAGAATTCCTTTTTTGCTACAAACTGTTGGTTCATTGAATATTGTTTTGGCCATTGTTTAAACCTTGATCTGGCTTAATATATTAAGTTGTGCTTTTTGTGTAACTCTTGCCCCTATTTACTCTATCTGGAATACTTGCTTTATTATATTTATAGTCTTTTTATCACAGTGTTTGTTGATTGTCGGTTCTCCCTTTTGTCATTTATAGAGTCGTCTTTTATCACTGTCGTGCCATAGCATTTTTTTTTCTATTATTATTATGCAGCGTAATTTGGATAACTAGCTATAAATATTTCCATTGTGCGTAAAAAGTGAATTTCTTGGACTTATTCCTCAATCACACACTGACACACGCACTTCACGGGTTGGGTTGGTCGGCCTAACTTTTAACTGTGCTCTCAAACCTCATAGAGTGACGGCGGTTAACCGTGAAGGGAATTCTGTGGCTCTGCTGACTGTAAAGACGGGGGTTTGTGACAAAGGTACTACCATGAACTTAACCTAAGTTCATATTTTGCTAGAACCGACAAGTTTAAACACATTTTCCCCCGTACGATCGAGTCATAAAACAGGCTACCTTGTTCATATCGCTCTCTTCCATTGCATGAATTTGTTCAATCAATCAGCCACTGCAGATAATTGTCTTCGTGAACACAAAGCAATTATTAGTTTGCTTGTTGGCTTCCTAGTATTATTAATTTGCATTGTATATATTGCTCTGCAGTTTTTAATTTTTGAATATTCACCACCCCCTCCACCTCCTTCCATAGCTCCAGGTGGAGCTACAGTGTGCAAAAATAAAAATAACGCCCGGCGTCCAGATATTGCGTACCGGGCTTCACCAGACTTGCCCTCATGTTCCACTACGGTCAGTCTCCAACGTCTGGCTGGCAGTTCAGACGGATATCATGCACCTCATTACCTCAAGCACACAATCACCCGACGTAAAATGCAGCGTAAACGGCAATTCGTTCGATTTTGTTTATGTAGTTTAACATTCAAAAGGGACTGTCGTTTCTTCTGACGGACGAATCACAACATAAAAACGTAACAACTGTTTATTTGATTGGCTGTGCTATGGAACGAGCATACCAATCGTCTCAGTAGCGGAAGCAAAAAGCCGAACTTCCCAGCCGGGCAGCCTGGTTTTGTAGCCACCATCGGTGATGCATGCCTCGGGTCACGCAGCGGACGCACTGTTTTATCGGTAACGCAGTCCAGCGTGTGGCCGTGTTACGCTGGGCCGGATCATAACAAGACGGAGGCTGCGCGGAAATATACGCACAGTGTGTCGCCACAATACCGTTAAACTCATCAACACGTACCGCTTACTTTAGTTTGTACATATAAACTGAAGTTTAATCCCTTATTCCTGCCATCCTCAAAGTCGTCTCCAGACCGCCTCTTGCGGGAAGAAATAATAACAATAATTGGTTCACGGGAAAGGAAAGGCGCAGTATCATTCACATTTATTTCTGTGGACACCAGAACCACGCCGTAAGGGGAGGGAAGAATGTGGGAGTGAAAGTGGAAAGAGAGAAAGAGGAACCGTATTGGAGGGCTACGTAGTAATTTTGACCTCCTGGGGATCTTTAACGTGCGCTGACATCGCACAGCACACGGATGCCTCTTCGTTTCGCCTGCAACGAAACGCAGCCGCCGCGGTCGGGATCGAACCCGGGTACTCGGGCACAGTGATCGGGCGTCGTACCACTGCGCCACCCCGGCGGGCAATGTGCAAGAAGAAAGCATTCGAGATTTTGGCACCTTCAACTCGGGTCATCTACTAGAAGTTAAGAAGAAAGCATCCGAGATTTCGGCACCTTCTACTCGGGTCACCCACTAGAAGTTTACTTAAAGAGTGACTTCTTTTTTTCTGGCTGGCTAGTGCTTGTGGAGTGGTTTCTTTTTTCGTTTTGCGGAGCTTCTTGGCCACAGATTCTGCAACTGAGGGGTTAAAAGAAAGCACGAATAACCTGCCTTTGGCAACCGTCTCATTTGAATGTAAGAACTGGACAGCAACATATGGATGAATTTAACAACGCGGATTTAAAACAAGCGGAGGTTATACCCCGCTTTACCACCTTGGAATGGGATGAATCGAAAGGCAGCAAAGCTTTCTTTGACCTGGGCTGAAAGGCCGAGCACACATTATCACTTTGTTAAAAAAAAAAAAAAGAGCTTTTAATCTAAGAGCTCAATGGCCCCATTTTGCGAGCGTTCCAGAGTGAAATTGAGAAAGTGCGAACAAGAAAAGTCATCTAATACCTTGTATTCTTCTGCGATAACATCATAAGATGAAAGTTTCAGTATAATTAAAAAATCATGGACATAAGAATGAGTCTTTGTAATAAAGGGTAGTATTAGTTTCAACTCGAGCGTGCGGGCCAAAGGGGCAAGAAAGATTTTGTAAAGCACTGTGCTGTGCGACACTGGATCCAACACATATACACTTTTTTCTGGACAGACAATTTCTTGCCAAAGGAAAAAATGATAGACCCAAGATAAAAACAGAGCAGCTCCATAATAGAAACTGGCGACACGCCACAAGACTTCTGGAAACCAACTATGCCTGCATCATCAATCGGTCCTCCTACTGCTTAGAAAAGTTCTACGTGAGTATTCGTGGAAAGCAACTATTCCATATCAACGGCCATTGCCCAGTTGGCACCTGCTACACTTAAGTTGAGGACAACCAAGAGGGCTATTGAACGAAAAATGATAGGGATAACATTAAGAGATAAGAAGCGGGCAGAGTGGGTCAGAGAAGTAACTCAAGTTACCGACATTCTAGTGGAAATTAAGAAGAAGAAATGGGCATGGGCAGGACATGTAGTGCGAAGAGAGGATAACCGATGGTCGCTTAGGGTAACAAACTGGATTCCAAGAGAAGGAAAGCGTAGCAGGGGGCGGCAGAAAGTTTGGTGGGCGGATGAGGTTAAGAAGTTCGCAGGGGTCAAGTGGGTGCAGCTAGCACAGAACCGGGTTATTTGGAGAAATATGGGAGAGGCATTCGCCCTCCTGTGGGTATAGTCAGGCTGTTGATGATTATTATTATTATTATTATTATTATTATTATTATTATTATTATTGTTATTATTATTATTATTATTATTATTATTATTATTATTATTATTATTATTATTATTATTATTATTATTATTATTATTATTATTATTATTATTATTATTATTATTATTATTATTATTATTATTATTATTATTATTATGACACTGAAATTCATCGCTGCAATCGAGCAGTCAGACCCGGCGACATTCCCGGTGATTGTGAGGCTTCGCCCCCAGAACGCAAGACCGAAGAAAGTTTTTTTGAAAAGAGCAGATAATAACGCGTTATCCTCAACTTAAGTAGAACCCTCTTTGTTAGCCTCCACGTTTCAGCCCCATAGGTAAGTACAGGTAAGATGCAACTGTTGCATATTTTCCTCTTGAGCGATACCGGTAAGCTGCTAGTCATAATCGGGGAGTGCTTTCCAAATGCGCTCCATCCTGGTCTTATACTCCTTGTTATTTCCCTTTCATGATCCAGGTCTGCAGTTACTACCTGTCCTAAGTAGAGATATTCGATTACTACTTCATGTGTTTCGCTGTCTAACGCAAACTACAGTTTCTTCCTTAGGCTATTGAACATTACCTTATTCTTCTGCATATTGATTTTCAAGCCTACCTTTCTACTTTTCCTGTCTAGGTCATCAATCATTCTTTGCAATACATCCCCTGAGTTGCTTAGCAAGGCCATGTCATCAGCAAATCGCAGATTACTGAGGTATTCTAAATCTACCTTTACCCCTAACTGCTCCCATTCCAAATCTGAATACTTCTTCCAAGCAAGCTGTGAGTAGTACTGGGGAGATTGTGTCTCCTTGCCTAACACTTTTCTTTATAGAAATTTTGTTACTTTCTTTATGCAGAACTATCGTTGCTGTGCAGCCGTATATATATCTTTCAGCCCTTTCACGTACGGCTCATCTACACCGATTTCGCAGTGCCTGCATGGCCGCCGAGGTTTCTACTGAGTCAAATGCTTTTTCGTAATCAATGCGTGCTATGCATAAGGGCTGGTTATATTCCGAGCATTTTTCTATCACCTGATTGATGATATGGATATGATCAATAGTAGAGCATCCTTTCTGAAAACCTGCTTCATCTTTTGCTTGGTTGCAGCCAAAAGTTGTCCAGGTTCTATTGGCAATTACTTCGGTAAATACCTTATACGTAACAGACAGTAAACTGATTGGTCTATAATTTTCAAGTCCTTAGCATCCCCTTTCTTGGTTGGTTGGTTGGTTTGTGGGGTTTAACGTCCCAAAGCGACTCAGGCTATGAGAGACGCCGTAGTGGAGGACTCCGGAAATTTCGACCACCTGGAGTTCTTTAACGTGCACTGACATCGCACAGCACACGGGCGCCTTGCTTTTCGCCTCCATCGAAAAGCGGCCGCCGATGCCGGGATTCGATCCCGCGTCCTTGGGAACAGTAGTCGAGCGCCGTAACCACTGCGCCACCTCGGCGGGGCAGCATCCCCTTTCTTAAGAATTAAGATTTATGTGTGCGTTCTATGACACCAGGCATCGCGCATCCATGGTAGGTAGGTTTTCTAGCACGATATACCATCCCGTCCTTCAACCAATCTTCTGTACGTTGGCTTGTTTTCAGTGTATAAAACGTACAACGACGCAATAGCGGGGGTTTGCACGGTCACATTAGAACGACAGTGATCCCAGCACATCCAACAACCGGATAATAGTGCGCTGCAACATGTTTTTCAAGACGATACTGGGATAGCAGACCTTCAGACCCTGCGTATACAGGGTGGCCAGTTTTTCTAGCACGATATCCCCATCCTTTAGCAAATCTGCAGTTATCTGATCCTCTCCAGCTGATTTCCATATTTTCATAGTTTCTAATGCTTTCGTGACCTCGTCCTTCGTCACTGGTAGAACGTGTGACTGTTTTTCCCTGCCGCCAATCTCGTTACGGTCCTGACTACTTTGGCTGCTATAGAGATCTGTATAGAACTCCTCGGCTACTTTGACTATCTTGTCCATATTCGTGATGACATTGCCCGCCTTGTTCCTTATTGCAAACATCTGATTTTTGCCTATGCCCAATTTTTCTTTCATCGCTTGAAGCCTTCCCCCGTTCTTTGCAGCATGCTCAATTTTTATGTTACACTTCCTTATATCGGCCACTTTGCACCTATTGATTAGCTTTGATATCTCTGCCTATTCTATCTGATATGTTGGATTGGAAACTTTCATACTTTGGCGTTTCTTAATCAAATCCTTTGTCTCCTTAGACAGCTTAACGGTATCCTCTCTAACTATCCAACCGCCTACTTCTACAGCGCACTCCGTAATGATATCTCTGAAATGATTTCTCATTGCTTCTAGGCTAATGT
Source organism: Amblyomma maculatum (assembly GCF_055883805.1). Lineage (NCBI taxonomy): Eukaryota > Metazoa > Arthropoda > Arachnida > Ixodida > Ixodidae > Amblyomma > Amblyomma maculatum. The sequence goes on from NC_139344.1 coordinate 43,630,805, forward strand.
CGTCATCCTCGATTAGAGCTAAAAATCTATTCTGTACCGAGATCCTGAACTCTTTTGCCCTCCCTCTCACCGCTGATTCGTTGATGAGGGCTATAGAAAAATGGTAGGAATAACGTTAAGAGACAGGAAGCGGCACAGTGGGTCAGAGAAATAACTCGTCACTAACATTCTAGAGGAAGAAATGGGCATGAGCAGGGCATGTAGCGCGAAGAAAGGATAACCGATGGTCGCTTAGGGCAACAAACTGGATTCCAAGGGAAGGAAAGTTTAGCAGGGTGCGGCAGAAAGTTAGGTGGGCTGATGAGGTTAAGAAGTTCGCGGGGGTCAAGTGGATGCAGCTAGCACAGGACCGAGTTCATTGGAGGAATAAGGGACAGGCCTTCGCTCTGCAGTGAGTATAGTCAGGCTGAGGATTATGATGATGATGAAATAATAACGCAGTTACAACCACCACAACCAACCGATTTTGCGTTTTCCTCTCTTTCTGTTCCTTCTCAGAGATTTTTTTACTTTCCTGCCCGGTCGTCTAGCCTCAGCAAGCCGAAATTCCCCTTCCTCCTTCCCGTTTGGTGGGAGGTGGGGCGTTTAGTCAAAGGGAGAGAAATTTAGAGTTCGCGTCTAAGTTAAAGCAAGAAAACGAAACTGGCGGAGAAAAAGCGCGCAGTGGGCGGCGGACACAATTAGTGGTGTACGTCCACCCTTCACCCACCGGTTAGCGAAACGGACCAATGGATTACGTTGCGATCCTGACGTCAGCCTCGCGGCTCGACGAGCCAGTGTAGAGTACGGGGAAGCTGGTTTCCAAAGGTTAGTATGAGAGAGCTTTGATTTGTATTTTTGCTGCTTTGCGGTGCGCGTATCGCTTTAGCATTTTGCAGAGGTTCTCTCCGGTACCTGATCGAAGCATTGAGCTCCTTAGATTGGAGGACATACCCTGGACAGTGACCCTTTAAGGAACTTGCTCCTTATTCCATGCTTTTAATCTATCCATGCTCCTTCTACCAACTGCTATCCGGCAATTGTTAGAAGCATAAAATTAACTAGGGTGTAGGCAACATTAGGCTTCCTAGAGCCGGCTTCTGTCAGAAACGGCCTTCTCTACAAATGAGTTGCTCCAGAGCTCGGTAGCGAACCTTCCTTGCGCGACAGCAAGGAGCAGTTCACTGACGTACTCAGAAGCGAAAAGGCAGCCTTTTCGTTTTCGCTTTTTTTTTCACAAGACAATTTCCCTGCACTGGCTTGCGACAAATCAGGGTTCGAGCAGCGCCGAAAGCCGCTTCCACCATGAGGAAGATTTTCGTCTCGATGGAAGGCTCTCTGCTCTTCGGAATTGTCCAGTGACTGCACAGCCATCCCCTGCTCCTAAGGCTTGGCCTGCGAAATTGGGACGTCTCCTTTGTCCCTCCTAAGCGTTTGCAGGTACTCATCACATTGCTTCGTCAAGCTCTGGATCTGCTCTCGCAGAGAGGCCTCAGTTTTCTTCCACTCGGAGAACTTAGTCGACCAATGCTGCTCGGCTTCATTTTCTTTATCTAGGAGCATCTGGTTCTCTATGGTGCGCATCAAAAGCATCCTCTTGATATTCGTGGGGTTGGACTGCTCGAGAATCTCGGAAACCTCAGCCTGGCGCTCCTCCGACATTATGCCCCTAGCGGGTTCGCCGTCCAGGTTCTCGGGGCACAGGTTATGCAGGCTAATAGAGCGCCGCTCCTCGGCTCCCTCTGGCTTGGCAAGCCGCAACGAGCTCGATCCATCGTGCACGTACTGCATGTGCAAGTTTTGCACCTTCTTTTCGAGCTCATGCTTCGCGGTGAGCGAGGCCTGCAACTGCTCTTCGTAGGCGACCTTCTCCTCATCCATGCGGAGGATAGTGACCCGCAGCTTGTGCTCCACCATGCGTTCTTTAGTATGCTCTAGCTCGATTTTTTTCAATTGCGTCCACAGCTCCTCCTGCAACTCGCAAACATCTGTGCAGCTGCTGACTCCATGCGCCGCGAACCACTGTATGACCTGCTCCGCCCGGTTGATGCCTTCTTTGACCTGCACGGCGCGCTTGTCAATGATGTCGAGAAGATTGAGCAGTTCGTCCTCGTCAGCGAGCGTGGACTCCTGCGAGGCGTCATTGGGGCAGTTGAATTCGGCCTCGCAGTCCTCCTTCTCACTCTCCAAGATAGCGAAGCTGGTATCGCCATTTGATGAAACAGGTAAACTGCTGGCGACATCCTGACCAAGCTCGCTGCCCCCTACAGCTGCACTTTCCCCTTCCTCTTGGCAGCATACCGTTGTCATCACAGCATCGACTTTGTGCGGCCAGGAACTGTTTGGTTTGGCTCCTCTCGAGCGCGAATGGAGATCACTTCCACAAGCCGGCGCTGTGTTGGAATGGGTCTGTGGCTTCGAACGCAGCCTGACCTGATGGGGCAGCTCCAGGATTGTTTGCTTGCTCTTTTGGCTATGTTGAATTTCGCAGACACACTCGCGAAACTTCTCCAACTCTTGGACTCTGACCTGCAAGTCCTGTTCATCAAAAGACAAAGGAATGTTATTGAGATTGCGGAATAATAGCTTCGATGAAATGCTAAAAGTGAGAAGATACCATCTGCGAAAAGACTTGATAATTCGAACAAATCAGCTGCGTGAAAAACCTCCCGTAGCGTAAAGCCCCTTAAATTACAGAATGCGCAGCTTTACCCAAATATTTTCAGGTCATACACGACAGCCGGGAGCGACTCCCTAATATGTTTACCTTAGATTCTATACACACCCTGTATACGCCAGACGCCACCATCAACGGTTGTCGTGGTTCATTAAACGCCAATATGTAACAGTCTTTGCGTTCAAATGGGGACGCGTAGCAGACGACGCAACGTACACTAGGCAACGGATTGCTTTTGTATGTACACATATATCAATATTAACAACCCATGAAACCAAAGAAAGTGGAAGACTGAACCGCCATCGCTGTAGGTCTGTTGTTATAAGCGAAAAACGGGCTATTCGGAGGCCATGGGATCGTGTCCCATGAGCATAGTGTTGGTTTTCTTCCGCTTTGTATTTGTTTCATTATGCTTAATCTAGAATACGATTACAGTATCAATTCAGGTGAACGGCACAAGTTAAAAAACCTAACTCCTATGGTTTCTATGGCTTCGCTGACTGCGGAGATATGCCTCCGGATAGTACCTACCTATACCAGCACTTACTGGGGACAAGTGGCTCAGGCCACATAATCTACAGAGTACGCACAGTGCACAAGCCGAAAGATTCGTTGTGGCCAATCCTGGATTTCATGAAGTCTAAAGTCTACAACCTTTGAAGTGCAGAGTCGATTAAGTCATTTCGCTAGAAAAACGGCCACACACGCGGCCAACTCTCGCGACGTTGTTGAAAATGTAGCAGATGACTAGAGGTAGCAGAGCGAAAACACGACGATGAACACAAAAGTTAACAGGACAGCTTCGCCCTCTTCACAAAGCGCAGCATCATCTGCCCATGCAATCATACCAACAAGCTAAACCGCAACTCAAGCGAAAAGATACACAGTGAAAAAATACTCACCCGTGAAAATAGCCGTCTCTGTGCGCAAAAAGAGCATTTACAGAGACACCGTTCTCACCAACCATCCGGCACTTCACGTCCACGACTTTTGCGGTTTACCCCGATTCTGTCTCAGCAATGCCAATTTTAAGTATCGCTATAAGTTCTACTCGCAGAAACACAGTACTGTCACGAAAGCCATTTCTGTGATTACCACAAGTATCGTAACAAAAACTCTGGAAAATGAAATTCAAACCTCCCACCGCCACTAAAAGTGTTTTGTTTTATCTTTACCCGCATAAATATTCCCTCTAATGAGAGACCCCTCCCAGCATTTCCATTAACTGAGGGCGGTCGAGTCGATATTACAGGGCGCAGCTGAGTACGAGGAAAGCGACCGTATCCCATTGCTGATTGTCCTGATAGAACATGCACGTAAGCGCGGTGGACGACAAATTCAACAAAAGCACTTGGAATTTAAATCGAATCGGGACATTGGCCTAATTAAATTGTTACGTTCTCACGAACGCATGAGACGCTAACCCGCAAAGAAGAATTGTAGGCCCAACTAAAACTGGTAAGCCCAGAGCTTTCCCCTATGGCTACCTGTGCCAATTCGTGGAAAGTATTCAAATAAATTTTTGCAGTCGAGGGTGGCCAATCGCAAGGTATTTGCCGCCATTCCGTACGCATCGATATGGAATGGATATAAAAACCTTATTATTGGGATTCCTCGGCAGCAGAATCCGTTAGGCTTGTTACACTAAGTGGTGTCGAAACCAAAACGGACCACATTTAACCTGCCTGAGTATGGCGCCGGGCTAAAAAGCTCGTAAATTATTTGGGTAAATGCTGGCCAAATGTGATCACAGTGGTCGCCTAGACCCAAAGTGCAGGCATTCGTGATGCAGCATAAAACACGGGGCACTGGAAAAGCCGAGGTGTACCGCCTATGCATCGACAGCTTAGCTGGGGTCACTGATAAGGACGATAATGAAAAGGACGAGGAGGAAGCTGTCCAGCCAGCTAGTGTGGTCATCCTCGTCTTAACACACTGCTTCAACCCGTCCTGTGTGTAATATCGACGTGAAATGTTAGTTAGTTATATGGGAATTTATGGCGCATAAGCAAGTATGGCTGTGATGCGCCAAACACAAGGTTATATGATTTGTTATATGAAGTCCGTACCTAAAGTTATATTCAGATTTGATTCAAAACATTTGCTTTTTTAGGAAGCATAAAAACAAGAGTAAAATTGACGAGTTATTGTTCGCCTAAAAGGAATGCTGATGAAATGGAATGTGTTCTTTGTAAAATGCAATAAAACACTTTTTCCTGAGCCGTAAAATGAAATCCGAACCGGGGATTCCGTGGAAAAATACTCAGCTGAGGCAGTCTCCCTGTCATCATCAGAGATTGGCTCCCTCTTCCGATTTGCGACTGTTTTTCTTGCTTCAGAGAGAGATGGAGGTTTCGCAACCGGAAGAGGCTGTGGCCAACGCGGGTGGTGCTAGCAATATTACGGAAGCCAAATCAAAACGCTATAGGCCAGTGAGCTAAGAGCGCTTACTTCACGCACGCAGGCTACAGCCGCTGGACAGAGAAACCACGCTGCGCAAGCCATCATCTTTGAAGAGAATAAATGTAGCGCTCCAAATGCACAACGAGAAGACTATTGTTAAATAAAAAACAGAAGCAATACAGTCGCAAACCGGAACAGAGCGCCCATCTCAAATGAAGACATTGAGACTGCTTAAGCTGAACTTTTTTTTTTCACGCACTCCGCTGTTCGGATTTCATATGGCGCCGAAAGTGCTACATTTTCAACCAGCTCGGAAGACTTCATGCCTGGCAGTCTCTCAAGTGAGATGACATAATACGCTGTTAACGTCCAAGGTTGTAGTCTGAATGACTTCTGATATCCATGATTGGCTGCAAGGATTTATAGACATTTGTTAGCCTACAGCTTGCAGGGGCTCAGCGATTCGTACAGAGTAGGTTGTTGCACATGCTGGTAGTGTCCGGACTCCGGAGGCACAGACATTATATATATGAAAGAAATTCTTCAAGCTTCATTTGTAGCCCACCTGTCAGGTTTCATGACAAAGTGCCTCTTGCTTGAGTCATCATTCATATAAACGACCCCCGATAATATGGGCCGGAAGGAAATAAAGACGTCCCAAACCAACATGCAATCATTACGTCATAAGCTGCGCATTTAATATTGGTTGGCTTGCCCCGCTACCCTCACCCTAAACAACGAACCCATAAGCGCCATGAAACAATTTGTACTCATTGACGTGGTCAAAGATCGTTTGCACTGTAATCTAACGCTTGACCAGGTGAGCGTTCATGGAATCCACTTACCTCGGAGCCTTATTGGAAGGTACAAGAGTACGAACGCGACAATGTTAACGATTTCCGTCCTTGGCTCCCTATGTGGATCTTGGTGTGCATACACTGCGCAAATAACTTAATCACTAATCATTTATTGCGACTCAATTCTCACGCATACTCCTGATCGTACAGTTGTAAGCAACCGTATTATTTGAAATATCACCGGAAATGTATATATATATATATATATATATATATATATATATATATATATATATATATATATATATATATATATATATTTCCACCTAGCGTTGCCAGGTGGCGCATGACTGAGGAGTGAAGGAAGACGAAGTTGAGAGGACGACGCAGTGCCGCTTGCGCTTTTACGTCTGTGCTGCTTGCTGCCGTTGTGTCTGGGCTAACCCCCGCTATTCTTGTGCTATTCTTCGCATCCTTAATCAGCGTGTACGTGACAGTCTGGTGGAGGTGCGGGTTAAAACGATCACCTATGCAACAGTCTCCATCTGAAAGACGTCGCGCCAGCTCTGTGCCATTGGACACCCCAGTGCATCGCTCCAGTCGGCGGCTCCAGCGACTGTCTCCGGAGCTTCAGCCATTAGCCGCCGCCATGACATCCAGTGCTTCTGCTCAGCACGTAACGGGCGTCGCACCGGCCTGTAACTACCAAGGAGGATATAAATATATCCTCCTTGATAACTACACCTTGCAGGCCCCTCGGGTACTGAAGTCTTTCCATGGGGACCCCTTTGAGGATGTGGTGGAGGACTGGTTCCTTCAGTTTGAACGTGTCGCTGCTTTTAACCAGTGGGATGATGCTGCCAAACTAAGGAACATCTACTTCAGCCTTGAGGATGGCGCCCGTACCTGGTTCGAGAACCGAGAGCAAGTGTTAACATTGGGGCGGGAATTCCGTCGTTAATTGCTCGAGGCTTACACTAGCGCGGATCGTCGCGAACATGCAGAACGTGCCCTCCACTCTCGCATCCAAATGCCGAATGAGAGTTTCCAAGAATACGTCGAGGACATGACGCGCCTCTTCAGGCGAGCCGATCCCGCCATGTCCAAAGACAAAAAGGTCAGGCACTTGATGCGGGGTTTGAAAGAGCAGCTGCTCAGGCCTTGTGCGCAACCCACCGTCGATTGTAAACGGATTCCTTGTGGAGGCCACCACAATGGAAAGGGTGCTACAACAACGTGGCGTAGCTTATGACCGACCTTTTGATACTGGCACAATCGCGGAATCATTCGCATCTTCCGAGCGGCATCCTGATGCTTTACGCGAACTGATCCGCAGCGTCGTGCGCGAAGAACTGAGCAAGTTCTGTAAACCTCTGCAGCCATCGCCAGCTTCCGTTTCTGCTATAGTGCGGGAGGAGGTGCGACAGGCGCGCAAGAGCCCTCTTTCGCCTGTAGTTACGAGCCCGCCATTGTTGTCGGGGATCGACAATCGTCCCACATATGCGGACGTTCTGCAGAGTCAGGCTCCCCGCGCCGCCTACAGTTCCTCTGCCCTCCGGTGCTCACTGCTTGGCCAGGTGTCTACCTTCGATCCGCCGGCGGTCATATAGTTACTCCAAAGGGGATGTGCACGGCTCGCATTCAGATTAACGGATGTACGTTCATTGTTAGTTGCATCGTTTTGAGTGACTGTTCCCGTGACCTTATCCTCGGCATTGACTTTCTGCGAGAGTACGGAGCAGTTATCGACCTGCGAAATAGACTCGCCACATTTGCGATGGGACAATCTGCCGATCGAGATAGTAGCAGTCCTTGCAATGCCGCACTCAGAGTTTCCGCCGAGAGCGTCTCGCTGCCGCCGCGAAGCAGTGTTCTTGTGGAAGTTACCTGTGACGCTTTCAGTGCCGGCGATGCTGTATCGGAAGCGAACCATTCACTCCTGCTTGCTCAGGGCATCTGCGCTGCTCGAAGTTTATTGTCGCTTCACAATGGCCGGGCTGCACTCCTTGTCACAAATATTTCTAATGAGCACCGGTACTTGTTTCTGGGAACTGCTGTCGCTTTCGCTGACCATTTTGCGCACGATCCGGTCTGTTTTGCATCCACGGCAGTAGAAACTAACGAGCCATCTCTTCACAACATCAGACATTAACTGCCACTTGTCAAACGAAAAACGGCGGGCCTTAGATCAACTGCTGCTGGACTTCACTGTTTTGCTTCTTCCTCGAAGGTTCGTCAAACGCCCATCACACAGCATCGCATCATAACTTATGACGACGCTCGCCCTATAAGACAGCAGCCTTATCGTGGGTCTGCCGAAGAACGGGAAATGATCCAGACGCAAGTTCAGGAGGTGCTGGATGATAGTGTTATGTAGTCTTCACAAAGTCCATGGTCTTAACCAGTAGTCCTGGTGAAGAAGAAGGACGGCACTCTCTGATTTTGCGTCGACTATCGGAAATTGAATAATGTGACAAAGAAAGATGTATACCCGTCGCCGCGTATCGATGACTCACTGAACAGATTGCGAAGTACTAAGTATTTTTCATCTATTGATTTGAAAAGCGGCTATTGGTAAATCGAAGTAGACGAAAGAGACCGAGAAAAAACCGCATTTGTCACTTCAGATGGCCTATATGAACTCAAAGTACCCCCATTTGGATTTTGCTCTGCCCCAGCTACATTCCAAAGGATCATGGACACCGTCCTCAATGCCCTCAAATGGCAGATCTGTCTTGTGTACTTGGACTACGTTTTTTTCCGAAACATTTGAGCAACACCTCGAACGCCTTCGAGCTGTCCTGGAAGCCCTCCGTGCTGCTGATCTCACGCTGAAGCCCCAGAAATGCCACTTCGGGCATACAGAACTCAAGCTCCTTGGCCATGTTGTAAGTGATGATTGGGTGCACCCGGATCCCGATAAGACTGCTGCCGTCGCACGGTTTCCCGTTCCAGCTATTAAGAGGGCTGTTCAGCGCTTTCTGGGTCTGTGCGCATAAATATCGGCGGTTCATTGCGGGCCTCAGATCACAGAACCTCTAACGCACCTCACAAGGAAGGACACCTTTGTGTGAAACTCTGAGCAACAGACGGCCTTCTCTTTGCTTCGTGAGCGCCTTCAAACATCCCCTGTTCTGGTGCACTTCGATGAAGCGGCTGACACTAAGGTGCACACTGATTTAAGTAGTATCGGTCTTGGCGCGGTCCTTGTTCAGCATCAAGACGGAATTGAGCGAGTAATAGCATTTGCTAGCCGTGCACTCTCTCTCGTGCCCAAACCAACTCCTCCACCTAAGGAAAGGAATGCCTGGCGGTCGTGTGGGCCACTATGAAGTTCCGCCCCGATCTTTACGGCCGACCATTTAAAGTCCTCACGGACCAGCATTGTTTGTGCTGACTGGCAACTCTGCGAGACTCATCTGGACGACTTGAACGCTGGTTATTTGCCACTAGGAACCGACGTCTGGTCATTTGGGTTGCTCACAGACGCTTGCTCGAGTGCGCAACATGTATTACTGGCCAGGACTCTCCGCAGCTGTGAAACGCTATGTACGAAGCTGTCGCGAATGCCAGCGCCGTAAAACACCGCCCCGGAAGCCTGCCGGATTTCTCAAGCCCGTTAAAGCACCAGTACTCCGTTCGACCGAATCCGCATGGATCTCCTTGGCCCTTTCCCTTTGTCGCAGGCGGGAAACAAATGGATAGAAGTCGCTACTAACTACCTGACTTGATACGCTGAGACAAGGGCAATCCCTCATGCCACAGCTTCCGAAGTAGCTGAGTTTTTCATGCACAACATAGTCTTGCGGCATGGCGCCCCTTCATACGTCATTACCGACAAAGGGACAGCTTTCAATAGGCAGCTCATCGACCGTATATTTGAGCTGAGGTGCAAGACCCATCGCAATACCACAGCGTACCATCCACAAAGCAGTGGTCTTACAGAAAGATTGAATAATGCGATTGAGGACATGTTATCAATGTACGTCGATGTGCAGCATAAGACCTGGGACGAGGTGCTGCTGTACGTCACATTTGCGTATAATACAGCCTTACAAGAAACAACGCGCTTCCCACCATTTCGACTTGTTTACGGACGCGAAGTTCAGAGCATGCTCGACTCCATGCTCCCGTGCCCAGATGACGACCAGCTTTCCCCAGATGCCCAGCAATATGCCATCCGCGCTTAGGAAGCCCGCCAGCTCGCCCGTGTGCACATCGGGTGGCAGCAGACCTTTGATGCGCACCGTTACAACCCCCGGCACCGCCAGGTTGACTACAAACCTGGGGACCAAGTATGGGTATGGACACCAGTTCCCCGTCCAGGCTTGTAAGAGAAACTCCTTTCCCGCTACTTCGGGCCGCACAAAGTGTTGCGTCGTGTGAGTGACCTCAGTTATGAGGTTATTCCAGACGGTGCCGCGCAACCAAAACGTGCCGCGCAACCAAGCCCAGCTCGGACATTGTGCACATTGTGCGGTTGAAGCCGTACTACCAACAATAACGTATGGCCACTAGCTCGCTGTGACCTTTCACATCGTATTACCGGCCGTCCTGATTTTTTTCAATATTTTTTCGGAAGGGGGGGGGGGGGGGGGGAAGGCCACCTAGCGTTGCCAGGTGGCGCATGACTGAGGAGTGAAGGAAGACGAAGTTGAAAGGACGACGACGTGTCGCTTGCGCGTTTGCGTCTGTGCTGCTTGCTGCCATTGTGTCTGTGCTACCCCCCTGCTATTCTTGAGATCCTTAATCACCGTGTACGTGACAATATATATCATATATAGACATCATTGAGCAGGGCTTTAAAAATAGATATATAAAGCCCTGCTCAGTGATATCGCAATAAAGTGCCTGCGTGGTAAAGGGTAGCATATGTCTGACTCGGAATGAAAGACTCCCTGAGGGTTCTATCTCCATCTAACCCGATTAGGTTGCTTCTGCCAAATGGACCATGTCACACTGACGCCTGACGTCACACACCCCTACGACCAATCAGTGCATGGGCCCTCTCAGCTGGTACCTACCATCGCCATGATTTTTCGCTCACAACGCTGACACAGAAATTTCTGGAGAACAGGGCCTTTCCTTCTATAATGCTAAATCTATCCTGAATATTGTGCACTCCTGCTTTAGTCGACAATGAGTAGAGTGCGTAGTTTAAAATAATTGGAAAATGTGCAAACTGTGTACCGCCTTTGTCAAAAGTAACTATGCGGCAAGGCTTGCTCCTCAGCCCTTAACCGAATCCTGATGTGCCCCACGTACAAATATAGCCCTAAAAGCTGGATACCCCGTGTCTCGGTGGAACAAGTAATTTATAATTTGAGATGCGCCATCACCACAACCAGAGCAAAGAAACATATCCATGCGGTCTGGGCATTTCTGGAGAAAACAAAAAGCAGTGTCCTGATCGCAATAATGCTGAACGTTCCACGCCATCTAACGTAATCCGCCCATTCTCTCACCTCTCATGAGGGTTTAACATTATCACTATTATCTTACGCGCGTCATGCATAGATACGACCTTTTATCAGGTGCCGCTTAGATAGCTCCCAAACCGAGGCTCTCTAAGCAAAGCATCGGCACCGGTTGTCAAGACGTTTCGCTAGATCCCCTCGTTTCTTTGTTTGCCTTGCCGTTCGAGCCGTCTTTGAGATCAGAGTATGTTGTCATTTGGGATGCTGCGACCATTTAGTCTATCTAACGTGAGAATTGACAGCCACGCCTGGGAAGCGCCTTAGAGGAAGCATAGAGGGTAAAATGCATGATTACACGCCCTTTACCCTATTCCTAAAATCGCAGCCATATGAACAGCAGTCGCCTTGGGCGGCAATAATGGTTGGCGCCCACGCTCAACGCACGATATTTGTCTGCAAAAGCTATAAAAGTGGCACCCCGCGCATGTTCCGATATGTTAACGAGTGGAGTAAGATAAAAGTGAGGGTAAATAACTAAATCAAGGAACGAGATTGCGCGCCTGTGCCTTTAGATGACGGGGTACGCAGGTCTGCCACGGTCTTCCGCATCCCCCAATACTGTGATTGAGACATTAGCTGGCATGTCTTGCATATGCAGCTGATTTATTCAAGAGGCCTGTAGTGGTTGGTACGATCAAACGCAACCCCTTCACATGCTCTAAAAAATGTATCAACCCAGACGCGTACGCACCTCAATCGCCAGTTTGGATTCGGCTTGCTCATTGAACAGGCAGCTAATAGGAATCGCAATGCCCGAGGCGAGGCTTTTGCCTGCGGACTTGAATTCGGCGTCTCTGGCTTCAAGAACACCTGGAACACCCGAGCCTAGGCTGCTCGCTGGCAACCCACAGAATGCCTCACCGGCTATGGAGAGGTCTGGAACATTCAAGGCCGGGATGCTGGCTGTGGAGGCGCACGCAGACTCACTGATTTCGTCTGGATCGCCCAAGAAACCTTCCGCGTGCTGCGCAAAGAGAAAATAAAAAGCAACACTGCCGATTTCCACCATTGCCAATTACTGTTTACAAGAACCACATGCACTCGGATATTCAATCAGTCAACAAAGACAGCCTACGACAAAATGTTGTTCAAGACCTCGCAGAGGAACTGCGCAGACACAGACGTGCAAGGCAGCCGGCACAAGTTGGCAGTGTACAAAGAGCCAGAGAACTTTTCCAACGGCCGGCATCACCTCGCAATGTTAGCATTGAAGCAAAAGGGGCGTGCCCATGAGTGGGTTCAAGCCTCTATGATGACGCTGCGGCCATGTTTTGACGCGTGAAATAGCTGAAATAGCGGCTTTGAATTTCAGGATGTTTACGACATCCGTGTTGCCGTTCCCTTTTCACCACATATGCATACATTGGGCTTCCTCTATCAGCTACAATCGACACATCGACAGATCGAGCGCCCGAGCGCTCGATCTAATCACGGTCAGTTGCAATCACCTGTTACGAAACAGATTGCAAGTGCTATGGAAGCTTCAGTGTCATTATAAGCGCATTACACTTAGGCTTCTTCAATGCAATCACATTTGACATCAATAGCAGTGCTGTATTATGTTTATAGCGCGCACTAAGGATATGAAGGATGAGCCGCAGGGGAGGGCTTCGGAAATTTCGACCACCTGGGGTTCTTTAACGTGCCCTGGCATCGGCTAGTTCACGGACGTTTTATTCAACGCCTCCACCGAAAAGCGGCTACCACCGCCGGGTTATGCATCCCGCGTGCTTGGGTTCCACAGTAGAGCGTCCTAACCACTGAGTCATTGCACTGGATAAAGGCGGGTAAGAAAGAAGCTTGGCCAGTCTGGTCGCTATTTGTCACAGAATTAACACAAATAAAGATTTTCTCTAAAAGTGATTAGCACCGAAAAAGCTTGTAATTCTATCAAGGCAGGCGAATGAGTAAGCTGGTGCATATGCATCTGGTAATAAAAAAATTATGACAAACGTCGCCTTTTTTAGTGCTTTTGTTGCGACCAGTGTGACACCATCCGCTACAACGCACATCACCGGAAGCAGAGACCAACGAAAGGGGATTATGTAGCGAAAGCTAAATAGAATATTGCAGATATGTCACCCGCATCCCCATGCTTTGAAGCCGCGATAAGTCGTTATTTCATGCTTTTCATTAGGCGTGCAAGAAGACACTCACGGTGCCCCTGCAGTACTGGATCTATTTGATTGATGTGTCATTCTATTGACTCTCGCCGTTCAGTGCAAGAGTCAGAGGTGCATTCCGGCTAGCGCAGCTGCTCTTCAAATACTTTCTTCCTTTAAAAAACTACCCAGTCGTTCTCCTTTTGGGCCCCGTTAGCTTTTCCACATCTACGACATATGAACCTAATAGAGTCTGAGAACCTTTTTCCCAACAGGGAGCGCATGTGAAGCACGCTGAGTGATCCCATACGCCTGGGCTCCTGAAAAGAAAAACGTTGAATCCGAGCAAGGACCTCACTCATTACAAGGTGCACCCGCCTGCAGAACGCGGCAATTAGCAACTAAAACACCGAAAACGAGGGTGCGACTTTCTTTAACATTATTGCCCCGAATTTAGTCCCACTTTCTGACTCCGCGTAAACAGGACGTTGATTCTTTGGCTTTCCAGGCTTATGCATACAATAAAACGAAATCTTGTCGGTGGTTGTTCTTGATTGTAAGTATAACGGTAATCTTGCGTATCTGGCGCACGAAAATATGCCCCACATAAACAGTAGGAAATATCGTCGTAAAATGTGCAGCCATTACAGCAGTACTCGCGAAGTCAGTAACGCTGCTTCCTAAAAAGCATCGCGTCGGAAGCACTGCCATCAAAATGATGACATAGGGAGTATGCATCCACATCATAGTCCGCCATTTTGTGGTGCAGGTTGCAAAACGAAACGCTGCAGGCATATCTGATTGCCTTATCGCCCCCTGCTTCGGCTCCGTTGCAAAGGCTATGATTAGCTCCTCAAAATAGTGCTCGTAACTCCATTTCAATACCTCCTATATATGGTGCACTAGGAATTTAGTCGGAAGCCGGGGCCATGCACAGAAATGAGGTGATGGCCGAAAAGGCGCGTGGCATCACGGCTTCGCCTGTTTAGGAGTAACACACGTGTTCCTCTTACTCCGTGCACGCTTGTACTGTTAGACCTTCCTCACAGTTCTGGGCCGCAAAAATAATCAGGAATAGGCACACGTGCCCCCAGAAACGAATGAGCCATGTGGCTCCACGCAATAAAGTAGGCGCGCCGATAACTTCAGAAATAAGTTTCGCTGTGCGCCCAAACATTAACCAGACTGTCACTTTCGTAGCCATACTTAGTAAAAAAAAGGTTTAAGTACTTTGGGGCAAAAGGAAAATCTCGGCCTTTGGCTAACACACTGTTCAAGAATTCTAAAACATAGTAATGGATATAACAAACAACGCCGGCTAGGCAGCGTGAAATCTGACTATTTGGCGACAAACTACTGAAAATGAAGAGAAGCGGTCAGTGACAGCCTGTAGAGAGCAGAACGTATGCACAAAAAGCTTAATTGAACCATTAACAAAAATACTTGACAGAGACTCTTAAAACTGCTTATGCGCACAAATGAAAAAGCGTCCCCTCGTGTGGCATGGTGGCGTAACCGGTGCGGGATGTTTCCTTTCCGCACGCGCCGCCCACTCCACTGGAGGACTTGCGCGGAAGGTGACCCATGAACGCGTATCTAAATGCGTGTATATATATATATATATATATATATATATATATATATATATATACCTATATATATATATATACATATACATTCGCTACTTCCTTCTTTTTCTTCTCTGAATTATTTGTGCGTCGCGCTTACCATCAAGCGCCATGACTGTTCATTGTGTACATTCCGCTTCTTACAACACGTTATTTTCTGAAATTTTGAGCCATGCTACATTGCATACTGCCCATGAGTCCTGACGAAACGCGAGGCATAACTGTGCGCTACGTTTCTACAAACTCTGCATCTTACAATCCGTCGCTCACTGATGTTCTGCCTCAGTTATGTGTATTTATCCCTCAGTCATGACTATCACATTGAAGCATGACTGTGCGTAATGTTTGCACAGCCTCTGTACTTTACAGCACATTATCCAGTAAAGTACTGAGTGATGTTACTTGTTATCCTGGCTTTAAGTGGCGCTGTGAATATGGCTATGACTGATTTCTCCGAGTTTATAGAAAGTTACGCTTCTTAATTCTCGACTACACGATTACTCTTAGAAGTGCTTTGGCATCGTAGTATGGGGGGCGGGGCGTAATAACCTCATCTAAATTTCATGCCTGGGAGGGTCATCGACCACAGACATCAGCTCTCGTCCTCATGGGACTTGAAAGTTTTAGCATCAGAGCTGAAACCACGAACAGCATGCACCGTCACTTCATTAGTTAAGCAGCAAGGAAAGAATCAGGCTGAAAGGCATAAAAAATTCCATCCTGCAAATACACTTTGTCCGCAAACGAGAAAAAGCGTAAGAAGTTCCGTTAAGCGGCTGATAGAAAACTGTGTGTGTTCGTCCTTAATCGGAAGGAGGTACCGCAACCTCGGGAGTTATCCCAACTCTAACACCAATCCTGCATAGCCGCATCCCCACTTAAAGCCTAATACTGCAGCAAAATGAGCTCCGGGATGTGGTTACGCGCCCCTAATCTATGTGCGTTAGCAGCCCCTCACAAAGCCGAGCAGTCAATGAGAACGGCAGAATCTCCTTCTGTGCGCAATAGCAGGGGCGCTGCAGCTAAAAAAATGAGGCAGGCCGTTTGGAACCAGGGCACCCCCTCTATCAGCGCTCTGACCTGTTCGCTGCAGGCGGTATCCGGAGTTATCCACAAAAGGCGCTGGGTAGAACCCTTATAGTGTCTTGCCGGAAACATAGCGGAGGAGCTCAGTGAAGAACACCACAGACTTGATTGCAAGGGACGGGCGGCTGCCAGCAACAAGCGGCACGTGTCTCGTAGCTGCCTCCTCTTTCTCTTCGTGGTCTCCAACCGTAGTTTTCTAATATCGTTAGAGTTATAGCAGACCGAAGGAAATTTTCAGCAGTGTACCGAAACCAAGTTATCAAGCAGAGATCGTTCCAAAAATGTTAAGGGCAATTTACTTCACAAAAAGGCGCAGGGTCCTCTTTATAACAGTCACTAATTTGTCAAAATATATATGTGACGTGGCTAGCACCGCGCGGCCTCGGCGCTGGGCAGCAACGACGACGTTGTGGTTGTTGGCACGTGGAGAGCGCTCACGCCGGACTTTATTCGAAAAGCGGTTCGTGAACGCTTGGAGAAAGTTTCGTTGGTCTGTCTGCACGTTGCTCTGCATCCCTCGTCTGAGGATCTTTGGGGCGTGACACTGGTGAGGGTGCCCTCAATGCTTCCTTCTGAGCTGAAACTGCTGCCCACCTAACTCTCGTGACCACCCCCGTGCATCGTAAAAGCCCTATAGGCTTCGAGGTTTGTCATCGGAGGCCTTTCCTCTTGAGGGAACGCCCCTGCAGACCACTCCAGTAGATATGGCAGTGTCATCGCCAACTCATACCGTCAGTACTCATTCTGCTGCTCCCCCCTGCACCACCCTGCGGACTCCTCGCCTCCCAAAGCCATTCCATGGTGCCCAATTCGAACATGCCCAAGACTGATTGGCTCAGTTCGAACGGGTCGCCGCATTTACCAACTGGGACGACCCGGCAAAACTCCGCAATGTTTATTTCCGCCTTGAGGATGTGGCCCGGACGTGGTTCGAGAATCGCGAGGCCACACTGTCCACCTAGCCGGGCTTCCGAAGTCAGCTCCTGAGCGCGTATGCCAGCAGCGACCGCCAGGAGAAGGTAGAACGGGCTCTGAAATCGCGCATCCAACTCCCAAATGAGGGAGTCGCAATGTACATCAAATGTAACGAGTCTCTGCTATCGAGCAGACCCTTCCATGCCAGAACACAAGAAAGTGCGGCACCTGATGCATCGTGTGAAGGAACAGTTGTTTTGCGGCCTCATCAGGAATGCACCTACCAACGTCGCAGCGTTCTTGCCTGACGCTGTCCTTATGGAAAAAATGCTGCAGCAGCGATCCAGCCTGTACGCCCGTCCAACGGCCCCAGGTCCACCTTGGACAAACTTGACTGCGACCCTCTGAATAATCCAAGCGCTTTACGTGAACTAATCAGTTCCGTGGTCCGCGTAGATATCCAGAAGCTTCAAGGATCTTTGTTCCCCTTCTGTTGATTCCCTGAGTAGCGTCATGCGTAATCCACGAAGAGGTCCAGAGCGCCCTCAGGGCACCAGTAATTCCGGTCAGCCTACCGGCACCCGTTCAATCGGTGACCTATGCAGACATGCTGCGCCGTTCTGCCCCACTATCTGCTTCGCCCACGTACACTCCTCCGGTGGTTGCGGTGCACGCGCTGCTCAAGAAAAAAAAAAAGTGTATATTACCTGTGCTTTTTTTCGAAAGAAACAGCGCTTGTCCGTTATTCTCCCTTCTCTGTTTGTCCCAAGTAGCCGCGCTGTTTTTTGATCTTGCGCTGCTCAACCGGCACTCCTACTGGGAGGAGAGGTGCCAGGCGCTACGGAAATATGACCTTTGGCGCACTCCAGATCGACAGCGGCCTCTCTGCTACCACTGTGGCGAGGCCGGTCACCTCTACTGGCAGTGCCCTTACGGCGAAGTGGGACTCCGCGGGTTTTTCCCCGACAGCCCTCGTCCACGGCCTGATCCACATGAAATTGTCGAGTACTTCATCCATCAGGGCTTTTCGCCATCTACGCCACGCCGCCAATCGCGGTCCCTATCGCCTTGTCGCTCATCGCTTTCCGGATCCCTTTATGCCACTGCACCACGTGGGCCATCCTCCAGCCCCCATCCGGAAACCTAGCTCCGGCGACCTTTTGAGGCGAGGCCACCAAACACCGATTCGCCGAAAAGCTTCCACCACCGCCCCGACCGTATTACGCCGACAACCGCCCTTATCACCGATCAGCCTTTATCATCCGACCGAGGAAATCACTTCGATGCGGACAACCGCAAGCCCCGAACATCTCTCGCTACCGCACCGACTGAATGGCACTGAAACTAACCGCCACATCGCAGAACATCGCCCGTCTCCGCACCGGCTAAATCCCTCCGAAGCAGATCAACACAGCAGCGAACAGCTCCCTCCACGACCCCATGGGCATCCCTGTTCTCGTCGACGAACAGGAAGTCAGCGTGTTAATCGGAAATACGTATGCCCGGAGGTCATGTTGTCCCACCCGTTGTATGTGTACGGCCTGAGTTACGGTGAGTGGCTACAAGTTCGTTGCTACTTTTCTCGTTCTGTGCGAATGCTCTCGCGAGGTTATCGTGAGAATCGACTTTCTCCGCGAGCACGGTGCCACAACTGATTTGCCGAATGGTTTGATAACGTTCTTCACCGAGATGGCGACAGAAAAGCCTGAGTTGAGTGACATTCGATCCGTACTGCGAATCGCCGATGATAACGCCACAGTACCCCCACGCGTCAGTATCATCGCGAGAGTTACCTGCGACAAGCCACAGCGGGGACTGAGAATTGCCGAGCGTAATGTATCTCTTCTGTTTGCTCTATGGGTTTATGTACCACGTGGTCTTGGTATCTTTCATGGCGATCAGACAGAAGTGGTCATAAATTTCAGCAATGAGCATCGCCATCACTTCTGTGAAACAGCCACAGCGTACCTAGACCCCTTCCAGTAAGTTGCCGAATGCTTTACATGCGAGACAACCAGGTCTAAAGCGCAAGAATATTCAATCAAGGGCGTTGACATAAATCGAGACCTTCCGCACGCTGAAAACAGAGAGCTGCAAGACCTCTTACTTGAGTTTGGTGCTTTATTCACGTCCTCCTCTAAATTGCAACAACAGCCTTCGTGAAACACAGGATTATTACACATGAAGGCGCTCGTCCCATCCATCAGCAGCCCTATCGTGTGTCTCCTCGTGAGCGAGACGCTACCCAGAAGCAAGATCGAGAGATGCTGGTCTATGATGTCATCCAACCATCAAGCAGTTCATGGTCGTCTCCTGTCGTCCTCGTTAAAAAAATTATGGCACACTGCGCTTCCGCGTCGACTATAGACAACTAAATAGCCTGAAGAAAGAAGTTTATCCACTACCGCGCATTGACGACACCCTGGACAGACTTCGACATGCTAAGTACTTTTCTTGAGTCGATGTCAGAAGTGGCTATTGGCAGATTGTAGTTGATGAGAGGAACCGGGAGAAAACTGCCTTCAACACACCGCTTTACGAGTTTCGGGTCCTCCCCTTCGGGCTCTCTCCTTCGGGCTCTCTCCTTCGGGCTGTGCTGCGCTCCAGCAACCTTCTCAAGGATGATGTACACGATGCTCACTGGTCTAAACTTGCAGACATGTCAAGTTTCCTTGAGCGATGTGATCATTTTTCTGCAACTTTCAAGAACATCTGCAGCGTGTCAAAGCTGTTCTTGATGCCGTTCCGTCCGCCAACCTCTCCTTTATGCCTGAAAAGTGCCACTTCGGTTTCACTGAATTGAAGTTTCTTGGGCACGTCGTGTGGGCTGGCGTCATCCGGGCTAACCCTGAGAAACTCGCAGCTGTTGCGGCATTACCAGTTCCCACAGACAAGAAAGCAGTCCGGCATTTCTGGGTTTCTGTTCTTATTACCCTCGCTTCATCAAATAACTTCGCGTAGCTCGCTAGCCCTCTTATGCTCCTAACTCAAGATGATGCAGCATTTTCCTGGGGCAACGAACAGCAGACAGCTTTCGACGAGTTATGGCATCGTCTCCAAGCTCCCCCGATACTCACACATTGCGACGACGATAATGACACAGAGTTGGACACAGATGCAATCAACGTCGGACTTCAAGCCTTCAATATTCAATATTCCAGCCTGTTGTTTCAAATACAAGCTGCATGACATGCATGCATTATATTGTTGCTTTAAATTCTAGGAGGGAGTTTTAGAATAGGGGGAGCCAATAAAAAGTATAGCGCGCCTCATCGCAAACCACGGGCCAACCGGTGAGATTTAGAATATGGGATCTCCCGACGCGTACTGCCATTCCCTGAAAACTGCAGCAACGGAATTGCCGGATGGCATCATTAAAAAATGAAGAACAACAAAAAGGAAGCTATATGTTTTTTGAGTATACACTGCAGCGAATAAACTAAAATACATATGCAATAGAATAGTTTACTGGATTAAAATTGCTTTCAGTAATCCTCTGCTCAGCCAGATGCGTCTGTCGCGCCATCTTTAGTGCATTGAATCAAAACGAATAAAAGCGCATTTAAAGGTCGTATTACACGTCGCTTCTGTGGCGCAAAAGACTAACACTGTGTACCTGATTGTAAGGCATGTGTTCGATTCCTTTAGGTACAATTTGTATTTTTATTTTAAATTGACAACATTCAAATAAATTACGATCATATCTCTTGAGGTATGTTCCCTTTTATGTTGCATAATACCATTTTTTTTGTTCTTAACAGCAGCAAAACCAGCCGCGAACGCATCCAGGATGTGACTGTATGACAACAGATACACTATTCAATTACCTTCACCGTAATTAATTCCTGTCTTTGGGGAGCGTATGTTACCTTAAGGTTGCGTTCAGAGACAGCTCTCAGCAACAATCGCCTTTTAACATGCTTTAAACACTTTTTTACGGGTTTGCGCCACGCCTATTTTTCAAGTTTACATATTCAACGTCGCAAAGACGGTGCGACGCAGGCCATTCGGTGTATTACGCTCTTTACAGTAAATAATTTTATTCCATAAAACAAATTAATAATATCGCATTTCAGTTTTCATACCGAGCTTCATGCTCGAACAAAACGTGAGAGTGTGATTTATTCTTGAATTACGTACCCGGCACTTCCGTTGCTGCAATTTTCGGAGAACAGCAATACGCTCCCATGGCGCAGTGAAGCCGCATCGATTGCAGCGCCCCTACGATAAATCAATAAAAAAACTACGCACAGCCGGCGAGGTAGGCGAGCTCCCGTACCAACTGCACGCAGGCGTTACTCGTACGCGACACGTGTCCCCAACCCGTGGCGCAAAGTCGCAGCCACGGCAGGTCCAGATGAAATGGGCAATGAACTGGGCACGCTAGGTAACTATGGTATTATCCCTAACGCAAGGCAACAAAACACACTGCGGAAGAATGTTCTTCCCGACAACATAAGAGTTCGAGGGGCTCACCGGGTCGTCGTAGTCGTCCACTGGTAGGGAGGGTCAAGATTATCTGTCCAGGGTCTCCGGGTGCAGGCGAGGCAAGAGGCTTTCCTCTGCCGGGCACCGCGGTTTTTCCCTGCATACCGAGAAGTAATCGGTTGCTTATCGGCACCAGACGAGAGAAGCAAGTCGTTCCTCCACGCGTTTGGAATGTTACCCTTCCCTAGGTTATCAGCGCAATGCTGTGGTGTCGCAGCATTGTATGGGGAGCGAGGGAAACGCTAAGTGCCTTCTCCCCCACCCTCTCCTGGCGAGCGCGCGTCGTCTCGAGACTCAGCCGCGCTCGTCGCTGGTTACAAAAGGACAATGGGATATACGTTTAAAGTATATAAAAGCTAACGGTACTATTGTATTCACTAAAATGGGTTATTATTGTATGAAATTAATTTAGAAGAACCAAGGGTACCAACCATTGGGGGGGGGGGGGTGTAAATATTAGACCAAAAAGAAGTTCCCACATATCAGAGCTTTTGGTTTATACCAGTTGGTGGGAAACTCCGCTTCGTAAAGCGATCGGATTTAATGCGCATTTTTTGGTTGCCTATGAATTTTCGCGTCATCTATAAGCGGTCAAAAGAAGCCTTGGGTTATTGTCGTTATTGATTTCTGGAAACTATTCTTATTCTTTCTTATATTTCACCTTAATTACCTGTAGAACTGCTATGTCCAATACTTTTTGCTGCTGCAATTCTTGAACATATTTTATTTTTCAGGTGATGGTGCATTTATCAACAATCTGAAAGTTTACAATTTAGACACAGTTCCCTTTAATGGCCGCGAGCGCCGCCACTATTCGTAAACACCAAATTTTGACCAATAAAAACCGCCTTTTTAAATACATCGGTCCTATGGTAAGTGTCGCAATTGGTAATATTAAAGAGCTTTGCCCATATTACAGTGAACTATGTAGTGCCACCATTATCAAACCCATCACTGTGGCCAGGGTAGGTTTTTCTCAATAAGTCAAAAATAAGCAAGGTTTGTACTGGAGTTCTACAAATACCAGTAAGTAAAGTAACATTACAAAAATTTTACGCAGGTTTTCAAGTTTTGAAACACTTTTCAGACATTGTTTGGGACATAAGGAGTTGAGGTAGGCAAATTGTGAACATGTTCCGCTGTTTGAGTTTCAGTTTGAAAGTTCCATTTTCGAGTGTGGCTTCAGCTTGCAATTGAAAGATCAAAGCATTTAAATTAGGCCATTCGTAACAAAAGGCCGCTTGCGCTCTCATGCATCGCGATGGAACCTTCATGATTTGGATGGAAAGACGAAGCTCCAAAAGACCCGGCATATCGCCTCACGTGCGTGTGAGTAAACGCGCCGCATTGAACTTGCATTTGCAAATTTCACGGCAGGCTCTTCCATCCACAACGAGAGCTATACCTGAGCGAAGGATGGCAAGGCGTGTGAACGAAAACATCTCCAGACAAATCACACCTAGCGAATTGAACATAATTATTTTCCAGATTTTCTTAGGAGAACAGTTGGACTGATTCAGCGCCAGGGGTTTACCACCGTCTCTGTTAGACCAGAACACGATCTCCTCGCAGCAGTCTCAATCGTCATTTATGAAAGAACATAAAGCAAATTAAGTAAACAGTAAAAACACACGCGAGCATCCTTAAATGTTAATTGTACGGAACGCTGTTCATTTAGAATAAGCCAGGCAGAAGATATGCATATGTGCTCGACGGACGAAATGCACGCAAAGTGCGTAACAGTCACAGGGCTAGCCGGCCTTAAGATAACAACGAAGTTTGACCCCTATGTGAGGTTACAAAAGATACGCGACGCAACATACCATCATAAATGCTCCATACACAACAAAGTTATCGTTGTTTACAGCAGCTACTCTACAGCAGCCGTGAGCTAACTCAGTGCCTCCTGGAGAACAGTGCCTGCAGCGTCTCGCCTTTCTCCATAGTATTGATATTGGCGGTCTGTTTCGCTGAGGGACTGTGTGGTGGCGCTTGCGTTACACCCTATACCAATACATGTGTTACGCGTGCGCGAAACATTTGCATTCGCGATTTTGCATTCGTAGCCCTTTTTTGATTTTCTGCTGGTTTGAAACACCTTCAAGACCATTCAAAATTCGCGGAAGTTGCCAGCAAGCGGCTGCTTCGCTGGCGCGAGGAGCGTCTGCTAATATGGTCTCCGGATCTCGGAGGCCATCCTGCTAGAGCATAATTTCGCGACGTGGCCGCGAGGCAGAGCCAAACTTACGCTCTATTGGGAAAGGGAGTGCGAGTAGAGGGAGAGGGTTTGGCGGGAGGAAAAACCCCCAACACTGCAAGCACGAATAGCACAAGGAGGCACTGGGTAACAGCACGCCACCATCTTCTAACCAAAATAACCTCCTTGCTTCTAACGATATATGTTGCCAGGTTCAAACCTCGTTCATCGGCCAGATT
Source organism: Amblyomma maculatum (assembly GCF_055883805.1). Classification (NCBI taxonomy): domain Eukaryota; kingdom Metazoa; phylum Arthropoda; class Arachnida; order Ixodida; family Ixodidae; genus Amblyomma; species Amblyomma maculatum. The sequence goes on from NC_139344.1 coordinate 43,654,793, forward strand.
TACCAAGCAAACATCATCTGGAAACTACCAAACAGTTTGATGATGGCGACAATCACGCGGTAATCACTCCAATGCATTCTCTAGAGTTCGTGTATTAACTCTACGGTATAAACCGTTTTCATAAGACAACACGAAATTAGCCATTCTTAGCCAATCCAAGCTGAGCCGGGAAGCCTCATTTGAACCTTCCGATCATTCTGACGTCTGCTCTCTATGACAACCAAACAAGGCGATCTCGCTAAGCCTAGTAGCTCGATAAATTCGGAAGCAATAAAAAAATATAGCTGTTTTTTTTGCTACAATTTGGTGATGCGGGCATCTTTAGACATGGCACAAGCTTCGTAAGCCTTTCGTTTGCCGTGAACACGCGACACCATGTAACGGTAACGAAGAATCGGTGGTGAGGCGAGCGGCCGCTGCTTGGCGGGAGGCCGCCATGTTACCGTAACCAAGCAACAGGTCCATTTGTGGAAATTCTCCTACGCATGCACGACACAGGAGCAACTAGCGCCCTGCGTAGGCGAATTGGTTTTGGTTGGAAAACATGACCCACTTTAGCTCTGCCTAGCCGTACATTCTTGCGCTATAGTGCAACGGATGATTTGAGCTGCTTGTCTCGCTTTCGCCGTGTGTGTGCGCCCGTGGCTTGAGAAAACTTATCACGTATTTAAAAGAAACGTTGGACACGTGAAAAAAGGCCGTTCGGATACTTTATGACGGGTGTAATTCGGTTTTAGGGGTTTTGTTTTCCTTCTACAGCAGCACCACTTACGGAAAGGAGCCAATCTCCGCCTTGAGTCAAGGCAGTGTAGAGCTTGCCTTTGACAGTTTGCACGAAACGCTGAGAGCGCCATTTTCCTGTACAGTGCAGCAGTTGACCGTGGAGCGGGCCGCACAAATAGTACCAGAGCGATGGTTTACTGTGCGGTCGTGGATTGTAACCGCCGAACGCGGATTAAAGCGCAAAACGTGAAGTCCGGACAAGGAGACTGCGAGTTTTTCAAGATACCAAAAGTGCTCTTGCACGAATGCGCCAAGACCAGGAGCGATCGGAACGTCGCAGACGAGAGTGGCTTTCCCGCATCAACAGACGTGGCATTCACAGCAGTCCGGGCAAATACCAAGTGTGTGCACGTCATTTCGTGTCAGGTACGTAAACGATTATCGATGTACGACAGCCCATGCGTCGCAATGGACATTGTTTACTTTTTCGCCCCCTCGCGGTTTAAGTCTGGAGCGGCTCCGAGGTTGCTTTGTTTTAATGCGTGCACCTCGAATGTTGTACATATGAGCCACGAATTGCTGCAGGAGCTCCCCATTTTAGCTTCACGTGTTCTTTTTACAGGTCGGCCGTCTAAAATTTCGATGACTTCAATCATGGTTGGGTTCCATTGTTGCACCTAGGGTGCACGCATAAAAACAAAACCGCGGAGCCGTTCCCGACTTAAATCGCAAGACGCACAACTGCGAAAAAGTCAACAAATTCACCTGCGCGGCATACGGGCTGCTGTACATCGATAATGACGTCCACAGACTTGGTGTTTGTCCGGCCTGCTGTGAATGCAACGTCTGCTGATGCGTGCGAGCCACTCTCGTCTGCGACATTCCGATAGCTCCTAGCTGGTCTTGTCGCATTCGTGCAAGCGTACATTTGGTATCTTGAAACACCCGCACTCATCTTGTTCGGATATCACCTTTTGCGTTTTAATCATGCGTTCGGCTGTTACAGCCGACGACCACGAAGTAAACAATCGCATTGGTACTATTTAGGTCGCCCGCTCTACGGTGAACGGCTTCATTGTACAGGAAAATGGCGGACATCCCCGGATTACCCAGAATGCTTAGCGTTTCCAGCTTTCGTTCAAGCTCATTACAGAGAGTTTGCATGAAGCGATGCATGCTGGTTAATCCGCCATGATGTCGACAGCGTACGGCGGGCAGCACAATTCTACCAAAGCACAGCCAGGCTGAATTGACTGAGTGCCTTGTCGTTTTCGACGGTCCACCCAGCAAACACTCGGCGGTTCGTGCGCTGCCCTTACGTGCGTGCAAGGTGTGGGCAAATTTCTGAGGAACGTATGCGTCGACGCTGTGCCCGAAAGATCAGGTACCCTATGACGAAATGCTGAGCAGTGTGATGCGAACCGGCCATGCTACGCGCGGACGACTGACTGCAGTATGCGTCTGGGCCTGTGGCCGCCCGTCAACATCGCCATCATTCTCGATTTCTAGTTCTGGCGACTAGTTCAATACTTCCACGTATTGGCGTTGATCCCGCGTCTTTTGGCCCGTGCGAGCCATTCGCGTCGGCGTCACGAGGGAGATCCTTTGCCTTCTCGCAATCATGCAGACGTATTTTTGGAATCGTGTACAAACCGCAGTCGGCCTGGCCGATCGCGCCAGCATCCTCTGCATTCATTGTGCAACAATGCAGACGAGGTTGTGAGGCAGTGCCGTGCTGCGCTGTCTGCTGCCGACAACAACATTGCGGATTACCCAGAATGCATCGCTTCATGCAAGCTCCGTATACCTTTACTACGAACTATCGACTTACATTGTACGTCCGTGCAAGAAAGAGCATCATATATGCCCTCACAGAAACACTCAACAGCAGCCCTGCTACATGCTGGCAGCTTTCTCTGAGCCTTGAGTAAGGAATAAAAAAACGCAGAATTGTTCACTAAATCATGCAATCTTGTTACAGTCATTTGACTGCAACGCGTTTTTATTCAAGCTAAACATGCGTCATGCAACAGCGATGCTTGTACGTATATATAACGAGGGCCACAACGAAATACAAGGCGCGATAGACGAAGTCGTTGATGGGCTCGGTTGTGCGAATCCGACCCTTTCCAAAGAGGCTGGATGTTATTGCTGTATTTCGCGCTTGCTGCCAAATGAACACATCTCGGTCTTATAACCGTTTTGCCATCGACAAATTAAATGAAAAGTGAATTTTCTGTACTATATTAACAGCCACAATAAATGCAACAATAGCAAGGTGTGCTATCTGAACAACAAGAGCACGGCAGAGTGTAGCCTCACCAGCAGCAGGAAACGGCCCGTCAGTAAGCGAAGCTCTCACGAATCAGCGCAAGCTTGATTCAGTTAATATAGCTTTTTATTTACTAATGAGTAAATTTTGGGTTGCGACAGAAGCTGCAGGGTAATTACCTGTAGAACTCTTATGTCCCCAATTTGTTTGCTGCTGCAATTTTAGAACATATTTCATTTTCCTGGTGATGGTGCATTTATCAACAATCTGAAAGTCTGCAATTAGGACACAGTTCCCTTTAATGGCCGCGTGCGCCGCCGCCACTATTCGTAAACACCAAATTTTGACCAAAAAAAGCTGCCGTTTGTTAATACATGGTAAGTTTCGCAACTGGTAATATTAAATAGCTCTGCCCATATGTAGTACCGTCATTATCAAACCCATCACTGTGGCCAGCATAGTTGTTTCTCATTAAGTAAAAAATAAGCAAGGTTTGGACTGGAGTTCTACAAATACCAGTAGGTAAAGTAACTTTACAAAAGTTTTACGCGGGTTTTCAAGTTTTCAAACACAATTTTCAGACATTGTTTGGGACATAAGGAGTTGAGGTAGGCAAATTGTGAACCATGTTCCCGAGTAGACGCTCTTTGAGTTTCAGTTTGAAAGTTTCGTTTTGAACTGTCGCTTCAGCTCAAAGTATTTAAAAAAGATCAAAGTATTTAAATTAGGCCATTCGTAACAAAAAGCCGCTTGCGTTCTCATGCATCGCGATGGAACCTTCGTGAGTTGATTGGAAGGCCGAAACTCCAAAAGGCCCGGCATATCGCCTCACGTGCGTGTGAGTAAAAGGGGAGCATTGCACTTACATTTGCAAATATCACGGCAGGCTCTTCTTTCCACAACAAGAGCTATACCTGCAGTATGGACGGCAAGGCTTAGTGAACGAAAACATCTCGAGACAAGTGACACCTAGCGAATTGAACATAATTTTTTTGCAAATTCTCTCACGGGAACAGCTGAACTGATGCAGCGCCACGGGATTGCCCGTCTCTGTTAGACCAGACCACGATCTGCTCGCAGCAGTCTCAACCGTCATTTTGTGAAGGAACATAAAGCAAATAAAGTAAACACTAAAAACACTCGCAAGCACCCTTTAACGTTTGCTGTACGGAACGTTGGACAATTAGAATAAGCCAGGCAGAGCAGATTCGTGAGTGCTCGACGGACGAAATGCAGGCAAAGCTCGTAACAGTCACAGGGATAGCCAGCCTTGAGATAACACAGCAGAAGCTTGACCACTATGTGAAGTTACAAACGATACGCGACGCAACATACCATCAAAAATGCTCCAGACGCGACAAATGTATCTTTGTTTAATGCAGCTACTCTACAGCAGCCGTCAGCTAACTGCACGCCTCCATCTTCCAACGATCTACGTTGCCAGGTTCAAACCTTGTTCATCGGCCAGAGTTAGCAAGCAAACATCATCTGGCATCTACCAAACCGTTTGATGATGGCGGCAATCACGCGGTCACCACTCGAATACATTGCCTGAACGGGTAGCTTCCCTCTAGAGTTCGTGTATTAACTCTATGGTATGAACCGTTTTCATAACACAACATGAAATTTGTCATATTTAGCCAATCCAAGCTGAGCCCGGAAGCCTCATTTGAACCTTCCGCACTTATTGACGTCTGGTCTCCATAACAACCAACTCGCTAAGCCTATCAGCTCGATAAATTTGGAAGAAATCAGAAAATATGATTGGTTTTATCGCTAAAGTTTGGTGATTTGGGCATCTTTAGACATGGCACAAGCTTCGTACGCCAGTTTCGTTCGCCGTGAACGCGCTACACTATGCAACGGTAACGAAGAATCAATGTTGAGGCGAGCGGCCGCTGCTTGGCGGGACGCCGCCATGTTGCCATAACCCTTCCCGCTCCTTCCCTCCTCAGTGCTCCATCCTCCATTCATCATCCTTTGCATCTTGTTGCCACGTAATACTCGTATAGTTTATTAACAGGTAAAATATCCAAGTGAATAAATAGCTCCCGGTGTATGTGCGGTAGTCTCCATTTGCTGTGTTCTGGAGAAAATTATCTTGAAGTACATACAGATTTTCCAAATTCGATTTCATTGTATCGACCCCACAAAGAAGCGATAATTCAAATGAGTTAAGAACAGCATATGATGTAACATTAGTTTTATGTATGGAGGCAGAAATGACCGATATCGCGCTAGTATACCAACACGTATTGAAAGGCGACACAAAACCACGTTAGCGTAGGCGTCCCAGCTCATATGTTTGCTGAAACACATTTCAGGTGTTTAAGCAGTCACAGAAATTATTATGCCGAAATTCCCGATACTAGCTGAAAACCTGACATGATTGCCCTATTTCGCACATGGAAGGTTACGGCCTATATTTTTTTATATTTTTTTCTTGTTTAATATAAAGAGTTTGCTTCACTCCTGTGTTTCAAGTCATCTAGCAAGCTGTTAATTTCGAGGGCTTCAGATAAATTATAAATTGTGGATGCTCATCTATAATGATAATATCATTAATGTACAAAATATATTCCTTTGGTATCATGGTAGTGATGACACTAAAGGAAAAAGCGCCATTTTTTATTTATTTCATATTTTTTTTTTCATTTTTACGACCTCAAAGCAATTCTTTAGAGAAGATTCCATGAGAAGCAGTGGTTTCCCGCGTACTTCATACCGTTCTAGCTTCTCCAGTATTTTACAATTATTGAGAGGATCGAAGCCTTTTAAAAAGTCTGCGAATATACCAATGCATATTTTTTTGTTATCACAGGACTCAAGAATACTTTCATTTTGTACTAACAAAACTGTTTCGGCAGGTCTTTCCTGAAGAAACCAATACTGAGGCGAAAATTTTCAGTTTGATTCCCTGCAAAACTTTGATAGCCTTTTACAAATAATTTTTCTGACCTTTTAGAGAAAATTGGCAGAATAGATATTGTCCGCTAATTGGAGATGTCATTTTCATTACAGTTTTTCAAGATTAAGTTGATATCCATTGCTTCATCAGCTTAGGGAATATCCTGTTAATAGGGCAAGGTTTATATATGCGTGTCAGTGCAGGTGCTATAACGTTTAAACATACTTAACTGGCGTTGTAATAAAGGCGTAATTACTCACCGACATCCGCCTAAGCGCACCTGCATGTCAACAAAGTGAACGGTACAAAACATTCTTAGCAACTTTCTAGCTGAAAAAAAATTACTCATTGTACCGGGGTTCGAACCCGGAACCGCCTCCTATTCGTGGCAGTCGCTCTACCAACGGAGCAAACCAGGACAGCCAGGTGATCAGATCGCAGGTGCTATTTGTATGCCATTATTACCACGTGGTTTGCAATTATTGAATAAGGCATAATTGCTACAAACTTTTTGCTCGCCATTGGGAGCATGAACAAATGTGTTATATTTCTTCCGTTATGCGTCTGTAACTCTGAGCATTACGTGTTGTTCACAATTCGGATGAAAATTATGTATTAAATCTTTCGGCAAGTTCTACTCTTTGGAGTTGTCTGCACTTAACAAGTTCGCCAAAACCAGAAGCTTATGGTACGAGCTTAAGCAGTTTGTGTAACTTTTTCCATGTTTGGTCGCTGCCCTGACGGCAGTCTATTTGAAACTGTCCACGCAAGCTGTTTTTCTTCCCGCTCCTTAAGAACGCGGTCACTCTGCTGCAACAGGCCGTGGTGGTGCAGTGTTTAGGGTGCTCGACGGCTGCGTCGGCGTCGAATCACGGCCGCGGCAGGCGCTATTTGATGGCGGTGAAAAGCAAGGCACCCATGTGCTTTGCGATGTCATCATCATCATCAGCCTGACTATACCCACTGCAAGGCGAAGGCCTCTCCCATATTTCTCCAATTAACCCGGTTCTGTGCTAGCTGCATCCACTTGATCTTTGCGAACTTCTTAACCTCATCCGCCCACCTAGTGTGCTTTGCAATGTCATCATCATCATCATCATCAGCCTGACTATACCCACTGCAAGGCGATGGCCTCTCCCATATTTCTCCAATTAACCCGGTTCTGTGCTAGCTGCATCCACTTGATCCCTGCGAACTTCTTAATCTCATCCGCCCACCTAACTTTCTGTCGCCCGCTGCTACGCTTTCCTTCCCTTGGAATCCAGTTTGTTATCCTAAGCGACCATCGGTTATCCTCTCTTCGCACTACATGTCCTGCCCATGCCCATTTCTTCTTCTTAATTTCCACTAGAATGTCAGTAACTTGAGTTATTTCTTTGACTCACTCTGCATGCTTCCTACTTCTTAATGTTACCCCTACCATTTTTCTTTCCATAGCCCTCTGAGTTGTCCTCAACTTAAGTAGAACCCTCTTGGTTAGCCTCCACGTTACAGTCTTATAGGTGAGTACAGGTAAGATGAAACTATTGTATACTTTCCTCTTGAGCGATACCAGTAAGCTGCTAATCATAATCTGCGAGTGTTCACCAAATGCGCTCCATCGCAATCTTATTCTTCTTATTTCTTTTTCATGGTCCGGATCCGCGGTTACTACCTGTCCTAAGTAGACATATTCGACTACTACTTCCAGTGCTTCGCTACCTAACGTTTACTGCTGTTCCTTCCCGAGGCTGTTGAACATTACCTCAGTCTTCTGCATATTGATTTTTAAGCCGATCTTTCTACTTTTCTTGTCTAGGTCATCAATCATTATTTGCAGTTCAACCCTCGAGTTACTTAGCAAGGCAATGTCATCAGCAAATCGCAAATTGCTGAGGTATTCCCCATCTACCCTTATTCCTAACTGCTCCCATTCCAAGTCTCTGAATACTTCCTCTAAGCAAGCTGTGAATAGTACTGGAGAGACCGTGTCTCCTTGCCGAACACCTTTCTTTATGGGAATTTTGTTACTTTCTTTATGCAGACCTATGGCTGCTGTGCAGCCACTATATATATATCTTCCAGCACTTTCACGTACGGCTCGTCTACCCCCTGATTTCGCAATGCCTGCATCCCCGCTGAGGTTTCATTTGAGTCAAATGCTTTTTCGTAGTCAATGAATGCTATGTATAAGGGCTGGTTGTATTCCGAGCATTTTTCTATCACCTAGTTGATGGTATAGATATGATTGATAGCAGAGTAACGTTTCCGAAAACCTGCTTGATTGCAGTCTAAGGTTGTCCTGATTCTAATAGCGATTACCTTAGTAAATACCTTATACGTAACAGACAGTAAGCTGATTGGTCTGTAATTTTTAAGGTTCTTAGAGTCCCTTTTCTTATGAATGAGGATAATGTTTGCAATCTTCCATGGTTCCGTACCGTCAATGACACCAGGCACTGCGTATACAGGGTGGCCAGTTTTTCTAGCAAGATATCCCCCTCGTACTTTAACAAATCTGTAGTTATCTGATCCTCTCCAGCTTATTTCCCCCTTTTCATAGTTTATAATGCTTTCTTGACCTCGTCCTTCGTCACTGGTGGAACATCTGACTGTTTCTCCCTAATCCGATCTCATTACGGTCCTGACTACTTTGGCTACTGTAGAGATCTGTATAGAACTCATCGGCTACTTTGACTATCTTGTCCATATTCGTGATGACGTTGCCTGCCTTGTCCCTTATCGCATACATATGGTTTTTGCATATGCCCAATTTATTCTTTACCGCTATAAGGCTACCCCCTTCTTTACAGCCTGCTCAATTTTGTCCATATTATACTTCCTTATATCGGCCACCTTGCCCTTATTGATTAGCTTTAATATCTCGGCCAATTCTATCTGATCTGTTTGATTGGATGCTCTCATACTCTGGCGTTTCTTGAATCTTTCGTCTCCTTAGATAGCTTACCGGTATCCTCTCTAACTATCCTACCGCCTACTTCTACCGCACACTCAGTAATGATATCTCTGAAAGTACTGTTCATTGCTTCTAGAGTAATGTCGCCATCCTCTGTTAGAGCTGGATATCTATTCTGTAGCGAGATCCTGAACTGTTCTGCCCTGCCCCTCACCGCTAATTCGTTGGTGGGTTTCTTTCATACTAATCTGTTGCGTCCCCTCTTCACATTTATGCTAATTCGGGACCTCACCATCCTGTGATCACTGCATCGCACTTTCACGATTACCTCTACATCTTGAATAATGGCGGGGGTTAAACACAGTATGAAGTGAATTTCATTTTTAGTCTCCCCGTTGGGTCCATTTCCGGTTCTTCCGTTTGCTGAAGGTATTCATGATTCTTAAGTTATTGCGCTCTGCAAACTCAACTAGTAACTCCCGCCTGCTATTCCTAGAGCCAATGCTATAGTCACCTTCTGCTTGGTCTCCTGCCTGCTTTTTCCTTACCTTGGCATTGAAGTCGCCCATTAGTACAGTAACTGCGTCTTTACGTTTCGCATTGCCGATTCTACATCTTCGTAGAAGCTTTGAACTGCCTGGTCATCATAACTACATGTGGGTGCATAGGCCTGTGCAACCTTCAGTTTATACCGCTTATTAAGCCTAATTACGATGCCTACCACCCTCTCATTAATACTATAGAATTCATCTATATTACCCGCTATGTACTTGTTGACAAGGAAACCTACTCCTAGTTCTCGCCTCTCCGGTAAACCTCGATAACACAGTACATGCCCATCATTCAGTACAGTATATGCCTCATTCGGCCTCCTAACCTCACTAAGCCCTATGACATCCCATTTCATACCCTCTAGTCCCTGTAACAGTACTGCTAAACTAGCTTCACTAGCTAGGGTTCTAACGTTAAACGTTGCCAGGATCAGTTTCCCATAGCGGTCTGTCCAGCGGAGCCAGAAATTCTTAGCACCCCCTGCTGCGTCATAGGTCTGACCGCCGCCGTTGTCAGTTGTTCCGCAGCCGCTGGTGACTGAGGGCCGTGGTTTTTTAGGTCTAAACATGAGAGGTTGCGGCCAATTACTGCACCAGGGTGGCCAACTCCTGTTCTGGTGAGGGAGTGCGTTGCCGGAGGTGTTCACCGGCATCAGGTCGCACCCCAAACCTGTTGAGGCAATTCCATCGACACGCGTGTTTTTTTTTTTTTTTTGTTTGTTTGTTTTCTTTTCCGGTGGAGAATTGCGCGGCACCGGGATTTGAACGCCGGTCCTCTTGCATGCGAAGCGAATGTTCTACCGCTGCCCCACCGCTGCAGAACTTTGCGATGTCAGTGCACGTTAAAGAGCCCCAGACAGTCGAAATTTCCTAAGCCGTCCACTACGGTGTTTCTTGCAGCCTGAGTTGCTTTAACTTGTTAAAGCTCGTAAGCCAACCAGTCAATGGCCTTGTTGGAGAACAGCCTGAAGCTCTTTGATCCCCGATGGAGTGACCGGGTCTTAATAAACGTTCCAAAATGCTTTGTTTTTCTTTAGTTTCTTAACATTTCCATGCCTTCTTTGAATATCTACGGCTTACGGCCTTTACTGCACGTTTTACAGCACTTTCCATTAAAATTATCGTGATGAATTTTTCTGAAGGTAATAATGATTCGTGCGCTGAATCTGCTCTATCTGAAGCAAAAACGGCATCCCATATTGTTGCGTAATGTTTTGCGTCGTGATTATACTGCTAGGTGCAGAAGCATCTTTTTTTTTTTTTTATACCCACATATTCAGCGGGAATGTGGATAAGAAAGGCGTGATTCCGTTCTCTCAACGGTAGGGTCCTCTGAGCAGCGTCACCTGGCGACGGAGAGTGGAAATATTCTAAAAATAAATAAGAGCACATTTAAAGCGTGCCGTACTCGTTGCCTCAGTGGGCAGGATATTTTAAAACGAGTGAAGAGGATGCCAGTTCGACCGGCTGCCAAAACGTTCTTTTTTAAGTTGCACTCGAACACTCTACCCGTCAAAACCTGGCTTCACGAAAAAGGAATCTATGTCCCTTGGACGACAAACTGCCAGCTTTGCAAGAAGCCAGAGACAATCGAACACATATTCTTAGACTGCTGGGATGCAGTATTTCATTGGAACGTGCTACAAAGAACAATTAAAAAAGAGCTGCCACTAAACCCTTATGGCATCCGGTTTTTACCGGTGGACAACGAAGACGTACCCTATGATTTAATAATACTTCTAGGCCTCCACAGCTTGTGGAAAACACGAATGCAAGTAAGGCATGAAGATATTAACATTCGCAGTGTAAGTGAAAATTTTTTTGAAAGTGCTGTTTATCTACGGGAATGTATCTGCGTGCTCCCTGACCCACCACAGTGGGCAGAAGTTCTGGATGACCTGGTAAAATTGAAGAAATTTTAACCTCACACGCGTCAGCTCAAGGGCAGCTGAAGTGTTCTATTAAGTGTGACCATTTGTTGTTCATGTATACTTCAGAAATAAAGAAAAAAAACTCATTGACGCAATGGATAACATTACTTACCTTCGCACTTAGCGAATAAAATGTTTGTTCGAATTCTGCATTTGATTTTTTTTTCGAAATTTGTTTTTTTTTTAATTGCAACATTAAAATAAGCTACTAATATCTTTCTGATGGGTGTTTCCCTTTAGGTTGCATCATGTGATGTTTTTAATTCTTAATAGCCACAAAACCTGCCGTGAACACAGCCGCGAGAGAACAGAATGACAACACTTACACTATTTAATAATTTTCAACGTAATCATTTCTTGCCTTTAGTGAGCGTATGTTGCCTTTAGGTTGCGTTCACACACATCTCTCAGTAACAATCGCCGTTTAACCCGCTCAGTGGCAACCAGTGACGAGAAAGAAGTTGCGGGACCCTACCTTTGAGAAGACGGAATTAGGCATGAGAAAGGGGTCTAATGTCATTGCACATGACTCCTGATTGCAAATGGCTTGCACGGATGTTACTAACTAACGAGGGTCTGCTTTGGTTTGTGGGATTTAACGTCCCAAAGAGACTCAGGCTATGAAAGGCACCATAGTGGAGGGCTCAGGAAATGGTTCTTTAACGTGTACTGACATCACGCAGAACACGGGCGCCTTGCTTTCCGCGTCCATCGAAAAGCTACCGCCGCGGCCGGGATTCGATATCGGATTCTTGGGCCCAGCAGTCCATCACCCACCACTGCACTGCCACGGCGTGGCAAAGAAATCAATGAGTGTCGAGCGATGTGTTTTGGCACGTGTCGCCCTGCTTGCCACAATCGTATAAGATTCGCTTCCGCAATCCTTGAAAGTAATGCCTGAGTAGACAAACGATTTCATAGATCATATTAAAATCCCGTCCGAGAATTAAAATTCACATGTTTATTGAAATAATTTCATAAGCTCTCATGGCGCTCAGTAAACCTATTGACATTTGAATGAGATGGTCGATACAAAACACAGAACACCTGGTTTGCAAATGCTTGCATCGGGCATTTTAGCAAGACAAGGGTCTACAAATTCAACCTACATAAATATTTTAGCATCCCACACATATCCCACGCAGATTTTGTTCACACGAACTGCCATTTTTTTATCTTTCTTTCTTTCTAGCGACAGTCTTTGCCAAGCAACAATATAAAGCTGGACACAGGTGCTCGTGTATGTATATTGGACCATTTATCTTTTTACCAATGTATTTTTTGTGCCTAGACCTGTCGGCAGAATAAGCAGGCATTGTGTGCGCCGCCATTGGCCTTTCATGTGAAGTCACTTTTCTAGCTGAAATTCAGGATGAGCCTCTGTCTTTTGATGAGGCGCTCAAAATGTCCTTCAGAGCAACCGGAGCGAAATTTGCAGCCTGCATGGTTTATAGTTTGTGCTTACGATAAAGTGAAGCTAAACATAAATAAAAGCAAGGAACGAGCCCATTGCCCTTAACAAAGCAGTTTCGCTCCAAGAATTTGTTCCGCAGCCCACCACTGCGCACTCTCAGCGAGTCTGCTGATCAATGCTCATAGAAGGACGTTGCTCGCTCGACTGGCCGCACGTACATGTTGGTGTGAGTGACGTTGCTGAATTGAAATCCAAAGTCGGCGGTGGACAGCGAAACCATCGCGAACCATTTAGCTCGCAGGCATCATGTAACGATTTCACAAGCATCACTTGTCTGATCCAATGGGGTATTAAAACCAAGACGTGTTCGCATTTTTGAGTTACCGCCCGTGCAGGAACACTCACTGATGGTGATGTTCAGATTGAAGCCTTTTTAAACAAATATGTGTTGACGTTGTATCGTAAAGTTCAATTTTTAATCAGATCTAATAAACGGTGATGATTTAGGCCAGCAATTAGTGTAGTACAATCCCACTCGACATAGTCTATCCAGCAATATATGAGTGATGCTAGCCGAAATTTCGATGTTAATCACGTGTAACTATAAAAGCAATTATTACCTAAAATTAGTCAATGCAATAATACTCCACATAAGTTATCCATTGATAAGAGTTGATCCTGTACCCTGCAGTTCAGTTTCTAATCGCAAATAACTACGTGTAATTAATTACGCCACGTAATCAATGATGAAGTCAGTTACTTTGTCATAAACGATGAGTAATTCCCGTGATCGTTTCCCAGGTCACCATAACACAGAATACAGAACAATAAAGGAGACTTGTTCAGTATGATAGGTCTCGGTGTAACCTTGGCTGAGCTTGAAGGTCACCCGATGAACCGAGGCGGTCCCTGTGTTTGTACAGGGGCATCCACTTCTACCTATGACAAAGGCACTGCTTTGAGAGCAGAATTATGTCCGACGCAGGCGCACATCGAAGCAAACGATACAAGCACAGAGAGACCAGGAGGTGATGCTTCGCATTGTCTGTCAATTAGCTCTATTGCGTGGCCGAGTCGGACGCAGTGGCGCTTTTCTTTTTCTTTTGTAAAAGTTGGATAAATTCGATGGATAAGAATTATACCGAAAGTGTAAAGACAGATCAGGAAGGAAGCTTTCTTTGATAACTCAAGAGGCAGTGTCCTACTTTTTGAAGCTAGATCAGGGTGCCTTAAAACATGCTGCTACAAAAAGAAATATAACAATGAATATGACGCATGTGCTGTATGTGGTAACTCCAGTGAAACAATTGACCATATTGTACTCGAATGTATTAGTATTGGTATCCATCCGGAAGTCAATGCAGGCGTAGTCACTCTTCCTGAGTCTCTGGGGTTTAGAGATACCAGTGGCCGGGTGAATAAACCGGCGGTAGAAGCTAGCAAAAAATGACTGGAAGATTGGTGGCTTAAAAGCAGATAAGTTAAATAATGTTAGTAATATTGTCACGTAGTAGTGACGAGGTCAACGACACAAATGAAGGGGGTCGATAATTGCACTAAAGAAACTCTTTATTTGGGCTGACTTGCGCCCGCAAAAGAACTAAGCAACTCGGCGGCGGCGATAGAAACAAACGTGCTCGTCGATCGCCGAACAAAGAATGCTCGTCACACTCGGCAACGCTCAATTTAAAGGCTGCACAGAACAATCTAGATAACGTCGCAAACAGCTACCAGCACGGGCTGGAACATTGTGGAAAGACACCCGAGTGGCCGGAACCTTCCAGACAGATCTCGGTGCGTCTTGCGCTACAACAAAACTGATAAAGGTGTGACTCGCGACATCGAGCAGTAACAAACAAAGATTACAGAACTGATACGCGGTCCAGAATCAGAGTGATAAGCCTGTATGCCGGCGGCTGTTAAAAAACAACAAATACTGTTTTGCAGGTTTCGCGGCATTACATCCCCCCTTAAAAAAACATCGCCTCGATGTTTCAAAACAAAGAAACTTAAACATAAACACTGCAAAGTATAAACACCACAGATCCTTTAACGCGCGTAATATGGCTTCAGTCGTACAACATGTACAATTTCTGGGCGTGCGCGTCGCCGTTGTGATGCTGATGTTCCGTCGGGAATGACTTCATAGTCCAGGGGTCCGACGCGGCGAAGGATTTTATATGGCCCAAAGTATCGACGCAACAACTTTTCACTTAATCCGCGACGGCGAATTGGTGTCCAAACCCACACTTGGTCTCCTGGATTGTACTCTGCGTGGCGTCGTCGTAAATTGTATCGTCGGCTGTCGGTGCGCTGTTGGTCTTTAATACGCAGCCGTGCGAGTCGTCGGGCTTCCTCTGCACGCTGCAGGTAGGCGGCGACGTCAAGGTTGTCCTCGCTGGTTACGTGCGGCAGCATTGCGTCGAACGTCGTCGTGGGCTCCCTGCCGTACACAAGCTTAAACGGGGTCGCTCTGGTCGTCTCCTGGACTGCCGTGTTATACGCGAAGATCACGTACGGCAAGATGGCGTCCCAGGTCTTGTGTTCAGCGTCGACGTACATAGCGATCATGTCCGCGATCGTTTTGTTCAGGCGCTCCGTAAGGCCATTGGTCTGGGGATGGTACGCAGTTGTTCGTCGATGGCTTGTGTGACTGTATTCCAGGATGGCTTGCGTCAACTCTGCCGTAAACGCCGTTCCCCTGTCCGTGATGAGCACTTCTGGGGCGCCGTGTCGCAAGAGAATTTGTTCGACAAAAAATTTGGCGACTTCTGCCGCGGTACCATTTGGTAGTGCTCTTGCTTCGGCGTAACGGGTAAGGTAGTCAGTGGCCACGATGATCCACTTGTTACCCATAGACGAAGATGGAAAGGGGCCGAGGAGATCCATCCCAATTTGTTGAAAGGGCAGGATTGGGGGCGGAATCGGGTTTAGTAGTCCTGCTGGTCTGTTCGGCGGCGTCTTGCGTCGTTGGCACTCACGACACGTCTTCACGTAGTGGGCAACCTCGGCAGGCAGTCGCGGCCAGTAATACTTCTCCTGGATTCGACGCAACGTGCGCAATGCCGCGAAACCTGCAAAACAGTATTTGTTGTTTTTTAACAGCCGCCGGCATACAGGCTTATCACTCTGATTCTGGACCGCGTATCAGTTCTGTAATCTTTGTTTGTTACTGCTCGATGTCGCGAGTCACACCTTTATCAGTTTTGTCGTAGCACAAGACGCACCGAGATCTGTCTGGAAGGTTCCGGCCACTCGGGTGTCTTTCCACAATGTTCCAGCCCGTGCTGGTAGCTGTTTGCGACGTTATCTAGATTGTTCTGTGCAGCCTTTAAATTGAGCGTTGCCGAGTGTGACGAGCATTCTTTGTTCGGCGATTTACGAGCACGTTTGTTTCTATCGCCGCCGCCGAGTTGCTTAGTTCTTTTGCGGGCGCAAGTCAGCCCAAATAAAGAGTTTCTTTAGTGCAATTATCGACCCCCTTCATTTGTGTCGTTGACCTCGTCACTACTACGTGACATCTGGTGGAGGTGCTGCCTTTGATCCTTCAAGCGAAGACCCAAGCCGTGTTCCTGTCGCCCTGGAAAACCATCCTACAGGTCAACGAGCCAGACGCCGACTTCAAGGCCTACAACCCGAACACGGTCTGCTGCCTGACCCCACTCGATCTCGGAAGACATCGACGCTCACAATGGCCCAGCCTACAGCACCGGTTGTTTTCGTTCAACCCCGTGAGCCCCCCTGCTTCCATGGACGACCGGATGAAGATGCAGAAGACTGGGTGGACCTTTTCGACCGTGTGGCAGAATTCAATGGCTGGAACGACGCCACGAAACTCAGGCAAGTCTACTTCGTTCTTCAAGGACATGCCCGAGTTTGGTTCGAAAATCATGAGGCAGCTATGAAGGACTGGGACATTTTTAAGGAAGCGTTTTTGACTGCCTTTTCAAGCGTCGTCCGAAAAGAAAGAGCCCAGGACCTCCTTCAGTCAAGACTTCAACTTCCTAACGAGCCTGTGCTGGCGTACGTTGAAGAGATGAAGCGCCTCTTTCGCCGCGCTAACACTAACATGACTGAAGCTGAGAAAGTCAAATTTTTAATGCGAGGCGTCAAAGAATCGCTTTTTGCAAATCTTGTCCGAAATCCGCCAACAACAGTGGCGGAATTTGAAACGGAAGCGTCTGCCATCGAGAAGACGTTGTACACCCGGATGCGCCACTACGAGCGACCACTTCAACCAGACTACTCATGCCACTACCCCAGCGCATCTGCAAGCGGAGAGAACCTTCGGGACATCATCCGGGAGATCGTGCGAGAAGAGCTCCGCAGAATGCAGCCATCATCGCAACAACAAATACTGTTTTGCAGGTTTCGCGGCAATATAGAAACAAAAATTCAATAAATAGAATGATCCCATCTAAAACAATAATTAGTATATAGGGAGAAAAATGAGCAGGATAGCTACTGCTACCACCCCGTTTCTAAGGGGACGCTCCCATATTCCATCCATCCATTCACGTAGTAGCAGATCGATCACTCGAAAGTTCCCTGCCGACAGGCGACGACTTGTGCGGTTCGGTTTTTGAAGCGGAAGGTTCACTACGACAGCTTTTCAAGCCTTCAGCGTGGAAGCAGATTTGACCTTGAAAAACTTCGAAGGTAAAAAAAATCCTAAACCGCGCCATAAGGGCAGGGAGGAAGGGGCGAGTGAAAGTGGAAAGAGAGAAAGGGTTGGCGTAGGGGGGGTTCTGAGTACTTTCGATCACCTGGGGATATTTAACGTGCACTGACAGCTCACAGCACTCGGACGCCTCTTCGTTCCACCTCCATCGAAATGCGGCCGAGTAATGCGGTACCTTAGGTTTGGGTGAAAGGAAGGCGCAGGATATTTCGGGTGGACACCACGGAATCGCGGACACCCACACTTCATTAGGTCAAGATCACTTGAAGGCCAAATTTAGTACGACGCGAAGACCGGCACTACCTAGCGTAGTGAATATTTAACTTCAATTGTAAAGTAGTTTAAAAGAGACGATGCAGTTTCCTCCTCGGCCAACTCGCTCACTAGACACACACTGACATCATTTTAACTAAGCATGACCCTGCACTGGGAAGTCACTTTACACATTGTTCTTCAACGAAACCCCGTTACGTCGACCATAAAATATGCCAAGTATCCACCAAGTAGAACGAGGGGAAGGTGGCTGGACGGTATGAAAGAGCACTGAACAAGGGTAGAGGTTGGTTGGTTGGTTTGTGGGGTTTAACGTCCCAAAGCAACTTAGGCTATGAGAGACGCCGTAGTGGAGGACTCCGGAAATTTCAACCACCTGGGGTTCTTTAACGTGCACTGACATCGCACAGCACACGGACGAAGCCTCTGTTCGCAGGTCGAGCCAACGTTTGGACAGGTGGATTTGTCTTCGTCTGGGCAGAGCGATCATCACTGGCGGGGGTATAAATACGCTTTTGCTTCGGAAGAAAAGCTGAGGAGTGGAGGGGAGAGGGGGTAGAAGATAGTAGGTAAAGTAGTGGGGTAGGAGAGGGTGAGTGAGAATAAAGTAGGTCGAGTGAAAAAATTTTGAACAATGCTTCTTCAGTATTTATTTATCAGCCTGGAACCGGTGATCCTGCGGCCTGAAAAAGAAAAGCAGCAGTACCAGGAAAAACTACAATGCGGGTGGTTGATTATTTGTCAGCACCTAAAACGGGTTTGGTGCAGACACCTTACTTGAAAAGTAACAGGCATTTCAAAGGGTCCTGATAAGGAATATATTTGCAGGGGAACTATTTTAAAAAGATTTCCCCGAAGGGGGAAGGAGGACAAGAACAGAATAATATCAGGACAGACCACACCTGTCATGCCAAAAAAAAAAAAAGTTCAAGCGGCAACTAAAGCAGCAAATGATAAGAAGGAAACCTGTTTGGAGAACACGTGCAGCTTATGTTATTGCAGAGGGAGGATGGAGTGTACATGTGCTATAAATAAACTGTACAATTTGCGCTACATGGGGTCGTTTTCCAGACTAGTTATGGTGCAGAGGGAATATATTTAAGGGATTCTATCTTTCCATTAGAGATATTTATTTCTGCTGGTTCCAATGCTCTAAATTTATACTGTCCCTTGTAGATTTAAAGCCTCACTGGATAATATACAATTTATTTTCTTCGAACGTATGATCATTGATTGAAATGCTGGGAAACTGCTTTCGGGAAGTTTTTGCCTGTGTCTGCCCGATGGCCACGAAGCCTTATTGTTCATTATTCACGACATACTACTTTACAGACCACAGGAGCGTTTTCTTCCGAATCAACCTAAATAAGACCAAGCGAAAACATTGGAATCAATAATGAAGATGAAACCGAGTGAAGCCATGACTCACAATGTCAAGCTCATTGTCAAGCTTGGATTAACCAATCCAAGCTTGAAAATGAGAGTAGCTATATGCACATGAAGCTTTCACTTCCCTCCAGGGTTAACTAAAGTTAAACCACCCGCAATTTTTTGTTTCACACCAAATAACGCAAACAGCTTAGCTAACAGCAGGCACTCAAATCCGTGAACCAGCATGAAACGATGACGCAATCGAGGAAACTTGTCATTGCAGACAGCCAAAATTGCCAGGCTGATGAACGGAGTCCTTTTCGTCATTTTGGCTCTACTACGGCATCACCTACAGTTTGTGAAAATCGACACTATCATTATATCCTAAAATGTAATGAAGCACTCTAGAAATCTCCAGCAATGAATTGGCACGGTACTGTCAGTACGGCGTATTTGAACTTTTAACCTTTTAACGATATCAAGAAGCCCGAAAGCATGCAGAACAGATAACAGAAAACTTCGGCGATTTTCTTTCCTACCCAACAATAAGAAGAGTGATTCGGACTGACTGTCGCCGCAACACTGTTCATACCTCCTTTTAAATCCAGAAGCGTGACTTCTCACTGACAATGGAGGCCCTGTAGAGCCTGATGGAAGACGTACTATGCGCAAACCCGTTCGTCAAAAAACCACACACGAAATCTGCCTTTGACCGCGCGTTCTGGAGAGCGCGAAGCTTGCTCGACTTGGGAGCGTGCTGCCTTCGGGTCGA
This sequence comes from Amblyomma maculatum, assembly GCF_055883805.1. Taxonomy (NCBI): domain Eukaryota; kingdom Metazoa; phylum Arthropoda; class Arachnida; order Ixodida; family Ixodidae; genus Amblyomma; species Amblyomma maculatum. The sequence goes on from NC_139344.1 coordinate 43,674,585, forward strand.
GGAGGACTGAAGTTTTAAAATTGGTGCAACCAATACAAGCAGGTTTATTGATGTTTTTACGAAAATTTACTTGCTTACTTGATTTAAAAAGTTCAAAGAACAGAACGACCAGTGTTAAAGCTTCAGTACTCCAATAGATACCCTCGAGGACCCGGAGGAGGAAAGAACGTTTAGTCTCCAGCAAAAATGAAACTTTCTCCTCTCCCACCCCTTGCACTATGGCAAACCAAGAATGATAATGATAAGAATAAAGTAAGGTTGAAGCTTCAAGCATGTAAAATGCTGGGACACTGTGCTAGCAATCCACCACTGAGCCCAAAAGAGGACGGGGCAATTTGCCACGAATCTTTCCAACGACAGGAGTACAGGCCTGAGACCACGTTCAGGGCACTTCGGCTTGACCTGCTTGAATTCAGTGAGCTAAATAGGTCACAAGCACACTATCTCTCGGCTTGGGATAATAGTTCAAACTTCCTGCAGACCATCTCAGTTTTCGACTGCGCGCCAACCTTGTCGTCCTCCTCACGGTAGTCTTCGAGACACGCTAGGCGCACAGCGGTGATTGCGCACTGCTCAAAAGCGACGATTTTGCCACACAAGGACCTTTCGCGGGAGTAAGCAAGTGTTAGTTTCGTCATTGAGAAATTTACAAGTTAGGCTCATCGTTTTCTTGTCTTGGCAAGAAAGGTTGCTGGAACTTGCGTGCGACTAAAGGGGGGTTGGAGTGCCGCTGAAATAAACTTCCGCCAGGCGGCACATTCTCATCTTGCAAGTACGCTCCCGGAACTTCAAGACTGTCAGGCACCCTCATACTCATACTAGAATCCTCAGACTTGGCCTCCACGACTGCGACATCTCCTTGGTATCTCCTAAGCATCTTCAAATACTCGTCCCGCTGCTGCATCAATTGCTGAATGTCGTTTCGCAGAGAGGCCTCAGTTGACTTCCACTCTGACAGCTTAACGGACCGCTGCTTCTCGGCCTCATTCGCCTTCTCTTGGAGCGCCTGGTTCTGCGAGATGCACTGCAAAAACATGTCCTTGAGCTTCTCGAAGTTGGACTCCTTGAGAATATTCGAGACTTTGGCCTTGGTCTCCTCCGAGATTACAAACTTCGTGCGCTCGCAGGCCAACTTCTCAGCGTCCAGAATAGGCAGGCTCTTCGAGCGCCGCAACTCGGCCGCGTCTTTCTTGACAACCGGCAATGAACTGGGACCTACACGCACGTGCTGCTTGTGCATATTTGTCACCTTCTTCTCGAGCTCCTTATTCTCGGTGAGCAAGACCTGCAACTTCTCTTTGCAGGCAGCCTTCTCGACCTCCATGCGGCGGATGATGGCCTGCAGCTCGCTCACTACCGTGGGGTGCTTGCTTCGTTCGACCTCAATCTCATTTATCCGCGCCCGCAGTTCCTTCTCCGGCAAATTGTGTGCGTCCCTGCGACTGCTGACCACCTGCGCCAAGAGCGAGTACATTGTCTGTTCCATCTGGTGGGCGCGCTCTGTGATTTCCACGCCACGCTTGTTGATGATTTCTAACAGATCCAGTAGCTCATCCTTGGGAGATAATCTGGACTCTTCCCAGTCGGCACTGTAGCAGTTTAATTGAAGTCCGGGGTCCTGCTTTTCGTTCTGCAAGAGAGCAGAGAGGGTGTCGCTGTTTGACGAGATACTAGTGGCCGTAGAAGAGCTGGCGATGGCATCCCCACCGGGCTCACCACCGTCGACAACTGCACATTTGCGCTTTCCCGTCGGCATCAAAGTCTCGACCTTCGGCCGCAAAAGACTCAAATTCTTTGGCTTGGCTCCACCAGAGGCCACACGAGAATCACTACCAATCGTGGGCGCTGTTTTGGAAGCTGGTGTTACGGGATGCAGCAGCCGGACCCGACGGGGCTCCTCTGAGTTTGTTTTCTTCGTCTTCAGAAGAACTTGATTGTCCAACGTGGCGCTCCGGAACACTTCTAATACTTTCACTTTGTGCTGTAGCACCTGTTCGGCAGACGGAGAAAAAATCCATTATGAGAACGCGGGATAATGTCTTATATGGAATGCTAAACGTAGTGAGATATCTTATGCGAGAGCCCCTGAAAATTTCATTGAACAACTCAGACGGTCTACCAAGGTGTCATGGCGCGTGTCACTTAAGTAAAGAGTGCACAGTTTTCAACAAATCTTTGCAGGTCGTGCATGAGAGCCAGAAACGGCTGCCATAATTTATCCTAGATTCTATAGGCACCCTGCATCTTCCAAGCGCCACTAATACCGGTTTCCGTGATTCGAGGAACGCCATCATGCTGTCATACTTTCGTTCACAGGTGGATATGTGTAGCAGTTGGCAACTCGCACGCTATGCAATGGAGTGAAAAATTAATAGCCCCTCTAAAGTTTCGAGGGGCTTTCTGGAGCTACAAAACGTTAATGTTCTCTCATCGCGTTGCGAAGTTGAAAGCGACTCATGACCGCGGCAAACATTGCGAGACGCGGCACTGTGCCTACCGTACACTCCGATAGCGAGTCTGCCGGGCACATTTTATTTCCCCGAAGCAGGCGTCGCCGGCAGAAGCAGCCCATCCCTACATTGGTATATCCGAAATCAAGCATTATGAGCAATAGTCTATGGCCTATATGATTTACTTTGTTTATTTCTGGTTTTGCCAGCAACGATAAATTTATCGCAGTTCACCGTTATAAAATGTTGATGGGCGATGCACTGTCAAAAGCAAAATACGAGATCTGTAGGGTAAGGCAGGGTCTGCGGCCCACCCCGGCTTGCAAAATGTAGTGTGCCTTGAAATCTGTGTATCAGTGCGTACGGGTATCGGCGCGTACGGCAACAATAGCGCCGCGTCTCGCAAAGTGTTTGCTGCGGTAATGAGTCGCACACAGCGCGCTGATCAGATTTTTTTTATTGTGCCAATGTTTTCCCCTTGGCACGCAAAGTAAATCTAAAACTGGAGCAGGCTGTGTTGCCAAATGATCGCTTCATTTGTTTTTGTCATTCACGCTGTCAAAAAATACTGAATTAATCAGCTGAGGAAGCAGATCGCTCGAGATTGTTTCGCGTGAATAAATATATCTCACCTTTCAGCCGTGATGAGGCGTTTATGGCGGTCAGATGCCTACGTTTGGTTTGGTTTGGTTTGGTTTGGTTTGGTTTGTGGGGTTTAACGTCCCAAAGCGACTCAGGCTATGAGAGACGCCGTGTGGAGGACTAGGGAAATTTCGACCCCCTGGGTTCTTTAACGTGCACTGACATCGCACAGCACACACGTTTGATGAGGATATAAGTGTCCATTCAGTCACGTCCTCCCACGAAAAAAAACTCCGACTGACTTACCCTTACCGCTCTCGGTTACTGCCAAGGGCACTTAGCTCTTATTGAGTGAAAAAGAAAAAGCGAAAATAGTCGCAATGTAAAAAAAAAAAAAAAGCTTTCCAAATGATATAGCTTTACTTAGATGGTCCTTTGGTTTATAATCTCCCTACAGATGTTCATAGTGTTCATAGTAGTTCGATCACTAATGACACAAAAAAAAAACGTGTTTTTTCACATGGATTCGCTTTCTCGAGTTCACGGACGGGAGAATAGGTGTACGAACAATCCGTGCTGGTGCAAATATATCGCTTCGCCATCCGCACGCACAGGTAAACACTTGTGTGGCGACAAAGAACTGAGTGCCTGGAGAATACTGTACACCACTACACCCCGGTCTCCCTTAATTAAACGCGGGCCTATAGCGAACAAAGGACACGAGAAAAACTACCGAGCTACAGACTGCAATCGGATGTGGAGTTGTCTGCGGGCGGCCTTCTGGCGGCTCTATGCTGGGCCAAGTTATACCAGAAGAGCGTCTATCGAATCTGTACCGCTGCGAATTTTCGTTTAGTTTATAACGTTTAACGTCCCGAAGCGACTAAGACTATGAGGCATGTCGTAGTGGAGGGCTTCGAAAATTTCGACCCCCAGCAGTAAGTCATAATAGGGGATTCTCAAGAACCTACATCTGACTTTGGCTGCGGCTATAAAATGTTGATCGATAGGAGCATGAAATCGCTGCTGTGATAGTGCCGCCAAAAATAGACGTTCATTTACACGCAACTCAACACATTATAAAACTTGACCTCTCTGTTTTTTTTTTGTTTTTTTGTTTTTTTTTCTTTTTTTGTTTTTTTTTTGCAGTGCGGCGAATACTTTTATTTAATCCACGCTGGTGTCATGCCGAGCATGGAGGCTAGTATGTGCGCAGCGTACGCTGGACGCATATCCTGGGCCGGCTTGCACGATAAAGTCGGAGCTAAGTCCAGGCTTAAATGGAGTCTTTAGAAAGACCAAGCTTATTTAAGACGGCTCGTGTTCCGAACGTCGAACGCTTCGGGTTCATGTTCACCAGAGTGGCTTCCCAGAACGGCCTCAGCAACCACTCGGGGCATTTTTCCTCGTAACACAATCTTAAGCCGCAAAAAGCAATGGCACGGATTTTACACAACGCGAAATTGACGGAATGTGTACATCTTAAAGCAGGGACAGTGCCAGCGCATCCCTGTATTTCCCTAATTTCTCTACTTAGACACCTTGCGTCCTTGTGTCTTAACCAAGACAGCACTAGAGTCGTAATTATACAAGCGACTTATTCAAGTCAGGACTGAAGCCCAGTCTTTACTCCAGTCTTAAGCCGCCATGCTAGCGGCCTATTCTTTAGACTCCTGTTAAGTCTGGACTTAGCTGAGACAGTCTTAAGATTGTTTTGTGCAAGCGGGCCTTGTAATACTAGAGACACTCAATGCTAATCTCCAAAGTGGAATTGATGTGGTCATTCGAAGTTAGGAGAGCTGGAAATTGCAAAATAAATACGTTTTCAGCTAGCCGTCGATATGAAAAGTACAGGGCTCAAGTGTACAGCGTCAAATATGAAGAAACTTTCGCGCTTATAGAGCCATTTGGAGAACTGTATGACTGGGTTGGAGTTCTCAGTTCTTATTTTTTGGCAATTCAAAACACAACTTCCGGTCTTTTTTTTTTTCCGAAGAGTATTGCTTGCCTCGCAAGATCAGCTGGTAATGCAGCAGTCATGTGTGACCAAAAGTCAATTGGAGCTCATTCTAGCATTTCAGTCAGCTTGAGCAGGTTAATTAGCAATAATAGACACTGTTAGTGATAAGAGTTGTGTATGCAGAATGAATTGCTGTCGATAATAAAAAAGTATCGCAAGTCGAATCAGACATCTACCCGGTGAGCGGATCCCTATAAAGCAACAGAACATTACGGAAAGAAAACATGAGCAACACTGCGCCTCGTAGCTTCATATGGGTAAAGTTAGAATTTGTCAAGCTTATTTAGCTACCGACAGCACAGAGCAAAACAAGGATGCTACTCAGCTAAAAATCATTTGCACTATGTCGTACAGCAACCAACAATGCTACTGAGTAAAACTTACTTGCACTTAACTGACTGAGCCTTAGAAAAGTACCATTTTTTTTTTTCATTTGCTCCTGCACAAGATCCGCAGACATTATCAAAAGCAAGGCAGCTACGTATTGTACAGCCAACGGACGGATGTCTGATGTCAGTTTCCCCGCGCCACCGCGAGGTGCAGTCTTTGACTTCGAGCGACCACGCGCTGGCAGCGACCTTAGCGCTGCCAGGGGAAGGCGCTAGATAATACTAAAATAAACACGACTACATGAGTGAAACTCATCGTCGGATGTTCTCGGAGCTTAAAAAAAATATCACGAATCGCCACGGAGGCTTTCTTGACGGGGAACAGCATCCATGGTGAGGATCGTTTCGCTCGTCCTTTCCGGAACATTATCTCACTCGTCGAATCTCAACTTTGCCTCCTCTTTCGAGGACGGTTCCGCTCTTCTTCACTGCGCGATGCCGAGGGCTCCTTCTCCATGTTGCCCAGGCATGCTGTTTCGTCCAGCTTAAAAACCCTACGCAGTCCTTGGCGCTCAGCGCAAAACCCCGTGGCTTGGTTTGCGCTCTTTTTTCTCGTAGGCGTTCCGCTGACTACGGACGACCGCCTCGGCAAGGATGCCGAACGTGCGGCGTACCCGCATGTAAAAGACTTTGTATTGTTTTTGGAAACCGGTGAAGTCTGCCTGAGCCGGTGACTGGCGCCTACACCGGTCATCGGAAGAGTAGGCCGCCCTCGTCCAGCCGTTGTTTTCGCGGGCCCAGATTGGTCACTTTGTCGGCGTTGGGGTGGCGAAAAGCCGCCTCCTCACACAGGCCTCATCCTTCCAGACATCGTAGAGGCTTTCCTCGGCCCAATAGTGAGCCCTATCCTGGAAATAGCCGATGGACACAAACGCAAGCGAAAGTTTACTTTTAAGAACTAGGTTGCCATCTTATCTTTGGGTTGTCGTGCCAGGTCGATGGAGACAAGCGAGGTATCGCGTTATCTGCGTGTTGATGGCAGTAATGGAACTCAGTCGTCGCAGTAGCCAGAACATGACACGATTTCCTGGCGCCCAGTGTCATTGTTTTAAACAAAGTCAATACAATGGGCGTAACCGAATAACCATTCAAAGCAGGCAATGATAATGAGCTTGTAAGGTCCAACGTCATACTAAAATCACAGTACTGTGCATGCTCAACCAAACGTCACATCGTTTCGCACCGCTATTGCTATCCTAGCTAAGTTTATTTTCACTTTTGGTCGAGAGTAAATCTTAATAGCCACCTAACGCATCGCCGTTGTGATGCACTGGAAAGGGCGCTCGACTATTATGCCCAAGGATGCGGGATCGAAATCTGGCCGCAGCGGCTTCTTTTCCATGGAGGAATAAAGCAAAGTGCCCGTGTGCTGCGGGACGCTAGGACACGTTAAGGAGCCTCGGGTGGTCGATATATCTGGAGCATTCTACTACGGCGTCTCTCATAGCATGAGTCGCTCTGGGACGTTAAACCCCCAAAACCAAAACCAAATCAATAGCCACCTGACCATATCTTGTACGTCTTAGAATAACTACCCTTTCCAGTTGAAACGGATAGTCGCAAACTAAACTTGCAGTTCTATTATCACTTCTGTTTCGATTTAAACGGAAATATTCAGTTTCTATTTATGCGAGAAATGGAAGTGCAATTGCAAAGTCCATGCCTTATATATCCATAGTTTCAATCGCTATTGGGGACAGACGGCGAAGTTTTTATTGTGCACATGTTTCAATTGTCGATCGACCTCCGATATCACAAATGGCATGAGAGATACTGCCGCCTTCTTATTTGGTATACATGTATCCCTGTCTCTCATCCTCTATATGATGAACTCTCAGTTGATTGTTCTCGTACCTTATCATTTATTTTACTCGTGGGATTAAACCCCCAGTACAGTAGTTTTGTTTTATTATTTTTTTGTAACCATCAGTTACAATTTGTATGTGAATCAACAGTATTTTAATCACAACCGTACCACAAAACTGGCCTTCAGGGAAATGAGTGTCAGATAAAAGGAAATTACTTTTTTTCTTGAGCGCCCTCAATACTTAAGCAATACATTTATTGTCAGCTTACATCTTAAGCACTACGCTGCTGCCACGCAGCTATGCTGTCGCCTGAAGTTGCTATGCGGCGCGTTGCCTCGTTACTAAGGACATACAAATCACGTATATTCATGGCGCGCCTCATATCTCTGCAAATAACTTTTCTTAGGAACAACGGTCACGCGGCTGAAGCACATCAGGTCATGAGACCAAACACAGTTTACCGCACGTTTGGCCACCTTTATAGCGGCAGCTGTACTCAAGGCAGAAATCGTTTTTATGTCAGACGGACATTTGATCTTTAGCCAACCTGTAGGCTAAGCTTTAAAAGTGAAACCAATGTAATATCAATGGTGAACCATGATCATGACATACGTGCCACAGCCACCTCAGGCAGATCACATGGGCGACTACTTGTTAGATGTCATGATACCATATCCTGTCACAAATTTGCGAAGATCTGCCGACTCGGGCTGCTCCTCTGAAATGGCAGGGTGAGACAGAAATCATTCTTTCGGGGCCCTTGGATGCCGAGTGTTGTACGTTGCTCCTAGGCCATGTCGTCGCGATCCTACGGCATGGTTAAAGATGGCACGATCGCTTATGACTGCTTATCTGGATAATATGGCAGCTTACGACTGAATTCTAACATAACAAGATCATGTGACCACTGTGTATAAAGAGGCTGTTCATCTCCGCCCAAGTTGCGAATCAGTAGACCCTCACGCCTAATAATTAATCTCTTAATGCTACTTGACGAAACCAGCTTTTGTAAGACGCTTGAACACTACCACTAATTTATTACGCGTATCTTCCCAATTTACAGCACTGCAATTCGGCCCTGTCAGTAAACCCAGTCAACAGTGCGCTGACTCAGACGCTGCATGGGGCCTCTGCAGCCACTCGAATTTTCGTTTTAAAATTTACAGCAACGAAGCGCAAGCAGCGCCACGGGGTTCAAGAAGCTCTGCCAACCATTTGTTGAAATCACGCTAGGATTGTGGAGAGCATCCTTAAGGAGCGATATTACGAATACATTTGCACGCAAAAGGATACGTCAAAGAGGAACAAACACGCCCAGCCAGAGCTAATTCAACCTGCATTCGAGCCTCTATTCGTCACAAGAAATAAGCACGAGCAGCAGTTACCATCAGATAAAAACCAACTGATCAGTTTAAGTTCAATTCTTAACAGTCAATAAACTACAAAGAGCGCGTGATGATAGGTGCGAAGTCATAAAAAATGACGCGCAGAAGAAATAACTAAGGTGTTCGCACCAGAACGTATCAGACTGCCGTATGTGTATCCGTGTGTCGCCGGTACTTCTTTTAAATTAATTCACATGACTAAGAGCTAATATATGAGCACTACAACTGCTTAAAACCTCGTGACCGAAATCGAGAAGCCAAAATTAGAGGGTCTGTTAGATGTATCTTAAGAGAAGAATGGCAAACGCCTACCCTTCCTCTCCTAACATTTGCCTCTTATCGGCGTTTGTTGCAGTGATAATTTTAAACTTGAAGAGGACAAGCTGTCGGGCTAGTTGGTTTTCCATAGCTTTTGCAGCGCGTAGCCGGACAAGGACGAAAACAGAGGAACACGTAAGGCGCACAGGCGCTGAACTGCAACTTTATTTTGGTAATCAGCCAACCATGTCATATATATACCAGTGAGAAACGCTCACAGGAGGAACAAAATCTAGACACGTGGCGAAAACCGGTGCAACAAAATCAACCATGAGTATATAAATATCGATAAATCTAAATGTCTAACACACGATTAACATGAGAAAGCGACATAACATAATAATAGTGCCCGTGGCGAAAGTGCGTGAAAAATCAACAAAAATTCCCAGTGCTTAACAAGCAACAGGCTAAAAAAAAGTGGATGCGCAGAAGACGTTTTTTAATAAGAGCTTGTTTAAAAACCGCAGATAAACTTATGAGATGGGCAAAAAATAAGTGAAACGTGGAAAAAAAGACAGAGATAAAAATGTTCAAACTAAATTGAAAGCCAACAATTAACACTGCAAAACAAAAACCCAACAATGAATTAAACAATGTGACTGACATGGGTATGTAGAATGAAAGATAATGAATTAACCAGCAATGAAAGTGAACGGTTAAAATCAAAAAGAGCGGGAAAACTAAACTGCAATTCAAAGTGTATAAAACAAAGGCATGTAAAGAGTGCAAATAAAATCAACGTTAAAATCAAGCACAATCAGATAAAAAAGCAATTTCTTCTTCGAAAGGAAAACTGAGGATGTGCTGACGCATTCATCCTCGTGCTTAGCAATCAAAGCGGCTTCTACTATTTCGCGTGTAAGCTTCATATGAGATCTGTTTAGAATGGTCGTTTTCTAAAGACAGAGGACCATTTTCTATTGCGGTCGCATGTGCGACAATGCACTGGCAGGTTTTTGGACGATGACCCTTAAAAATCATTTCTATGTTCCATTAAACGTTTATTAATGCATCGGCCGGTTTGTCCGATGTATTCCTTGCCACAAGATAGGAGAATAGAGTATAAAACCCCTTCTGCGCATGTTACGGCGGGATTCTTGAGCCTCTGATTGTGCTTGATTTTAACGTTGATTTTATTTGCACTATTTACATGCTTTTCTTTTATACATTTTGAATTGCAGTTTGGTTTTTTCGCTCTTTTAGATGTTTACCTTTCACTTTCATTGCTTGTTAATTCATTTTGTTTCAAATTTTACATACCTATGTCAGTCCCATTGTTTAATTCATTTTTTTCCAGTGTTAACTGTTGGCTTTCAATTTTGTTTGAACATTTTCATCTCTCTCTCTCTTTTTGCATATTTCACTTATTTTTTGTCCATCTCATATGTTTATCTGCGGTTTTTAAACAAGTTCTTATATAAAAAGAAGTCTTCTGCGCACCCACTTTTTTTAGTCATTGCTGCTTTCTAAGGACTGGGAATTTTCGTTGATTTTTCACGCAATTTAGCCACGGCCACTATTATCATGTTATGTCGCTTTCTCATGTTAATCGTGTGTTAGACATTTAGATTTATCGATACTTTTATACTCGTGTTTGATTTTGTTCCACCGGTTTTCGCCACGTGTCTAGGTTTTTTTCCTTGTGTGGGCGTTTCTCTCTGGTATATATATGACATGGTTGGCTGATTACCAAAATAAAGTTGCAGTTCAGCACCTGTGCGTCTTACGTGTTCCTCCGTTTTCGTCCTTGTCCGGCTACGCGCTGCAAAAACTGTATAATTTTAATTGGTTTAGAGGAAAGAAAAGACGCAGTATCTGTCGCATTTTCTCCGGAAAGTGTGAATTTGCACAGTACACCCTTCCTCATGTCGCGTGGTGTTCTTTGGCGCACGTTCAAGTGTGGGATTGCAGACGGCAGGCACGGTAGACAAAAACTAAACTCGCAGAATATGCAGATCTCGCGCACAAATCTCGCGCACGGGGTTTCGTTCCATGAGCCTAGAATGGCTTTCGGATTAAAGTCACGGTGGTTCACACCGCTCCGGGCATGCTCTCATTATGCTACGGCCTCAAGCTCTCGCTGCTGGGCGGGCGGTGAATACCCTGCTAATCAATACAAAAATCAATACAAAAAAGATCGGGAAAATCATTGGCCGCGAAAAACATAGTTAAACGAAAAATTCTCGATGCTTACAAGATCAAGAAACTGGGCAATGAATGCGCCCGCGACACCTCTGTTAAGTTAACAGCAAAAGATTACCGCTTAGTGTATCATACCCAGTTAATCGTCCTCACAAGAGTCCAGCAGGTGGGGCCCTGGATAGAGGATGATCCCAGTGCTTGGTTTCATACGTATCTCATGCCGCGGTGCTCCGTTGACTAACCCCAATAGCAAAGTGCACATTACGCTATGCAGGCCACTTGAAATAAGAGGATAAAAAGTTTTAGATGGGGACGCCTAACCTACGCCATTAAGGGATTTAAGCGAGTGCTCACGCCTCCCGTCCGTGGCTCCCAATAAGGATCTTGGTGTGCATGCACTCTGTAAATAACTTAATCACTAATCTTTTATATGTGGCGCTATTATCTAACGCATAATCCTTATCGTACCGCTGTAAGCAACCATATATGTGAAAGACCAATGGACATAAATATAAAGCCCTGCTCAATGATACCGCACTAAAGTCTCTGCATGACAAAGGGTAGCATATGTCTGACTCTGAATGCAAGGCTCCCTGAGGGTTTGATCCACCTTACTCGTCCAACTCCCGTGAGAAGCCATATATGCCGGCCTGCGCCGAATTGGCTGTGTCCCGTGGTTGCGTGACGTCGCACAACCCTGCAGCCAATCAGTGCCTTGCCATCTCTGCTGCCAGCGTTTCTTTTTTTTTGTACGCAATCTTGCCATAAGGCATATTATAGAAACTCATGTAAATGGTTTTCCGTGAGGAACCGGAGCATGCTCCGGTTCCTCACGGCGGTTCCTCACGGCAGATTCCCATCGGCATGTTACCGACGGGGTAAGGGCCGCCCCAGCTCTTATCCTTCTAAGGGAAACCTCCTCCAATTTCGTCAAGTTATTAGGGAGGGGGAATATACACGGGGGAATGAGGGCACGTGTACTTTTCCTTAAATAGGATGCTAAGATGGGAAGAGCAGAGCGGGCATCAAAAGGGAGCCTGGTTGGGGGCGCATTAGTGTTTGGAACTTCGTCTGTGGGGTGGTAAACTTTTCTCTGCTCAGCGTTCTCAGCATCGTCTTGTGTCCAATGTATCTGGATGCGTATCTTTGTTTTTTTATTGAGTGCGTGGATTTCCTGGGTAACAAATAGCGTCTTCGTCACTTTCTTTAGTTGTTTTATGGCGGCTAAGGAGTCTGTATAGATGTGGGCTTCTGTTATGGAATCTATTTTATTTATGGCCTCCATAGCATCGCTGATTGCATAGAGTTCCATCACAAGCGGGTCCGGGTATTCTGAAACATATTCTTTATGTACCTTTAGTTCGCTGTATGTTGGACTAGTAGCTGCTATTGTACCGCCATTTTCTATAATTGATGCGTCCGTATATGCAATGCAGCTACCTGGAAGTGCATCAACCAGAGGTCGAGACGCCAGCTTTTCTTTGCGACGAAGCCGAGTGGTCTTGTTGTCGTAATAGTCGTGAATTCCCACGGAGGGGGGTCAGCCATTGCTATGGGCGTAACGTACTTTCGCTTCATATCCCTTGTTGCCTCTTGTTGTTCAATTAATTCTGTCAACGTATTTATGTGTGCAAACTCTTGGAGAATAGGGATAGGGTTAAGTTTTGGTAAGGCCGTGATAGTGCGCATTGCGTTTCTATTGTTTCCAATTTCGCCCACTGCCGCCTCGTGAGTCTTTGGAATTGCGCTTGGTATAATATCCTCGGCTGTAACACCGATTGTACAAAACATCTTGCCATGTCCGCTCGAGCTCCTCCTCCCCTACACAAAATGCGTTTTATCAAGTTTAAGGAAGTCGCAGCTACTTTTTTCACCTTATGAAGCCGTTGTGTTCCTTTGCCGGATTTGTGAATTTCTAAGCCAACAACTCTCAACTCGTCCACCTCTTCCAATGCCTGATTCCCAATCTTTAGGGTGACTGCGTTGCCAATTGTTTCCTTCCAATCTTCTTGGCAACATGAATGTAATTGAACTTTTAAGGTGAGAATTCCAGACCTGCATTTTGGACGTACTCATCTATGGTATTTAAAGCCTCTTGCAGATACCGATTCTGTCTCTCAAGTTGTTTATGCACAGACCAAATCATGACATCATCTGCGTATATCATGAACCGCACTTGTGGTATTTCAGCTAATTTCCACGCCAATGGGATCAATGCGATATTAAATAGTAAAGGTGCTAACACTGACCCTTGTGGCACGCCTCTGTTCGAGGTGTAATTGCCAATTTGTTTTTCGTTTATCCGGATAGAAAACGTCCTGTCCTTAAGCAGATAATGTACTGATTTTATGACCAGCAAGGGAATGCCCATACATTCCATGTTGCTAAGAATCTTGGCATGTAAAACGTTGTCGTATGCCTTCGCCCTACCAGAGCTACCAGTGCTACCAGTGCCATTAGTTCAATTTTTCACTCACAACGCTTACGCAGAAACTTCGAGAACACGGCAACAGTAATGCTGTCGCGTTAAACCTACACCGAATATGATGGGCGACGTCTTTTGTCGACAGCGGATAGAGCTCCTGGTTCAAAAATAATTATTAGAAGGTATGCTAATTAGATACCGTCTTTGTCAAAAATAACAAGGCTGCAGGTCTTCTCAGCTATTGACTCCGTAACGTACCCCAAGAAAACGAGAGGACCCTTAAAAGCGAGAACCAAGGGGCCACCTTCGCAAACAAGGTGCTTATAAATTAAGGGAAGGCATAAACGCTCCAATACAGCGTATGAAACAAAACCACGTTGCTTGGTTATTAATAGCAACGACGACACCTCACATGTCCTGCCTACGCGGCTAGCACGTCCGTAAGGCACCTAAAGGTTTGTTCAATCGAACACTCCCCGTCACATACATCGACCTAAAAATGTGTAATCAAAACGCGTACGCACCGTGATGTCAAACTTGGACTTCGCTTGCTGCCTGATTAGGCGGCACATGGGGCTAGGACCTTCCGAGATGAGGCTACTGGCTTCCAAGTTGCCACCGGCCTCGATGGCTTCAGTACGGCCACGAAAGCCAGGGTCTAATATAGCTGGCTGGCCACAGCTTGTCTCACTGGCTAGGGAGGGGCCTGGAACACATGACGCCAGGCTCCGGGCATCAGAATCGGAGATCAACTTGCTCGCTTTCTCAGGGTCATCAATGACGTCTTCTGGCCACTGCGCAAGGAGAAAAAATAGGCCGACCCTACAGTTTTCCACAACTGCCACTTACTGTGCACAAGGAACCCAGACCTCCGGATACTCAACCAGCCGTAACAAAGTGAGCTTCACAAAGTTGTTCATCACGTCGCAAAGGACGAAGCTCAAGACCGGCGCTGCAGCATGCACTGACGAGCAAGGCAGTCGGCTGTTGTGCCGGTGGGGCTATCACACAGTACCCCACCGTCAACAGGGCTGTGCCAAGGAGTTGGTTGCGTAGCGCTCGTCACCCGTTTCGTGAACGAGGGCTGTCAGCTCCCTGGACGGTAGCGATGGATCCGAGTCGGCGCTGGTGAAATATAGAAAAAGCTTTATACACTATTTACAGGCATTTACACAGCGTGATCGGCTCTGGGGCCGAAAGCCGCGACGGTTCTCGCGCAGCGACGGCCGGGGAGATTCCGCCATGTCCGCTCTCTCAGGAGGCGAACTGCTCGCGATGGATGCTAGTGACAACCTAACTATCGGAGTCTCGAGCGGAAGCACTTGAGTCTCCGTAAACCGAGAATCCGTTGACGCTCAAATGGTCTAATCCGATGGCAGCACTTTCGCAGGACCAATGGGGCAGCTTGCAGCGCTCTTGCCTCAAATACGCCGCGGAGCGGGAAGGGTTCCACTGCCTGGGCCATGGCGCCGATCTGTCTCGTCGCTTAGCTCTAGTTGAAACACGTCGCTTCGCTCTCCTTGGTATGGCTCCCGTCCAGTGCACCAGTGCATTGCAGAAAAGTACCCGCATTTTGTGAAGTAGGCGTTCGCCAGAGAAGTAAGGGCGTCCGGCTGAATTTCTGGGCGGCTTTTACCGGGCACAACACGGCACAAGTTGGCAGCTTTTCAAAAACGCCAATCAATTTCTCCCCGGCATGATACCTCGTAAGTTCAGCGGTTTGCAGCAAAACTTTTCATTTCGCCTTCGTTTTCAGATCGTTACAGACCGAAAAAAAAAATTCTTTAAAGGCAATAAAGACTGCCTAAGCGCGGTAATGCGGAAACATTCTCTCGCGCTACATCTGGCGTAACTTGTGCTTGATGATCTCTCTCCGCCCGCTCCGCCCTCTCCTCCGCAGGAGCTGCTTGCCAAGTGACAGACACGCGCATGTCTAAGGGCGCCTTTGTTAGCGTCACCTGTTTTTAATTATCACGCTTGTTTTTTCGTCATGCATAGCATGTATCTACCATGCAGCGACACAAGTGTGCTCATAATAAAATGCCTGCGCCTTAAAATATGTTATTTCCGAAAGCGCAGAGCAATACTACTTTACATAATGACCATGGGTCATGCCTCACTGTGAAACATGACTGTGCGCAATGTTTATACAGACTCTGCTCCTTACAGTGCGTTACTCTGCTTCATGCTACGTATGTTATATGACTTGTAGTAGTGACTACATGTGGCATATTCTGTTCAGCATTTTTTCCGTTGCGCAGGCGTCAGCGTTCGGACTCAGCGTTCGGAACGGCAGCCGCTATCGCAGCTCTCTCCCTTCCCTTTCAATCTCTCACGCGACGCATGCCTATAAAAGGCAAGCCTACGTCGAAAATAAACCAAGGTTTTCTTCTCTTGCTGGCAGTCGTGGCTTACTGTTCCTTGGCGCGCCGCTGGCAGCCGTGGCGATACTACACTATGAAAATGAGGCATGAATATGAGTAATGTTTGAGCAGACACCGCACCTTACAGTACGTTAGCCAGGAAAGTGCTGAGTCATGCTGCTTGCCTCCTGGCTTGAAGTGGTGTCTTGATTATGAACATGATGTTTTTCTTTCTGGTCTTAGAACGTTAAGTTTCATCAATCATGACTATGCATATACTCTAACATGTGCTTTGACATCTTGCGGCGGCGTGGTGACGTTATTCGAATTTCTTTCCATGGATGGTCACTCACCGTGGGCGCCAGTTTTATTGCTCATGGGAGATACTTGTTTTAGCCTTAGACCACTCAACGTGAATAACAAGCGATGCAAAACCATCGCTTCACCACAAACTACAAACACAGGACGAGCCTAAGCAGCAGCCGTGACTTCGCACGGCAAATAAACACTTTCTACCAAAGCAAAACCAAAAGCCACAGCAAGTTTCCATAGCTGCCAATTGAAAACGATGCATCTTCTTCCTTAAACAGGTGGAGGTACCAAAACCTTGAGCCTTTCCCTATCCCTAACACTCGACCTATGACTACAGACGCACTTTTCCATTGAAAAGCTAAGAAAGGCTAATAATAATAATAATGTAAATGGTCCTCTGATTTCAAATCTCTCTACAGAGGTTCATTGTATCTTAGTTCAATCCCGAAGACAAACGTTTACTAAATGCCAAATAAAAAAAAAACCTGTTTATTCACATGGATTAGCTTTGTCGCAGCCACGGACGGGAGAAAAGATATACGAGCAATCCGTGCTGGTGCAAATATATCGCTTCGCCATCCGCACGCACAGGCGAACACTTGTGTGGCGACAGACAACTGAGGGCCTGGAGAATACTCTACACCACAACACCCCAGTCTCTCCTAATTAAACGCGGGCCTACAGTGAACAAAGGACGCGAGAAATTTACCGAGCTAAAGGCTTCAATCGGTTGTGGCGTTGTCCACGGGCGGCTCTATTGCGGGCCAAGTTATATCAGCAGGGCGTCTATAGAATCTGCACCGCTACGAATTTTCGTTTAGTTTATAAAGTTTAACGTCTCGAAGCGACTAAGACTATGAGGCATGTCGGAGGCCACGGGTTCGTGCCGCATGAGCGTTGTGTTGGTTTTCTTCCGCTTTCTATTTACTTCATTATATTTAATCTAGACTACGATCACAGTATCAATTCAGGCACAAGTTAAAAAAACTAAATCCTATGGTTTCCATGCTTCGCTAATTGCAGAGATATGCCTCCGGATAGTACCTACCTATACCAGCACTTACTGTGGTCATGTGGCTCAGGCCACATAACTTACAAGGTACGCACAGTGCACAAGCCGAGAGATTCTTTGTGGCCAATCCTGGATTTCTTGAAGTCTAAAGTCTACAACCTTTAAGTGCAGAGTCGACTGAGTCATTCCGCTCGAAAAACGGCCACACACGCGGCCAATTCTTGCGACGTTGAAAACGTAGCAGATGACTAGAGGTAGCAGAGCAAAACCCCGACAATGAACACAAACGTTAACAGGACCGCTTCGCCTTCTTCATAACGCGCAGCATCATCTGCCCATGCAATCATACCAACTAGCTAAAGCACAACTCAAGTGAAAAAATACACAGTTGAAAAATACGCACCCGTGAGAATAGCCGTCTCTGTGCGAAAAAAAAAGAGCATAAATAGATTCCCCGCTCTCACCAACCACGCGGCCTTTCCAGTCCACGATTATTGCAGTTTACCCCGATTCTGTCTCAGCAATACAAATTTTAAGTATCGCTATAAACTCTAATCGCAGAAACAGTACTGTCATGGACGCCTTCATTTCTATATTTATAAAAGTATAATGAAAACTCCGGAAAATAAAATTTAAAACTGCCACCTACTCCAAAAGCGTTTTGTTTTATCTTTTCCCGGATAAATATACTTCTAATGACAGGCGCCTCCCAGCATTCCCATAAACTAAGGGCGGTCGAGCCGATATTACAGGGCACAGGTGAGTACAAGGAAAGACACCGTATCAGTTTGCTGATTTTCCCGTGATTATGAGGCAGCGCACCATGAAACACACAGACAGGAAGAGGGACAAGCGCTGAGGAAGAGGGACGTTGTGTGTTTCATGGTGCGCTGCCTCATAATCACGGCATACCAACTAGCACAATTATCCGCTTTACTGATTTTCCCGATAGAACGTGCACATAAGGGCGGTGAACCACAATTCAATGAAAGCACTTGGACGTTAAATCGAATCGGGACGTTGACATAAAGAAATTGTGTCGTTCTCACGAACGCATGAGACGCTAACCTGTAAAGACGAATTGCAGGTCTAACTGAAACTGGTAAGCCCAGAGCTTTCCCTTATGACTACCTGTGCCAATTCGTGGAGCGAATTCAAATAAATCCTGCAGCCGTGACTGGCCAATCGCAAGGTATTTGCTGCCACTCCGTACGCGTCGATATGAAACGGATATAAAAACCTTATCATTGGGTTTTCTCGGCTGCAGAATCCGTTAGGCTTGTTACACCGGAAGCAAAACGGACCACTTTAAACCTGGCTGAGTATGGCGCCGAGCTAAAAAGCTCGTAAATTATTAGGGTAAATGCTGGCCAATTTTGATCGTCTCCTAGACTCAAAGTGGAGGCATTCGTGCCGCAGCATAAATCACTGGACATTGGAAAAGCCAAGATGCGCCACCTATGGGCGGCTCAGCTGTGTCCCTGACAAGGATGATAGGGAAAAAGACGAGGAGGATGCTGTCCACCCAGCTTGTGGGTTTGTCCTCGTCTTATATCACTGCTTCCGCCAATCCTCTATGTAATATTCACATCAAATGTTTGTTTTATACGGGGTTTTATGACGCATAAGCAACTATGGCTATGATGCGCCGAACACAAGTATAGATGATTTGTTATATGAAGTGCCTAGACCTATACTCATATTTGATTCAAAACAATTGCTTTTTTTAAGAAGTACAAAAGCAAGAGAAAAATCGACGAGGTATTGTTCGCTTTAAAGGAATGCTGGATTAAATGGAATGTGTTCTTTGTAAAATGCGGAAAAATACTTTTTCCTGGGCCTTAAAATGGATTGCCAACAGCGGAGCGCGTGCAACAATATCCAGCTAAGGCAGTCTCCCTATTATCATCAGAGATTGGCTCGTTCTTCCGATTTGCGGCTGCTTTTCTTTCTTGAGAGAGAGAGACTGAGAGATGGTGGTTTCGCAACCGGAAGAAGCTGTGACATACGCAGGTGGTGCGAGTGATATTACGAAAGCCATATGAAAACACTGTATGCCAGTGAGCTAAGAGCGCTCACTTAACCCACGCAGGCTATAGCTGCTAGACTGCAAAACCACGCTGCGCAAGCCATCATCTTTGAAGAGGAAAAATCTGGCGCTCCAACTGCACAACGAGAAGACTATTGTTAAAAAAAAAAAACAGACGCAAAACTGTCGCAAACCGGAACAAATTGCCCGTCTCAAATGAAGACATTGAAACTGCCTCAGCTGACCTTTTTCTTTTTTTTTTTTCACGGGGTCCGCTGATCGCATTTCATTTGGCGCCAAAAGTGCTACCTTTTCAGCAAGCACGGCAAAATTGACTGCAAGTCTGACAGCCTCTCAATGTAAGATGACATAATATGCTTTCAACGTCAAAGGTTGTAGACTGAATACCTTCTAATATCCACAATTGGCCGCAAAGATTTAGAGATGTTGGGTAGCCTACAGCTTGCAGGAGCTCAGCCATTAGTACAAAGTAGGTTGTTACACACGCACGTAGTGTCCAGACTCCGGAGCCACAGACTTTAATACATATGAAAGAAATTCTTCAAGCTTCATTTGTAGCCCATCTGTCAGTTTGTATGATAAAGTCCCTTCTGCTTGAGTCATCATTCATCTACATGACCCCCGATAATAATGGCCGGAAGCATACAAAGACGTCCCAAATCCAAATGCAATCATTATGTCATAAGCGGGGCGTTCAAAATTTGTCGGCTTGCCCCGTTACCCTAAACGCAAACAACCAACCCATAAACACCCGAAACATAATTAGTACTGATTCACGTGGTCAAAGATTGTTTCCACCGTAAACCAACGCTTGACCAGGCAAGCCTTTGTGGAACCCACTGAACTGGTAGCCTTCATTAAAGCTACAAGAGTACCAACGCGACAGTGTTAACGATTTCCATCCGTGGATGCCGTGCGGATCTTGGTGTGCATGTACTCTGCAAAACACTTAATCACTAGTCCTTTAATTGTGCCCCTATTATCTCACGCATACTCTTTATCGTGCAGCTGTAAGCAACCATGTTATGTAAAAGACCACCGGGCATAGATATAAAACCCTTCTCAATGATACCGCATGAAAGTGCCTGCGTCGCAAAGGGTAGCATATGTCTGACTCGGAGTGCAAGACCCCTGAGAGTTCTATATCCCCTCGCTGCTTCTGCCAAATGGGCCGTGTCACAGTGGCGCGTGACGCCACACAACCCTACAACCAATCAGGGCCTGGGCCCTCCCAGCTGCTACCCACCATCACCATGATCCGCACCGGTTGTTCACATATATGTTGTACAATAATTCGCTCGATCCCCTCGTTTCTTTGTTTGCCTGGCCTTTCGAGCCGCGTTCGTGATCAGAGTTGTATGGTATATTGGCATTTAGAGTGTTGCGATCATTTGGTCTGTCTAAAGTGAAAATTGACAGCCACGCCTGTGAAGCGCGCCAGAAGAAGCATAGAGGGCAAAATGCATGATTACACGCCTTTTACCCGATTCCTAAAATAGTCGCCTTATGAACAGCAGTCTTCTTGGCCGGCAATATTCGTTGGCGCCGACGCTCAACGCAAAGCTATAAATGGGGCACCACGCGCATGTTCCGATAAGTTAACGGGTGAGTAAGATAAAAGTGAGGGTAAATAACTAAATCAAGGAACGAGATTGCGCGCCTGTGCCTTTAGATGACATGGAACGCCGGTCTGCCACGGTCTTAATAATAATAATAATTGGCTCACAGGAAGGGAAAGGCGCAGTATCTGTCACACTTGCTCTGTGGACATCTGAACCGCGCCGTAAGGGAAGGAATGAAGGTGGGAGTGAAAGTGGAAAGAGAGAAAGGGGAGCCGTAGTTGAGGGCTACGGAGTAATTTCGACCACCTTAACGTGCGCTGACATCGCACAGCACACGGACGCCACTACTTTTCGCCTCCATCGAAACACAGCCGCCGTGGTCGGGTACGAAGTCGGGAACTCCGGCACAGTAGTCTGGCGTCTTACCACTGCACCACCCCGGCGGGGCATCCAGGGTATTCCGCATCTCGCAATACTGTGATTGATACAATACCTGGCATGTCTTGCATATGCAGCTGATTTATTCACAAGGCCGTTAGTGGTTGGTCCGATCAAGTGCAACCTCTTCACACGCTTTAAATAATGTATCAACCCAGACGCGTACGCACCTCAATAGCCAGCTTGGATTTGCCTTGCTCAGTGAACAGGCAGGTCATAGGATGCGCAACGCCCGAGGCGGGGCTCTTGCCTGCTGACTTGAATTCGGCCTCACTGGCTTCAAGACCACCTGGAACACCCGAGCCTAGGCTGCTCGCTGGCAGCCCGAAGACAGACTCACTGGCTATGCAGAGGACTGGAACATTCAAAGCCGGGATGCTGGCTGTAGAGGCGCAAGTGGACTCACTGCTTTCGTCTGGGTCGCCCAAGAAACCTTCCGCGTGCTGCGCAAAGAGAAAATAAGAAGCAACACTGGCGATTTCCACCATTGCCAGTTGCTGTTTACAAGAACCACATGCACTCGGATATTCAATCAGTCAACAGAGACAGCCTACGACCAAATGTTGTTCAAGACCTGGCAGAGGATCTGTGCAAAGGAACAGACGTGTAAAGCAGCCGGCACAATTTGGCAGCATTTAAAGACCCAGAGAATTTTCCCGACGGCCGGTATGACCTCGCAATATCAGCAATGAAGGAAAAGGGGCGTGCTCGTGAGTGGGTCCAAGCCTCTATGATGACGCTGAGGCCATGTTTTGACGCGTGAAATAGCTGAAATAGCCGCTTTCTTGTTCACGATGTTTACGACATCTGTGTCGCCGTTCCCTTTTCGCCACGTATACAAACATTGGACTTCCTCTATCAACTACAATCGACACATCGCCCAATCGCCCGAGCGCTCGATCTAATCACGGTCAGTGGCAATCAGCTGTTACGAAGCAGATTACAGGTGCTATGGAAGCTTCAGTGTCATTATAAGCGCATGACACTTACGCTTCTTCAACGCAAAAACATTTGGCATAAATAGTAGTGCTGTAATATAATTAAAGCGCAGACTGGCATATCTTCTGGCGCTATTCCGTTTCTAAACACGACTCAGCGCTACCAGCAAGTACACTAGATGCCGTAAACTCAGTGCTGTACTCATTTAAAGCGAACGAGTAGCCAAATGTGTCGTAACAATTTCGTTTTACTTTAAGTTCATTTCATCGTGACATCATCTATAACGAATACAAGAGGAGGTGAGTAAAAATACGAGTTCGTTCAGTTTCCTTTGTTTTATTTTATAGGATTGAATCTCACAAAGCGATTAAGGATATGAATTAAGGATGAGCCCTAGTGGAGGGAATCAGAAATGTCGACCACTTTGGGTTCTTTAACGTACCCTGGCATCGCCCAGTTCACGGGCGTTATATTTAACGCCTTGACCGAAAAGCGGCTGCCACCGCCTGGTTATGCATTCCGCGTACTTGGTTTACGCAGTCGAGCGCCCTAACCACTGAGTCATCGCACTGGATAAAGGAGGGTAAGAAAGAAGCCTGGCCAGTCTGGTCGCTATTTGTCACCGAAATAACGCAAATAAGGATTTTCTCTAGAAGAGATTAGCACCGAAAATTTTGATTTTGTTTAAGGCAGGCGAATGACCAAGCTGGTGCATATGCATATGGTAATACAAAGATCATGACAAACTCGCCGCCTTTTTTAGTGCGTTTGGTGCGGCCATTGCGACATTATCCGCCACAACGCACGTCACCGGGAGCAGAGACCAACGGAAGGGGATTTATGTAGCGAAAGCTAAATGGAATATTACAAATATGTCACCCTGATCCCCACGCTTTGAGGCCGCGATAAGTGGTTATTTCATGCGATGGAGTGGCGGGCTTTTCATTAGGCGTGCGAGAAGACGCTCACGGTGCCACCGCAGTACTGCGTCTATTTCATTGATGTGTCATTCCGCTGACTCTCGCCGTTCAGTGCAGCAGTCAGAGGTAAATATGGGCTAGCGCAGCTGTTCTTCAAATGTTTTCTTCCTTTAAAAAAGTTCCGAGGCGTTCTTCTTTTGGGCCCCGTTAGCTTTTCCACATTTACGACATATGAACCTATTAGAGTCCGAGAATCATTTTCCCAACAAGGAACGCATGTGAAGCACGCTTAGTGATCACATACGCCTGGGCTCCTGAAAAGAAAAAAATTGAAGTATCGAGAAAGGGTCCCACTCATTATAAGGTGAACCTGCCTGCAGAACGCGGCAATTAACAAACAAAACACCTAAAACAGGATATCACTTTCTTTAACAATATTGCCCGGAATTTAGTCCCGCTTTCTGGCTCCGCGTATAACAGGACGTTGAATCTTGGGCTTTCCAGCCTTATGCATACACTAAAGGGAAAGTGCGTCGGTGGTCTTTTTGATTGTAAGTAAGCACGTAACTTTGCGCATGTGGCGCACGAAAACAGGCATCACGTAAAACAGTAGGAAATATCGTCGTAAAATGTGCAGCCATCGCAGCAGTGCACGTGAAGCCAGTAACGCTGCCTTCTTAAAGGAGTATAGACACCATTTTTTGAAGCGTCGGAAGGAATACGATTGCTTTCCTGGTTATACAGAGATGCTGCCCAAGCAATCCCAACCTCGCACGTTTCCGCGAAGATATTTTAATTTGATTTTAAAAACAAGCCAGGCAAATACTCCGTTTTTCAAAACCCATTGGCATCGACATCTCTGTGACGAAAACGTGTACATAGGTAAACAACATGACGTCATCAAACAACTGTGACGTGGAGTCGGCAAAGCAAAGAGCAGTGACGACACATGGCCGGACTCGAACAGCGCCGCCGCCGCTTCCGGCCGTGCCCTGAGAAAGAACTCAGCTTCTGCTCGCTTTACTCGATGGCTTCTTCGTTGGTGCATGTTACAATTACCTCACCGGTGTACGTATGGAGACTGCCTGCTAAACTCAGGCCCCAACAGCATGCCTGCACAAGTGCAGGGCTTACGGCAACGGTGCCTGTCGATGGCGCGCCGGGAACATACTGCGCCGCTCCCCGCCTACCCTAGACGTCGCTAGCCCTAGCTGGTTTCACATCGAAGCGCCAGCAAAAGGCGCTTCGGAACGAGCTAACGCTGTAAAAAACGTCGGAGTTTAGCGCCGCTTTACTGGCAAGCCCATCTCGTAAAATATTTTTTTGCTTTGCGCGACGCCTTCAGCAGCAGAGCTAGCTGACATCAGGTGCGTCGCACCGGGCAGCAGCTGTCGGAAAAAAAAAAGTTCGCGTGTATCACTGTAAATATTTCTACCAGGACCTCCGTATTGGCCGAATAATCCTCGCAATTTAATCGTGACTGATAGTCCTTTGTACAAATAGCTATGTAAGCGAATGAACACCGATCTGCGATAGCTAGATTACCGATAGCGGATGCTGAGGCAGCTATGACTTGGGAGCCGATCGCGGCGGCCATGGCTTTACGCACCCAGATTGCCTTGGCTGCGCCAGATGGCGCCACATGCTTGGACGGCGGCACGCAGGCCTGCCGCGTCGGGACCAATCAGCGCGTGTACAAGCGTGAGCAAGGGAGCCATAGGGAGAGCTTACGGGTTACGGTGGCTGATCGCATCATTACTAAAACATTTTCTTAGAACAGCTTGGCTCACAGCGTTGGCCAACCGGACTGATAAAGCAGCATCTTCACGGTTCCTTTGTTCAACATTCCTACCAGTTGACATTTCCTGCGCGTCAACCCACCAAGCTTTCGTGGCTGCTGCTGATTCCTGCTTCGTCGCATGAGTCGCAGACGAGCGGGTCGGGATTTAATGTACCCGACAATGTTAGTAACATCCACGCTACTGGGCAAAACAACGTCGCAGGACTAATTATGCTACGCTGAAGCGCTGCTCGACGACGATATTTTCGTGCACGTGCGACAGCAAGCAGACGAAAAACGCGACCCGAATGCGTCATCAGATTTTGTGTTTACGCGATCACCAACCTTGCCAGTAGGGAGCGCTCGTGTGGCGTTCTCGTATCTTTGACGTCATCGCGCGCTCGTGTCCTGAGAGATCGAAACCGAAACTGGCCCTGATAAATGCACTGATAACAAATTAATTGATCTGTGCTGGGGCATTTTGGGTCGCAGTCCCTCTGTTTTGGACCACTGTGGATCGATTAAAGCAAAAATACCGGAACAGAAAATGTACGTGTCTATACTCCTTTAAAAAGCATCGCATCGGAAGCACTGCTTTCGAAATGATGGCATAGGGAGTATTCATCCACATCCTAGACCGCCATTTTGTGGTGCAGGTTGCAAACCGAAACGCTGCATTCAGATCTGATTGCCTTATCGTCACCTGCTTCGTCTCCTTTGCAAAGGCTATGTTCTATACCTCAAAATGGCGCCCGTAAATCCATTTGAATACCACCTATATAGTCGTAAGCCGGAGCCATGCACAGAAATGCGGTGATTGCCGAAAAGGCGCATGGCATCACGGCACCCCCTGTTGAGGAGTAACACACACGTGCCCCTCTCATTTTGCGCTCGCCTGTTCTGTTAGATCTTTCTCACAGTTCTGGGCCGCATGAATAATAAGGAATAGGCACACGTGCCGCCTGAAACGAATAAGCGCTGCGGCTCCACGCAGTAAAGTAGGCGCTTTGATAAATTCCGAAATAAGTTTCGCTGTGCGCCCAAACCGTAACCAGGCTGTCACTTTCGTAGCCATACTTCGTAAAGAAAAAGATGTAAGTACTTTGGGGCCACAGGAAAATCTCGGTTCCTTGGCTAACACACTTTTTCAAGAATTCTAAAACATAGTAATGGATATAACAAACAACGACAGTCAGGCAGTATGAAACCTGACTCTTCTGTGGCAAACTACTTAACATGAAGAGAAGTGGTCGGTGACGACTAGTAGAGAGCAGGACGAAAACACAAAAAGCTTAATGGGACCGTTAACAAAAATACTCAGCAGAGACTCTGGCGTAACCGGTGCGGGATGTTTCTTCTCCGCACGCTCCCCCCTCTCCATTGGAAGACTTGCGCGGAAGGTGACGCGTGAACGCGTGTCAAAATGCGTATATATATATATATATATATATATATATATATATATATATATATATATATATATATATATATATATATATATATATATATATATATACATTCGTAACTTCCTTCTTTTTCTTTTCTGAATTATTTTTGCGTCGCGCTTAGCATCAAGCGCCATGGCTGTTCATTGTATGTACTCCGCTTCTTACAACACGTTATTTCTGAAGTGCTGAGTCATGCTACATTGCATACGGACCATGCGTCCTGACTGAACGCGAGGCATAACTGTGCTCTACGTGTCTACAAACTCTGCCTCTAACAATCCGCCGCTCAATAAAGTTCTGCGTCAGTTGTGCGTCTTTATCTCTTAATCATGATTATCACATTGAAGCATGACAGTGCGCAATGTTTGCACAGCCTTTGTATCACACAGTACGTTATCCAGTAAAGTACCGAGTGATGCTACTTGTTATCCTGGCTTTAAGTGGTGCCGTGATTATGGCCATGACTGGTTTCTCCAACTTCGTAGAAAGTTGCGTGTCTTCATGACTACAGGATTACTCCTAGAAGGGCTTTAAAATCATGCAATGGTGTGATAACCTTATCAAAATTTGGTGCCTTGGGTGGTCAGCGACCGCGGACACCAGCTGTCGTCCTCATGGGAAATTAACGTTTTAGCATCTGAGCGGAAACCACGAAAAGCATGCACCGTCAAGTCATGAGTTAA
Organism: Amblyomma maculatum; assembly: GCF_055883805.1. Taxonomy (NCBI): domain Eukaryota; kingdom Metazoa; phylum Arthropoda; class Arachnida; order Ixodida; family Ixodidae; genus Amblyomma; species Amblyomma maculatum. The sequence goes on from NC_139344.1 coordinate 43,701,611, forward strand.
GCAGCAAAGAAGGAATCAGGCTGAAAGCCATCAAAAATTCCACCCCACAAATACTCTAACTTTGCCCGCAAACGAGAAAAAGCGTAAGCGTTTCGTTAAGCGCCTGATAGAAAACGATGCCTGATCGTCCTTAATCGGAAGGAGGCACAGCCACCTCGGGAATTTTCCCAACCCTAACCTTAACTCTGCAGAGCCGCTTCTCCAATAAAATTCTAAATACTGCAGCAAAACGAGCTCCTGGATATGGTTACGCGCCCCCAATCTACGTGAGTTAGCAGCCACTCGCAAAGCCCAGCAGTCAAATTGGACGACAGAAGCGCCTATGGTGCGCGAAAGCTAAGGGGCGCTGCGGTTAAAAAAACGAGGCAGGCCGTTTGGAACCAGGTAAATCCCGCTACCAGCGCTCACCTGTTCGCTGCAGGCGGTATCCGCAGTTATCCGCAGAAAGCGCCGGGTAGGAGACTTGCGGTTGCTTGCCGGAAACATGGCGTGGGAGCGCAGCGAAGAACACTGCCGACTTGGTTGCAAGGGACGGGCGGCTGCCAGCAGCACGCGGCACGTGTCTCGTAGCTGCCTCCTCTTTCTTTTCGTGGTCTCCAACCTTAGTTCTGTGCGATGTGTGTTGTGCGATGTCAGTGCTCGTTAAAGAACCCCTGGTGGTCGAAATTTCTGGGGTCCTGCACAACGGCGTCTCTCATAGCCTGAGCCGCTTTGGGACGTTAAACCCCACAAAACAACCAAACCAACCAACCGTTCGGAAAATGGTATGGACAATGTACTTCTCAAAAAGCCGCAGTGTCCTTTGTAAAATGGTCGCCACGCCACTAATTTGTCACACAATGGCTCACAATATATATATTGTCTCGTGCCCCAGCACTTCGCGGCCTCGGCGCTGGGCCGCAGCGACGATGAAGAGGTTGTTGGCGAGTGCAGAGCGCTCGCGCCAGACCTTGTTCGAAGAACGTTTCGTGAACGCTTGGAGAACGTTTCGTCGGTCTGCCTGCACGTGGCTCTCCGTCCACCCGTCCGAGGCTCTTTGGGTCGTGACACTGGTGGAGGTGCCCTCATTTCTTCCTTCTGTGGCTGAATCTCCGACCCACCTATATCTCGTATCCACCCCCGTGCATCGTAAAAGCCGTAATCTTCAAGGTTTGTCACCAGAGGCCTTTGCTATTGGGGTATCGCTCCTGAATACCACTCAAGCAGATATGGCAACGTCACCGCCAACTTACTCCGTGAGTACTCCTACTGCTGCTCCCCTTTATGCCACCCTGCGGACCCCTCGCATCCCATAGCCATTCCATGGTGACCAATTCGAAGATGCCGAAGACTGGTTGGCTCAGTTCGAACTGGTCGCCGCCTTTAAGAAGTGGGACGACCAGGCAAAACTCCGCAACGTTTATTTTAGCCTTGAGCACGCGGCCTGAATGTGGTTAGAGAATCGCGAGGCCACACTGTTGCCGTGGCCGGGCTTCCGCAGGTAGCTACTGAGCACATATGCCAGAAGCGACCGCCAGGATAAGGCAGAACGGGCTGTGAAATTGCGCATCCAACTCGCAAACAAGAGAGTCGCAATGTACGTCGAGAATTTAACGCGTCTCTGCTATCGGGCAGACCCTTCCATGCGTTGTATGAAAGAACAGCTATTTTACTGCCTCATCAGGAACCCACCTACCACCGTCACGGCGTCCTTGACTGACGCTGTCCTTATGGAAAAATGCTGCAGCAGCGATCCAGCCAGTAAGCCCGTCCAACGGCCCCAGGTCCACATTGGTCCAACTTCAATGTCACCCTCTGAACAATCCAAGCGCTCTACGTGAACAAATTCGCTCCGCGGAGAGCGAAGAGATCCAGAAGCTTCAAGGATCTTTTTCCGTTTGTCTGGATTCCCTGAGTAGCGTAATGCGTTTTCCGCGAAGAAGTCCAGAGCGCACTCAGGGCACCAGTCGTTCCGGTCAGCCGACCGGCATCCGTTCCGCCGGTGACCTATGCGGACGTGCTGCGCCGTCCTGCCCCACTTTCTGCTCCACCGACGTACACTCCTCCGATGGTTGCGGTACACGCTGCTCAGCCGGCACCCTACTGGAAAGAGCGGCGCCAGGCGCCACGGAAATGTTACCTTCGGTGCCCTCCAGATCGACAGTGACCTCTCTGCTAACACTGTGGCGAGGCCGGTCACATCTACTGGTGGTGCCCTAACCGCGAACTGGGACTCGCGGGTTTTCCCCCGATAGCCCTCTTCCAAGGCCTTAAGAGCGGCCACACGAAATTGCCAAGTACGTCACCCGTCAGGCCTTTCCGTTATTTACGCCAAGGGGTCAGCAGGCACGGAGTACGCGGCGCACACGGGCGCACTCGTTGTGCACGATCGTCGGTCTTCTGGTTCCCAGCAGCGAAGCGACCTCTAAATACCGCCCGCTCTCGCCGCCTCCAGCGGCAGATGCTGCGGTATGGCTTTGTGCGCAAAATGCGGAAGATCCCGGCCGCCATATTTCCGGCGCGTGCAAACGTCCGCTGCCGAAGTCGACCACCATTGCCCACTCGATGAGTCAGAAGACCTTGTCACGTAGCATTGCCCTTCCGAAGAAAACCTTGCTGATGCATAGCTAGCCGGCATTCTCTGTATTATTTGCAAGTGCAATAAATAGCATTCGAGTGGTAACGCTGTGTCGACCCCGTCCGTATTTTCCTCCGCGGGTCGCTAGCGAGGACGCTTCATCCGCGGAGTGGCGGCAGGGTGGAGACCGTCCACCCCCCCCCCCCCCCCCTTCCATACCGCCACAATGCCAGCCCAACGTGTGGCAAACCCTCGGGACCAAGGACGATAGTCAGTTCGCAGCGTGGTGTGCCTGCCTGGACTTACGTTAGGCATGACCCGAAATTTAAGTGCCAGCAAGGCTATGCTTAATTGACGGCGAGGTGAGAGGAATACCAGCAAGAACAAATGGCCGTGCATGTTTTATTTTGTTTTGTGTGTGTGTAGCATTTTCGTGCGTGGTGGCGATAATTTTCACAGGTGCAGCCGCGAGGACCGCGCAAGGAGCGCGATACCGAGCCGTCCACGGAAAATAGCAAGCCGGACACGAGTAAGTGCCTCAGCCGGGACGGTGGCCCTACCTGTCTTATATATAGTTGTAAATATTTTCTCTTCTGTCTCTTTGGCTCTAGGAACCGAGTGCCGCAGTCTGTCAACTGGTATTGCAGCCGTGATTGCCGGAAAGCACCAGGGCGTTCCGACACCGCTGGATGAGGCGGGCGCCGTTCGCTCAGAAGTTGCTTTTGGATGGCAGCGAGCGAGTGGCTTACCCTGGGTTCTTTGGCAGAGATACACATCCTCGCGGCTTTATGTTCAAGGGATTGTCCTTAGTCCTAAAGCGACTAGGCTTAAGAATGTTCTTGGGAGCTGCCAGTCGCACTCGCACATCGGAGGACAGTCTAACCGTGGCAGACAACATGAGCAAATATTTTTATTGACCTCATTGTAGCCCAGAAATCTCGCTGAACTGGAAAAAGTTAACTTCTTTCGAATAAACATGGTATATTTAGGTTGAAAAGGCGAATCGAAAATTTCGTGGAACCATATTATCATGCCGGCAAATGAACCGCGGATGCAAGTTCGACAGAAGCAAGCCAGCCTCGTTCAAATGAACGCAATCCTATGCGGTGCCGGATAAAATGTCTTGGCACTCGCTTTAGCTCGCAGTTTTCCAAATGGTCATTTTGCGCAATTTTTCAAAATTTAGGAGATCCAGGGGGTTATACAGAGATCGAGTGAAGCCGCCTGAGCCTGCTGCCATTGTCTGCGTTCCTGCCTGCTGCCCTGCGCCCGTGAGTCACCGTGCCGTGTTCTCATGGAACCGGACCGGCTAAACGGGAGAGGAGGCCAACCCCTGCCTGCCAACCAAGGCGCATCAGCAGGAACAACACCCTCCCGTCACGCTGGCTTCTGGGACCAGCGGATGGACAGCAGGGACCCCTTCACCTCACTTCTCGTCGGATTTCACTGGTGCCTTGCCGGTGCGAGCTGTCCTGCGGTCGTCATTGCAAGCCCCGTGCGTACCTCGCGGATGGCATCCAAGGAGCAGCTCTCGACAACCATTGGTGAACATTTAAGGAAGGAGGGACGTGGAAATCCAGTTGGCTCCCCCTTCGCCGCGGCCGATCACCACTGCCCCACAAGGCGCCGGTTGGGAGAAGAGATAATTACCTCCCCTTGTGGGAAGGAGAACCAGCGAAGGGTGCGACACCAAGAGATCTACGCCGGTTCCTGCGATGAGACGGCAAAGAGAGCTTCTAGATCCGGCCGGTAACCGTACCGTCGTCTGCCCGCAGAAGCTGGGGGATAGCAGGCACGAACTACGCGGCGCACACGAGAGCTCTGCTTATCCCTGCTATACCTTTCCATCGCTTGCTGTCGCGCAGCCCGTTATTCTGGACTTTCTACGCACGTTTGTTCCTCTTCGCTTCAACATGCGTCTCACGGTGATGCTCAGTGTCTTGAACACTTTTCTGAGCATGCTGGGCACGTTTCCTCATTGTATGTGCTTCAAACTTCTTGCGACGTTTGACTGCAATATCAGAATCAGTAGACTCACGATCCCGCTGCCTTCTTAACCGTTCTACTTCAGCACGGCGAACGTGCGCCGCAATGCCAGACGGTCCGGCTTTATCCATTGTGACGCAAAGCAAACGCGCGGCAGAGCCATGTGCTCAGCTTTCTTTACACCATCTACAGAAATGAACGAAAACAGGCACAATGTACCACTTTACAATGCACTGCTTTGCGGCTGAAATGTCTGGGGTTGGAATAAAGGGGGAGAGGAAGAGAGAGGGAAACGCGATCGCCAGTTAAGGCACGGAGACAAGCTGCTTTACTACGAGGCGAACGGCTCGGAGCCGAGATCCAGGGAGCACTGCAAGTGAACGTCTGCTATCCGTGAAGGCTGAGGAGTGCCTGATGCGAGAGGAGGGATACCGAAGTTGAGGGCCTGCGAGCGAAACACGACTGCTCACTCCGAAGTAACACTCGCTTGTGCAACGCTGTCCAGTGACGGCCGCCACGCCGTCACAACCCTCTCTCACTATCTTACTGTCTCACTGGGTGCATCTATGCGACCGATCCAGCCAAAGTCACCTAGACTACTCAAGGCCTCTCCGCTTGGTCTGTGACGTCACGCTAGTTGTCCGGCCTCCGCTTGCCTCCCGTTCGCGGCTGCGGGGTTTCGGCGTTTCGCAGGCAGTTTTCAGCGCATTTTTTACTATTCGAGGCCCTAATAGGCCAATAAACATGAATTGGCGACTAAGGGAGAGCTTTTTAACTGCGGGTATTATTAGTTCACCGTATATCTACTATGTTAATTTGTAATTCAATTTTCTTTCATGCAGTATCTAACTACATCTCATACATACTGCTTTTTAAAAGGGAATATGTTTTTGTCGTTTTCGAAAACGGATGGCATGTTAAGCATAGAAATACCTAAATGAAGGAACCCATGCAAAACAATAACATGGGACTTTATGAACGTTTTATTGCTTGCTGTTCTTTGAACTAAAATATTTCAATTTAATTTTTTCAGCTTCCTGGCAGCTGCCTTCTTCTGACTGCTATCTTGAATAGCATCATTCTTCAACTTGCAGAAATTATTAAGCACAGTGTTCGTTGATGCTTTTATCATAAGCTGCAGAAGTAGTTTTGGTGAATGTCCATTTTCACACTCGCTGGCCGGAAAGTCTTCTTGCACGTGGGAAACTACTGAAGACGCTACAATGGCTTGTTGACGGCGGCTCAATAAAAATCTTCTTTCATTATCCCCTGTTGAAAGCTTTTCAAAAACGAGCTTGCAGACAAGAACCATATTGCTAACACATGGCTGCGGAAACTTGAGGCCACCTCTGGAAAGGTGCAGAATCATGTTGATGTATTCAGTTTCCAGGACGCTGTCCTTAACAACTGCGCTGGCACAGGAGGAACAAGAAATGTTCTTTAGGGCAGCATGTGCGCAATAGCCAACTATGTAGGCTATCACATCCATGTCACTCTTTGACGCAGTTATGTCGCCCTCTGTAATAATAACAGAAAAATTGTTATCTCTGTCTACAATTGCTTCGTCGTCCTCTTTAGCGCCTGAAGTCTCTTCCGCTGGCAATGTCAGGAGCTTCTGTAGCCTCAACTTTTTTTCCGACTCGTATAATTGACGCACAGAAATATGGTAGTTCTTGCCAGATAACCTCCTATAACTACCGAAACGGTCTTCCAGCGCGTCTGTTTGGAATTTTCCAAACAAGCCCCAGCTCTTTCCCAGCTTAAACCCCAGCTCTTCCAAACAATAACGTGACACTTCGACGAGAGAATAGCAGGTCAGCAGCAATGCAGTGTGCGTTTCCCTGGTGAGAGTGCCACTGGACATGTTGACTGAGTGCCAGGCGTCAAGCCAGTCTACAATTCCGCTGAGAAAAGTCAGCTCGTGATCAGTGATGGATTGTATTGGGGCTTGCAGACTGTCCTTGGCTCTTCGGCCCCCTTGAGGGGGTTTTACGTTTACTATTTTCCACCATGTCAGCGTGATGTCTATAAACATGGCGGTTTAATCGGCAAACGGGACCGGCAACACTGATCCACGAGTTCGGAGATCATTATAGACGAAGGAGGTAATTACATTTAGTACCAGTCTCCCGTTCTGGCGCTGCATAACTGCAGGATTTACAGCTTTTGCGCTGAGCCCGTAGGCAGCTTTCACAATTAAATGCTGTTTTTTTCCGAAGTATGCAGTTCCCTAACAGCTTTGAAGGATGCCGCTTTCATTCTAGGGGGACCGTCAGGCATACCCCCTGACAAATCAATTCCCGGGAAGTATAAACAGGTTCCAGAGTTTTTTTTTTATTGATCCAATTATTTCTAATACACTTCAATAAGTGCACCGCATCCACGATGTAAAATAGCGGGCGTTGACTGTCTACTGGGTGAGGGTACACAATGCTCAATTGCTGCTTTTTCAAAAATAATGACATCATTTTCCTGTTCAGAGAATCGTTATTACTTTTATAACAGCTATTACTTTTATCCCCATTTCTTCAATGCCAACTATTATCTTCTTCGTGTACTGGTGCAGGGTTTCCGCATTCATCCTACAAACAGATAGAATATGTATAACATCCTTGTTTGAGGAAAGCAGTGACTGCGTCATGAAGACATGGGCGGTTGTTGCTGGCTCGAAAGAATGGGCTGATGGTCCAATTATTGTTCCTGCCTTGAAGTCAAAGAATGACTTGAGATGTATCTCAGCAATCATTAGTGTTACAGTTTTTTCGTGGGGCTGCAACAGTTTCGCACGTTCTCGAATGTAAGCAAGGAAATTTGCTTGGTGCTGTTCCTGACTGGGGTCACCTTGATATTTAGAACAGACACGGCGTAGAGTTGATGGCTGTGGCAAAATTAAACTGGATGCAGATCTTGCGAAGTGATAGGCGTGGGGAGAAATGGAGTGAAGAAGGCTGGAAAAAACTAGCATCTCCAAACTGTACGCGCGCTTATTTGAGAGGAAAAGGCTGATTTGTTCATTAATAAATTTCAGGAGAGCAATGTCTTCTGTTCCTTCTTTAGTTTCTTGACTCTATTTGGATATCAGAAATCTAAACAAAAGACAAAATGTGCCGTCTCTCTCCACCCGAGGTTTCGGTATTTTTACGCAGCTGACTCTCAAGATTGCCAAGCAGTGCGGATAAGGCTGGAACATCGCAAGCCTTTTCCGTAATTGCCCTGTCACATGCTAATGAGTGCAGCTTCACCATGCCTATAGTGACAGATATCGACAGATCCAGGAGGACTGTGACGGAACATTTCACATGTGGAGACGGCTCGCTTTCGATACAAAGAAACATAATGGACTTTTCATTCGTAGTCACTGTCCAAAAGTTTCAGTCGCAAATGTTCTTTAGCTTGCTTTGCAATTCTTCAAACGAAGAAACTGAATTTTTGAGTTTTTCTTCCTCGCTTGCCCTGATCGAATTTTTAAGGGCTTCTTGAATGGCATCATTTTCACGGCGTGCCGTCTTTCTTGCTGGGAACTGTCAGCACGAAGGTGTAGAAGAAAGGTATGCAGGACAATTGGGGAATAGCGAAGGCACTGCGTCCTTTTGAAGTTGAACTCGATCACGTTTTAGCTCTATGGTTCTGCCCGTTTGTTTGTCATGGTATGAGAGCTTGGTGACAAAGTCTTGCTCCTGGAAATGGAGCTCGCACACCTGCATGAGGAAGCTTAATTACAAAACCATCCAATTCTCTCGAAAGCACTGTTTAACAACGTTTTAATTTACAGATTTTAGTTTTGTTTTGGATTTTATGGTCTATAAGCTAAGGCTATAAAATTTAAGGTGTTAAAATTCAGTTACTTACCTTGGAATGAATGGTCGGCGTAAAATATTTGCGAGGAACTACTCTCATTCAAGCTTCTCTTTGAGCTTCATACTTCGGAAAACTAAACACCCTAACTTTTGAGCCCCCGTCATAATTTCCGCGGCACCCAGGCACGCAGCATCGGCCCATGTTTCGGCGGCTGTAAAATAAACTTGCTTTTGCTTCAGCACCACATCATGATTTAAACGCGAGCACAAGCCAAGAGGAAACAGATCGATGTCTTGCAGTTCGAAAACCAAGTCAGAGCCAGCATGTTCCATGTATATAACCTAACCCCAGAAAAAAGAGCCGAGAGAGCGATGATAACTCGTTGACCGTCTGCACTTTGTAAATAATGTACAAAGCTCCCCCTGTCCTTTCTTCCTATCGCTCCCCTCTCTACTTCCCCTCGCTATCATCTCCCTATCCCCTTTTCCTTCCCGCCGGCCGCAGCTCAAGTGCTTCAGTTTTTTAGATAGCAGTTGCCACGGCCGGCAATACTATTTTCCTTTTTTTATTATTATTATAAAAAAAAATAAATCAACCACTACCACCAGAGATCCACCTGCATTGCCTCCTGCAGGTGCGATGCACCTGCATTTCTTCCCCCCGTGCACTGCACCGAACTTTCAGCATTGCTCGCAGTCGGGCAACTAGTGTGACATAGGCCCCTGTGGAGAGGAGGAGCGCGCAGGCCTTGTCTAGTCTGGGTGGCATTGATCCAGCCCAACAGTGTTAAATCGCGTGATGCGGGCATAGCCACTTACCTCCTGTTCAAGTTCACAGAGAGACGGATGGACAGAGAGAGAGCGGCTTCAGCTGCAGCTGTGCGGCCGCTCCGCCTCCTCAATGCTTAGCCACACGACGCGCGCGTCTCCATCTTCTCTTTCTTCACTTCACGTTCACGAAAAGAGAGAGAATGAGTGGCTTCGGACAGACATGGGCAAAATCCATGATTACGGCTAATAGTGCTACGCACTAAAAGCCGCTATGATATCGTCGGAATGTACTACGCCTGCAAGCAATGGGGCGGCCAGTTTAAATACGCAGTTAAGCCACTTCGAGTGCATTAAACAAAAAATGAGACCACAAGGTTTTGTGTTGCCCTGAATATGCAGGACAGATTAGGTAATCTAGTAATCTTAATGAAGAAATTCATATCAAGTCGGTTTCATTTATAACAAAAGGATGGGTTAGGCCCCGACCAAAAGTTAAAAAGATTTCACATTTGTAGATCACATGGTCACATTGTAAACAAGGTGAATTAATACAGCATTATATATATACATATACATATACATGTGTCTGTGTGTTTGTATATGTGTGTGCGTGTAATTATCACCCTGTATACATGCATGCATATACCGTCTTTGCCAAAAGTATACCCAGGCTGCGTGGTTCGCTTCTTAGCCATTTATTGCTGTGTTTAAAGGATATCTCAATATCTTAATTACTTGTACAGAAGGAGAGCCATGCACCCTCATTTGTCAAGGGCGTTTTTTTCTTTTGGGGATAAATAAAGGGCTCTAAACGCGGCTAAGAATCCAACCCTTCAGCCTGGTTATATATAGCTTTAGTTTGGTTTATAGGGCTTAACGTCCCAACGCAACTCAGGCTATGAGAGGCGCCGTAGTGGAGGACACTGGAAATTTCTACCACTTGGGGTTCTTTAGTGTGCATTTACACCGCACATCACAGGGGCGCCTGGCTTTTCACCTTCCTCGAAAAGCGGCCGCCGAGGCTGGGATTCGATCCCGCATTGATTATATATAGCAAAGGTGTATGTATGTATATATATATATATATATGTATGTATATATACTACTACGTGGCGACAAACAAGAAGACGGCACAACATGGCGACGGGGTGAAGGATGATTTAATGGCGGCCTCCTCTCGCGCCACTGCCAATCATCTTCGCAACAATGTATATACATATATATATATATATATATATATATATATATATATATATATATATATATATATATATAGGTGTAGTTATTTAGTTCACTCAAATCCCGGTTGAGAGCAGGGCGATCGTGGCGCGCAAATGTGCTAGTCATGTGACTGTTTTTTTTTCTTTTGAGCTCGGAATAAAGATATGTGTGAAACTCTCTTTATAGCAAATAAATGGAATGAAATTTTTAGAGCTGAGCTCTTTGGCGTCCGTTCCTGGGTTTCGCATTGTCGTCGGCCTTGTCCCTGTAACTCGCTCCGCCGCTGGGGCAGCACAATTCCCGATACTAGCTGAAAACCTGACATGATTGCCCTATTTCGCACATGAAAGGTTACGGCCTCTATTTTTTATTATTTTTTTCTTGTTTAACATTAAAGGGCTTGCTTCACTCCAGTGTTTTAAGTAATCTAGCATGCCGTTATTTTGAGGGCTACAGATAAAATTGTAAATTGCGGATGCTGACTGATAATGATAATGTCATTAGTATACAGAATTTATTCCTTTGGTTTCATGGTAATGATTGCAGTAAAAGAAAAAAACGCCATTTTTATTTACTCTTTTTTATTATTTTTACGACCAGCGATTCTTTAGATAAGATGCCATGAGAAGCAGTGGTTTCTAGCGTACTTTCTCAAGTAATTTACAATTATTTAAACGATCGAAGCCTTTTGAAAAGTCTGCGAATATACCAACGCATTTTTTTTTTTTTGTTATCAAAGTACGCAAGAATAATTTCATTTTCTACTAATAAAATTGCTTCCAAAGGTCTGTCCCCCGCCGGGGTGGCGCAGTGGTTACGGCGCTCGACTACTGCTCCCAAGGACGCGGGATCGAATCCCGGCCTCACCGGCCGCTTTTCGACGGAGGCGAAAAGCAAGGCGCCCGTGTGCTGTGCAATGTCAGTGCACGTTAAAAAACCCCAGGTGGTCAAAATTTCCGGAGTCCTCCACTGCGGCGTCTCTCATAGCTTCAGTCGCTTTGGGACGTTAAACCCCGCAGACCAAACCAAAGGTCTTTCTTGAAGAAACCAATACTGAGGCGAAAATATCCACTTTAATTTCCTTAATACCCTTTATAGCCTTTTACAAATAATTTTTCTTTCCTTTTTGAGAAAATTGGCGGAATAGATGTCCGCTAATTGGAGATGTCACTTTCATCACGGCTTGTCAAGATTAGGTTGATATCCATGGGTGCATCAGCTTAGGGAATATCCTGTTCATAGGGCAAGGTTTATATATGCGAGTCAGTACAGGTGCTATAACGTTTAAACATACTTAACTGGCGTTGTAATAAAGGCGTAATTACTCACCGACATCCGCCCAAGCACGCCTGCATGTCAACAAAGTGAACGGTATAAAACATTCTCAGCAACTTTCTAGCTAAAGAAAAATTATTCATTGCACCAGGGTTCGAACCCGGAACCGCCTCCTATTCGTGGCAGTCGCTCTACCAACGGAGCTAACCAGGACCGCGAGCAGGAAAGATGGCAGGGGCTATTTGTATGCCATCAATATCATGTGGTTTACAATTGTTAAATAAGGCATAATTGCTAAAAACTTCCTGCTCGTTATTGGGAGCATGAACAAATGTGTTATATGTCTTCCAATATGCGTCTGTAACTCTGAACATCACGTGTTGTTTACAGTTCGGATGAAAAATTTATTAAATTTTTCGGAGAGTCCTACTCTTTGGAGTAGCCTCCACTTTACAAGTTCGCCAAAACCAGAGGCCCATGGCGCGCGCTTAAGCAGTTTGTTTAACTATTTTCATGTTTGGCCGCTGCCCTGACGGCAGCCCACTTGAAACTGTCCATTCAAGCTTTTTTTCTTCCCGCTCCTAAAGAACGCGGTCACTCTGCTGCGACAGGCCGCGGTGGTGCAGTGTTTAGGGTGCTCGACGGCTGCATCGGGGTCCAATCCCGGCCGCGGCGGCCGCTATTTGATGGCGGTGAAAAGCAAGGCACCCGTGTGCTGTGCGATGTCAGTCCACGTTAAAGAGCCCCAGACAGCATAAGTTTCCGAAGCCGTCCACTACGGCGTTTGTTGCAGCCTGAGTCGCTTTAGGATGTTGAAGTTCGTGAACCAAACAGTCAATAGCCTTGTTGGAGAATTGTTTGAAGCTCTTTGATCACCGATCGAATGACCGGGTCATAATAAACGTTCGGAAATGCTTTGTTTTTCTTTATTTCCTTAACATTTTCACGCCTTCTTTGAATATCTACGGCTTACGGCTTTTACTGCACGTTTTACAACACGTTTCTTTAAAATTATCGCGATGAATTTGTCCGAATTGTTACTAATGATTCGGGCGCAGAATCTGCTCTACCTGAAGCGAAAACGGCATCCCATATTCTGTTCAAAATGCTTACGCGAAAAGCATCGAGCGCCTGTTGCATAATGTTGTGCGTCTTGATTATACTGCTAGGTGCCCAAGCGTGTTTTTTCTTTATTTTATTCAGCGGGCATATGGATGGGAAATTGGTCTAATGTCATTGCATTTGACTCTTGATTGCAAATGGCTTGCACTGACGTTACTGATTAACGATGGTCAGGGTTGGTTTGTGGGGCTTAACGTCCCAAAAAGACTCAGGCTATGAGAGACGCCGTAGTGGAGGGCTCAGGAAATTTCGACCACTTGGAGCTCTTTAACGAGCACTGGCATCACACTTAACACGGACGCCTTCCTTTCCGCATTTATCGAAAGGCTACAGCCGCGGCCGGGATTCGATGTCGGATTCTTGGGCCCAGCAGTCCATCACCCACCACTGCACTGCCACGGCGTGGCAAAGAAATCAATGAGTGTCGAGCTATGTGTTTTGGCACGTGTCGCCGTGCTTGCCAAAATTGTATAAGATTCGGTTCCGCAGTCCTTGAAAATAATGCCTGAGTAGACAAACGGTTTCATAGATTGTATTAAAATCCCTTCCAAAAATTAAAGTTCGGATATGTTCATTGACATAATTCCGTACGCTTTCAAGGCACTAAGTAAATCTATTGACATTTGAATAAGGTGGTCGATACAAAACACAGAACACCTGGTTTGTAGAGCGTCGGACATTTTAGAAAGAATAGGTGGTTTACAAATTAAAATTGCACCTTTTCAGCGTCCCACACATCGCTGATGTGTAAGATGCTTGACGCTTAAGCCTTTCGCGCATTTTTTATCCCCACGAACGGCCATTTTTTACCTTTCTTTCTTTTTTGCGACAGTCTTTGCCAAGTAACAAATCAAAGCTGAACACAGGTGCTGCATGGTGTATGTATATTGGAGCATTCGTCTTTTGGCCAATGTCTTTTTTGTGCCTAGATCTGTCGTCAGAATAAACTGGCATTGTGTGCGCCGCCATTGGCCTTTGATGTGAAATCGGCTTCCAGGATGAGCCACTGTCTTTTGATGAGGCGCTCAAGATGCCTTTCAGAGCAACCGGAGCGCAATTTGCAGCCTACATTTTTTTATAGTCTGCGCTCGCGATAAAGTGCAGCTGAACATAAATAAAAGCAAGGAACGAGCCCATTGCCCTTAACAAAGACATTTAGCGCCAAGAATTTGTTCCGCAGCACACCACCGCGCACTCTCAACGAGTTTGCTGATGACTGCTCATAGAAGGACGTTGCTCGTTCGACTGGCCGCACGTACATGTTGGTGTGGGTGGCGTTGCGGAATTGAAATCCAAGCAGTCGTCGGTGGACAGCGAAAACATAGCGAACCATTTTAGGTATCTGGCATCATGCAATGATTTCACAAGCATCACTTGTCTGATACAATGCGGTATTAAAACCAAGACATGTTCGCTTTTTTGAGTTACCACCAGTGCAGGAACACTCACTGGTGGCGATGTTCAGATTGAAGCCTTTTGAAACAAATATGAGTTGACGTTATAGTGTAAAGTTCAATTTTTATTCAGATCTAGTAAACAATGATGATTAAGGCTAGCAATTAATGTAGTACAATAGCACTCGAATAAGGCTATCCAGCGATATATACGTGATGCTAGCAGTAATTTATATTTTAGTCACATATAAGTAAATAACAGCAATTATTAGCTAAAATTAGTTAACGCAATAATACTCCACATAAGTTATCCATCGATAAGAGTTGATCCTGTACGGAATAGTTCAGTTTCTAATCGCAAATAACTGACTGTAATTAATTCGCGTAATCAGTTATTATGTCAGTTACTTTGTCACAAACGGTGAGTAATCCCCGTGCTCGTGTCCCATGTCACCATAGCGCAATATAAAAAACAGTAATGAAGTCTTATCGTTCAGCATGATAGGTCTCGGTTTAACCTTGGCTGAGCTTCAAGGTCACTGGATGACACCGAAGCGGTCCGTCGGTTTGTACAAGGGCATCCACTTCTAGCTATGACATGGGCACTGCTTTGAAAGCAGCTATACGTCCGACGCAGGCGCACACCGAACAAACGATACAAGCGCAGAAAGACCCGGAGGTAATGCCTCGCATTGCCTGCCAATTACCTCTATTGGGTGGCCGAGTCGGACGCAGTGGCGCTTTTCTTTTTCTTTTGTAGTAGTAGATCGATCGCTCGAAAGTTCCCTGCCGACGGGCGACGACTTGTGCGGTGTGGCGTTTGAATCGGAAGCTTCACTACACCAGGTTTTCAAGTCCTCAGGTAAACAAAATCCTGAACCACACCGTAAGAGAAGGGAAGAAGGTGGGAGTGAAAGCGGAAAGAGAGAAAGGGGTGGCGTAGTGGGGGGCTCCGGAGTAATT
Organism: Amblyomma maculatum; assembly: GCF_055883805.1. NCBI lineage: Eukaryota > Metazoa > Arthropoda > Arachnida > Ixodida > Ixodidae > Amblyomma > Amblyomma maculatum. The sequence goes on from NC_139344.1 coordinate 43,716,697, forward strand.
TCGACCACCTGGGGATATTTAACGTGCACTGACATCCCACCGCACTCGGACGCCTGTCGTTTCACCTCCATCGAAACGCGGCCGAGTGATTCGGTACCTTAGGTGTTGGGGAAAGGACGGCGCAGGATATTTGGGGCGGACACCACAAAATCGTGGACACCTAAACTTCATTGGGTCAAGATCACGTGAAAGCCAAATTTAGTACCACGCGAAGGCCGGCTCTACCTAGCGTAGTGAACAATTAGCTTCAATTGTAAAGTAGTTTCAAAGAAGCGATGCAGTCTCGGCCAAATCGCTCACTAGACACACACTGACATCATTTTAACCAAGCACGACCATGCAGTGGGAAGCCAGTTTACACATTTTCCTTGAACGAAACCCCGTTATGTTCGAACCATAACATACGCCTAGTACCTACCAAGCAGAACGAGGGGAAGATGGCTACACGGTATGAAAGAGCACTGAATAAGAGTAGAGGGGGGAAGCCTCAGTTCGCAGGTCGAGCCAACGTTTGGACAAATGGACTTGTCTTCGTCTGGGCAGAGCTTCCGAAGAAACAAAGCTGGAGAGAGGGGGGGAGAGGGAGTAGAAGACAGTAGGTAAAGTAGTGGGGTAGGAGAGGGTGAGTGAGAATAAAGTAGGTCGAGTGAAAAAATTTTGAACAATGCTTCTTCAGTATTTATTTATCAGCCTGGAACCGGTGATCCTGCAGCCTGAAAAAGAAAAGCAGCAGTACCAGGAAAAACTACAATGCGGGTGGTTGATTATTTGTCAGCACCTAAAACGGGTTTGGTGCAGACACCTTACTTGAAAAGTAACAGGCATTTCAAAGGGTCCTGATAAGGAATATATTTGCAGGGGAACTATTTTAAAAAGATTTCCCCGAAGGGGGAAAAAGGACAAGAACAGAATAATATCAGGACAGACCACACCTGTCATGCCAAAAAAAAAAAAAAAGTTCAAGCGGCAACTAAAGCAGCAAATGATAAGAAGGAAAGCTGTTTGGAGAACACGTGCAGCTTATGTTATTGCAGAGGGAGGATGGAGTGTTCATGTGCTATAAATAAACTGTACAATTAGCGCTACATGGGGTCGTTTTCCAGACTAGTTATGGTGCAGAGGGAATATATTTAAAGGATTTTATCCTTCCATTAGAGATATTTATTTCTGCTGGTTCCAATGCTCTAAATTTATACTGTCCCTTGTAGATTTAAAGCCTCACTGGATAATATACAATTTATTTTCTTCGAACGTATGATCATTGATTGAAATGCTGGGAAACTGCTTTCGGGAACTTTTTGCCTGTGTCTGCCCGATGGCCATTAAGCCTTATTGTTCATTATTCACGACATACTACTTCACAGACCATAGGAGTGTTTTCGTCGGAATCAACATGAATGAGACCAAGTGAAAACATTGGAATCAATAAAGATGATGAAACCAAGTGAGACCATGTCTCACAATCTCAAGCTCATCGTCAAGCTTGGATGAAAACAATCCAAGCTTGGCAAGAAGAGTAGCTATGCACATGAAGCTTTCGCTTCCGTCCAGGGTTAACCAAAGTTAAACCACCAGCTATTTTTTTCTTTTGCGCCATCTAACACAAACCGTTTGGCTAACAGCAGGCGCTCAACTTCGTCAACCAGCATGAAACAATGACGCAATCGAGGAAACTTGTTATTGCAGACAGCCACCATAGCAAGGCTGATAATGGAAGGAGTCATTGCGGTCTTCATTATGGCTCGACTACGGTATCACCTACTGTTTGTGAAAATCGACACTATCATTATGCCCTAAACTGCAACGAACAACTCTAGAAATCTCGAGCAGTACATTGCCACGGTATTGTCAATACGACTTATTTCAGTTTTTACCCTTCTGCAAAATCACAAAGCCAGAAACCATGCAGAACAGATCACAGAAAACTTCGGCGATTTTCTTTCCTACCCAACAATAAGAAGAGTGATTCGGACTGACTGTCGCCGCAACACTGTTCATACCTCCTTTTAAATCCAGAAGCGCGACTTCTCAGTGACACGGGAGGCCCTGTAGAGCCTGATGGAAGACGTACTATGCGCAAACCCGTTCGTGAAAGAACCACACACACGAAATCCGCCTTTGACCGCGCGCAAAAAGGAAGCGGTAAAGCATATTGTTAAGGTTTATTTACAAAGTGGTTCTGCCCCTTAGCCTGATGTGCTAACCAAGATATAGTGAGCTTCCTCTTCTTCCACTTCTATTCCGGAGAGCCTCTTTTTGCACTTCCTTGTTCTCTTCTGTTCGCATGCCTGACACTTCCCCCTTCGCAGACGAAGCCCCTGGGCTGTCAGAGTCCCGAGCGAGAGTGGCAGCGCTTCATTCTTGCGGCATGAACTACCTGTGTTTTCCGAGAGGGGCGACCTTGGGAACATTGACAAGACACGACGTAGTTCAACTCATTGATGCGTTTGAGCACAATAAATGGGCCTGTGTAGTACGACAACAGCTTCTGGGACAAAGCACGCTTGCGGAGAGGTGTCCAGAGCCACACTAAGTCGCCGGGAAGGTAGGAGACATCCTGATGCCGACGATCGTAGCGCTGCTTAGAGCGGTCCTGCGAGGCCAGAGTGCGTAATCGGGCGACCCGACGAGCCTCTTCAGCGCGGCAGAGGGGGCTCGAAACAGACAGCTCGGTGTCTAGAAAGAACGGCAAAATGGTGTCAAGAGAACGTCGAGGCGGACGGGCGTAGAGGAGGAAAAATGGACTATAAGGAGTTGTCTCATGCAGGCGTAAGTAATGAAAGGAAGCACGTCATCCCAGCTCTTGTGCCGCGAGTCAACATACATCGCAAGCATGTTCGTCAGTGTCCGGTTTGTACGTTCGACGAGGCCATTTGTCTGGGCATGGTACGGCGTAGAGTGACGCAACTGGCAAGTACAATAGCGCAGAAGCTGCTCCACAACATCTGCCGTAAACTGGCGGCCTCGGTCACTGATAATTACACGAGGAGGCCCATGACGGAGGACGACAGCGTGACGAAGAACGAACGAGACGTCAGCGGCGGTGGCGGAAGGGATGGCGGCAGTTTCACAGTAACGCGTGAGATGATCAACGCACACGATGACCCAGCGATTGCCTTTGGACGAGCGGGGAAACGGGCCTATGAGGTCAACACCCACTTGCTCATATGGTGTGGTCGGTGGTGTCACCGGATGTAAGTGGCCCGGCGGAGAAGTCGTGGGGAGCTTGAACCGCTGGCACTGCACGCAGGAGTTCACGTAATGCTGAGTCGTTCGACGCATATTTGGCCAGTAGAAACGTCCCTTAATGCGCGGAAGAGTCCTGGCAAACCCCAAGTGTCCAGCTGTAACGTCATCGTGCATAGAGTGCAGAACAGAGGAGTAGAGGCTAGCCGGAACGACTAGCAGAAAGCGTGCACCGCCAGACGAGTAATGTTTTCGATACAGCAAACCATCGCGAATGCAGAAAGGGTTCGCAGATGCCGGATCACGAGCTTTTCCAAAAAGTGATACCAAGTCTTGATCTTTTCGTTGTTCTCGCTGGAAAGTGGCAAGATCCGGAAATTGTACGGAAACGGCGGCAAGATAGTTGTCAAAGTTGTCATCGCAGAGGGCAGTTGCGAGAGGCAACCGCGAGAGGCAGTCAGCGTCAGCGTGTTGGCGGCCACTTTTGTACGACACTGTAAAGTTGAACTCCTGAAGGCGTAATGCCAAGCGGGCCAACCGACCGCAGGGGTCGCGTAGATTCACCAGCCAGCAAAGCGAATGATGTTCGGTGATGACTGTAAAGGAACGTCCATAAAGGTACGAGCGAAACCGCTGTACGCCAAAAACGACGGCAAGGCACTCTTGCTCCGTCACGGTATAGTTGCGTTCAGACTTGCTAAGGGTGCGACTTGCGTAAGCGACAACGTGTTGGTTTCCGTTATGCTGTTGTATGAGCACAGCACCCACGCCGATGCCACTTGTGTCAGTGTGGAGTTAAGTGGGAGCTGTCGGGCTGAAATGCCGCAGTATGGGCCGCGAGGTAAGAAGAAACTTGAGCTGGCGAAACGCAGAATCACATTCAGGAGTCCATTTGAAAGGAATATCTTTCTGCAAGAGGCAAGTGAGGGGGTAGGCTACGTCAGCAAACTTAGGGATGAAGCGTCGAAAGTAAGAGCAAAGTCCCAGGAAGCTCCTGAGTTCTTTCACAGACTTGGGCTCTTTGACGCAGCTGACAGCTTCAATCTTCTGTGGGTCAGGCCTAACACCGTCTTTGTCAACCAAATGGCCAAGCACAACGATCTGGCGTTCACCGAAGCAGAACTTCTTAGAGTTCAGTACGAGACCCGCTTTCTCCATGCAGTTAAGGACCACAGCTAAACGGCTGTTATGCTCGGTGAAGGTCCTCCCGAAAATCCCTACGTCATCTAGGTAACTCATGCAAATTTGCCGCTTCAGTCCACGCAAAAGAGCGTCCATAAATCTTTCAAAGGTAGCCGGAGCGTTGCATAGGCCGAAAGGCATCACGATAAATTCATATAACCCATCGGGAGTCAAGAATGTCGTCGTCTCCTTGTCTTTCGGATGCATCGGTATCTGCCAGTATCCGGACCGTAAATCAACACATGAAAAGTAGGAAGCTGAATGGAGGCAGTCAATGGCATCATCAACACGCGGGAGCGGGTAAACATCCTTCTTGGTGACAGTATTGAGGCGGCGATAGTCGACACAAAATCGCCAGGTGCCATCTTTGTTTTTCACGAGAATCACAGGAGCGGCCCATGGGCTAGATGATTCCTGAATGATTCCTCTTTGCATCATATCACGGACCTGTTCGTCAATTATCTTACGTTCTGAAGGTGAAACACGGTATGGTGTCTGTCTAATCGGGTGCGCAGATCCAGTGTCGATCATGTGACGGCTGCGGGAAGGCGGAATCGGTGGTGGCTGATCTCGAGCAAAGTCGAAAACGTCCGCATGTTTCATAAGAACCTCCATCAATATTCGGCGGTCGTTGGTGGGTAGCGATTAATTTATCATAGACTGAAACTGGGAATCAGCATGATCGGGACGTCTAGTTGAACGAGTAACACCGTCACTGAACGCGGCGATGTGCATAGAAAGGCGTTCTTCAAAGGCGGCGAGTTTCAAACCACGCGGCAATACGGCAGGTTCATTGGTATGGTTTACAGTCCAAAGCGTGGCACGGCCCTCGTTCACTCGAACAACGCTGCGGGGCACCAACACACTCTTTTTGGCACCGGAAAGGGAAGCGGGTTCCACCAGAGCGTCGAAGGCATTGGGAACCGCACCCGAAGACACAACTGGGACGAAGATGGCGGACATCGCCGGAACGACGGTATCCTCGAAGACAGAAAACACTTGGACCGCCCGCGGCGATTTTTCTATGAGGGCCGATCGAAGGCTGGGGCTTATTGATATCTCGCCACTGTTGAAGTCGGGAGTTGCGCCACACTGCTGTAAAAAGTCAACTCCTAGAATAACGTCGTGCGTATAGGGAGCACCGTAAATTCAGTTCTAAACTCGTGTCCAGCCATCGCTACATTTACATAACAAATACCAAGCGGAAGCATAGATTCTCCCTCTACACCTCGAAATATGAGTTCTATCCCTGCCAAACATAATTTTGGGGACGAGACGGTTTTTAAGATCTAAGCTCATCACGAAAACTGTAGCACCCGTACCCACTAAGGCCATAACACTAACACCATCCACTAACACTTCCAAGCGCCAGCCTTGCCAGAAAAGGTCCGCGGCTCATGGTAATGCTGCCATGCGGGTGCCGCTGGACCTGGCTGCCATGCATCGCCGTCTTGGATCATTGTGGGTGTCAAAGGGGGGAGCCCGGCGAGTCTTCGGCTCGATCGAGGTAGAGAGGAATCCGTGGTGATCTTTGCAGCACCTTCCACCACCATATATTTAATGGGTTGTCGTGAAGTTTTGGAGAGCGCGAAGCTTACTCGACTTGCGAGCGTGCTGTCTTCGCGTCGAGGAGGACTGAAGTTTCAAAATTGGTGCAACCAATACAAGCCGGTTTATTGACGTTTTTACGAAAATTTACTTGCTTACTTGATTAAAAACTTTTGAAGAGCAAAACGGCCAGTGTTAAAGCTTCGGTACTCCAATAGATACCCTCGAGGCGCAGGAGGACGAAAGAGCTTTTATTATCCAGCAAAAAAAACCTCCTCCTCCCCCCCCCCCCTTGCACTGTGAGAAACCATGAATGATAAGGTAAGAATGAAGGAAAGCTGAAGTTTCAAGCATGTAAAATTCTGGGCCACTATGTTAGCAATCCACCTTTGAGCCCACAAGACGACGGGACAACTTATCATGAGGTCCTGCCAAAGCCAGTACACCGCCATTGCAACGCATAATGGCTACTAAAGGTGTTGAAGGGGGAAACCAAGAATTGATAAGGATACTGATAAATTATGAGAAAGAGAATAGGAAAGATGGACCTGGGCGCAGGAAAGATATCACTGGCAATTTTCCCCTGTCGTGCTAGGAAGCGGGAGCCAAAGTGGAGTGCTGCCTACACCAAGGTGCCTTAAAGGTGAAAACATTTGGCGTGAGCTCGACCATCAGGATTCCATCTTCCCCGGACATAGCGGTGCCTTACAAGATAAAGCATGGGGGGTCGGGTTCTATGGTGTCGCACAGCACACCAAAAAACTTTAGGAGATACTTTCTGTGGGAAAATTTTATTCTTCATAACGAAGGTTACTACTGTAATACACACATGCAAAAAGTTCTCCGCGCTAAGTACGATAGACTATACGTGGTCAGCCTTAACGCAATCGAAGCCGCAACCAAACTACGCAGTATACCGTACCCTGGCAACATACGATAAAGACTCCTGAAGCAGTTAAAACAGCATGCACATTTTTTTCACAACTGGTAGTGGTGCCTAGGCACAACAGGATCCCTGCACGTCTCATTTTTATTCTTGCTTAAAGGAGCGGTGCTCATTGTCCAGATTTGCTTTAGGACAGCCGTTGACTGGCCTGAGTTCCCGTTTAGGACACTTTGGCTCGGCCTAATTGAATTCAGTGAGCTAAATTGGTCATAAGAATATTATCTTTCGACTTCGGATAATAGTTCGAACTTCCTGCAGACCATCTCAGTGTTGGACTCCGCACCAGCTTTGTCGTCGTCCACACGGTAATCCTCGAGATACGCTAGGCGCACAGCTGCGATTGCGGGCTGTTGAAAAGGGACGAATTTGCCAGGCAAGTGCCTTTCACGGGAGTAAGCAAGTGTTAGTTTCGTCATTGAGAAGATTACAAGTCAGGCTCGTCGTTTTCTCGTCTTGGCAAGAAGGGTTGTTGGCACTGCCGTGCGACAGAAGGGGGGTTGGAGTGCCGCTGAAATAAACTTCAGCCAGGCGGCACATTTTCATCTCGCAGACTCCCGGCGCTTCAGGATTGTCAGGCGCCTTCACACTCATACTGGAACCCTCAGACTTGGCCTCCACGATTTCGAAATCTCCTTGGTATCCCCTAAGGATCTTCAAGTACTCGTCCCGCTGCTGGATCAAATGCTGGATGTCGTTTCGCAGAGAGGCCTCAGTTGACTTCCACTCTGACAGCTTAGCGGACCGCTGCTTCTCGGCCTCATTCGCCTTCTCTTGTAGCGCCTGGTTCTGCGAGATGCACTGCAAGAACACGTCCTTGAGCTTCTCGAAGTTGGACGCCTTGAGAATATCGGAGACTTTGGCCTTGGTCAAATCCGAGATTACGAACTTCGTGCGATCGCAGGCCAACTTTTGAGCGCCCAGAATAGGCAGGCTCTTCGAGCGCCGCACCTCGGCCGCCTCTATCTTGACAACAGGCAGTAAACTGGGACCGACAAGCACGTGCTGCTTGTGCATATTTGTCACCTTCTTCTCGAGCTCCTTATTCTCGGTGAGCAAGACCTGCAACTTCTCTTTGCAGGCAGCCTTCTCGACTTCCATGCGGCGGATGATGGCATGCAGCTCGCTCACTACCGTGTGGTGCTTGCTTCGTTCAACCTTGATCTCGTTCATCCGCGCCCGCAGTTCCTTCTCCTTCAAATCCACTCACGGGCAAATGATGCAGCCATAATAGAACATATGGAAACCTGCCTCACAGACTTTAACGACAGTTACGTGACAACACTTTGGCGCCGTTTTAAAGACATTTGTCAGTTCTGTATTGATAACTTTGTGCCTGATAAATGCAACGTAATTCGCAAACAAAATCCGTGGATGACACGTGACATTATTCACATGACCCGCAAGATAAAAAGGTTAAAGAAAAAACCCCTACAACTCGATCACGTTAAAGAAATGAAATATAAACTTGCACGTGCAGTACAGACCTCGAAGGAACGCTACTTCAATACAGTATTACCAAACATTATTGTTGAACAGCCCGAAAAGTTCTGGAACCATATGAGCGAAAAAAAGAAACCAGTATCCCAGATTTGCATTGATGATTCAATCATTACTGATCACCGGGATATTGCGAGTCATTTCAATTGTTATTTTCATAGCGTATTTTCTAATTCTGGTATTTGTTCATCCAATGAAAAAATGTTTCACCCATCTGAGACAAATTTTATTTCGCACCCTGGCATAGTTTCGATGCTATTAAACTTAAAAACTAAATCATCATGGGGTCCTGGCAACCTTGGAAACATTTTTTTGAAACGATATGCTGAATCCATTGCAAAGTTCCTTGTTATTATATTTCGTGCTTCATTAATCACTGGAAAATTACCGAATGACTGGAAGATAGCCAGAGTTGTGCCGGTATTCAAGAAGGGCGACCGTTCATTGTTAGAAAATTACCGTCCGATATCACTGACATCCTCATGTTGTAAGCTAATTGAACATATTGTTGTCAATCAGATTAATGAATTTCTGGATAAACACTCAATACTGTCTCATTTTCAGCACGGATTCAGAAAAGGCTATTCGACAGTTACACAACTAGTCACCGTAATACATTCACTCGCCTCAAGCCTTGATAAAAATGGTCAAATTGATGCGCTGTTTCTTGATTTAAGCAAAGCCTTCGATACTGTTCCACATGACAAACTGATACTAAAACTGCGACATCTTGAGCTTCCTGAAATTTTGATCGCATGGATAACGAACTATTTAACAAATCGCCACCAGTTCATATCTGTTAATGAGCAACAATCTAGCTGTCTTCCGGCCACATCAGGAGTCCCTCAAGGAAGTGTCCTAGGCCCATTGCTTTTTTTTTAAATTACATAAATGACATTACCACTGCAATCAATTCCACTGTGAAAATCGGTTTGTTTGCGGACGATTGTGTGCTCTTTCGCGAAATCATGTCACCAAACGATCAAATTGATTTAAATGCTTCTCTTGCTGGCATTTCTGATTGGTGCAAAATCTGGGGAATGAGGCTTAACACTGAAAAAACTGTCTTTCTTCGCTTCTCTCGTCAAAAAGCTCCATTATCCTTTACTTACACGTTCGATTTGTTGCCTTTGCAGGAACAAACCAATTATAAGTACTTGGGTGTCACAATTGCTAACAATTTATCATGGAATTTACACATTGATAATATCTGTTCTTCGGCCCTGCGTAAATTATATTTTTTGCGGCACAAGCTTAAAAGTGCTCCACCTAACGTAAAATTGCTTGCCTATTATTCCTTAATTAGACCTTAACTTGAATATGCGCGTGTAGTTTGGGACCCGTTTACAAAACAAAATATTAAATGTCTCGAATGGGTACAGAGAAAAGCAGCACGATTTATCTATTCCAAATTCTCTCGATACGACTCTCCCTCAGAAATAATGCGTGATAATGGTATTTAACTCCTTGAACATAGAAGAAAAAACTTACGATTGCGGTTACTTTCCATGCTTTATAAAGGAAATTTAGCATTTGGCTCTTGACCTTATCTGTCTCTTTCAACATCTAGGCTTACTCGACACCAACATCCGAATTCACTAACACCTTATTTTGCAAGGACATATGTCTTCAAATTTTCGTTTTTCCCCCGAACAATTGCAGATTGGAATGACTCGCTGTTGCCTGTTTCCATTGATTGACGTATTGTTCACTTGTAATATTGTTGTACATTACCACCCTGCTTGGACCTGAGCAAGGTCTGCAGTATCTAATAATTAAATAAATAAATTGTGTTTCCCTGCGACTGCTGACTACCTGCGCCAAGAGCGAGTACATTGTCTGTTACATCTAGTAGGCGCGCTCTGTGATTTCCACGCCACGTTTGTTGATGATTTCTAACAGATCCAGTAGCTCGTCCTTGGGAGCAAGACTGGGCTCTTCCCAGTCAGCACTGTAGATGTTTAATTGAAGTCCGGGGTCCTGCTTTTCGTTCTGCAAGACAGCGGAGAGGGTGTCGCTGTTTGACGAGATACTAGTGGCCGTAAAAGCGCTGCGACGACATCCTCACCGGGCTCGCCACCGTCGACAACTGCACATTTGCGCTTTCCACGGCCGCACAACATTGGCCTAAAGTCTCAACTTTGGCCGCAAGGTTTCGGATAATGCAGTCCACTAGAATATTGTCCTCGTAGAAGAGCGTACTACATGAGGCTGCTTCTTTAGCTAGTTTCAAGAATAGCGCAAGCGTCACACCAGAAGTTGATTAACTAAACGACATATCGAGCGGCGTATGGTAAACCGGAATATTTGAGTGGGAGATGGGATGGTAGGAGATGCCATCACTTCCTTCAGTGCCTTGATTTTGCTCTCAGATGAAACATCCGTCTTGGCAATGTAGTCATGTGCCGCTAGCTGTTACGGCCCTCGCATCTAGCATATGTCATTCCCTTCTGCACATTAACCTTACTTTCCCGAAGAGAGCCTCAATGGGTCGCTATATAGGGCTCGAAATGAGTCTTCAGTGAGTGTGTCATTCTTTAACACTTTAGAAGTTTTTTGTATACTTTCGATATAGCAAGTGAGCTCTTTTGTAAGTCACTGCGTCGAGTATCACCTTCATCATTTATTGGCCTCTTTTTTCCACTTCAAGCACAAGTGGTGTCATGAAAATCCAACCATTTTTTATTGCTTTCATAACAAGCTTAATATCATGTAAAAATTTCATTAAAGCAATGTTTATTTGCAAAATTAAAATAATGTTTATAATACCACACGTTGGCTAATATGAATTGTAATAACGTTTAAAACTCAACCCTACAACGTTTACCATGACTGTTATATTAATACTTTATATCACGCAAGCATTTTGCAATTTACATTACATTTTTATGAAATTATTTTCATCTTCAGAGTTACATGAATGGTTTCGCATCTAGCATTAAAGACGGTTTTGCTGTAGCAGACGAGTTTCTGTGATGTTAGCCTTGAAGAAGCTTCGATGTGATCACTTCTCCTTTAGCTTTTTTTTTTTGTTCCTATTCTTGTACAGGCTTGGGAAAAATTCGGATTAAAAGGGACAAAACTAGCTACCATGCCGCAATGTATGCCATGCTTGTCGAACGTTTGCTGAACGACCGTGTTTTTTATATCCGTTCACGTGTGTAGTACGTTGACGACATACCGCTGCAGCATCTACCTTCTGTGTTCTTTAATTTCGGGGCTGCACTCACCACGAAACTCACGAGCGACAGCACGAAACCAGGCAAAAGCCACCCGCCGCCGCTGAAGCAGACGCGGAGCGAACAGTGAGCAGGTCGCGCCCCTTGCGGTGGCGGAGAGCGCAACTCGAGGAGAAACAATCCCATTGTTCCCGCGGCGATTGAGAAGGCCGTAAGAAAGAGCGCGCGCTCTCCCCCGAGACCGGCCGTGTATCGGCAGGGCGTCTATAGAATCTGCACCGCTGCGAACTTTCGTTTAGTTTATAACGTTTAACGTCCCGAAGCGACTAAGGCTATGAGTCATGTCATAGTGAAGGGCTTCGAAAATGTTGACCCCCAGCAATAAGTCATAATCGGGGATTCTCAAGAACCTGCTTCTGACTTTGGCTGCGGCCATAAAATGTTGATCTATAGGAGCATGAAATCGCTGCCGGGATAGCGCCGTCAAAAATATACGTTCATTTACAAACTACTAACTCAGCACATTATAAAGCTTGACTTATCTCGGTTTTTACTTTTTGCATTGCATCGTTCAGTGCGGCGAATAATTTTATATAATCCACGCTGGGGGGGGTCAATCCGAGCATGGAGTCTAGTATGTGCGCCGCGTACGCTGACCACATATCCTGTAATACTAGAGTTTCAACTAGCCGTCGATATGCAAAATACAGTGCGCAACTGTGCAGCGCGTCAAATATGAAGAAACGTTAGCGCTTGTAGTGCCATTTCGAGAACTATATGACTGGGTTGGACGTTTTTGACAATTTTTTGACAATTCAAAATGCAACTTCCGGCATTTTTTTTCGAAGAGTATTAGTTAACTCGCAAGGTCAGCTGTCATGTGCGACCAAAAGTCATTTGGAGATCATTCTAACATTTCTGTAAGCACGAGCAGGTTAATTAACAGTAAAAGACACTGTTAGTGCTAAGCGGTATGTATGCAGAATGAAATCCGGTCGAGATTCAAAAAGTATCTCAAGTTGAATCAGACATCCGCCCGGTGGGCGGATGTCTGATGTCAGTCTCCTCTAGCCACAACCAGATGCGGTCTTTTCCTTCGAGCGACCACATGCTGGCCGCGGCCTTAGCGCTGTCAGGGGAAGGTGCTATAGAATACTAACATAAACACAAATACATAAAACTTATTGCCGGATCTCCTCGGAGCTAAAAAAGTATCACGACTCGCCACGAAGGCTTTCGTGACGGAGAACAGCATCCATGGTCAGCATCGTTTCGCTCGTCGTTTACGGAACATAGTCTCACTCGTCGAATCTAAACTTTGCCTCCTCTTTCGAGGACGGTTCCCGCTCTTGTTCACTGCCCGATGCTGAGGGGTCCTTCTCCGTATTGCCCAGGCATGCTGTTTCGTGCAGCCTAAAAACCCTGCGCAGTCCTTCGCGTTGAGCGCAGAACCCCGCGGCTTGGTTTGCGCTGTTTTTTCTTGTAGGCGTTCCGCTGACAACAAATAAGATGCTCGGCAGGGATGCCGAACGTGCAGCGTACCCGCATGTTCCTATTTGTTTTTTTTTTATTTCCATCTATTTATGCACCATTATCATTATTTAATAACTAATGATTTTTTTCCATAGTCTAATAATTTTTTCGCATTAGGCTTTTGTGTTGTTTTTGGAAACCAGTTAAGTCCGCCTGAGCTGGTGACTGGCGCCTACACCGGTCATGGGTAGAGGAGGCCGCCCTCGTCCGGCCGTTGTTTTCGGGTGCCCATATTTGTTGCTGCGTCGGCGTTGGGGTGGCGTAAAGGCGCCTCCGCACACACGCCTCATCCTTCCAGACTTCACAGAGGCTCTCCTCGGCTGAAAAGTGGGCCCCATCCTGGAAATAGCCGATGGACACAATCGCAAGCCAAAGATTACTTTTAAGAACTAGGCTGCCATCTTATCTTTGGGTTTTCGAGCCAGGTCGAGGGAGACAAGCGAGGTACCGCGTTATCTGCGTGTTGATGGCTGTAATGGAACTCAGTCGTCGCAGTAGCCAGAACATGACACCTTTTTGTGGCACCCAGTGTCAAGTCGATACACCGGGCGTAACCGAATAACCGTTAAAGCACGCAATGATAATGAGCTTGTAAGGTACCCAAGTCACACCTGAAATCCCAGTACTGTGCATGCTCAACCAACAGTCAAATCGTTTCGCACCGCTGTTGCTATCCTAGCTATGTTAATTTTCCCTTTTGGTCGGGAGTAAATCGTAATAGCCACCTAACGCAAATCCGTGGTGGTGCACTGGAAAGGGCGCTCGAGTATTATACCCAAGGATGCGGGATCGAATTCCGGCCGCGGCGGCTTCCTTTCGATGGAGGCAAAACGCAAGGCGCCTCTGTGCTGTGCGACGTCAGGGTACGTTAAGAAGACCAGTTGGTCGATATATCTGGAGCCTTCTACTACAGCGTCTCTCACAGAATGAGTTGCTCTGGGACGTTAAACCCCAAAAACCAAAACCAACCAATAGCCACCTAACCACATCTTGCACGTCTGAGAATAATTGTCCTTTCCAGTTCAAACGGAATGTCGCAAACCAAACTCGCAGTACTCTTATCACTTCTGTTTCGACTTAAACGGAAATATCCAATTTCTAGTTATGCGAGAAATTGAAACAATTGCAAAGTTCATGCCTTATATATCCATAGTTTCAATCGCTATTGGGGACAGACAGCGAAGATATTATTGTGCACATGTTTTAATTGTCGATCGACCTCCGATATCACAAGTGGCATGAGATATGCTGCCGCCTTCTTATTTGGTATAAATGTATCCCTGTCTCTCGTCCTCTATATGATGAACTCCCAGCTCATTGCTCTCGCACCGTATCAGTTATTTCACTTGCCGGATTAAACACTCAGTACAGTAGTTGTGTTTTATTCTTTATTAATACTGGTGAGCCATGACCTTGATTTTGACCTACTTGCCACAGCCACCTCAGGCACATCACATGGGCGACCACTGATTAGTCGATTAGTTGTTAGATGTGATGGTACCATATGCTGTCAGAAATTTGGGATGATCTGCCAACTCGGGCTACTCCTCTGAAGTGGGAGGGTGAGACAGAAATCATTCTTTCGGGGCCCTTGGATGCCGAGTGAGGTAAGTTGCTCCTAGGCCATGTCGTCGCGTTCCAACGGCCTGGTTAAAGAGGCGACGATCGCTTATGACTGGTAGCTGGATAATGTGGTAGCTTATGACTTAATGCTAACGTAACAAGATCGTGTGATCACTGTCTATAAAGAGGCTGTTTTTTTATTGAGCCTCTCCGCCCAAGATGCGAATTAGTATCCCCTCACGCCTTATAATTAATTTCTCAATGCTACTTGACGAGACCAGCTTTTGTAGGACGCTTGAAAACTACCACTAATTTATTACGCGTACCTTCCCAATTTACAGCACTGCAATTCGCCCCTGTCACGAAACCCAGTCAACAGTGCGCTGACTCAGACGCTGCGTGGGGCCTCTGCAGCCACTCGAATTTTCGTTTTAAAATTTACAGCAACGAAGTGCAAGCAGCGCCACGGGGTTCAAGAAGCTCTGCCAATCATTTGTTGATATCACGCCAGGATTGGGGAGAGAATCCTTAAGGAGCGATATTGCACGCAAAAGGATACGTCAAAGAGGAACAAACACGCCCAACCAAAGCTAACTCAACCAGCATTCGAGCCTGTATTCAGCACAAGAAATAAGCATGAGCAGCAGTTACCATCAGAAAAAAACCAACTGTCAAGTTTAAGTCTAATCATCAACAGTCAATAAACGACAAAGAGCCCGTGATGATAGGCGCGAAGTCATAAAAAATGACGCGCAGAAGAGATAACTATGGTGTTCGCACCAGAACGTATCAGACTGCCGTATGTGTATCCGTGTGTCGCCGGTACTTCTTTTAAATCAATTCACATGACTAAGAGCTAATGCATGAGCACTACAACTGCTTAAAACCTCGCGACCGAAATCGAGAAGCCAAAATTAGAGGGTCTGTTAGATGTATCTTAAGAGAAAAATGGCAAATGCCTACCCTTCCTCTCTTAACATTTGCCTCTTATCGGCGTTTGTTGCAGTGATAATTTTCAACTTGAAGAGGACAAGCTGTCGGGCTAGTTGGTTTTCCATAGTTTTTGCAGCGCGTAGCCGGACAAGGACGAAAACAGAGGAACACGCAAGACGCACAGGCGCTGAACTGCAACTTTATAAAAAAGGACGCGCAGAAGAGATAACTATATATGATGTCCGCACCAGAATGTGTCAGCCTGCCGTATGTGTATTCGTGTGTTGCCGATACTTCTTTCAAATTAATTCAGATAACAAAGAGCGAATACATGAGCACTACAACTGCTTAACAACTCGCTACCGATAGCGAGAAGTCAAAATTAGAACGTCTCTTAGATGTCTCTTAAGAGAAGAATGGCAAAAGCCTACCCTTCCTCTCCTATCATTTGCCTCTCATCGGTGTTCGCTGCAGTGCAACATATAATTATAGTTAGTTTAGAGGAAAGGAAAACGCAGTATCGGTCGCATTTTCTCCGGCAGGTGTGAGTTTGCACAGTACACCCTCCCTCCTGTCGCATGGAGATTCTTAGCGCACGTTGAGTTGTGGGATTGCAGATGGCAGGAACGGTAGACTCGTGGAATATGCAGATCTCGGCAACAAATCTCGCGCACGGGATTTCGTTCCATGAGCCTATAATGGCTTTCGGATTAAAGCCACGGTGGTTCACACCGCTCCTTGCATGCTCTCATGATGCTACGGTCTCAAGCTCTCGCTGCTGGGCGGGCGGTGAATACTCTGCTAATCAATACAAAATAGGACGTGAAAATCATTGGCCGCGGAAAAACATAGTTGGAACGAGAAATTCTCGATGCTTACAAGATCAAGAAACTGGGCACTGAACGCGTCCACGACACCTCTGTTAAATTAACAGCAAAAGAGTACCGCTTAGTGTATCATACCCTGTTAATCGTTCTCACATGAGTCCAGCAGGTGGGGTCGCGGATGGAGGATGAGCCCAGTGCTTGGTTTGATACGTATCTCATGCCGTGGTGGTCTGTTGACCTTAGGAGATTCCGCACGGCAATGATGCGAATCCTAACTCATGTACCCTCAACCACTGTAAGAATAAAACTTCACTAAAATTTGCCACCACTAAGCGGACCTTTTACTGACCCCAATAGAAAAGTGCACCTTACGCTACGCAGGCCACTTGAAATAAGAGGATAAAATTGTTAGATGGGGACACCAAACCTACGCCATTAAGCCATTTATGCGACAGTGTTCTCGCCTCCTGTCCGTGACTCCCCTTGGGAATCTTGGTGTGCATGAACTCTGCAAATAACTTAATCACTAATCTTTAAATTGTGCTCCTATTATCTCACGCATAATCATTATCGTATCGCTTAAAGTAATCATAATATGTGAAAGACCACCGGACATAGATATAAAGCCCTGCTCAATGATACCGCACTAAAGTGTCTGCATAACAAAGGATAGCATATGTCTGGATCGGAATGCAAGACTCCCGAGTGTTTGAGCCCCCCTACTCGCCCAACTCACGTGAGAAGCCTTAGTTGGCTGCCTGTGCCAAATTGGCTGTGTTCCGTGGTTGCGTGACGTCGCTCAACCCTGCAACCAATCAGTGCCTTGCCCTATGTGCTGCCAGATTCCATTACCATGGGTTGGATTTCTCACTCCCAACGCTCACGCAAAAATTTCGAGAACACGGCAACTGTAATGCTATCGCGTTAAACCTACAACGAATATCATGCACGACGTCCTTTGTCAACAGCGGATGGAGCTCCTGGTTCGAAAAGAATTATTAGAACGTATGCTAATTAGATATCGTCTTTGTCAAAAATAACACGGCTGCTGGGCTTCTCAGCTATTGACTCCGTAATGTACCCCAAGAAAACGAGAGCACCCTTAACAGCGAAAACCAAGGCTCCACCTTCGCACACAAGGTGCTTACAAATTAGCCGAAGGCATAAACGCTCCAATACAGCCTATGAAACAAAACCGCGCTGCTTGGTTATTAATAGCAACGACGGCACCTGGCATGTCCTGCCTACACGGCTAGCACGTCCACAAGGCACCTAGCGGTTTCTTCGATCGAACACTCCCGTTCTCTTACAACCAACCTAGAAATGTGTAGTCCAAAATCGTACGCACCGTGATGGCAAACTTGGACTTTGCTTGCTGCCTGATTAGGCGGCTCATGGGGCTATAACCTTCCGAGACGAGGCTACTGGCTTCAAAGTTGCCACCACCCTCACTGGCTTCAGTACGGCCACGAAAGCCAGGGTCTGATATGGCTGGCTGGCCACAGCTTTCCTCACAGGCTAGGGAGGGGCCTGGAACACATGACGCCAGGCTCCGGGATTCAGGATCGGAGATGAACTTGCACTCTTCCTCAAGGCCATCAATGACGACTTCTGGGCACTGCGCAAGGAGAAAAAATCGATCGACCTTACAGTTTTCCACAACTGTCACTTACTGCGCACAAGGAACCCAGACTTCCGGATACTGAACCAGCCGTAACAAAGTGAGCTTCACAAAGTTGTTCATTACGCCGCAAAGGACGAAGCTCAAGACAGGCGCTGCGGCATGCACTGAGGTGCAAGGTAGTTGGCTGTTGTGCCGGTGGGGTTATCACACAATATGCCACCGTCAACAGGGTTTTGCCAAGGAGTTGGTTGCGTAGCGCTCGTCACCCGTTTCGTGAACGAGGGCTGTCAGCTCCCTGGACGGTAGCGATGGATCCGAGTCGGTGCTCGTGAAATTAAGATAAAGCTTTATACACTATTTACAGCCATTTAAACAACGCGATCGGCTCTGGGGCTGAAAGTTGCGACGGCCGGGGAGGTTCCCCCACGTCCGCTCTCTCAGGAAGCGAACTGCTCTCGATGGATGCTATTGAAAGCCTAACTATCGCAGTCTTGAGCGCAAGCACTTGAGTCTCCGTAAACCGAGAATCTGTTGACGCTCAAATGAGCCAATCCGACGGCAGCACTTTCGCAGTGCCAATGGGCGAGCTTGCAGCGCTCTTGCCTCAACTATGCCGCGTAGCGGGAAGGGTTCCGCTGCCTGGGACACGGCGCCGAGCTGTCTCGTAGCTCAGCTCATGTTGAAACATATTGCTTCGCTCGCCTTGGCATGGCTCGCATCCAGTGCACCATTGTTTTGCAGAGTAGTATCTGCATTTTGTGAAGGAGGCAATCGCCAGAAATGTTTGGCGTCCTGCTGAATTTCGGTTCACTGTGAAACATGACTGCGCGCAATGTTTTTACAGACTCTGCTCCTTACAGTCCGTTACTCTGCTTCATGCTACGTGTATTTATGACTTGTACTCTTGACTATGTGTGGCATATTCTGTTCAGCATTTTGACCGTTGCGCACGCGTAAGCGTTCGGATTCTGCGTTCGGAGCGGCAGCCGCTATCACAGCTCTCTCCTCTTCCCTTTCAATTTCTCACGTGACGCATATACCTATAAAAGGCGAGCCTACGTCGAAAACAGACCAAGGTTTTCCTCTCTTGCTGACCGGCGTGGCTTTTGTTCCTTGGCGCGCCGCTGGCAGCCGTGGCGATACTACACTATAAAAATGAGGCATGAATATGAGCAATATTTGAGCAGACACCGCACCTTACAGTACGGTACACAGTAAAGTGCTGAGTCATGCTGCTCTCCTCCTGGCTTGGTGTTTTGATTATGAACATGATGTCTTTCTTTCTGGTCGTAGAATGTTAAGTTTCGTCAATCATGACTATTCCTATACTCTAACATGTGCTTAGACATTTTACGGCGGCGTGGTGACGTTATCCGAATTTCTTTCCATGGATGGTCACTCATCGTCACGCCAGCTTTATTGCTCATGAAAGATACTTGTTTTACCCTTACACCGCTCAACGTGAAAAACATGCGACGCAAAACCATCACTTCACCACAAACCACAAACACGGGAACCAGCCTGAGCGGCAGCCATACCTTATCACGGAAAATAAACACTTTCTACCAAAGCAAGACAAAAATCCACAGCAAGTTTAATTACCTACCAATAGAAAACGATGCATCTTCTTCCTTAAACAGGAGGAGGTACCAAAACCTTGAGCCTTCCTATCCCTAACACTCGCCCTATGACTGCAGACGCACTTTTCCATTGAAAAGCTAAGAAAGGCTAATATTAATAATATTCTAAATGGTACTCTGATTTCAAATCTTATGTTCATAGTATCTTAGTTCAATTACAAAGACAAACGTTTACTAAATGCCACAAAAAAACGCGTTTATTCTCATGGATTCGCATTGTCGCAGCCACAGACGGGAGGATATACGAACAATCCGTGCTGGTACAAATATATCGCTTCGCCATCCGCACGCACAGAAAAACACTTGTGTGGCGACAAACAACTGAGTGCCTGAAGAATACTGTACAACACAACAGCCCAGTCTCTCTTAATTGAACGCGGGCCTATAGTGAACAAAGGACACGAGAAAATTACCGATCTAAAGGCTGCAATCGGCTGTGGCGCTGTCCACGGGGGGCTCTATGCTGGGTCAAGTTATATCAGCAGGGCTTCTATAGAACCTGCACCACTGGGAAATTTCGTTTAGTTTATAACGTTTAACGTCCCAAAGCGATTAAGACTATGAGGCATGTCGGAGGCCATGGGTTCGTGTCCCATGAGCGTAGTGTTGGTTTTCTTCCGCTTTCTATTCACTTCATATTTCATCTAGAATACGATTACAGTATCAATTCAGGCACAATTTAAAAAAAACCTAACTCCTATGGTTTCCATGGCTTCACTGATGCGTCCGGGTAGTACCTACCTATTCCAGCACTTACTGTGGTCATGTTGCTCAGGCCACATAACTTACAAGGTACGCATAGTGCACAAGCCGAGAGATTCTTTGTGGCCAATCCTGGATTTCTTGAAGTCTAAAGTCTACAACCTTTAAGTGCACAGTCGACTGAGTCATTCCGCTCGAAAAACGGCCACACACGCGGCCAATTCTTGCGACGTTGTTGAAAACGTAGCAGATGACTAGAGGTAGCAGAGCAAAAACACGATGATGAACACAAACGTTCAGGACAACTTCGCCCTCTTCATAACAGGCTGCATCGTCTGCCCATACAATCATACTAACAGGCTAAAGCACGACTCAAGTGAAAAAATATACAAAGGAAAAATACGCATCCGTGAAATTAGCCGTCTCTGTGCGAAAGAAGAGCATTTACAGAGACACCGCTCTCACCAACTACGCGGCCTTTCCCATCCACGATTATTGCAGCTTACCCCGATTCTGTCTCAACAATATAAATTTTAAGTATCACTTTAAGTCCTACTCGCAGAAACACAGTATTGTCATGGACGCCTCCATTTCTATCCTACCACAAGTATCAAAATGAAAGCTCTGGAAAATAAAATTCAAAACTCCCACCGCCACCAAATGTGCTTTGTTTTATCTTTACCCGGATAAATATTCCTTCTAATGAGAAGCGCTTCCCAGCATTCCCATAAACTAAGGGCGGTCGAACAGATATTACAGGGCACAGCTGAGTACGAGGAAAGCCACCGTATCCCTTTGCTGATTCTCCCGATAGAACTTGCACGTAAGGGCGGTGGACGACAAATTCAATTAAAGCACTTGGATGTTAAATCGAATCGGGACGTTGACATAAAGAAATTGTTTCGTTCTCACGAACGCATGAGACGTTTACCTACAAAGACGAATTGCAGGCCCAACTAAAACAGGTAAGGCCAGAGCTTTCCCCTGTGACTACCTGTGCCAATTCGTGAAACGAATTCAAATAGATCCCGCAGCCGTGGGTGTCCAATCGCAAGTTATTGGCCGCCATTCCGTACTCGTCGATATGGAATGGATATGAAAACCTTATCTTTAGGATTCCTCGGCAGCAGAATCCGTTAGGCTTGTTACACTAAGCGGTGTACAGGTGCACCGAAACCAAAACGGACCACTTTCAAACTGGCTGACTATGGTACCAAGCTAAAAAGCTCGTAAATAACGATAGGGTAAATGCTGGCCACATTTGACCACACTGGTCTCCTAGACTCAAAGTGGAGAAATTCGTGCTGCAGCATAAATCACTGGGCATTGGAAAAGCCACGACGCGCCGCGTATGGGCGGCTCAGCTGTGTCGCTAATAAAGATGATAGTGAAAAGGACGAAGAGGATGCTATCCATCCAGCTTGTGGGTTTGTCCTCGTCGTATATCACTGCTTCCGCCAGTCCTGTACGTAATATCCACTTCAAATGTTAGTTATATGGGGTTTTATGACGCATAAGCAACTATGGCTATGATGCGCCGAACACAAGTTTAGATGATTTGTTATATGAACTGCTTAGACCTATACTCATATTTGATTCAAAACAATTACTTTTTTTAAGAAGCACAAAAGCAAGAGAAAAATCAACGTCTTAATGTTCGTTTTAAAGGAATGCTGGATGAAATGGAATGTGTTCTTTTTAAAATGCCGTGAAATACTTTTTTCCTTAAAATGAAATGCGAACAGTGGAGCGCGTGCAAAAATATTCAGCTGAGGCAGTCTCCCAATAATCATCACAGATTGGCTCGTTCTTACGATTTGCAACTGCTTTTCTTTCTTGAGAGAGAGAGAACGAGAGATGGTGGGGGGTTTCGCACACCGGAAGAGGCTGTGACATACGGGGTTGGTGCGAGTGATATTACGGAGGCCAAATCAAAATGCTCTATGCCAGATAGCTAAGAGCGCTCACTTAACCCACGCAGGCTATAGCCGCTAGGCAGCGAAACCACGATGCGCAAGCCATCATCTTTGAAGAGAATAAATATGACGCTTCAATTGCACAAAGAGAAAACTATTGTTAAAAAATACACAAGCAAAACAGACGCAAACCGGAACAAATTGCCCGTCTCAAACGATGGCATTGAGAATGCCTCAGCTGACCTTTTCTTTTTCACGTGTTCCGCTGATCGCATTTCATTTGGCGCCAAAAGTGCTACACTTCAGCAAGCACGGAAAAATTGACTGCAAGTCTAACAGTCTCACAACGCAAGATGACATAATACGCTGTTAACGTCCAAGGTTGTAGACTGAATACCTTCTAATATCCACGATTCGCCACAAAGATTTAGAGATGTTGGGTAGCCTACAGCTTGCAGGGGCTCAGCCATTCGTGCAGAGTAGGTTGTTACACACGCAGCTAGTGTCCGGACTCCGAAGGCACAAACTTCAATACATATGGAAGAAGTTCTTCAAGCTTCATTTGTAACCCACCAGTCAGGTTGCATGACAAAGTCCCTTCTGCTTGAGTCATCATTCATCTACATGACACCCGATAGTATGGGCCGGAAGGAAATAAAGACGTCCCAAACCCACATGCAATCATTATGTCATAAGCTGCGCGTTTAAAATTGGTCGGCTTGCCCTGTTACCCTCACCGCAAACAACTAACGGGCCATAAGCGCCCGAAACATAATTTCTACTCATTGACGTGGTCAAAGATTGTTTGCACTGTAAACTAACGCTTGACCAGGCAAGCCTTCGTGGAACCCACTGACCTGGGAGCCTTGGTGGAAGATACAAGAGTACCAACTCGACAGTGTTAACGATTTCCAGCCCTTTCTCCCCGTGGGGATCTGGATTTGAATGCACTCTGCAAAACACTTAATCACTGATCCTTTAATTGCGCCCCTGTTATCTCGCGTATACTCTTTATCGTGCAGCTGTAAGCAACCATATTATGTAAAAGACCGCCGGATATAAAGCCCTTCTCAATAATACCGCAAGAGAGTGCCTGCATCGCAATGGGTAGCATATCTCTGACTCGGAGTGCAAGCACCCCTGAGAGTTCTATATCCCCTCGCTTCTTCTGCCAAATGGGCCGTGTCCCACTGCCGCGTGATGTCACACAAACCTACTCCGCAATCAGTGCCTGGGGCCTCCCTGCTGCTGCCTGCCATCGCCATGATCTGCACCGGTTGTCAAGACGTTCCGTTCACTTGTACAATAATTAGCTCGATCCCCTCGTTTCTTTGTTTGCCTTGACTTTCGAGCCGCGTTTGAGATCATAGTATAGTATTTTGGCATTTAGAGCGTTGCGACTATTTAGTCTATCTAAAGTGAAAACTGAGAGCCACGCCTGTGAAGCGCGCCAGAAGAAGCATAGAGGGCAAAATGCATGATTACACGCCTTTTACCCTATTCCTAAAATCGCCGCCTTATGAACAGCAGTCTTCTTGGGTCGTAATATTCGTTGGCGCCCACGCTCAACGCAAAGCTATAAATGGGGCACCCCGCGCATATTCCGATATGTTAACGTGTGGGTAAGATAAAAGTGAGGATAAATAACTAAATCAAGCAACGAGATTGCGCGCCTGTGCCTTTAGACGACGTGGAACGCAAGTCTGCCACGGTCTTCCGCATTCCGCAATACTGTGATTGAGACAATACCTGGCAGGTCTCGCATATGCAGCTGATTTATTCACAAGGCCTGTAGTGGTTGGTCCGATCAAGGGCAACCCCTTCAATTGCTCGAAAAAATGTATCAACCCAGACGCGTGCGCACCTCAATCGCCAGCTTGGGCTTGGCTTGCTGAGCGAACAGGCCGGTCATAGGATTCGCAATGCCCGAGGCGGGGCTCTTGCCTGCTGACTTGAATTCGGCCTCACTGGCTGCAAGACCGCCTGGAACACCCGAACATAGGCTGCTCGCTGGCAACCCGCCGACAGCCTCACTGGCTATGGAGAGGATTGGAACATTCAAGGCCGGGGTGCTGGCTGTGGAGGCGCACGAGGACCCACTGATTTCGTCTGGGGTTCCCAAGAAACCTTCCGCGTGCAGCGCAAAGAGAAAATAAAAAGCAACACTACCGATGTCCACCATTGCCAGTTACTGTTTACAAGAATCACATGCACTCGGATATTCAATCAGTCAACAGAGACAGCCTACGACCAAATGTTGTTCAAGTCCTCGCAGAGGATTTGCGCAAATGCACAGACGTGTAAGGCAGCCGGCACAAGTTGGCAGTATATAAAGACCCAGAGCATGACGTCGCAACATCAGCATTGTAACAAAAGGGAAGTGATCATGAGTGGGTCCAAGCCTCTATGATGATTCTGAGGCCATGTTTTGACGCGTGAAATAGCTGAAATGGCGTCTTTCAATTTCACATGTTTACGACATCTGTGACGCCGTTCCCGTTTCGCCACATATACAAACATTGGACTTCCTCTATCAGCTACAACCGACACATGGCCCAATCGCCCAAGCACTCGATCTAATCACGGTCAGTGGCAATCACCTGTTACGAAGCAGATTACAGGTGTTATGGAAGCTTCAGTGTCATTATAAGCGCATGACACTTACTTTTCTTAAACGCAATCACATTGGACATCAATAGTAGTGCTGTAATATATTTAGAGCGCACACTGGCATATCTTCTGGCGCTCTTCTTTGCCTAAACACGACTCACCGTTACCAGCGAGAACACTAGATACCGGAAACTCCGTGCTGTACTCATTTAAAGTGAACGAGTAGCCAAATGTGTCGTAACAATTTCGTTTAGATTAAGTTCATTTAATTGTGACGTCGTCTATAACAAATACAGCGGAGGTGTGCAAAAATACGAGTTCGTTCGGTGTGGTTTCGTTTACTTTAAGGTTTGATTGTCGCAAAGCGATTAAGGATATGAAGAATAAAACCCTAGCGGAGGGCTTCGGAAATTTCGACCACCTAGGGTTCTTTAACGCGCATGATGTAATAAATAATGCGAAGAACACAACGACTGAAAGGGCGACGCAGATAAGCGCCAACTCGCAACTAAGGTTTATTGCTGATTACACGCAATTTATACATGCCACACGGAAAAAACACACGTGTTACTCCATTGGTTTTTTACCCATGACTAGTTCCCGAGGGAACCTGTTTTTATTTGTTTTTTTTTTTTCGTGTGCCATGCATATATTGCGTGTAATCAGCAATAAACCCTAGTTGCGAGTAAGCGCTTTTCTGCGTCGCCCCTTCTGTCCTTGGCTTCTTCGCGCTATTTATTACATCGAACTTTCATCAACTCGCCCAGATTTCTGTGTTACTTATTCTTTAACGTGTGCCTTGGCATCGCCCAGTTCACGAGCCTTTTATTTAATGCCTTCACCGAAAAGCGGCTGCCACCGCCGGGTTATGCATCCCGCGTACTTGGTTTCCGCAGTCGAGCGCCATAACCACTGAGTCATCGCACTGGATAAAGGAGGGTAAGAAAGAATCCGGGCCAGTCGGGTGGATATTATTCAAAGAAATAACGCAAATAAGGATTTTCTCTAAATGAGATTAGCACCGAAAAAGCTTGTAATGTTATCAAGGTAGGCGAATGAGCAAGCTGGTGCATATGCATCTGGAAATAAAAAAAACATCATGGAAAAACTCGTCGCCTTTTTTAGTACTTTTGTTGCGACCAGTGCGACAGCATTCGCCCCAACGCACGTCACCGGGAGCAGAGACCAAATAAAGGGGATTTATGTAGCGAAAGCTAAATGGAATATTACAAATATGTCACGCAGATCCCCACGCTTTGAATTCGCGATCAGTGGTTATTTCATGCGAAGGAGTGGCTGGCTATTCATTAGGCGTGCGAGAAGACGCTCACGGTGCCACTGCAGTGCTGCATCTATTTGTTTGAAGTGTCATTCCGTTGACTCTCGCCGTTCAGTGCAACAGTCAGAGGTGCATATGGGCTAGCAAAGCTGCTCTTCGAATGTATTCTTTTTTTAAAAAACTTCCCGGTCGTTCTCCTTTTGGTTCCCGCTAGGTTTTCCACAACTACGGCATATGAACCTAATAGAGCCCGAGAATCGTTTTCCCAACAGGGAGCGCGTGTCAAGCACGCTGAGGGATCACAAACGCTTGGGCTCCTGAAAAGAACAAAAGTTGAAGTCGAGCAAGGGTCCCACTCAAGATAAGGTGAACCTACCTGCAGAACGCTGCAATTAGCGAATAAAATACCTAAAACGAGGGTATGACTTTCTTTAACAATATTGCTTCGAATTTAGTATCCCTTTCTGGCTCCGCGTATAACAGAACGCTGAATCTTGCGCTTGCCAGGCTTATGCATACACTAAAGGGAAAGCGTGTCGGTGGATCTTTTTGATTGCAAGTAAACACATAATATTGTGCATGTGGCGCACGGAAACACGCATCACTTAAAACAGTACGATACATCGTCGTAAAATGTGCGGCCATCGCAGCAGTGCACGCGAAGCCAGTAACGCTGCTTTCTTAAAAAGCATCGCATCGGAAGCACTGCCATCGAAATGATGGCATAGGGAGTATGCATGCACATCCTAGACCGCCATTTTGTGGTGCAGGTTGCAAACCGAAATGCCGCATTCCTATCTGATTGCCTTATCGCCACCTGTTTCGTCTCCGTTGCAAAGACTATGTTCTGCGCCTCAAAATGGCGCTCGTAACTCCATTTGAATACCTCCTATATATGGTGCACAAGGAATTTAGACGCAAGCCGGGGCCATGCACAGAAATGCGGTGATAGCCAAAAAGGCTCGTGGCATCACGGCACCCCCTATTGAGGAGTAACACACACGGGCCCCTCTTAAAGCTCTGTGCACGCCTGTACTGTTATAGATCTTTCTCACAGTTCTGGATGTAAGTACTTTGGGACCAAAGGAAAATCTCGGCGCCTAGCTAACACACTTTTTCTACAATTCTAAACATAGTAATGGATATAACAAACAAGGCCGGCCAGGCAGCGTGAAGCCTGACTCTTGGGCGGCAAACTACTGAAAACGAAGAGAAGCGGTAAGTGACAACCTGTCAAGAGTAGGACGAAAACACAACAAGCTTAATTGGAGCGTTAACAATAATACTTGGCAGAGACTCTTAAAACTGCTTATGCGCACAAATGAAAAAGCATCCCCTCGTGTCGCATGGTGGTGTACCCGATGCGGGATGTTGCCTCTCCGCACGCGCCGCCGTCTCCACTGGAGTACTTGCGCGGAAGGTGACTAGTGTACGCGTATCAAAATGCGTAAATATATACAGTTATAACTTCCTCCTTTTTCTTTTCTGAATTATTTTTGCGTCGCGCTTAGCATCAAGAGCCATGAGTGTTCATTGAATAGATTCCGCTTCTTACAACACATTATTTTCTGAAGTGCTGAGTCATGATACATTGCATACTGACCATGAGTGCTGACTCAACGCGAGGCATAACTGTACGCTACGTTTCTAAAACTCTGCCTCTTATATTACGTCGTTCACTAAAGTTCTGCGTCAGATATTTGTCTTTATCTCTTAGCCATGACTCTCACATTGAAGCATGACTGTGCGCAATGTTTGCACAGCCTCTGTACTTTAGAGTACGTTGTCCAGTAAAGTACTGAGTAATGCTACTTCTCGTCCCGGCTTAAAGCGGTGCCATGATTATGGCCACGACTGATTTCTCCAAGTTCGTAGAACACGATAACTCTTAGAAGTGCTTTGAAATCATACAATGGCGTGATAACGTTATCAAAATTTGGTGCCTTGGGTAGTCACCGATCGCAGACTCCAGCTCGTCCTCACTGGACATGAACGTTTTCGCATCAGAGCGGGAACCACGAACAGCATGTACCGTCACATCATGAGGTAAGCAGCAAGGAAGGAATCAGGCTGAAAGGCATCAAAAATTCTATCCAACAAATACACTTTGTCCGCAAACGAGGAAAAGCATAAGATGTTCTGTTAAGTGTATGATAGAAAACGATGTGTGTTCGTCCTTAATCGGAAGGAGGTACCGCAACCTCGGGAGTTATCCCAACTCTAATACCAATCCTTCACAGCCGCTTCTCCACGTAAAGCCTAGTACTGCAGCAAAACGAGATCTGGATATGGTTACGCGCCCCCAATCTACGTGCATTACCAGCCACTCGCAAAGCCCGGCAGTCAAAGAGGACGACTGAACCGCCTCCAGTGCGCGAAAACAAAGGGGCGCTGTGGTTAAAAAAAGGAGGCAGGCCCTTTTAAACCCGGAAACTCCCACTACCAGCGCTCACCTGTTCGCTGCAGGCGGTACCCGTAGTTATCCGCAGAAAACGCCGGGTAGGAGACTTGTTGTTGCTTGCCGTAAATCTGACGGGGGAGCTCAGCGAAGAACACCACCGACTTGATTGCAAGCTTATGGGCGGCTGCCATCAGCACGCGGCGCGTGTCTCGCAGCGGCCTCCTCTTTGTCTTCGTGGTCTCCAACCGTAGTTTTCTTTTATCGTTGGAGTTATAGCGGACGGAAGGAAAATTTCAGCGGTGTGCCGAAAGCAAGGTATCCTCGCAGAAATCATACTGAAAATGTTAGGGGCAATTTACTTCAGTGGTCGCCACGGCCACTAATTTGTCAAAATATTTATTGTCACGTACGGAGCACCGCGCGGTCTCGGCGCTGAGCCGCAACAACGATGAAATGATTGTTGACGTTTGCAGAGCGCCCGCGCCGGACCTTGTTCGAAGAAGGCTTCGTGAACGCTTGGAGAACGTTTCGTCCGTCTGCCTGCACGTGGCCCTGCATCCGCTCGTCTGACGCTCTTTGGGTCGTGACACTGGTGGAGGTGCCCTCAATTCTTCCTTCTGGGGCTCTGCGACCCACCTACCTCTCGAATCCACCCCCGTGCATCGTACAAGCCGTAATCTTCAAGGTTTGTAACCGGAGGCATTTCCTATTGGGGGATCGCCCCTGCATAACACTCCAGCAGATATGGCAACGTCACCGCCAACTCATACGTGAGTACTCCTTCTTCTGCCCCCCATCCCTATGCAACGCTGCAGACACCTCGCATCCCATGGCCATTCCATGGTGACCAATTCGAAGATGCCGAAGACTGGTTGGCTCAGTTCGAACGGGTCGCCGCATTTAACGAGTGGGACGTCACGGCAAAACTCCGCAACGTTTATTTCAGCCTTGAGCACGCGGCCCGCATGTGGTTAGAGAATCGCGAGGCCACACTGTACACCTGGCCGGGCCTCCGAAGTCAGCTCCTAAGGACATATGCCAGAAGAGACCCCCAGGAGAAGGCAGAACGGGCTCTGAAATTGCTCATCCAACTCGCAAACAAGAGAGTCGCAATGTACGTCGAGTATGTAACGCGTCTCTGTTATCGGGCAGACTCTTCCATGCCAGAACACACGCTAGAGCGGCTCCTAAGGCGTTGGGTGAAAGAACAGTTGTTTTGCGGCCTCATGAGGAACCCACCTACCACCGTCGCGGCGTTCTTGACTGATGCCTTCCTTATGGAAAAATGCTGCAGCAGCGATCCAGCCAGTAAGCCCGTCCAACGGCCCCAGGTTCACCTTAGACTAACGTGAATGTGACCATCTGAACCATCCAAGCGCTCTACGTGAACTAATCCGCTCCGTGGTCAGCGAAGAGATCCAGAAGCTTCAAGGATCCTTTTCCCCTTCTGTGGATTCCATGAGTAGCGTAATGCGTTTTCCGCGAAGAAGTCCAGAGCGCACTCAGGGCACCAGACATTCCGGTCAGCGCACCGGCATCCATTCCGCCGGTAACCTATGCGGACATGCTGTGCTGTCCTGCCCCACTTTCTGCTCAACCAACGTACACTCCTCCGGTGGTTGCGGTGCATGCTGCTCAACCGGCTCCCTACTGGGAGAAGCTGCGCCTGACGCCACGGAACTGTGACCTTCGGCGCCCACCAGATCGATGGCGGCCTTTCTGCTAACACTGTGGTGAGTCTGGTCACCTCTACTGGTGGTGCCCTAACCGCGAACTGGTACTCCGCGGGTTTTCCCCCGATAGCCCTCTTCCAAGGTCTTAAGAGCGGCCACATGAAATTGCCAGGTACGTCACCCATCAAGCCTTTCCGCCATCTACGCCACATCGTCAATCGCGGTCCCCGTCGCCTCATCGCTCATCGCCTTCCGTATCCCTTTATGCCACTGCACCACGTGGGCCATCCTCCAGCCCCCGTCCGGAAAACTAGCTCCGGCGACCTTTAGAGGCGAGGCCGCCGAACACCATTTCGCTGAAAAGCTTCCCCCTCCACCCCGATCGTATCGCCACGACAACCACTGTATCACCGATCAGCCTTCATCATCCGACCGAAGGAATCACTCCGATCGGACCACCGCAACCCCCGAGCATCTCTCGCCACCGACCGCCTAAATGGCACTGGAACTAACCGCCACATCGTAGAACATCTCCCGTCTCCGCACCGGCTGAATTCCTCCGACGCAGTTTACAGCATAACCGAATCGCTCCCTTCGCCGCACCGAGTAAACCACTTTAACCCCAGTTCAACATCGGCGGACTCTTCAAACGACCGAACCTCCATGGGCATTCCTGTTTACTCGACACAAAGGAAGTCAGCGCGTTAATGAACGCCGCAGTGAATTCCTCTTTTCTTAGTGGGCAACTGACGATGGCCCTAAAAAACGTCAAAACGCCTTAGGATGGTCCACACATACGTACGGCCGCAGGTCATGTTGTCGCACCCCGTGGTATGTGTACGGCCTGAGTTACGGTGAGTGGCTACATGTTCGTTGCCACTTTTCTCGTTCTGAGCAAATGTTCTCGCGATGCTATTCTGGGAATCGACTTTCTCCACGACCACGGTGCAACAATTAATTTACCGAATCGTTTGATAACGCTCTTCACTGAGATGGCGACTGAGAAGCCTGAGCTCAGTGACTTTCGATCCGTACTGCGAATCGCCGTCAAAAACGAAACAGTACTCCCATGCCTCAATATTATCGCGAGAGTTCCTGCGGCAAGCCACAGCGGGGACTGCGAATTGTCGAGCCTAATGTATTTCTTCTTCTTGCTCTAGGCATTTCTGTACCACGTGGTCTAGGCGTTTTCATGGCGATCAGACAGAAGTGGTCACATATTCCAGAAATGAGTATCGCCATCTTTTCCGCGGAACAGCCACAGCGTACCTAGACCCCTTTCAGTAAGTTGCCGAATGCTTTACATACGAGACAACCAGGTCTAAAGTGCAAAAAGATTCAGTCAAGGGCATGACATAAATCCAGACCTTACGCACGCTGAAAACAGGGAGCTGCAGGACCTTTTGCTTGAGTTTGGTGCTTGTTTCATGTTGTCCTCTAAAGTGAGACTACAGCCATCTTAAACCACAGGATTTTTACGCATGAAGGCACTCTTCGAATCCATCAGCAGCCCTATCGTGTGTCTCCTCGTGAGCGAGACGCTATCCAGAAGCAAGTCCGAGAGATTCTCGTCGATGATGTCATCCAACCATCAAGCAGTCCATTGTCGTCTCCTCTCGTCCTCGTCATGAAAAAGGATGGTCCACTGCGCTCCTGCGTCGTCTACAGAAAGCTAAGTAGCGTGAAGAAGAAAGAAGTTTATCCACTACCGCGCATTGACGATTCCCCTGGCCAATCCCTCGCCGTGGGTATGTGCCATTTTGTCTGAGGTCATCATCATCATCATCATCATCATTGACGACTCCCTGGACAGACTTCTACACGTTAAGTACTTTTCTTCAATCGATCTCCTAAGTGGCTATTGGCAAATAGAAGCTGATGAGAGGAACCGAGAGAAAACTGCCTTCATCCCACCGGACGGGTTTTGCGACTTTCGTGTCCCCCCCTTCTGGCTGCTCTGAGTTCCAGCAACCTTCCAGAGGATGATGGACACGGTGCTCACTGGTCTAAAGTGACAGACGTATCAAGTTTACTTGGGAGATGTGGTCATTTTTTCTGCAACTGTCAAAGAACATCTGCACCGTCTCAGAGCTGTCCACGGAGCAGTTCGGAACGCCACCCTGTTCCTTATGCCTGAAAACTGCCACTTCGGTTTCACTGAATTGAAGTTTCCTGAGCACGTCGTGTTTGCTGGCGGCATCCGGGCTGACCCTGAGAAACTCGCAGCTTTTGCGGCATTCGCAGCTCCCAGAGACAAGAATGCAGTCAGGCGATTTCTGGGTTTCTGCTCCTATTACCGTCGTTTCATCAAAACCTTCGCTCAGCTCGCTAGCCCTCTCACGCTCCTAACTCGGGATGATACAGCATTTTCCTGGGGCAGCGAACACAGACAACTTCCGTCGAGCTAAGGCGCCGTCTCCAAGCTCCCCGATACTGACACATTGCGACGACGATGCTGACACAGAGGTGCGCACTGATGGAAACAACGTCAGACATCAAGCCTTCTATATTCAATATTCAAGCCTTTTGTATCAAATACAAGTTTCATGACATGGTCATGCAGTATATTTTCACTTTAAATTCTAGCAGAGAGTTCTAGAATAGGGGGAGCCAGGAAAAAAAAATAGCGCGCCCCGGCGCAAAGCACGGGCCGACCGGAAAGTTTCAGAATAGGGGTTCTCCCGATGCAGCGGAGCCGCATCGATTTCAGCACCCCTACGGTAAAGCATTAAAAAGCGTGCAAGTATATAGAGGTAACGAGTCTATTTTATTCAATAAAATGGGATATTATTGTACGAAATAATTTAAAAGCACCAAGGGTACAAACCATGGGCGGGGGGAAGTTCCCACATGTCAGAGCTTTTGGATCATACCATTGGGAAACTGCTTCAAAATGAGACCGGATTTAATGCTCATTTTTTGGTTGTCTATGAATTGTCGCGCCATCTAGAAGAGGTCAAAAGAAGCCTGCTGTTATTGCCGTCATTGATTTCTGGAAACTATTCTTTCTCTTTCTTTTTTTGCACATTAATTTCCTGTAGAACTGTTATGTCCAAGACTTTTTTGCTGCTGCAAAATCTTGAACATATTTTATTTTCCTGGTGATACCGCATTTATGAACAATCTGAAAGTTTCCAATTCGGACACCGTTTCCTTTGTTGCCGCGAGTGCCGCCCCTATTCGTAAACACCAAATTTTGAACAATAAATACCGGCGTTTTTAATACATGGGTCCTATGGTAGGTTTCTAAACTGGTAATATTAAAGAGCTCTGCCCATATGTAGCGCCATTATTATCAAACCCATCACTGTGGCAAGCATAGTTGTTTCTCATTAAGTCAAAAATAAGCAAGGTTCGAGTGGAGGTCTACATACAGCATTAGGTAACGCAGTTTAAAACCCTTTTAAGCAGTTTTACAAGTTTTGAAGCACTTTTAAGACATTGTTTGGAACATAAGGGGTTTAGGTAGGACAATTGTGAACCATGTTTCCGATTAGACGAACCTTGAGTTTCGGTTTGAAAGTTCTGTTTTCGAGTGTCGCTTCAGCTTGCAATTGAGAGAGCAAACCATTTAAATTAAGCCATTCGAAACAATGAGCCGCTTGCGCTCTCGTGTATCGCGATAGAACCTTCATGAGTTGTATGGAAGGCCGAAGCTCCAAAAGGCCTGGCATATCGCCTCACGCGCCGCATTGAACTTACATTTGCAAATATCACGGCAGGCTCTTCCATCCACAACGAGAGCTATACCTGAACTATGGACGGCAAGGCGAGTGATCGAAAACATCCCGGGAAAAATGACATCTAAAGAACTGAACATAATTATTTTGCAGATTCTCTTAAGGAAACAGCTGGACTGATTCAGCGCCATGCGTTTATCACCGTCTCTGTTAAATCAGAACACGAGCTGCTCACAGCAGTCTCAACCGTCATTTTGTGAAAGAACATAAAGCAAATGAAGTAAACAGTAAAAACACACGCGAGTACCCTTTAACGTTTGAGTACGGAACGCTGGACATTCAGAATAAGCCAGGCAGAGGAGATTCGCGTGTGCTCGACGGACGAAATGCACGCAAAGCGCGTAACAGTCACAGGGCTAGCCAGCCTTGAGATAACACAGAAGAAGCTTGACACCTATATGAGGTTACAAAAGATACGCGACGCAACATATCATCACAAATGCTCCAGACGCGAGAAATTTATCGTTGTTTACAGGAGCTACTCTACAGCAGCCGTCAGCTAAATGCACGCCGCCATCTTCCAACGATCTATTTTGCCAGGTTCAAACCTTGTTCATCGACCAGATTTAGCAAGCAAAAATCATCTGGCAACTACAAAACAGTTTGATGATAGCGGCAATCACGAGGTCACCACTCGAATGCTCGAGTTCGTGTATTCACTCTGTAGTATAAACCTTTTTCTTAGGACAACACAAAATTGGACATTCAAAGCCAATCCAAGCTATGCCAGGAAGCCTCATTTGAACTACAGTGCCTAGAATATACTGGCTGGTGTGACGAGCGCCCGCGCTTCCCTATGGACGAGGATGGTGCTATTTGCAATAAAAGCCAATTGTTAGCGGCAGAGGCGCAATCACTGTTCCTGAAGCTCTTGGCTTTAGAGATAACAGTGGCCGGGTGAATAAACTGGCGGTGGAAACTAGCAAAAAACGGCTGGAAGATTGGTGGCTTAAAAGCAGAGAAGTGACATAATGTTAGTAATGTAGGAGCAAAATTTAATAAATAGAATGGTGGTTTAGTTAACCATTCTAAATCAATAATTAAGATATAGGGAGAAAAATGAGCATGATAGCTACTGCTACCACCCCGATTCAAAGGGGACGCTCCTATATTCCATCCATCCATCGTACCACCTGAGCAGACGACGCAGTTTTCTCGCTTCAGAATACGGCAATCTGTTAGTGTTGTGGGTGCGTGTTAAACCTGCTTCTGCGCGTCTTTTGCTTTCACGAAGGTGCAGCAGTTTATTTACGGTGTAAGTGTTTGCTCATGTGAGTCGTTCCGCATTTCTACCTGTTCGGCGACGATTGCATCGGTTTTTTTTCCGCGTTTTGTGCGCGCGTTCTGTGCTTGCCTGTATCCCTACTTTTTTTACTGTGTCGCCAGTGGTGAAGCGCGGTTCCCGATTGTTGTTTCCCCAGTGCCTCTCACTAAACTGCAGAGAAAAATGCCGAAGAGAAAGCGGTGGTGCACAGAGAAGACTTGCTTTTTTGGCAAACGGGGCTACCGCTAGAACAAGGAGCGTAAGTATTACTGCGCTATCTGATGCTACGTAAGTACGCATTCTGTACAATGGGAACGAAGCATCGATAGAAATGACTGAAGGTAAACGGCAACTCCTTTTGTTGGCGAGAAACATTTTTAGAGCATGCAGTTATATTCACAAGGATGGCAACTTGGGCGAGTCGGTAACGGTGCTCCCTGACAGTGTGTAGCACAAAGAGTGTACACAATCAGGCGCTACAGACAGCACCTGTGTTGTGTATACCTTTTCTGTGTCCCTCGATTTTCCTTTTGCGCTACACATATGTCATATGGATGCAGTTAATTACATATTAGGCGCATGTTTCACCGTAAGCGCGGCATTACCAACGAGCTTCCTCGCGATGAACCGGCCGCGTCTCGTGCATATTGTGTATCTGAGAAAAAAAAAAAGAACTTCGTCAGCTTCTTCATTCAAAAGATGGTGACTTCGGCAAAACCTTGTATGCAATCACAGGCCGCGATGTACCTTAGCCGCTGTAAGTAAAGGTTCCTCGTTCGTGCTCTGCTGTTCATGCAATTCAGCCACATATGTGCCTGTGTTTGTTATTACATATACATAAGAGGAGTGTTGCCTGACTTTGTTTCCTGTGTTGTTCGCATATACAATATATCAATAAAACTGCGCGTACCTGTTTACTTGTCAGCAAGTGTACAGTGCGCAGAAAGAACCATATCTCAAATAAAACGAAGCATTTCACTTTGTTCCCGCAACCACAGAGGCGCCATTCACAGCAGTCCGGACAAATACCAAGTGTGTGCATGTCATTTCGTGTCAGGTACGTAAACGTAACGTAAACCCATCTACTTCTGCTTTATTGATTATGCGAAAGCGTTTGACTGCGTAGATCACAGCAGATTGTGGCAAGCTCTCCAAGAGATGGGAGTTCCAATTCACCTCATCTGTCTCCTCAGGAACCTGTATGAAGGGCAAGAGGCCACAGTCAGAAGTGGGCATGGTCTTACTGATTGGTTTCCGATCGAGAAAGGAGTGAGGCAAGGCTTCATACTGTCGCCCTGCCTATTTAACCTATATGCAGAGTGCATCATGAGGAAGGCCGGTCTGGACGAGTCTTCAGCTGGAGTGAAGATTGCTAGAAAACGTAACAACAACCTAGATATGCGGATGATACCACTTTAATGGCAGGAAGTGAAGTGGAACTCAAGAAACTTCTGATGCGCGTACAAGAAGAGAGTGAGAAGTTCGGGCTTAAACTGAACATTAAAAAGACAAAGATCATGTCGTCTTGCCCTATCAAGTCCTGGAGCATCAAGCGACAAGAAGTGGAAACTGTGACAGATTTTCTCTTCTTGGGCTCCAAGATTACCCCGGAAGGAGACTGCAGCCATGAAATTAGGAGACGCCTGCTTATGGGAAAGAGACTCATGGTTAGCCTTGGCCGCCTAGTAAAGAGCAGAGACATTAGACTGCCAACCAAGATCCGTATAATTCGTGCTATGGGCTTTCCAGTTGTGATGTACGGATGCGAGAGTCGGACTGTGAAGAAGGCTGACCGCCGAAGAATTGACGCGTTTGAATTGTGGTGCTGGCGGAGACTCGTGAGAGTTCCTTGGACTGCCAGAAGATCAAATCAGTCGATATTGTCGACCATAAACCCTGACTGCTCATTGGACGGTCAAATTCTAAAGTTAAAGCTCAGCTACTTTGGTCATCTGATGAGAAGAGAGGAGTCGCTGGAGAAAGATTTGATGTTGGGAAAGGTTTAGGGTCGCCGGAGAAGGGGTAGGCAGCGAACGCGATGGTTAGATGGCATCCTCGAAGCGCTGCAGATGAGGTTATGTGATGCTAGGAAGATAATGAGAGACCGGAAAGCGTGGCGTGACATGGTCCATAGGGTCACGAAGAGTCGGACACGACTGAACGACTGAACTGAACTGACGTAAACGATTATCGATGTACTGCAGCCCATGCGTCGCACTGGACAACTTTTACTTTCGCGCAGCCGCGCCGTTTAAGTCTAGAGCGACTCCGCCGTTGCTTTGTTTTTATGCGTACACCACGAATGTTTTACATATGAGGCACGAATTGCTGCAACTCTTCATTCTAGCTTCACGTGTTCATTTTGCAGGTCGGCCGTCTATAACTTTCGGTGACTGCAATCCTGGTTGGGTCCCATCGCTGCACCTGAGGTGCACTGATAAAGTCAATTAAGACAACCGCGGAGCAGCGCCCGGCTTCACTGATGGGAATGCAACGTATGTTGATGCGTTGATGTGGCCAGGGTTCGAGGGCCTAGGCTTCACCGAGGTCGAACCATCAGGAGCTGAGATGACGGAGCAGAAGGAGCCCGGGAGGAGAGGCAAAGAAGAGCGTTTTATACAACTTTTTACATGATGGGATATGTATAGGTGAAAAGAGGAAAACGGAGCTCTCTTTAGAGACAATTTTTTCCGCTTAAATACGGTCGGTTGTCCCCCCTTCCCTAGCTGGGGAAACAAAGTTCAATCGGTGCAGTCCAATCACCAGGGCACAAGAGGTCACTGGAGGAGTTGCCCACTGCCGAGGGTGATACTCGAACCTCCTCACATATTTCGGTGGTGAGGGCAAACTTTTCTGATGTCGCTGACGATCTTGTGCAAGTGGTCGATATTCGGAACCAGGGCGAAACATACCGCGAAGTCGCCCGCTCGCGGCGGTCATTTCCCCCGCGTAATTCCAAGGAGGTCACCCGCTTGCCTCGAGAATTCGGCGAGCGGGGTCAATGCGGCTCGGTGACGCGCTTCTTGCCCATTCAGCACCAGGATAGGTTTCCTGTTGTCGCCGCCATGGCGCCTGGGGGATTAAGGTCCGTAACATGAATGATGCCGGAGAAAGCCACTTCCTGCGAGAACATATCACAAGGTGGAGCTGCAGGTGACCAAAGGGTAATACAAAAAAGAGTAATGGCAAACAAAATGGTATTGCCCAGGGAAACTTTGGCTGAGGCCATCAGCGTTGGCATTATCACGCCCTTTTATTTAACGCATGCTAGATGCGAACTCCTGCAAAGCTAGGCTTCAATGAAACATACATGTTAAGATGGCAGATAAACGAACAAAGGCTAATTCTACAAGCGGGTACGACCCTGCACAGTTCAGTCGTTCAGTCGTGTCCGACTCTTCGTGACCCTATAGACCATGTCACGCCACGCTTTCCGGTCTTTCACTATCTTCGTAACATCACATAACTTCATCTGCAGCGCCTCGAGGATGCCATCTAACCATCGCGTTCGCTGCCTACCCCTTCTCCGGCGACCCTAAACCTTTCCCAACATCAAATCTTTCTCCAGCGACTCCTCTCTTCTCATCAGATGACCAAAGTATCTGAGCTTTAACTTTAGAGTTTGACCCTCCAATGAGCAGTCAGGGTTTATGGTCGACAATATCGACTGATTTGATCTTCTGGCAGTCTAAGGAACTCTCAAGAGTCTCCGCCAGCACCACAATTCAAACGCGTCAATTCTTAGGCGGTCAGCCTTCTTCACAGTCCAACTCTCGCATCCATACATCACAACTGGAAAGGCCATAGCACGAGTTATACGGATCTTGGTTGACAGACTAATGTCTCTGCTCTTTACTAGGCGGTCAAGGCTAACCATGGCTCTCTTTCCCAGAAGCAGGCGTCTCCTAATTTCATGGCTGCATTCTCCTTCTGGGGTAATCATGGAGCCCAAGAAGAGAAAATCTGTCACAGCTTCCACTTCTTGTCCCTTGATGCTCCAGGACTTGATAGGGCAAGACGTCATGACCTTTGTCTTTTTAATGTTCAGTTTAAGCCCAAACTTCTCACTCTCTTCTTGTACGCGCATCAGAAGTCTCTTGAGTTCCAATTCACTTTCTGCCATTAAAGTGGTATCATCCGCATACCTAAGGTTGTTGATACGTTTTCTAGCAATCTTCACTCCAGCTGAAGACTCGTCCAGACCGGCCTTCCTTATGATGCACTCTGCATATAGGTTAAATAGGCAGGGCGACAGTATGCAGCCTTGCCTCACTTCTTTCTCAATCGGAAACCAATCAGTAAGACCATGCCCAGTTCTGACTGTGGCCTCTTGCCCTTCATACAGGTTCCTGAGGAGACAGATGAGGTGAATTGGAACTCCCATCTCTTGGAGAGCTTGCCACAATCTGCTGTGATCTACGCAGTCAAACGCTTTCGCATAATCAATAAAGCAGAAGTAGATGGGTTTCTGGAACTCGCTTACTTTTTCCATGATCCAGCGAAGGTTGGCAATTTGGTCTCTAGTTCCCCTGCTCTAGCGAAACCCAGCTTGCACGTCTGGAAGTTCCCGATCCACATACTGCTGCAGCCTACCTTGGTGGATTTTCAACATCACCTTGCTAGCATGCGAAATAAGCGCGATCGTGCGGTAGTTGGAAAAATCTTTGGCACTGCCTTTCTTTGGAATGGGGATGTAAAACGACCTCCTCCAATCCTGTGGCCACTGCAGGGTTGTCCAAATCTTCTGACATAATGTATGCAGAATGTTAACTGCGTCGTGGTTGAGGTTTTGAAGCAACTCAGCTGGAATACCATCAATTCCGCTAGCTTTGTTCTTAGCAAGGCTGGCGAAGGCCCATTCAACTTCACTCTTCAGGATGCCCGGCTCGAGATCAGTAATCACAACCGTCTTATGTTGGGTTTGCACATCCGGGTCCTTCTTGTACAGTTCTTCTGTGTATTCCTGCCACCTCTTCTTTAACTCTGAGGCTTCAGTGAGGTCCTTGCCTCGTTTGTCCTTTATCACGCCCCGCTTAGCACAGAAGCTTCCTTTGATATCTTTGATTGTCTTATACAGAGCTCTTGTGTTCCTTAATTGGCTGTTGTCCTCAACTGCTTGAAACTGTATGTTCAGGAAGGCATTCTTATCTCTCCTTGTTATTTTCTGAAAATCCGCATTGAGAACCTTGTATCTTTCTCTTTCCCCCATAACTTTTGCCATCCTCCTTTCTTCAGCTATTTGCAAAGCCTCTTCAGATATCCAGTTTGCTTTCTTGCATTTCTTTTGCTTTGGAACTACCTTAGTAGCAACTTCTTGTATTATATCACGAAGATCAGTCCACATCTCTTCAGGCTCTCTGTCTTCTAGATCTAATTCTTGAAATCGATTCCTCACTTCCACAGCATATTCTAATGGAATTTGATCCAGATCATACCTGAAAGGCCTTCTAGCTTTCTGCGTTTTCCTCAATCGAAGCTTAATTTTGGCAAC
This sequence comes from Amblyomma maculatum, assembly GCF_055883805.1. Classification (NCBI taxonomy): domain Eukaryota; kingdom Metazoa; phylum Arthropoda; class Arachnida; order Ixodida; family Ixodidae; genus Amblyomma; species Amblyomma maculatum. Next base: position 43,757,431 of record NC_139344.1, read on the forward strand.
AAGAAGCTGATGATCGGTGCCACAATCGGCCCCAGGCCTTGTTTACGACGCTGTACACAACATTGCAAATTCCGAATAGCTGAAACATGACAAGCGCCTTCTTTCTCGGACGCACTGCTTTCACGCTCACAAACATCATGGGGGTGCTCCCCCTCCATTGTCAACCTGTCAACTGGGGACGACCTAGCTTTTTTTCCCCCTCTCTCTCTGCAGCACAGAAGGGTGCGTAGCCAGGAACCCTCAAAAAGCCTGACTAGCCGGGGAGGATTCTTTTCCCCGACTCCATTTTCCCCTCTCAAGTCAATGCTTCAGCCGCGCCCTTGGCGGCCGCGATCCTACTGCGGAGCTAGAAGCCGAAATCTGAGAAAACCTTGAAGGCGTCAGCTCGCTAATGTGACTTCTCGGAGAGTAACCCGCGCTTGGAAAGCCGGACGCGAGACAGGGGCGAGAGACTGCGAACGCGTTGCTTGCGGATCCTCCTGTCCGGGATCCCGCTTGCATGCCGCATCCCTCTCTTACTGCCGCGCATTCTGCAGTGCCATTTTACGCGGCCACGACGTCTCTTTCGTAACAAGCTATTCCTGTCACCTGTCACTGGGCCACTACTGCACTGTCTCGAGTGACAGGAGGGCCTAGAACATTTGGATTTCCATACTCCGCGAGCCTTTGCCGGTGACGTAACCGACTTTGACCTTCTCTGCGCGCGCTTAGCCTGTTTTCCTTTCACGCGACAGTTATGGTCCCTTCCCAGCTCATCGCACCTGTCACCCCTCACGAAACGACTACCTGAGTGTTTCGATGTAAAGGTAGACATCTTCCAAATAGCACGGGTTTTGCGCTTTTTCTGCTAAAGACTTTGCGGCCGGACCTCGATCGTGCCGCATTTCACTTTAAAGGGCCCCTTAAACGCCATTTACGGCCGTATTTTGATGCTACATGTGTTTAGAGGTGATCTCAGTGAGCATCAAGATCATATTCAAAAAGCTCTGCGTGTTAGCTATAATTTACAAATAATTTTTGAAAATTGCCGCTCGCAGCCGATCTGGGCGACTCACCACCGTGCGTTTTTAGCCGCCTAGCCCATGCGACGTCATTGGGGTTAGCGTTATCATTGGTCATGGCCATATGACGTCATGTGTAATTTTTGCAATTATAGATTTTAAAATTAGCACTATTCTTCCTTAAAGTAGTATTTTATTCGTTAGTTATTATTGTATATTAAAGAAAGGTAAGAATTCTGCGCGCATCTTGATGGAAACGGAACACTTCCGGCCAAGAGAGATCCGTCAGCTCGCAAAAGCACGTGTTGTCCGGTTGTCAGTCTTGAAATCTCGCGATCCCAACTGCTGCTGCTTTTTTTCTGGTCTGCAATGGACCACCACTGCTGTGTAGTTGGCTGTAAAGCCGAGGACAGGAAAGATGTTATAATGCGACATCGTGTCCCTACAAAGCAAGGTGTCAAGCGGGAAAGCTGGCTCCAACGCGTCGTGCTGTCATCGTCGGACAAGCGTGTGGCCGCCCCTTTTCCCCTGACGCATACCAGTACAATCCCAGTTTGGCGCAGCAAATTGGCCTCAACGTGAGACGTTAACGCCTCAAGTCCGACGCTTTGCCTACGCAGTTTCTCCCTGGAATGGTAAGTTTTCTGGGTTGCGAGTTATTGTGGAAACATGCGTAGCATGGCTCGGAGTCTCGCATGGAAGTGCATGAAGCCTAACGCAAGTTTTGCAGGCGCAGATTCCTTGCGCGCAAACCGCTCTTGCGAGAGGACCACAACAAGTTAAGGCGCTGAAAATGTATGAAAGGGAGCTCTCGCCCTGCGGCGCGCGGATAAGGAAAAAAAAAATAAAGATAAGACGAGCTGCGCACATGGAACCATGAATTAACATACACTAACGTGCACGCGATCACAACAATCGCAGTATAATTTGCCTGGGTGATGCAGTGGATTAGGGTGGTCGACTGCTGTGCCCAAGGCACAGCGGCCGCTTTTCGACGGAAGCGCAAGCAAGGTGTCCGCGTACCGGTGCGGACAAAAGTAAACTGAGCACGCTTTTTCTCCTATCATTTTTCACTCGATGCATATTTGAAACTGGTAGTCGTGGTATATGTAGACCGGTAGTAGACGCAAGTGCATGCCCTTTCATGGACAAATATTTCGTGATCTCCAGTGCGGAAGGCGTTATTTTAATTTGACTGAAAAAGCCTAACTGCTCCGTTTACTTACGTCCGCACCTGTACATGTGCTGTGCGATGTCACTCAGTGCTGTGCGGCGCCTCGTCTGAGTCGAATTAAGGGCGTTGAACCCCATAAACCAAACCTGACTTGTAATAAAAAAAATACCAGCACACATAACAATACAGACCAACTGCAGCCCCCCCCCCCTCATCCACCTAAAGAAATGCTTATTTTACAGTGCGTCCAGTCTACTCTTAATCTTTGCCTTTTAACACCTGCATATGCATGTCTTTCTCATTCATGAAGCGGAAAATTCAAGAGGAAATTGGCTCGTTATGATACAATTAATAAAAGGAGCCAACAGTCGAGTCCAAGATAAATGTAGGTTTTTGTTTTTTTTAATACTTTTGTGGTTGATATTGATCAGAATTAGTTCTGTAACAATTTTAGGGAGAAAGATAAATACAAAGTGGAAGGAAAAATAACATGCGGTATATATAAAAAAAAAAGGTATCCCGTATGTTTACCTTGCACTTGCAGACTGTTGGCTCCTTTCATTCTCATTCATGTGCAGAATAATAAAACTGCCATTAACACAATGTTGATTACGCACTAATTTCCTTTCTTTTCCTAGCATGGTAAACCATCATCGCCAGGAAGCCCGAAAGACCTCAGCGCTACACAGGTTTCCTCTGGACAGGTTAGCACTGTGATCATGGTATTAATAACAATGTATATATACTTTTATATTTATATTATATTTATGTATATTCAGGCTACATATATAACTTTGGAATATGTTGCACATATATAATGGCTCTATTGCTAGAAGCTATATAAACTAGTACAACTGTTATTCTTTATGCTTTAATGCAGTTATGTGTTCAACCATTGCTTCAGGCACCTACAGGAGGTGATCCAAATACCACAGCTCTTCCTGTAGAGGTGAGAATATTTTGGATACTTCATTTTGTCCAGTGAATGATGCAAGTCTTTTGACATATGTACATGGTTAATTTTCAACTGTACTGAACATCTTTGTATTATATTGCATATGACGAAGATATAGAAGCACACTACATTTTAGTCTGTGCTTTAATTTCCTTGTCCCTGTTCGTGCTCTTTCTCCTTTGAAATGGATGTCACCTAACTTTTCATCTACTGCAGTAGGGCCAAGTAGTGCATGTTCACAATTATTTCAGCCAAATCAGATGCAGACTTGAACTTTCAAATACCATGCAGTTGAAGATTAATGTTGCAAAGTTCATCTAAAGCCCTTGCTAGCTTCATTCTTGGAGTGTTTCAAAGACAGGATCAAGACTGCAATGCCCCACAGTGCATGGGATGGAGGGCTTAGCTGCAATATGGGAAATGTAGTTTTGCAAGTTGTGCACACACAAGCACGTAACGCAGTGGTGACATAGCATCTATGTCATAGCCTCCTTCCTTGTTCTTAGGAGTGTGCATGTTGGGATGTGAAAAATATATGCAGGATGGCAGGAGCCATTAGTCTGCTTCCCTGTAGTGTGCGGGACGTTCATGGTGGTGCCAAGAAGCAGAAAAGGGAGTTGAAATATATCTCAATTATGGCATTCCATACTAATCATGAACAAAATGTAAAGCTGGAAGCTTGATTAGAAAGGGGCCTATACCAGGCTACGGTAGCTTCATTGGGAAGTGCTTGGTAACCTTTCCTGTGGTCTGGTAGTTACTGCTATCACTGGCCGCACGTTAGAACAGAACTTCTTTCAGCCACTTTTGTGCATTTGCTGGCTATGGCAGGCAAGAAAATTTGTCATTTAAGCACTGTTTATTAGGCAAAGAAAGAAAAAAGCGTGACGAAATACATAGCCATGACATGTATGCTACCTATGTGTCACATGTTCACTCATTCAAACCTGCAAATATATCCTGCCCGTGACACAGTCCATTCACGTGATAGCGTTCATAACTCTCATGCATGGCTTGACATGATTAAGGATGTGGTAATACTCACAATGGGCCAACAAATATTGCCTTGATGAATCTAGAGACCATGCCTCATACACACCTCGCACACCACTCATCTCGGACGGGGTGTTAGGATATTCACAGTTGCTTCAGGTAGCAAAAGGGCAATTTTTCCTTACACAATATGGTCATGTTGTGTCTGCCTAGTGTACATTAGAGCTTTCTTTAGAGCTACTACGGAGCCATCACATGCACTTTGCCATTTAATTTTGCACAAATATTTGAACAAGTCACTAAGATGCACAAGGATATTTGATTCTGTTGTGAAAAAAATATAAGTTGCGTAGCCCTAAATTGTACCTAATTTGCCATGGCATTTTTCTGTTCCCTGTTGATAGAACGAAAAAAAAAACTGCATACCTACTATAAACTTTGACAGCAGCTTTATTTAGCACATTTTACAGCCAAGACATTCCGAGATGAACATCCACGGCTGCTACGTATTAGTTCACAATATTAACAATCACATGGCACCAATCACTGACGTCACTGCACTTCTTTTTCAGCGACCATCAGGATGAAATGGCCCAGTCAGCGATTGAGGAACCCCTCTACAAAGAGCGGAAATTCCTTGTGTTCAAGGGTTGCCTGCGGCAGCTTCTTGAGACCTGCACAATGTGCGGGCAAACAAGAACCCTTTACTTGAGCATAGTGGGAAGACTGTGAAGGGGACATGCTCACTGCAGCATTCTTTCCTCTGGAAAAGCCAACCACTGGTTGAAGGAAAGGCAGCAGGAAATGTCCTCCTGGCTGCGGTATAGTTTCAGTTCTTCGGTTCCTGCAATCCATCGGGGTGCAAGGCATCACAGAGAGGACCTACTACAACTACCAACGGGCATACTTGCTACCTGCCATAAATGAGGTTTGACAATAAGGATATCTCTCATACAACATTCAAGTCAAAGTATACGTCATTAACTTGATAACTAGATGTTGCATCCTTTCACGACAACTTCAAGCTACAATTCAACATATAAAACATATAAAAGGCAGCATATCTGCAACAGCGGAGGCATTGCAAGGTCATCAATGAGCAAGTACGTGAAATGTGGCACATGGTGGCGCACGGTAATTTTCTGTAGATTACCGCCACTTGAATTCAGTCACTAAAAAGGACATCTATCCGCTTCCCTGCATTGATGACGCCTTCGACTGCTTGTATTCTATATCATACTTTTCATCTGTAGACCTATGGTCAGGATACTGGCAAATCCCAATGCACCCAGCAGACAAAGAGAAAACGGCCTTCATCACTCCCTATGGACTCTGTCTTTCGGCTTGTGCAATGCGCCCGCAACATTTGCAAGATTCATGGATTCTATACTGCGTGGTCTGAAATAGGAGGTCTGTATGTGCTATCTGGACGACATAGTAATCTCTGGCCGGACATTCAGAAAGCACAACGACACCCTAGTCCTTGTGCTGGACTGCTTGTGCCAAGCTGGTCTTGTTCTCAATTCAAAGAAGTGTCGTTTTGGTGAGTGACAGGCGTTGGTGCTTGGTCACCTCGTCAAAGCTGACGGCGTCCAGCCTGATCCTCAGGAGGCCGGAGCCGTTGCCGCGCTTCAGCAACCTCAGAATGTGAAGGAGCTCCGCAGTTTTCTTGGGCTTTGCTCATATTTTCGACGCTTCGACCCTCGTTTTGCAGATGTCGCCTATACCCGCTCATGTGCCTTACTACATAAATACTCTCCATTCCAGTGGACATTTCAATGCGACTCATCCTTTCTGATAACTGAAATTCCTCCTAACATCACATCCTATCTTACGGCATCTCAACCCTTCTGCTCCAACTTCAGTGCACACGGACGCAAGTGGCATACGCCTGAGTGCTGTCCTCGTTCAGCGCTATGACGACTGCGAACATGCGATTGCTTACGCCAGTCGGACTCCAAGCAAGACTGAACGGAACTACACCATCACCGAGCAGGAATGTCTCGCGGTTGTTTTCGCCGTGCAGCGGTTTCGCTGCTACCTGTACAGAGAGCCTTTCGTAGTAGTAACCGATCACCATTCCCTATGCTGGCTACTCAATCCACGTGATCCGTCTAGTCACCTAGCCCGCTGGGCACTTCGCTTGCAAGAATACAACTACAGCATTTCATACAAAAGTGGCCGACGGCACGCAGATGGAGACTACCTCTCCCGGTGGCCACTTGCCACGACGGAATGCGACGCGGACAACTTTGATCATTACGTCGCTGCTTTATCTCCAAGATTTCCAGATACTCATACCTTTCGAACAGAGGAACACACCGACCAGCATCTGGAGTCGTTCTTAAATGCAGCTCAGGACCCAACCTCGAACAGCCAGTTTTGCCTATGTGATGGCCTGCTATACAAGAAAGTTTACTCAGACACTGGCCTTCGGTTCCTGCTGGTAATACCTGAAATCCTCCGTCTTTTTGTGTTACGCGTCATGCATGATGATCCAGCTTCGGGACACCTGGGATCTTCGAGAACTTTGTACTGCACTAAGGAGCGATTCTACTGGCCACGGATGCGCCACACGAATGACCAGTATATTGCAAGCTGTCCTCAGTACCAGAGTCGCAAAGGTCTTACTGCTGTTGCACCCGGAATGTGGTGCCGCCCAAGGCTCTTTTTGAGAAAGTTGGAGTGGACATTTTGGGTCCTTTTCCAGAGCCGCATGGAGGCAATCGTTGGATTGTTGTATGTGTGGACCATCTTACTCGCTACTGTGAGACGGCCGCTCTTCCCGCAGCTACAGCATACCAAGTTTCTCTGTTTAAGCTGCATTCAGTCATCTTGCGACATGACCCCCGAGAGTTGTTACAAGTGACAGAAGTCGTCAGTTTACTGCCGATGTAATTGAAGAACTCCGTTTATGTGCATCTGATTTCAGACATTCGACCCCTTACCACCATCAGACAAATGGTTTAACGGAACGCACCAATAGAACTCTCACGAATATGCTTGCAATATACGTCGTATCGGACCATAAAAATTCAGACTGTGTTCTACCGTTCATAACATACGCCTTCAACGCTGCCAGGCATGAGACCACAGGATACAGTCCATTCTTCCTCCTGTTCGCCCGCTCCCCTCGACACACCCTCGACACCATCCTCCCATTTTCCACTCAAACGACCCGTGCTTAGCCAAAACTCTTTGCTTGGCTGAAGAAACACGGCGAATAGCCCGACTGAGGACTTTGGCGTCACAAGAGCGATCGAAAGCTCGCTATGATGACCACCATCGCCAAATCATTTACTTCCCCGATGACCTAGTATGGCTTTGGAAACCAATGAGAAAGCTCAGCTTACCCCAGAAAATGCTGGCACGCTACACTGGCCCACGTGATCTTAGAACGACTCGACGAACTTGACTACCGGATTGCACGCCTTACGGCCAGTGGACGACGTTCGGCAAAAACTGAGGTGACACATCGGCCGTTTGAAGTGCCACTCTCGTGACAACACCTGACTTGTCCGATGGGCTTCGTTTGCGAAAGGAGGCAAATGTTACAGACCAGATGAATAATGAATATGAGGAACTCGGGAGTAGGTAGACGAAGAAGAAGGGAGTGTGAGTGGAAGTGTCACCTGTTTTGTGTGCACCGTTCCTTGGTCTCAGAAACGTTGCGTTACGTAGAGACGTCAAGAGTGTTACGTCGTCTGTAAGCCAGGCGGAATGTTTGTATGAACTTTGACTGATGAAGGAGGAAACACTATCACTGCTCCTTGTTCACATGCAGCTGTTTGCTTGCAATCAGCTGTCTGGTGCGCCAATGATAGATTCTTTTGTCCTGATGCAGTCTCCAACCTCAAGATATTTTCACCTGCTCAAAGTGCAGTCAGAGACCTATTCCCCAGCTATTTTACCCGTATAACCGGAGCACAAAATTGGGAAGGCGTGTACCTGGTGTTTCACGAGTGAGAATCCAGTCGCATCAATGACAATACTGCTCCTGCTGCATGCAAGGCAGGTGCTCAATAATTTGACCACCGGAATCCGCAAGCCTGCTTCATGACTCTTCGCAAATTCAGCCTGAACTCGGAGAGAAATTGTCTTGCACGATATGATGCCCAAAACTTGGCTGCAGGCAATGCCCGAGACATCACCTGTCCAGTGGGTCCCCAGTGAACATGGTGAAAGCAAGAACCTTGGTAGGAAAGTAAACAGAATACAAAACATCAGGAAAGCTAACAAAGGAAATGCAACCACATCTTGCTGGAGACAGTTGGTAATAGATACTGAATTATAGGGCTCCTCATATGCTACTTGCGTTGCAATGCAAGAAATCTGTAGAGGTGGCCTTTACGAGTATTCGAGTTAAATTAAAAGCTTGTGTGGAGCCTATCCTTTACAAATAAATTTTAAAAAGTGCTCCGGGCAACACTTGAAATTGACTTGGGCAGCACATGCAAACCTCGTCAATAATGACAGTGGGCCTTTACGTCACTGACAGTACCTCATCTGAGATAACTAGCAATTAGCACTTGGGACATGTCTGCCACCTCTTCACTGCTCGAACGCCAATTACTCCCAGCTTTCCACATTATGTGCCCCTTTTTCTTCGCCTTTTGGCACATCACAAATGATTGCATGAAGGAAAGCCCTGCACAACGACAAAAGCACCTTTCCAACAACTGACTTCAGAAATCTCACCGTGGGTACTGCATGGTCATGAAGAAAAGCTTCTTCAACCAGCGTTAAAAGCTCACCAGCCAGTTTCACAACCACCATAGCACAGCCAGCTTTAAAATAAATAGGTCTCGGAGTTTAGTGCTACAAGATGCTAATGTAGCCAATGACTGGCTGTAAAAAACGGTGTTGGAAGGTTACACATTAGACAAGCTGTGCTTTTTTTGCAAAATGGGAAGCCCTCAAATATCTCCCCTCGGCTGGAGCCTAGCCTCGAAGGAAAGCTTTCTTGGACTTCTTGCACAGAAAAAGGATATTTCGTTGCATAACAGGCCAGTCAGGTGGCACAGGACGTGTCTAGTTTGGACTGAAAGACACATGCAAACTTCTTGCATACTGATGATAGCACAAGATGATCAGTTCGATCTGGAAGCTCAAGGGTGAGCCAAGATTTATCACTCACTTTAGTGCCACAGTACAGACAGCCAGCAATGAAAAATAGTGAGGTTTCAGACAAACACTGCAGAGCTGTCTTAAAAGAAAATATTTTCAGTGTAAAGAAGTTTATTATACCAGCTCTAAAACACCACTGGAAAAATGATAACAGTTCATGAATGAAACTACATCTGGATATAAGCAACAGACACCACCATTATCAACAGTCAGCAACACACATCCCCACTGCTAGCATGGCACACGTCCAGCTACCCAGGTCTCCAGCACACCATACGAAATCAGGCGGAGCACAGCAATGCAATCTCTAAAATACATGAAGCACTCTTCAAAACTCGATGAATTCTTCATTTGATGATGAAAACAGCACGACTTCTAAAGGAAACTGCGGATCAACAACATGCAACCAATGGCACAGGCCCTGCTACACCTACGAAACAAAGGGGAAGCAGAAACTGAACAAGTGCACCACCCGATGTCACAGAACCAATGCGAGGACCAATACCTTGGGTGTAGCTTATTGCAGCCATTCCCAACAGAAGTGATAGCCTCCGGCTCTGCATGAACTTGAGGCAAGCCAACAAAGCCATCCGAAGATTGATACCCACGCCAATGGTTCAAGCAACAGGACCCAGTTCTGTGGTATCATCAGCAGGAACTTTGAACAAGCTTCCTGGAGCATAACCTTTAGCAGATATTGTAAACAACAAAGGCTCAAATGTTTGTGGGAGTACTTCATGCAGCACGAAGGCAGGCAAGTGGCCAAGTAGTGAAAAGAAGCAAGCAATGTTTCAGAAAACATTACTGCATATAGCAAGGATATGTCACAAGCTGCCTCACATATAGAGCGAAGTTATGGGATCTCTTGCCTCACATATAGAGCGGAACTAACGGAAGAGCATCCTTCGACAAGACACTCTGGGGCAGCAACCGGCAAGTCGGGCCGCAGCGCAACCAGCAGAGTATAAAACGGCAGACGGGAGTATGCCGCAGCAGTGTGCCCTAGGAAGATTCAGTCTTCTGGGCCTCTCTCGTGGCTGCTTGCTCCGGAAAAGTGTCTTGTTTTTTCACCGAGCCCACGACCAACTTGTCGTCCCCCCTCCCTGTACGGCCGCCGCTATCGACCAACTCTGCGACTACGATACCTCATTAGATAAGAAGGCTGTGAGAATCCCTTTTGCTACAGACTGTCGGTGAATTGAATATTCTTTTCGCCGTTGTTTAAACCTTGATCTGGCTTAGTATTATGCGTTGTGTTTTTGGGTAACTCTCGCCCTTACTTACTATCTCTGGAATATTTGCTTTGTTATTTTATAGTCTTCTTTATCGCAGTGTTTGTTCATTGTCGGTTTTTTCTCTTGTCATTTACTGAGTCGTTTTTATTACTATCATGTCCTGGTGTTTTAATTATTTTTTTATGCAGTGTAATTTGGACTACTACCTACAAATGTTCCCGTCGTGTGTTAAAAAAAAGTGACGCATAAATTTTTTCCTTGATCACACACCAACACACGCACTTCACTGGTTGACCGGCCTAACTTTTAACTGTGTTCTCAAGCCTCATAGAGGAACGACGGGTAAAGGGGATCCAGCACCTCTGTTAATCGTTAAGGCGGGGTTTGTGACAATATAGAACAGACCAAAACTGCAGGAAATGTATTATATATGCTAAAAAATTACAAAAAGGTCAATGAGCTGCAAGGATTCATGGGATTTGCCGACTTTGAGAAAACTTCGTGGCACAACCTGCATACTCTAGTGCAGTGAAAAAAAACTGCCCCCCCCCCCCAAAAAAAAAAAAAGAGAAAAGAAATTGTACGAGTGCACTCAATTCTGCTTAGGTGCAGTAATGTGAAAGCACTGCGAATTATGTCACACTGCTTAAATTGGTCCGACATTACGCTAACAAACTTCGGCCGCACTCATCCAGATGGCGTATGTGTATGCCATAATTACCCAGGTTAAATGAAGGAGTGGTGCAGATGGAACTTCATGAAGATGACAATGTTCGCCGCACAGCTGAACAGTATGTTGTAGTTTGAACTTGATGAAGAGAACGATGCTTACTGCACAGCATGAGAGTGTGTTGCAAAGTGCATTGCTCGTACCGTAGACGGGGAATGCCTCAGCCCACATAACCAAAGCAGAAGCCAGTAGAGGCCGCTTGGAACCGTCAAAGCCGACAGCCCACCATCACACACCCACGTAGCTGGTCGAAATGCTCCGCCCCAAGGCAGGTGACCACTTCCCCTTGTATAAGTGCTCCCTTCTTCTTCTCTCCTTGCAAATTTCATCGTGGTCTTTTTCTGTAAAGCTGTAAATTCTTCAGTTCTGTTCCTTCTTCCTGGTGATCTGCTCTATACTGCCTTTCGTTTTCCTTTGACTATCCTGCATAGATGAATAAAATGTAAACACTAACACTGGAAAAAGCGACCATGAAAAGAACTCACAGAAGAGGAGATATGCGGATATAAAAGCGGCAGAAAAAACTAGAAACATATTAACAGATCTCAAAGCAGCAAGATAACAAGCCAAGCTGTCGACAAAGTTCAGGCCCCAGGCTCCAGAAATCGCAAGGGAACAAGTTAAAAGCATCCTTATCAACAGTGCCAAATGAATGAATTATGAAAGAAGCTCCTCGCTCTATAAAATGTCAGAGGGATAAATATTAGAACAGGCAACGACAAGGTCTCCCAGCCCGACTAAGTAATTCCTGCGGTACAGGCGCCAAAATGAGAAGCAGTGACTACCGTAGCTGGCAGAATTCGTGTATATATATTCACTGCGAAAGGAGAGCGATGTAATGCACAGTTAGATACAGCTGATAATCAAGCAATAGGGGATTATGTCCAGGCATGACAGCTGGTGATAACCGAGAACGCTAAAGTAAGGCTTTTAGAGCATTCGCTTTACTCCTCCCATGCAGAAACCTCAAAGTGAATGCAATGTTGACTTTGAACTCTCACGCTGTGCAGAAAATAATGTCATTTTTATAGCTCAGACATGAGAGCACGATGCTATCGCCACAACCTATCGCACCTCGTAGTAAACCTAAAACACACTTTCGCACTGTACAGTGAACATCGCCTCCATCAATTTCTAACTGCAAGACATTTTCGTGCACTACAATGATCATCGTCTTAATGTTTCATCCACTCCTTTTCCTTCATTAAACTTACGGAAATACACCATGCACATACGCCACCTCACTAAAGACGGAGGTTGCAACCGTGCCAGACAGCCTGCCGAGACCAGTGAACAAAGAGAAGCCAGACTAGCCCATTGCCAAAAAGCTGAGCAAGAGTGCAAGCGAGCCAAGATCGAAGCGGCAGCAGCAACTGTGACTGCGGGCAATGGCTAATGCTCATGAAATTTGGTTCAAGGACAGTTCAACCTGCACAACTTTTTGAAAATATGCAGTGCTGCCCCTACACTTTGGCAAACACACCTGAAAGGGACCAGCTATTACTTCAGCTTGGAGATAAGAAATGTGACCCTCTGCAAGCGTATTAGACAGTAAATAAATTCAAATTAATAATTCAGATCAGCAAATGCAGAAACAAGAGTTGTGGTTTAATCTGTGCTTCACCTGTATTACTCCACTGCTGGAATGGATGTATTCTGCGATCTGTTGTCATGTATTCACTGCTAGGAGTATCAATAAACAAACCTTCAATCACTCATTTCATTGTGTCAGTATTGAGCACTCACACACTCAGTATCAATCAAAACACAGAATGCTTGTGCTGCCTCGGCACAAGCATTCTGTATTTTGATTTTAATTTTTTTTCTATAAAATTCCATTCCAAATAAATGAATGTTTATGGTAGATGCTTGGAAGCATGTGTCCAAGCAGACTTGGCGATGCTCAGCATTGTCCTCCATTCTGGCTTGTTTTTGGACGTGTATCTTTTTTTTTTATTGGGATTTGAACTCTCTTCCCAGGCTTTATTTTTCACTAGCTAACAGTTCTACAACTTTCTTGCTTACACATCTACAAGTTCTGGCACTTCAGAGAAATGAGATGTCTGTTCTTAAACAGTGCCACATAACAGACACTCGACAAAGTGCATAACTTGGCGTTCATAAAATAGCATTCTCTATTTTTCCACCTTAAAAATAAACGCACTTCCATGCACCACTCAAAGCAGTGCGCCTAGCACACGTGATAAAGTTTAGAAGCCAGCATGCAGTGAAGCGACAATCACCTGAGATTAAAGGGGAGGGTGCCTGAATCCACGTAGCTCGTCGACGGAAATTCACGCCGAACCCGGCAAACGACGCAGGCTGGCCGCACCACCCTGTTGCCTTCGCCCAGCCTGCCCCAAATCCACTTGGTAAACAAGCGGTAGGCTATGAAGCGGTGCTGCCTGAAAATACCACGCTTTACAGTAAACGGATCATACACACAAAAAAATAAAAAAAAAATAATGCGAATCTGTCCCCCGACGCTTCCGCACTACCTACTTGTTCACATCTCCGTCTCCATCGATGTTTGCCCCCTCCTCCTCTAGTGCAATGTGCAACGCCCGAATTCCTTCGGGCGTTATGCACACGCTTTGGAACGCTGGGTGGATCGTAATTCAGCCGCCGTCCTGCTGGCACACCACCAGCACCTCCGGCATACTGCGGCAGCACACATCTTTTTCAGGTGTGGGCATGCTTTCGCAGCTGCCGCAGCGGTACCTGCGCATAAGTAAAATGTGAAAAGGCCCCAAAGCAAACACGAAACGGCATTTCGTGAAATAAGAAAGTTGTAATAACTTATGTGCAGTGGCGCGCACGCCACGGAACGCACTATGGCAGGCCGTCGTCTCCGTCGCCAGCGGGTGGTTCAGACGGGCCAGTCGATGGCGTGCTGCTGTCACTGCTGTCGTCGCTGTCTAGCGGATTACGAAACGGAGTATAATCATAAGGATCAAAGTCCAGCTCGGCGGCGGCTTCACGCCATCTCGCTTCGAGCTCGAGATCCATGTGATCCATGCGACCGGACCGACACGCGAACGTCGCAAACACGAAGGGGAAGAAATCGGAGCACCACCGAAAGTAAACAAACCGAAAGTCGGTGGCGTCACTTCGTGACGCATTATGGGCGGAGCGTCGCCCGGACATTTTCTTTTTTCTTTTTGGCCGGCGCATCGGCGTGTATGAGTTGAGGGTAAAGCGACGGGAGAGGAGGAGCGTCATTTTTAATATGTAGCCTAAAATTTCTTTCCGCTTTGCTGACTAGTAAAGGCACGCCGACCGCTCGTGCGCCTTTCTTAAGCACGGCTTCAAGCTTTTCATGGGCCCTTTAGCCAGGCCGTCGGCCGTCGTTAACGCTTTAACCATCGCTGCGCGCACTTCGCTTGGGCTCCTTTCACGCGAGCTCTGCCTGCCCTGCGTACCAAGCGATACCTGCAACCTTCCAAGAGACAACGACCTGAGTGTCTCGAGGTACAGGTAGCCATAGTCGAAGAATCTGGGACTCTTGTACCTCTAGATCTACGAAAGCCTCTACGGCCTGACACTGATGGTGCCAGGTGGTTTCCGTCGACGCTGCGCGCGCTTTGCTTGTGTGCCTTTCATGCGGCAGCTACGCACCCTCCGTAGGAAGCGACACATGGTTCCTCTCAAGGGACAACGTCCTGAGTGTCCCATGTTAGAGAAACACACGTTAGAAGTGCTGAGGGGTCTCAAACGTTTAGAAAAGCGTCTACGGCCTGACCTCAATAGCACCGCAGGTAGCTTAAGCCTCCGCTGCGCGCGCTTTGCTTTCTTTCTTTTCACGCAAGATCTAAGCACCCTTTTTTGCAGCCTCCGCATGCCACTTCTCATTAGACTACTGTGGTGTCTGAACACACAAGTAACCCCTTTTTTTTTACACTCAGTTCCACAAAAGCCTCTACGCTCTGACTGCCAGTGCCGTAGCTGGCTTTGATACCTGCTTCGCGCACTTATCCTGTGCTCCTTTCGCGCGACAGCAACGCACCCTTCTCAGCAAACGACACATGTCATCCGACAAAGGACAGCTACCTGCGTGTCTCGTGTTAGGGGAAGACATACTCGAAATGCTGAGGGGTCCTAACACGCTGATCTGCGAATTCCCTGAGTTCTCATGCGACGCTTAAGTACCCTAGAGTGCTGAGGCGCCGATTCCTTTCGCTTACGTAGCCTCTTTGTTTTCAACGCAACTTTGAAAGTGACCTGAACTTTCCTATCTGCCCTAAAAACCTCCTGTGTGGCCTTCTCTATGTGATGCCGCCCTTCTGAAACTTCCACTGGCGCGTCGCTAGTTCTCGTAGAGCCTTCACAGGTTAAGCTACTAGCCTCCCTCGCAGGGCCATTTTTGGTCACCTCTCGCTGTTTCTAGTGACTATGTAAGTCGCTTTCAGCGTCCTTTCTCCCCTCATCATTCCCGCACCTCACTTGTACTGCGCTATCCTGAGGTCGTAAGCGGGTAAGATCCCTAACATCGTCGTCTCCAAAACAAAGGCCCTTTTCTTTAAGCAACATATCCGAGCGATCAGAGAACCCATACAGATAATACTCGGGCAGGTTTTGAGAGACGGCTGCCTCTGTCTGAGGAACTCCAAATGTCTCCTCGATCTCGTTGCGGGTAATAGGCAAACTGCTCTCCTTACTAAGCTGCCGTTCACGGGCACGCTCGCCTTGTAACTCCGCAGGCCGAACGTCTAATGGGCGCACAACGTCCTTTTTAGCTGCCGAGTTAAGGGGAACTTTACGCGGTTTTCATTTTTTCGCTCGCTCTCCCCGAAAGGGCTGCATAACACGCAACTTGTCGCCATTAGATTGAGACGAAAACGAAATTCTTGGCTCACGGCAACCAGTCGTTATATAGCCAGGCTCTTGACAACGGTAACAGATGACCGGTTTCCTAGTTTTAAAATACCTCTCCTTTACCACCTCTTTCACTGTGCTACCTGTTGCACATTTCTCTCCAAGTGGGGCATTAGCCGACGCGTTTCTGGTGCCAGTCTTGGCTTCCACATTTGCATTAAACTGCACCTGACTATGCCTACCCACCTTCAATCCGAATCGGACGCGCTCTTGCTCCGATCCTCTTCGTTGCAGTGGCTGATCTCTGTTTATATTTTTGCGTCTACCGAGCTTGACTGATTACTAGTCACATTACTTCCGGTACGATTTATCTCTGCGATTAGTAAATCCAATATTTTGAGCTCTAGTTCTCTTTCTTTCGCTCTTTTAATCCTGCGGGCCTCTTCCTCAGCCTCTCTCAACTTCTGTATGAAATCCCAGGTCTCGGAATTTTCATCCTCCTCAGCTCCACACTCCCGAATTGTGCTCACAAGTTGCGGCTGTCTAAGGCTTTCCCCGACTTCAATACCCAACGCTTCACAAAACAAAATCAACTCTGCTTTCTCTAATTTGCTCAGATCCATGGCCACTTTCGAACGAGGACTTTCCCAAACAAATTGTAGTGTGATAACCGCTTCACCACGCACGCTACACAAAAACAATATCTGCTGGTGTTGATAAAATCGCTGAGTTATCAAACCTGGCAGATTCTCAGCCGTCCACTACTGCGTTTCTTGCAGCCTGAGTCGCTTTAGGATGTTGAAGCTCATGATCCAACCAGTCAATAGCCTTGTTGGAGAATTGCTTGAAGCTCTTTGATCGCCGATCGAATGACCGGGTCTTAATAAACTTTCGGAAATGCTTTGTTTTTTTTTTATTTCCTTAACATTTTCATGCCTTCTTTGAATATCTACAGCTTACGGCTTTTACTGCACCTTTTACAGCACTTTCCTTTAAAATTATCGTGATGAATCCGTCCGAAGATAGTAATGATTCGTTCGCAGAATCTGCTCTATCTGAAGCAAAAACGGCATCCCGTATTCTGTTCAAAATGCTTACGCCAAAAGCATTGAGCACCTATTGCATAATATTCTGCGTCGTGATTATACTGGTAGGTGCCCAAACGTTGTTTTTTTTTTTTATTTTACATACATATTCAGCGGGCATGTGGATGGGAAAGTGGTCTAATGTCACTGCATATGACTCCTGATTGCAAATGGCTTGCACTGATATTATTACAGATTAACGATGGTCAGGTTTGATTCGTGGGGTTTAACGTCCCAAAATGACTCAGACTATGAAAAGCACCGTAGTGGAGGGCTCAGGAAATTTCGACCACTTGGGTTTCTTTAACGTGCACTGGCATCACACAGGACATGGGCGCCTTGCTTTCCGCGTCCATCGAAAGGTTACGGCCGTGGCCGGGATTCGATCTCGCAATCTTGGGCCCAGCAGTCCATCACCCACCACTGCACTACCGCGGCGTGGTAAAGAAATCAATGAGTGCCGAGCTATGTGTTTTGGCACGTGTCGCCATGCTTGCCAATATTGTACAAAATTCGGTTCCGCAGTCCTTGAAAGTAATGCCTGAGTAGACAAACAATTTCATAGATTATATTAAAATCCCTTCCGAGAATTAAAGTTCGCATATTTTCATTAACATAATTCTGTAGGCTTTCAAGGCGCTTAGTAAATCTACTGATATTTGAATTAGGTGGTCGATACAAAACAGCGAACACCTGGTTCGCAAATGTTAGCGTCGGACATTTTAGCAAGACTAGGTGTTTACAAATTGAAATTACACAAACTTTTTAGCGTTCCACACATCGCGGATATGTAAGATGCTTGACCCTTCAACCTTTCGCGCATTTTTTATCCCCACGAACTGCCCTTTTTTACCTTTCTTTCTTTTCAGCGACAGTCTTTGCCAAGCAACCATTCAAAGCTGAACACAGGTGCTGCATGGTGTATGTATATTGGAGCATTTGTCTTTTGGCCAATGTCTTTTTTGTGCCTAGATCAGTCGCCAGAACAAACTGGCATTGCGTGCGCCGCCACTGGCCTGTGATGTGAAGTCAGTTTCATGGCTGAACTTCAGGATGAGCCATTGTCTTTTGATGAGGCGCCCAAGATGCCCTTCAGAGCAACCGGAGCGACATTTGCAGCCTACATCGTTTTATAGTCTGTGTTTGCGATAAGGTGAAGCTGAACATCAATAAAAGCAAGGAACGAGCCCATTGCCCTAGCAAAGACGTTTCGCGCCAAGAATTTGTTCCGCAGCACACCACTGCGCACTCTCAGCGAGTCTGCTGATGAATGCTCATAATTTCGCAGCAGTGATTGCGCGCTGCGGAAACGTGACGAATTTGCCAGACAAGTGCCTTTCGCGGGAGTAAGCAAGTGTTAGTTTCGTCACTCAGACGATTACAAGTCAGGCTCGTCGTTTTCTTGTCTTGGCAAGAAAGGTTGATGGCACTGCCGTGCGACAAAAGGGAGGTTGGAGTGCCGCTGAAATAAACTTCAGCCAGGCGGCACATTCTCATCTCGCAATTAGGCTCCCGGCGCCCTCACACTCTTAGTGGAACCCTCAGACTTGGCCTCCACGACTGCGAAATCTCCTTGGTATCCCCTAAGCATCTTCAAGTACTCGTCCCGCTGCTGGATCAAATGCTGGATGTCGTTTCGCAGAGAGGCCTCAGTTGACTTCCACTCTGACAGCTTAGCGAACCGTTGCTGCTCAGCCTCATTCGCCTTCTCTTGGAGCGCCTGGTTCTGCGAGGTGCACTGCAAGAACAAGTCCTTGACCTTCTCGAAGTTGGAATCATTGAGAATATCGGAGACTTTGGCCTTGGTCACCTCCGAGATTACGAACTTCGTGCGCTCGCGGGCCAACTTCTGAGCGCCCAGAATAGGCAGGCTCTTTAAGCGCTGCACCTCGGCCGCCTCTATCTTGACAACAGGCAATCAAGTGCGAAATACACGCACGTGCTGCTTGTGCATATTTGTCACCTTCTTCTCGAGGTCTTTTTCTCGGTGAGCAAGACCTGCAACTTTTCTTTGCAGGCAGCCTTCTCGGCCTCCATGCGGTGGATGATGGCATGCAGCTCGCTCACTACCGTGTGGTGCTTGCTTAGTTCGACCTCGATTTCGCTCATCCGCGCCCGCAGTTCCTACTCCGGCACATTGTGTGCCTCCCTGCGACTGCTGACCACCTGCGCCAAGAGTGAGTACATTGTGTGTTACATCTTGAGGGCGCGCTCTGTGATTCATGCCACCCTTGTTGATGACTTCTAGCCGATCCAGTAGCTCCCCTAGCAAAAAAATCCAATAGAAAACTAATAGCCTATCAGATTATTGATATTGGTTTTATATGTCTGCCAGAGTATTGGTCTTATGGGTATCCTAGCCTATTGGTTTTACAGGTCTGCTGGAGTATTGGTTCTATAGGTCAATTGTTTACTGGTCGTATAGGTTATGGTTTTATCGGTCCTATGGCATCTGGTAAAACTGATAGGTCTGTAATGCTAGTACATCCATAGCTGTCAATAATCTGATAGACCTACAAAACCAGTAGGCTTCCTATTGGTTTTGTAGGCCCTATGGAATATTGGTCTCATCGAGTAGCTGCGGGTGTTTACCTCTCCGGACACCTGAAAGGAGAGGGCAGCTATGTTACATTTTCTAGGGATGAGTTACGCAGCAGGTGCATGTATACACATTTTAATCCAACATGGCAGCGGCAACGCATACTGGCACATAATCCAAACATTGACTGCATCCAGGTAGCCCTCGATTCCAAGATTGCGGTTTTCGGCCCGATGATGTCTCTCGAATACTAAGGTACCTGAAAGAAATAAAAATTTGCGTTACAGCTTGAAAAATAAGCGATTTCAAGAGCGCGACACCACCACGACTTCAAAAAATCGGTCCACACATATACTGCATATACCGGCAACCGCGATTGCGCGCGTATTCATGCGGAGGCAGTTAGGAAAGGCGCCGCCATTATTGAACGCCGAGGTAGCTGCTGAACCAACATTCCGCCTTGCGCCTCACCACAGGTTCTGCCACTTGAACACAGTGCGCACAATATTCGAAAACAGATTAACGCTAAAAAGTTCCATCAATACTTTCAAGAAATCGTACCGACAACTTTCAAACTCGACGCTGCGTTATATCACACCGCGCGATTCAAATTCCTTTGTTGGCGCGCAGGCAACGACATTCTGCAATGCAAAGCCACATCATACACTGACAAAGTATAAACGTCAGCCCAAAGTTGCAAGTGATGCACACGCACCTGATCAAAAGCTGAACGTGCGCTGGAACGTTGATATCCTCGAGAAGCACCCCGAAAAACGGCAAAACTTATAAACACAGGGAACCGACCGAACTGCGGCCAGCCCGATCAGCGATCGCGCCAGCGCCAATCCCTCTACGGAGCTGCGCATGCGCGCCCAGAGGAGAGGTGGAAAGGAGAATGAGAGAGGCCAGCACGGGAACGCTTGCGCGGGAGTAGGAGTGAGAGAAAGGAAACCTACCTCTCCGCTGCGAAGCACCGCCGGCATCGCGCTACCGCGTCGGCAGCTCGAGCCGTACTCGTCGAGTGCTCGATGTCGACTCCTTTCGCTTCGGCGGCGGTTGCAGTTGCTTGGACGCGCGCCTCTCAATCCATTTCACCGCCCTGCTCTGCACATGTAGGTAATTGTGACTAAGCTGGGCCCCGACAGAACCGTGCTATATCCGCGTGCTTTCCCATCTCCATTCAGTGATCCAGTAGCAACAGCGTCGCGCGTCTTGCGGCTCCAACCGTACGTAGTTTGTTGAGACCGCGCGCAGAATTAGGTGAGAATATTTTGTGTTGCGGCGTTCTCAATTGTTATTGCGGCTAATATTGTACGTTACGCAAACACTCAATAAACGGGATGAATGCGTGAGTTTTGGGGATGTGTCCGAGATGGAAAAGGAAACAATGACAAAGACCTAAAATCTCCAACGTACTGATCCTGCATGCAAGACCCATAAACAAAGGCATACTGATGTATCAGACACATGAACCAATATGTAGTGGTCTATAAGACAAGCATGTATCAGCCTATAAGATGTATGGGCTTCTGCACTGGTCTGATACTTTTCTTATACAACCCACAGATAAACCTATGAAACCAATACTATTGCCTATAGGACAAATATGTACCAGTCTATAAATTTATGAGTTTCTGAATAAGTCTCATAGAAATGCAGATAAAACACATAGAATCCTACAGAACCAATACCGATTCTTATAGAACCAATACCACTCCCTATTGGTCTTTTTTGCTAGGGTCGTCCTTGGGAGCTAGTCTGGACTCTTCCCAGGCGGCGCTGTAGATTATAATTGAAGTCCGGAGTCCTGTTTTTCGTTCTGCAAGACAGCGGAGAGGGTCTCGCTGTTTGACGAGATACGTAGAAGCGCTGGCGACGACATCCTCACCGTGCTCGCCACCGTCGACAACTGCACATTTGCGCTTTCCACGGGCGCACACCATCGGTATCAAAGTCTTGACCTTTGGCCGCAAAAGACTCAAATTATATTTGACTTGGCTCCACCGGAGGTCACACGAGAATCAGTACCACACGCGCACGCTGCTTCGGAAGCTGGTGTTAGGGGATAAAGCAGCCGGTTGTTGTTGTTCTCCTCTAATTGGGTGGCACATACCCACACAGCGAAATCGGCCAAGAATTGGGGTGCAGAGATATTAGATTTTGAGATGTATAACTACATCGCATAAAAATAAATAAAAATAATTGCTAAGTAATTGAGAAGCAAATGTAAATATGAAAAACCAAAATAAAAAAGGGTAATTACTAACGCACGCAGTAGGAGAACACTAAGATTTATATGTACAGAATAAAAAATCAAAGCCGATTAGCGAGCAAAGCCTCTTAAAAAGTTTCGAATGTCGTTAAAAATAGATCTGTGGCTGAAACCAAGCAGGGTGGCACCGAACGATAATAAAATCTGGCTGCTCAAATTAAGACCCAGCTGTTGTAACGGGTTCTCCAATTACCGTTTTCTCATCGTGGAAAAACTGCGGCAAAATAGCAAGAAATGATCTATTGTTCCCGGTTCCCCGCAAAATGCGCCGACGGGAGAAAGCGCCAAACCAGATCTGTGCATATAGGAATTTAGGGGCGGAATACTACAGCGTAGCCTGGTTAGTGAGACCTCAGTTTGCTTTGATTGACATGATTTCCTATTCCAGGAATACTTGAGATGCAGGTAGTCGTCCGATGATAAAACAGATCCAGACAGCGTGCTTAATAAGGAACGCCTACGAAATCGTGCTGCTGTTATGTACGCTGTTGCCGGGAGGATGGGCAATACAGGGCCATTCCGAGATTCTTTAGCTAGTCTATCAGCAACCTCATTGGCTGTCACATTACTGTGGGCTCCTATGAGTGTTTTCTTCGTCTTCAGAAGAACATTACTGTCCAACGTGGCGCTCCGGCACACTTCTAATACTTTCACTTTAGGCTCTAGAACCTGTTCAGCAGATGGATAAAAAATCCATTATGAAAATGTGGGATAATGCCTTATATGGAATGCTAAACGCAGCGAGATACCTTATGTGAGAGCCCTTGATAATTTCTTCGAACATCTCAGACGGTCTACCAAGGTGTCATGGCGCGTGTCACTTAAGTAACAGAGTGCACAGTTTTCAACAAATGTTCGCAGGTCGTTAATGAGAGCCAGAAACGGCTGCCATAATTTATCCTGTATTCTATAGGCGCCCTGCATCTGCCAAGCGCCACTACTACCGGTTTCCGTGATTAGTGGAACGCCATCATGCTGTCGTACTTTCGTTCACAGGTGGATGTGTAGCAGTCGGCAACTCGGACGCTTTGCAATGGAGTTAAAAATTAATAGCCCCTCTAAAGTTTTGAGGGGCTTTCTGAAGCTACGAAGCGTTAATGTTCTCTCATCGCGTTGCGAAGTTGAAAGCGACTCATGAACCGTGGCAAAAATTGCGAGACGCTGCACTGTTCCTACCGTACACTCCGATAGCGAGTCTGCCAGGCACATTTTGTTGCCCCGAAGCAGGCGTTGCCGGCAGAAGCAGCCCATCCCTACATTGGTTTATCCGAAATCCCGCATTATAAGCAATAGTTTATGGCCATATGATTTACGATGGTTTTTTTCTGGCTTTCCCAGATGCGGTAAGTTTATCGCAGTTCGCCCTTTTAAAATTTTGCTGGGCGATGCACTGTCAAAAGCAAAATGCGGGATTTGTAGGGTGAGGCCGGGTCAGCGGCCCAACCCCGCTTGCAAAATGTAGTGTGCCTTGACCTCTGGATATCGGCGCGTACGGCAACAGTAGCGCCGCGTTTCGCAAGTTGTTAGCTGCACTCATGAGTCACACATAACGCGCAGGCGCCGTGCTAATCCGATTTCTTTTTTACTGAAAAAAACTGTATGTGAGCTGTACAATAAAGTGCGAGAGTGAATGAGAATGTATAAGAATATGTGAGTTCTTGGGAGATTAAACGTGGATTTATGAGAGCACGTAGAGCCACTGTGCAGGAACGCATGAGATTGTACAAGTCCTTGTGAGTTTGAATGAGCCCATGAGCGAGCTCACAGAAGCACGCACAGCCACTGTGCAAGATTGAATGAGAATGAGCTGGTCACGTATTTGTGCGAGCTTGTAGAAGCACATGGAGCCAGTGCGTCAACAGATGCTCTAAGAGAGCATGCAAACTACATGGCCATGTACATGCTTGCTTGCTAAAAAATTAGTCGTTGAGACTGTGTAGGTCCTTTCAATATGAAAGAGGTCAAAGTTAGAGCTTTCATATAATGATTACTTCATGATTATTTGCGACAGGTACACTTTTTCATATTTCACAATTTTGGTCTTGGCTTGCAGCACATTTTCAACATTAGTAGAAAAGTGCTTGTTTCCTTTCATTATGCAGAAATCTTTATATGACAACATGCAGCTGAGCAACAACTACTCGACATATCAAGCTCACTGTAAAACAATGTCAAAAGCGAGATACTTCAACTAGATCTAATAACATCATTTGCTTTTCTTTCAACCATTCGTTTCTGAAAGTTGGACGGAGCCATAGATGCACGACAAAGGCTGTGTGCACAACATTGAGTGTTGCCTGCCAAGAACACGGTCAAACTGGCGATAAAGATCTCCCTTACATTGTATTTTGCATATGAATGGAGGCAACTCACTATAACTGCACAGTATTACCACCATTAGGCATCATAAGTTTGTATGAAGAGCTGGCTTGGAGTTTCATCTGTAGAAGGAAAAGTAAATGTGATAGCAGAAATGTGAAAGCCAACTGCAGTACCAAACTTCACGAGCTCATATTCACTTGTAAAGACCACAGAAAGACAATTCTCAAACGACTGAACAGCACTAACAGATGGGATGGGAGAGAAGATGACAACAATTCTGCCTCTTTATCTCCCTTACTATCTTAGAGCACTGTTCACTCAATCGACTCATTATAACCAACCAGCCTGACTCTCTTTTTCAGCACAAGGATAGGCTGAGCAAAACAGCTCCTACAGCCTTTTGAGTTTTGACTTGCACATCTACACCTATATACACCATTTTTAAGTTTCCTGAGACTATAGCAAAAATTTGCTGAACTGCACTACTCTGAATTGAAGCTTTCTGCTGCGTAATGACACTTGCAAATGTTGTCCGTCTCAATGTCAAATAAAAAGAAAAAAAAGAAAGGATTGAATCGGTGATCTTAGACTAATGAAGAGATACACAAATCCTAGTACTTTATGAGAGGTGATACCAACAGTATGTGTTGCATCTTGAAGCTATGCACACTATACACATATATGATGAATCATCATATTGCAAGGAAATGTATTTTAGATGGCATATTTTTCAGTGTAACTGTAGGCTGCGTCACGCGAGATGCATTGAGGAAAGCTGCACGTGCAACTCCACGAATATATGTTGTGCAATTTCCACCAGCAGTGCATAATCATTATGCTGCATGGAAAGAGCAGCTTGATTGCTTTAGCTTCTTTACTGTATGCTGTAGGCCGCAGAGATAAGTTGAAATATTTGTATGGTCAGTTTCTTAATTGAAGTAAAGAGCATGCAAACACCCCACACTGCCTTCACTTGAAGCTTGACCGGTAAGCTATTTTTGCATATCGCATATCTTTCCTGATTGAGAATTCAGGCTTTCACCCCACTGTCCTTGCTTTTGCTATAAGCTACAGGCATTAAAAAATTTCGTAACCATTTAAGAGTTAAACACTGAAGTAGTGAGGCACATATCACACAAGAAATGATCGCTCTCAGGTGACCAGTTGGAGCTGACAGCCATAGATGTGGCGCCCATAAAGGAACAGCAGGCGAGCCGAATTGGGCTCGCCCACTGTTTTTTATGAGTGAGCACAATTCAGCATCTTCTGTTTCCAAACAAATCACTTGATCTGTAAAACGCCGTATAGTCTTTCAATATTAACAAACAAACAATTGCCACTGTAACTGTTTATGAACAGGAGTTTTCGCAAGGAACTTGGCAATGAATTTGGGCCAAAGCTCCGATTCGCCGAACCACAGACCGCGGTCAACCTAACGTCCATGACAAGCAAAGCACGCAGTTAGTTTGTCCAGCATCGCGAGAAAAGAAGCGAAACTCACGGTGGTCTTTCGCTAGCACTGCTAATTTTTGAATGTACAAACTACAGGCGCGTATACACGACAAACATGCAGCGTTAGCGCGTAGACGCCCGACATCGTGCTTGCCACTGTTCGGCGAGCAGCAAAGTCGTTAGGTCAGCGACTTCCGAAACCGAAACAAGTCGAAACCAGACGAGGCAGCCGAAGCGGATCGAAGTGCTAGCCGTAGCCATTATGAGTTGGTGCAGCAGGACTTTTTGACGGGTTAGTTGGTACATGATCTTGATTCTTATAGCGCTGACGAAACACCACAGGAAGAAAGACACAAAAGGACAGAAGCTTCTGTCTATTTGTGTCTTTCTTCCTGTGGTGTTTCGTCAGCGCTATAAGAATAAAAAAAAAGTATGAGTTGGTGGCGTCGCGCCTTTTTCTTTTGTGTGCTGTTGGGGCGCCTTGCTGCTGGCGGCTTCATTATTTCGAGATATACGAGGCACAGAGCGCAACAAAATAGCTCGTGCGATGTGCAGAAGCGTGGTAAGGGGTGCATACCTGTGCAAAAAGTGTGCTCGCGTGCCCGACAGGTAGTGCGTTTCCTTTGTGCGCTCTCACTGCAAACACTACGCTGACGACGGGACTATTGGAGGGCGGCCACCACCCGGCATACATTTGACATCTCGGAGGTAAGTTAATTTCCATCTTCCCTGTACATTCTCCTAAAAACTTTGCGCAGAACTGATGATGCATGCCAACACAGCGCTAGTTCGTAAACATCAAGACGCGCATGTCATTATAACATACGGTAGTTTGCTTTTGACGAGGGAAGGGTGAATGCATTTGCAGTGTCTAGGAAAAGAGACAGTTAGTGCCAGGGGCTGCACGCTCAGAATAGAATATGCCGTACAAATCATCACTCGTAAGACCATTGCGGGGTGCACGATGCTGGCGCCTACTGCAATTCAGCCTTCGGCAAGAATTTAGAATGGGCCAGTTCCAAGTGCCTCGACCCGGGCCTTATGTTGCGCTGCAGTTCAAGACCCGGCGCTTGTGCAGTTGCAACTACACAGATTGAATAAGCGGTAAAACCTACCTGCGTTACAACAGGGCTAGATCATTATTCTTATGTTCCATAAATATTGCGGATTACGAGATATGGAGCCGGCGAACATGCGACGGCAGTATGATTCAGCAGCAATCGTACTTAAACTCCATTGTTGAGCCTTGGGTAGTAGAAGGGAAAAAAAAAAGTTTTCAGCTATTTTGAATTTTTTCGCCTGTATTGGGCTTGATATTTTCTTTTTCATACTTTGGTCGTGACTGAAGTAATCCCCAAAAACTACTAAGCGCATATAAATGACAGACACCAAACTCAGACCTTCAGTCCAGAAATGTCAGTAAGGTGTAAAGGTAATTATGCATTCAACAGTACCAATAGTATTGATTTTCTTGTTTAATTATTTACAAATGAAGCGAAAAAAAATCTGACTTAGTGCTGAGATGCCCCATTGGCATCTTCTCTAATATGAAATGTGAATCAAAATGTGCAGTTTTTCCATACTCAGTATACCACTGATTCATCACAGATGTGAGAATATGAAATTCATGCAAGTTTCAAAATGAAGAGTGCATGCAGAATTCCAAGCAAAACAAGCCTTTGCTTAAAGTATCATTCAGTTGTGGTGTTTT
Organism: Amblyomma maculatum; assembly: GCF_055883805.1. Taxonomy (NCBI): domain Eukaryota; kingdom Metazoa; phylum Arthropoda; class Arachnida; order Ixodida; family Ixodidae; genus Amblyomma; species Amblyomma maculatum. The sequence continues at coordinate 43,784,842 of NC_139344.1, forward strand.
TGTTTAAATTTATGCATGTTTTGGAGAAGCAACGGTAGATGTTGATATGGAATTAGTGTTGTGTTTGGATCTAGATTATGAATGGCTACCACATTTATGAATTGCTTGGTTGCCACATGCACTTCCAGACATTGTTTGAACAGTCACATCACATTCTGCATTTGGCTTCTTTTTACTTTTTTGCATGGAACTGTTTCCACTTTAGAGTGTGTAGCCTTTCACAATTCATAATTGATCGGGTGAGCATGTTTTGGCATGATAAAAGGTTTGGAAGTTCGAGAGCATTGGCCCTTCATGATGCCTAAGGGGCAGACTGCTTACTGCACTGGTACCACTATCTTCGTAGATTCCTAGATATCACTCATATTTCTATACAGAATGCATGTTTTCAGAAATCCATATTTCTTGTCCGACTCTGCACATTCTTCAGTTGACATAATGGGAGCTAGGGACGAACTTTTGCCTTTCTTGGTGCACTGCTCCTATTTCGTTTAAAGAGCCGCCACATTTTCTGTAACCCGAGTTGGGGTGCAAACACTGCATGCTCATAGGGTGGTCAGGGAGCAAACTTGGTGGCACTGTGAAGGCCATGAACAGTATGCTGATGATAGGCTGCCTTTAGACTGACTGGCTTGCATTTCTCGGTGTGTTTTGTATGTGCGAGGGTTCCATAAGCTGCCACATATATTGCTTTGATTTGATGTTGAGGTGACTGGCATGATTAAAAAGTCAATGTGATGATCGAAGTCTTCAGAACATTCAGAACATGCTAGGATTGTACTCCTGGCTTAAGTTGCAGACATTGTTTGCTGGTTATACCTTTGAGAGGAAATCTAGTAGATAAAGCTATGGGCAGAGTGCTTGCTTGGTATTCCAACCTAACCACCCAAACGTTACTGTTTACTGGAAACAGATTGTTCAAGCTTCCAGCCTTCCACTTGTTTACTCGTACATTGCAGTGAAGTGCATTTACGCCTTGGCACATGGCAGGCTCAGGGGCTCGTTCATCGCCACTGTACTAGGTTAGACCTCCAGTTGACTCGAAATGCCTTTTGCCATTGCCATGAAATAGTGTTTAAACGGAGGTTCGATGACAGAAATACTGTTTGCTCTCTCAGTAGGTAAAGAAGAGTTAGCATAACATTTCTTTCGAGCTACATTACCTGGCATCTCTAGATGCGTGTTGTGCCTGCTATGGGCACTGAGTTCTTAGTGTGAGATCAGAGGTTCCTGCAGAATCGCAGACTTTTATAATGCTACTTAAATTATGAGCAGATCGAGGTGATAGATGACAAGACTTTACTAATGGTCAATTGCAATCACAGGGTTTAGTGACTTACAGAACATTATTTTCTGCTCTTTTTGGAGTAACTGTATTCCAAATGCAGATCCGGAACGCAGGTCCCATCTTCCTAATCCAGATGGGGAGCGATTGTTGAGCCAAGATCGGTCCCTGGAGCAGTGGATTGCTCTTCCGAAATCAACAGAACCGGCTAGAGGTTTGCTTGAGTATTTGTTCAGCTGCACCTTCTATTTCCAGTAGCATGCTCTGCTGTGCTGACTGTGCCCTCCGTGCTCCATAATAGATGATCATTACTTGCCACTGCTATGAATGCAAATTGCTGTCATGAACTAGTGCTTACTCTTGAGGACAGCAAGTCTAAGAGTAGCAGTATTATGCAATAATCTTTTTTAAAGACCTCAGCTCGGAGTGTGACTAGAAGATTTTGTGCGGAAATCATCTTTATGTGCTATTCATGATCTTAAAGCCATTCCTGAACTCTGAAACAGTGAAAATGGTGAACTGCGACTTGCTTTTATTTGAGAATAGTGCCAAAGAAATCTTACCCTGCTTGCCCGCACTCGGCTATACGAAAGAATGGCATAAACTGTTGATGTCAATGCCATCCCAAGAAGCAGCGGGAGAAATGCAGACCTATTACAGGTTTAAAAACAGCTGGCATGTGTAGACGAAGCACGGGCTAGCACACAGAATAACAGGCAATTCTTCTGTCAGTTCATGGGCACCACCTACTTGCGCTGGCATGAGTTCCAAACGCAATCGGGACACAATCTGTACTGGATGCAGGTGCTCTTTTGCGGAGCAGGCAGACCACTTCACTTCTGGGATTGTAATTCACTGTATGTGCAGAGGAAAAGCAGGTGAACGTGTCTCTGCTGGCATATGTCGCATTGCCTGCTGTCATCCTTTTTACTTTCAATATGTGCTAATGACAGGAATGCTCATAGCACAAGTAGAGTGAAGACACTGATCTGCGTCATTATGGAAATGCTGAGATGTTAGCATGGGCAAACATCTCTTTGCATCACCGCGAAGCTTGCTAAGGCTCAGTTCAATGTACGAGCAAGCTAATACAATGCGGGCATATGTCAGACAGCTCTTTAGCTATGGGCCTACGCAACTGCTGCCATACCTTTAATGAGAACTCTTGACTAAAAAGGCAACATTTTACAAAAAGCAAAGTAAATGATAAGAATGACTTTTTTTTTTTCATTTAACAAAGCTGGTGGTCACAGTGAAGAACTCATGCCACGATTGTTAATATGCCTCTACTGCCCCATTTGTAAAGCAAGCATATTGAAATTCTCGAATGAGCATGGTTACAGTCGTGAGCAGCTCTGTTAGATGTATGTCCATAAGGGTGGCATATTGTTTCATTGTTCAAAAGTACTCTAAACAATAGGTGGTTTGGAACTTAAAGGAGAAAGAACAGAGAAGCTGGCTGTAGAGGCAGAAATACTGCAAATGGCGGGTGGTGGACAGGTGCCAAGCTGTCGTGATCTGCACTTTGCAAGGAGCTTCGTGCTACTCATTAGCCGCAGCTTGGCCATACCCAGCTTATATAGGCTGGGCTTGTACAAAACATGCCTGCAAATGTAACCCTCTTCAAGGCTGCCTGCACCCTACTGTGGTGGTTTCAGTGTTTAGGGCATTTGACTAGTGAGCTGGGTGACGCGGGCTCGGTCCGAGCCGGGGTGGTTACATTTCGGTGGTAGCAAAACGCTAAGTCCCCATGTGCTGTACAGTGTCAGTGCACATTGAAGAAGTGCAGATAGTCAAAATTATCCAGAGCTACCTACTATTGCTGACCCTCATTGTCTAAGTTTCTTTGGCATGTTGAACCCTGTCATCAAATCAAGGTTGCCTACTGTTAGCGTTAGTAGATGACCTTCGTAATGCCACAAAGTCTGCCCCTCACCACTCTCCGAAATTTCGATGTTTGCAACTCAACTCAGGTTACTTACAGTTTGATGACCCCTTTTTCTGAAACACTAGCAGTTGACGAACTCACTCCCATGCAGTGAACTCTGAGAAAAGTGCTGATTTGGTCATAAACATTTTTTTTTCATGAGAATTTGGTCAGTCATATGACCATTGAAAAGTCATCTGTTGATATGTTCATGTGACAAGCTAGGTAGCTTTATAGATGGCTTGGATATAATATCAGAAGTGCTATGATGGTGAACTATGCTTAGTGTCTGCAGTACCTTCATGATGAATGTGGTGAATGCAGATGACATTTTGCTCCACTTTTATTTCACCAGTGGGTGCCTGGTGAGTTGTAAGTGCAAGCTATTGATAGTTTCACTTTCTTCATGCAGTTTACATAGCTGTGGAATCCTCACATTAGCAGAAGTATTATATTTATGGTTCACTAACTACTGTTTTTTTTTAATATAAAATAAGTAAATGCGCCGTCAGCAACCCTGGAGTGCAGCGTGCTATTCACCTGGACACCATAGATATTTTAATCATGCCATACCCCTTTGTTACTTTCAGTTTTCAGTTCTACAAGTCTTGATCATGGTAGCACATCACTATACTCGGGGATAACTGTGGCTATGCAGCTGAAGTTAGGCAGAAAGGAAGAGGCAACATACCTCTTTCCCCTTGCCATGTAGAGTGGGTTACTTCAGCCCTAGTGACCTTGCATTTACTCTCCAACTTCCTTCCTTCACTTCAGCCCAGTACACTCCTAGCCCAAATAGTGAGCAAACCACTCTTCACGGCAAGGGGACAGAAACTTTTCTCCTTTTCTTTCGTACCTAGACTCGGCTGCATAGCCCCAAAACATTGTCCCCATGTACAGCAAGATTCAATGCCACATTTCTTCTCAGTGTCAGAGCACCCTCTGCTTGCTTTGTACCACCCTTGCAGCAGCCCAGTGTTTTGTTTACCACAGAAAATCATGTCTGTGCAAGCTGTTTTGGCATGGAGAGCTGCATATCTGAGCCAACTTTCATGCTTTATGATGAGGCTCTCATTGATTGGCTTTAAGTTCCATGAAACGTGGTCATGTGTGTTGATTAGTGTCACATGAAGTAAAATTTCACTGATTAAATACAGTCATAAGGATGTAATTTGGGTGAGTTGGTAAGGTGTCATCTTGAAAGTAGCAGCACGAAAAAACAAGGACGTGAAAAGAAGCAAGCAGATGCTAACTCGCAACTAATGTTTATTGATGCAATTAAGAAATATATAATGCCAAGCAACACTGCAAACCGCTCAATCACCAATAAGCAGACAGAAAAACATGAATCACTAAAACTTCCGAACGGTTCCATTTGAGTAGATATAGGTAGAGGTCAACTTGGCTGTGCATTGTAAGAATGCACTAGTTGCTTTCAGTTTCTTTCTGCTGTGCACATTCTGGCTGTCATCCATTGCAAATCAGCTGGGAAATCATTGAAGCTAGACATATTTTACAACTAGGTAATGAATGTGTTAGTGAGCCATCCATCATGTTACCATGCAGTGAGTTCGGTTATCTAGATAGGGAACTGCTCTTAAATTTTAGTGATTCGTGTCTTGCTTTTTGCTTATCAGTGATTGAGTGGTTTCCGTTGTTGCTCGTCTTCTTTATATATTTCATGTGTGCTTCAATAAACATTAGTTGTAAGCTAGTGCCCGTATTGTCTCCTTTCATACCCTTGTTTTTTCTTGCTGCTTCTTTCAAGATAAAATACAATCTTTGCTACTTCGGTCATGAAATGAATTTTAATGAAGTTCCACATCTCTTAGAAAAGTAGTATTGTAGTTGCAGGCCAATTAAGGTGCTCGCTCGATGTAAAGCATAAAGGGAGGGCTTGTCTGATCTCGAACCTAGTGGGAACTGGTGGATTATGGATAGGCTGTTAAAATGCACTTGCAGTTAAAGTCAAGTAAATGCTTTTTTATTTGTAACTAGGGGCACTGTGATGCCTGACTTGCTCTTTTGCCAGGCTGGCGACGAGATGGAGTGAAAGGAGTTATTTCACTGTTGGTATGTCTCGGGTGATGTCAACATTGTTTCTTCTCTGGCATTGTAGGCAATCGCCCTTCAACTAATTGAATCCCAAAGTGAAATTTTGAATTAAAAAAATAATAATTTAAGATTATTTAGCAGGCAGAGGCAAATTTCATGCAGTGACCTGCACCAGCATGTCGTGCATCATTTCAAGAAAAAAAAAACAGTATTGCGGTGTTCCTACTCTGTGCCTTTATTTCTTGCTCACAAAGCCTCTGCATGTACGTGTTGCACCATATTACGTTTTCACTAATTTGTTGGGTCATGGTACTTTTTACCTTGCAGCAAGTTCCATGTGGCTTCGTAAGCAATGGCTCCTTCAAGCTCTATACCCTTTGCCGGAATTGTGCTGTGCTGTGGTGGGCAAGAAGCAGGACATTGATGTAAGTACTGAAGACATCTTTCAGTATGTGTAGTTTTTTATTTGCCTCACCCACTGCTGCATTTGTGACCCCTCATGTTTATTTTGACATTTAGGTTTCTTCAGTGTTTTCTTTGCTTGCTGCCGTTGCTTATTGGCTATGACATTTGGCTATTGAGTTTGAGAATGTGGAGTGGAATGGTGCCTATGGCCTGTTGATATAGGCAAAATGCAAATTTGCCTGCCCACATTTGGTGCCACTGCATAGCTTGAAGAACTTTTGTGGAAGAGGGCTCTGGAAATTAACCCAGAGCCCTCCTTCATGATGTCTCTCATAGCTCATGTTCAGCTTTAGAGTAATAAAAGGACATTGAGGACAAGCTGAAGCTGTCTTTTATTATAAATTACTGCATTCTATCCACTAAAGTGCTACTTACTGAAAATGCGAGCTTACTTTAAGATGGGAAAAGCCAGAAGTTTTGAAACAGATGTCATTACCAGCTGATTTCATAAGTTCTACATGATGCATCCATACTTTATTGGGCACAGGCCCCAGAGGCTGGGCTGGTAAGCCATTCCCTTCAATATGATGATCATGGAGTGTGGTTTACACAGGCCTTTGATATCATTGAGTACCCTTGGTTTTCAGGAACTATTTCAAGGAGCTTTGGAACTCCTGAAATTATTTGCTTCTTAAAATTCTCAAAAAAATTGCATGGTTTTTCTTTAAAAGCGAGCCTACATGAAAACTAAAAGTGCACTTCAGAGGGAACAATCGAAGAGAGCATGAGCCTATATAATACAAACCCAGTGACAGCCTGGCATGCGTCCAGACCATGGTTACAGGTGGCTCTCTTTTTCGCAGTTGCCATCTCTCTTGTCCCTATTTAATTTTTCATTTTTTCAGCATGTTTGTTTTTGTTTTCCTAAATTTCACACATTTATGCAAAACTGCTGTGAATAAATTTTTCGCAAATTGGAACTCCTTGAAGACCTTTCTGGAGGGTTATTTTTCTGGTCTTCCTGTCTTCAACTAGACCCGTTGATGGCCGCTTTCTTATAAATCAGCTCTGACAAATTTCCTCTGTAAAAGGCCCCCCTGCACTTTTTTGGTAGCTAAACTGAGTGCGAATATAATTTGTATGTAAAGTGAAAAGCGAAAACAGGGGAGTGTTATTGATAATACTATACCATATGTAATCATAGACCATGAATGAAGTATGGGGTTTTTCTGGCAGAATATTTCTGCAATGCTTCTCTGCTCAGCGCAAACCCCTTCACTGTGGCGGCCAAACCTGTTTTGGGGGCAGAAATAGGTGGCTGCCAGGAGACATTTCTTGTGACAATGACCACATCCATTACCTGCTCCACTCAGTAACAAAATTCATAACCCCCCCCCCCCCCCACTTCCGCCCTTCTGGTTTTCAATAGTGAAGGCATGCTCCTCGTCAGATTCATGCATAACATGAGGTCTGATACAGAAATATTCAGCATTGCACCCAACTTCTGCCCCAAAGGGAATTGGGAGGATATTTTTGCATGTCTTCAGTGCACAATCACGTGATACATCACTGACATAGCCTATGTGTTACGTACACATATCTTGTGGAGTTTGTATTCTTTTTTTCCTTGAGAGAGAAGCGCTGCTCAGTCAAAGAGCATGATGCAAGGGAATTTAGAGTGAGCGCCGATTCTGTGCGTTTGCTATCTTTTGCTTAGCTTTCATTCTTTTCTTCCGGTGGTTTAGTGGGGTTAGTGGTATTCGAGCAATGCAAGGACACGGAGTCAAGAGTCTGCTTCTTCACAGTGCGCTGCTGGGATTGTGCATTTGTTTTCCTCATTTTAATGAAAACATGCAAGGCTAGTGCATGAGTTACTTGCACACACGCACGCCACACACATGCTGTTTTGCAGTGGCAGAAAAGAAATAACTGTCAAGACTGAGAGCATCTTCTAAGGGCACATAAACGTTGGTGTTTGAAGTTAAGCTGTAAATTCATAAAAGATGTGGCTTAGCTCATGAACCAACAATTTTCCGGCACTATCGTTTCACACAACGGGTTTAACTTAAGGTACAAAGGTTGCCGATCGAGCCCTGTGCTCTAACGCGCTGCGCACAGAAGCAATCAAATCTTGAGCGATCCCTATACTGCTTCTCAGGTCAAAGCAACCCAAACCTCGTTGAAACAAAAGTGACGTGGCTATGTCACTCCTGCATTTCCTGCATCGGCTTTTTTTTCATTCTGCTGGGAGGGAGTGAGAAAAGGGTTGCCTGGTCTGTGCGGGAAGGACGCAAGGGTGCTGGGATGTTGGCCGTCCTTTAAAATGAGTGGCGGGTGGGAAGGGGGAGTGGAGGTAATGGGAGGGGAGTCTAGCTGTCCTGCGAGCTAAACGCACAGCAGTATGCATGCTTTCTTTTTTTTTTATTTAGCAGTGCGGAAAAAATGAATGAATCGAGAAGGGGGGAGGGGGGGGCAGGCTGGCCAACGCAGGCAGCACGGTTTCAAGTGAGTGATGGCTTGGAGCTGCCTCGGCAAAGCACAGAGCAGTGTGCATGCTTGCTTCTTTTTTTTTTTTTGTAGCACCGAAGGTTTGACTGCTTCTGTGTCCACACATGGGCCGGTTTTGTACCTTGAGTTAAGCCCCCCATGTGATACAAGCCTGAGTCGCTTTGGGGCGTTAAACCCCATAAAGCAAACCTTATGTGAAACATCTTGTATAATTCCATTGCTTAATCCAAACGTCAAAGTTTACGTGCCCTTTAGAAGATGCTCTGTCTTGACAGAATTACTTTTTTTTGCGCCACTACAAAACTGCATGTGTATGGGCACGTATGGGCATGCGTGTGTGCAAATAACTCTCACTCTGGTACTCAATATATATGCAGCCCCGCACACGGCAAGTACTCTTGCACATTTTTTTTAGACTGCAGAAAGCAAACGCACCATCCCGGCGACTTGCTGCGAAAAAACAGACTCACGACTCCAGAATCCCGCATCGCATTGCATACCAGCCGTTCCACCAAACTATCGGAAGAAGCAGAACGAAAACAAAAAATTGCAAACGCACAGAATCGGTGCGCACTACACTCCCGCGCATCGCGTCTTTTGACTGAGCAGCATGCCTCTGTAAAAAAAATCTAGGAGATATGTGTATGTGACATATAGGCTACATCACCCATGTGTCACGTGACTGTGCACCCAAGATGTGCAAAAATATTCTCCCACAAGGATTTTGCTATATAATATAGGTCACGCATTGAGTTTTGCAAAGGGTCCAAGTAGGTCATTGTGCTCCTACTTTCACCCTGGCCAATTCAAGGGGTGAGAGGCACTTAAGAGCACAATTACCTACAATAATCTATATGATCTCGAATGGGCCAGGTGCAGCAGACAGCTTGTGAGACTGAGTATAGTGACAGGAAATCTTCACTTCATAAGAATACATTTACTTCAACTCCACGTAGCCCTGAATGCCTGCTTTTCATTTATTGGCAGTTATGTGACCTTGAGGGCTCATAGACTGGCACTCAACTTGTAAACACTTGACATCTTATCATTTGCTCTCTCTGTGGGCTTTGTTCTGCGGGTTTACAAACTTTTTACTAAAGTGGATACAGTAAGTATGCACAGATCTGTTCTCTGAAGCATTGGCTGAGTGACAGCCCAGGTCAACCGTGGTTAACTTAGAACTTCTAGCACATTATTTTTTCTGGGTATGGCTTTGGCATCCCTCCTGACATCCCAGCTTCTGACACCAAGTATGCATAATCATGGTCTATCACTAACTCCAGTGCTGTAGTTGATCATCACATACTTCTGTGGGCTGCACATTTTAAGTTGTTGCTGTATATAAGCAGTGTTTCAGAACCTACTTAGTGCTGAGCTACGGTACAAATTTGAGGACTAATAGTAAGTTTGCTCTGCTTGGTGGCTTCCACAGACAAGGACACACTTGTGGGGAAGGCATGTTGCGTACATACCTGCAGCCAACCCTTCCGATTTTTTAGAAGACTTCAGATGTCTGACCAAACTTTCTGATTGCACGATCACTGCCCTAAATCTTCCGATAAGGGGCTTCTGCCTGCAAAGAATGGCTTTTTTTTTTTGCGGAACGAGCACCGAGGAATCAGCAGCCGCATTATAATTTCGAGCATCTCCATCAGAGGCTACACTAGCACCATCGGCATCATTGGCTAAGCAGGAAATCAATCAAAGCAGACTTTAGCCGAGCAAGAGTAGGTGTCGCTGGCTGTGAAAACAGTTGGTGTACTGCGTTTCTTGTAGGCAGCGATGCACAGCTAATGCAGCCACAGTAGATATAGATGCTGTGCTGGCTTCGCTTTCGATCTCAGCAAAGGGCAGCCACTCAGTGTACTTGAGGTTAAAGGCTTTGCCCAAATGTCATGTTATCTGATCCTTCTTATTGAGCTCAGCCGCATGCCTTATGTTACTAAGCTGCTCTATGCTCAGCAATGGCGTGATTGCTCTTTTTTCAGAACCAACGCAGCCAACGACGGTCACGGATGAAATTACGTGTAAAAGGGCTAGTTATGGTTTTGCATTAAAAAATTTAAACAGTGCTCCGATGGTACTGAGAGAAAACTGGTGGTGGGCATGCAGATCAGTTTTGCGTTGGCTATAGAGACGTAATGAGAACATTTGGTGGCGGCCTGCAGATATCTCGACGGACGCACACCTTTAGACATGCATTGCATGCTTGCTGCTGCATGTGTTTATGCTTAGGATGTTTAGATTAGGACGCATCAGACACTGCCTGAAAGTAGCAGCCGCCTCCCCCTTTTGTACACAGATGCTGCCTCCCCCCCCATTTTTGCAGTCTTCCCATTTTTGATCTTAGCAAGTACGTATAAAGGAAGCTGGGGCCACTAGTAGCGTGATTGAGCCTTGTGAACAATGTCAACATCTGTGCTACAGGCATCAATGGCTTGCTTGTCACATCAGGGTACTATGTACTCTTCGGACACACGGTGCTGTCAAAGCGGTTGGTTCACTTGTTATGTGGAGAGATATTCACGGTAGGCAGAAGGCATGGCTTTTTAAGTGCAGTGACCATTGTGGCTCCAAGCTTTGTTTGGAAACTGAAATCAGCGAGTTGAATTTGTTGGTTTGGGTGTATATGTAGCGAAGAAGCACGCATATTTTCTTCCCTCTCCCCTGAGCCCTGCAAGCTCAAAGATCAAGTGTAGCAGCAACTTCAAATCAAATGTTAATAAAAAATTTGGCCACTAAATTTCACAGCATTTCTCAATGCATATGTCATGTTCTACATGAACAATATCACAGCAGCAGCGACATTTTGCCTAACATTAAGCGTTTTCAGCTGTTTTTCACAGCTGCCTTTTCATGCAGCCCGGGAAACATGTTCTGTTAGCCTGTGAATATCGAGTTTGCTTCTGAATGTTCAGAGGACTTGACATTAGGACATGAGTGTTTTGCGTGTGGAATAGTTAATTCAAATTTTACCCTTGTGGCCGAATTCAAAAACATGTCTCCACTCGACGCTACCTCAGCTCCATAAAGTGCAGAAAACAGTCTTTTCTCTACTTAAGGTTCAGTTCAGATTCTTGAATGCTTTTCAGCATTTCCTCCAACTTACCCTTCAGAAATATTTCTCCACTCCAGACAGCACAAGTGGCATACGGGGCAAGACTAATGGCGAATTCGAGTGGGAGAGCAGGCGCCCTCGAGAGCACTTCGAAAGTGCTCTCAGACAAGCGGGTGCCCTCCAGTGGTAGAGCAGGAGTAGAATCACTGGCTTCCAATGGTAGAGGAGGAGGTCTTTTCCTTTGCTGAGAGCACCTGAATGCACTCCCGGCTGCTCCCTCATCTAAAGCGAGTGTAGAGGAAGTCACATGACATAAAGCGGTGTATCCGCACTATCTTTTTTCTTTTCTCGAGTCCGTGACGCTCTAAATGGCGGCTGCAAAGCATTGCTCAGGTTTGAGAGTCACTGCTGGCATCGAAAGGGCCAAAGGAGGCAGATCGCCACGCTGTGAGAACAAAGGCATGCAAAGCAGTTCTACATGGAGTGTTTGCTTCTCCTCGGGTTGCAACTGCTGCTACTGCGGGTAGGCGGAGAATGCTGGGGAGGGAAGTGCGGTCACAATGGTCGTGGGGTACTGCTCTCGACACGCAGAGAGCGTTCCCGTGGGAGGAAAATTACTGTACTTCTCTGTACTGCTCGGCACCTCTGCTCTGGTCCCCCCAACCGAATGGGCCATAAGGCCAAAATTTGGCCCGGAAAGTGCATGCCACTACGTGTAACATGCTCATTTTCTAATGTCAAGTCCTTGTGAACAGCATCCACAAGCTGCCTCAAGAGTCACTGGCTAGTAGGCTGTGGCGGCCGCTTTTCGATGGAGACTAAAAGCAAGGCGCCCATGTGCGGTGCGACATCAGTGCACGTTAAAGAACTCCAGGTGGTTGAAATTTCTGAAGTCCTCCACTACAGCATTTCTCATAGCCTGAGTCGCTTTTGGACGTTAAAAAAACAGTCACAGCCTAGTAAAATATGTTTTGCAGACTGCATGAACAAGGCAGCTGTGAAAAATGGCTGAAAACAACTCACATCTACCAACATTCACTGCCAGTGACATATGGCTCATGTAGAACAGGATTTAGGCATTGAGAACTGCTCGAACTGCTGTGAACTCTAGTGACCTAGTTGCATATTTGCCCTCTGAGTGCTCAGCGGCGAGCGTTGAGCACATGTGAGGTTCAAAGAAGCATGTTATAGCGCATGCACCCAAGCCAACAAATTTGTCTTTCCAGAAGCAAATGCCGCTTCTGTTTCCAAGCAAGCTAGGAGCTTTAATTTTAAGCGCACTTGTAAAGCCATGCCTTCCACCAACTGCAAATATCTCTCCACAGCTAAAGACAGAATTGACCCCCCCCCCCCTTCAGCACTGCATCTAGACATACAAGTATATTTGAGGCAATCAAAGCCATTGATGTGTGCAGCACAGGTGTTCCATGGCACAACTGCACCTCCGGTACCTCGCTGTCTTCCTATTTGCAATATGACATTCCCCACGATTGCACCACTGTCCACAGTGGTTCACAGAAACCACTGCACATGTTTCATTTGCTGTTAGCCATCAAATACTTTCTGCAACTTGGCACTCGGCGTGCTCTGAAATGTTGCTAAGGTATCTGGTGATGACTTGAAATGTGTTTACACCACAGTAGCGTAATGCGATGATCAACTACAGCATTGAAATCTGCAACTGACGATAGTTATCCATGCTCAACGTCAGCCGCAGAAACTTAGGAGGCTTTTCTTGGTCGTACTTGAAACGATGTTTCAGTATTTTCGAGTCAGATTGAGGTTCGCGGAGCCAATGCTTCAGAGAGTGGGTCTGTGAATCCTTATTGTATCCACTTTCATGAAAGGCTTGGTATGCAGTAGAACGAAGTCTGCAGAGTGTGTGAAAGCTGCGATGCCCCATGTTTGCAAGTGGAAGTCTAGGTGTCCCCGTAGTAGTGTCATTGCCACTTATAGATGCTCTGTTTTCTCATGCACTCGAGGAGCAATTCAAGTGGAGCTTCATTTCAAAAAAAAAAAAAAAAGGGGGGGGGGGGGGGGGCCTCGAGGACCGCTTGGAGTAAAGGTGTTAGTCAAGGCATGTTTGTGAATATCAGTTAAACTGATCCCTATGCACTGTTTCCACTGCCTCGGGTGGTTAGGGTATTTCTCGACCTTATTAGAAGGAAGGCTGAGGGGCCGTCATGAATCCTAACCAAGCTTTTAGTAAACTTGGGGAGAGTTGTGCCACTTCTACATGGCATTCTCGATCACCATTGAAAGATTCCATCATCTCACTAAGCTCTTGTACCCCGCTATTGCCATTGATAATTCGCTGCTGGGCTCAAGTAATACTCGTGCACTTTTGAAGATGTGTTATCAACTGTTTTTGTACAAGTTGCAATGATGATATACTTTCCATACTGTTCTGTGTGCAATTTTGTTTTTCTTCTATGATCATATATGTAGAATTGCATAATCTTTCATTTCAGGTTTGGTTTTATTCCTAGCCCTGTGTGCTAAGCCATATCCTAGAATGCACACTTCTATTTCTCAAAGTCCATTTAAATCTCCAGTTCTGCACTGCTCTGTTAACTCTAGTTATTGTAGCTTTCCATGAAGCAGTGCTCAGATGTCTTTGATTGATAGGATTTGGTTCAAAGACCCTTGAAATATCTGTTCGACTAAGGTATTAGATTGTGTGATGGACTGATGCTGAACGCCTGTATTCTTGTGTCGGTTCGTCATATTTCTGTAGTTCAGAATCGAAACTTTTTGAATTATAATCAATTAAAAATAGAGCACCTAATTACCCCTTTCTCAGAATGTTTTGTAAAGACAGCTGAATTTTCGGATTTTGGAATATAGTCCTGCTTTTTTTTTGCATTTTGCAGACGTCGCACAGTGAAAACCTGTATCCAAGCTCGAATCCAACAGGCCAAGAGCAGCTGAAGAAGGAAACCTGCATCCAAGCTCGAACCTGGTGGACCGAAAGCAGATGTTTTGTGACCACAGTGTATCAGCCAATAAAGCCAATCCAGGTGACCACATGTATCTTTTGAAAGCTTGCATTCTTTGCACTTGAGACTCATCTCATGGAGAGCATCATTTCTGCAAAACATTTTGTGTCATAACTGTAGCAGAAACTGATTGAGGCCTTGCACAAGGCCTAAAGCTGACATACTAGTATTATGCACAACACAAACATGAGGTGTGATGTAGGAGCCTTGCAACCATGCAGCGTATCACCATAGCATGGTAGCATTCCCATGCTAAGTGTCTCATCGTCTGAGATCAGACTAACATGAGGTGTGATGTAGGAGCCTTGCAACCATGCAGCGTATCACCATAGCATGGTAGCATTCCCATGCTGAATGTCTCATCGTCTGAGATCAGACTAATGTCTTGTACCTTCAGAGTGCACTCATTCCTTGCACTGCCCCGCCGGGGTGGCGCAGTGGTTACGGCGCTCGACTACTGTGCCCAAGGAAACGGGATCGAATCCCGGCCTCGGTGGCTGCGTTTCGTTGGAGGCGAAGCGGAGTGGCGTCCGTGTGCTGTACGATGTCAGTGCACGTTAAAGAACCCCAGGTGGTCGAAATTTCCGGAGGCCTCCACTACGGCGTCTCTCATAGCCTGAGTCGCTTTGGGACGTTAAGCCCCATAAACAAACATCATTCCTTGCACTAAAGGCCCCAATATAGTCCGACGTTTTCGACGCGACTGGCTAAGTCTGCGACGTTAGCCACGGCACGACGGCTACGACAGGCGCGTCAAAAAACTGCCGCTTTTACAGTCTGGCGCAGCTGGCGTGCCCGATGCCGCGGTGCGCATGCGCAGAAGACGCCCTCGAGGGCTGGTACGTTTTCGGGGTTCATTTTCGAGCAGACGACAGGGCACCTACAGGGACCTGGCTGCAGCCTATCAAGGCACTAATTACTGTTGTGATCAAGGCAATGACGCGATGTGTTTACTGCGAATGTTCAAATGGCACAAGGCATTTACAGCCAGCCGTGGAGACGTCCAGCCCAGCAACGGCCTGAGCCCGCGCCGCCGACGGCTACAGATGGAACGATGATTGTATACGTGCGTGTTTTACTGAAAACTAATCAAACATTAAGTATATGTACGATTACAGAGGAGTTAGAGATTACACAGTAATGAGGATCACTTTCTCGGCTGGCCGCAGTTCCTGTAGAATTCCATAAATTTCGCGAATTCCTATTTGCGCGTCGGCGACGTTGGGCCGCGTCGGCTCGCGCTCGCTACGTCGGACTATATTGGGGCCTTGAGTGCCCACATCCATGCACTCTGAATGTTGATAGCTATGCACAAATTTTGCCGCACACACACGGGTACAAAAGTCCTCACAGTGTGCACGCCTTCGCGCCGTGAGCACGTTGCACGTTCTCCCACCGTGCACACATCGCGCGTCTTCTCATCGCACATCCTCGTTCGTACATCTTCGTTCGTACATCCTCGTTCGCACATTCTCGTTCGCACATTCTCGCGCTGTGCGGGTCGATAACCACGCACAGATAACCACGCATAGCCTCGTACAACATTTTCTACCAGTCACGCGCCAATATTCCCACCTTGGCACGCAAAGTGAATCTTAAACTGGAGCAAGTTGAGTTCCAAAAGATGGATTCATTTGGTTTTTCATTCACGCTTTCGTAAAATACTGAATTCATCAGCTGAGCAAGCTGATCGCTCGAGATTGTTTAGCGTTATTAAATATTTCTCACTTTTAAACCGTGCTAAGGCGTTTATCGCGGTCAGATGTATACGTTCGATGAGCACATCAGGTGTCCATTCAGTAACATCCTCACAACGGGAAAAAACCTCTGAACAACAAACTGACCCTCACTGCTCTCAGTTACTGTCAAGGGGCCTTAGCTCTTATTGAGTGAAAAAGGAAAAGCGAAAATAATTATTCGCAATGCAAAAAAAGAGCTGTTTCCAAATGATATAGCTTTACCAAGATGGTCCTCTGCTTTATCATCTCCCTATAGATGTTCATAGTATGTTAGTTCCATCACGAAGACAAACTTTTACTAATGCCAAAAAAAAAAGCTTTTTCACATAGATTCGCTTTGTTGAAGTCACGGACGGGAAAATGGATATAAGAACAATGCGTGTCGTTGCAGATATATCGCTTCGCCATCCGTACGCACAGGCAAACATTTGTGTGTCTGCCTGTGCGTACTGAGTGAAGAACCGAGTGCCTGGAGAATGCTGTGCACAGAACAGCCCAGTCTCCCTTAATTAAACGCGGGCCTACAGCGAACACAGGATACGAGATAACTACCGCCCTATCGGCTGCGGCATTGTCCGCGGGCGGCCCTCTGGCGACTCTATGCCGGACCACGTTGTATCGGCAGGGTGTCTATCGAATCTGCACCGCTGCGAACTTTCGTTTAGTTTATTTAACGTCCCAAAGCGACTAAGGCTATGAGACATGTCGTAGTGGAGGGCTTCGAAACTTTTGACCCCCAGCAGTAAGTCATAATCGGGGATTCTCAAGAACCTACATCTGACTTTGGCTGCGGCCATAAAATGTTGATCGATAGGAGCATGAAATCGCTGCTGTGATAGTGCCGCCAAAAATAGACGTTCATTTGCAAACAACTCAGCACATTATAAAGCTTGACTTATCTGGGTTCTTACTTTTTGCAGTGCGTCTTTCAGTGCGGCGAATACTTTTATTTAATCCACGCTGGGGGTCAAGACGAGCATGGAGGTTAGTATGTGCGCTGCGTACGCTGGCCGCATATCCTGTAATACTGGAGGCACTCAAAGCTAATCCCCAAAGTGGAATTGGTGTGGTCATTCGAATCAGGACAGCTGTTAAATTGCAAACTAAATACTTTTTCAACTAGCCGTCGATATGAAAAGTACAGGGCGCAACTGTACAGCGTCAAATATGAAGAAACGTTCGCGCTTATAGTTGCCATTTCGAGAACTATATGACTGGGTTGGACTTCTGTTATTTTTTTCACAATTAAAAATGCAACTTCCGGTAATTTTTTCGAAGAGTATTGGTTGCCTCGTAAGATAAGCTGTTTATTGCCGCAGTCATGTGTGACCAAAGTCATTCGGAGCTCATTATTCGGAGCAGGTTAATTAATAATAGACACTGTTAGTGCTAAGAAGTATGTACGCAGAATGAATTGCGGTCGAGATTAAAAAAATATCGCAAGTGGGCGGATGTCTGATGACAGTCTCCGCTAGCCACTGCCAGATGCGGTCTTTTCCTTCGGGCAACCAAGTGCTGGTCGCGACCTTTGCGGTGCCAGGGGAAGGCGCTAGAGAATATTAAAATAAACACAAATACATAATTGAAACTCATTGTCAGATGTTCTCGGAGTTAAAAAAAATATCACGACTCGCAGGAAGGCTTTCGTGACGGGAAACAGCATCCATCGTGAACATCGTCTCGCTCGTCGTTTCCGGAACATCGTCTCACTCGTCTAATCTCTACTTTGCCTCCTCTTTCGAGGACGGTTCCCGCTCTTGTTCACTGCACGATGCTGAGGGCTCCTTCTCCGTGTTGCCCAGGCATGCTGTTTCGTCCAGCCTAAAAACCCAGCGCAGTCCTTGGCGTTGAGCGCCGAACCCCGCGGCTTTGTTTGCGCTGTTTTTTCTTGTAGGAGTTCTGCTGACAACGGATAACCGGCTCGGCTGGGATGACGAATGTGCAGCGTACCCGGATGTTTTTTTTTGTTTTTTATTTCAATATATTTATGCACCATTATCATTATTTAATAACTAATCATCGTTAATCATTATTTCGCATTAGGCTTTTGTGTTATTTAACAGAAATCGGCTAAGTCCGCCTGAGCCGGTGACTGGCGCCTACACCGGTGATGGGTAGAGTAGGCCGCCCTCGCCCGGCAGTTGTTTTCGGGAGCCCAGATTGGTCCCTCTGTCGGCGTTGGGGTGGTGAAAAGTCGCCTCCGCACGCAGGCCTCATCCTTCCAGACATCGTAGAGGCTCTCCTCGGCAGAAAAGTGGGCCCCATCCTGGAAATAGCCGATGAACACGAACGCAAACGAAAGTTTACTTTTAAGAACTAGGTTGCCATCTTATCTTTGGGTTGTCGAGTCAGGTCGAGGGAGATAAGCGAGGTACCACGTTATCTGTGTGTTGATGGCAGTAATGGAACTCGGTAGTCGCAGTAGCCAGATCATGAGACCTTTTCATGGCGCCCAGTGTCATTGTCCTAAACAAAGTCCATACACCGTGCGTAACCGAATAACCATTCAAAACACGCAATGATAATGAGCTTGTAAGGTACCAAAGTCACACCTGAAATCACAGTACTCTGCATGCTCAACCACCAGTCACATCGTTTCGCACCGCTGTTGCTATCCTAGCTAAGTTTATTTTCACTTTTGGTCAGGAGTAAATCCCTATAGCCACCTAACGCATAGTCGTGGTGGTGCACTGAAAAGGGCGCTGGACTATTATGCGCAAGGATGCGGAATCGAATTCGGGCCGCAGCGGCTTCTTTTCGATGGAGGCAAAAAGCAAAGTGCCCGTGTGCTGCGAGACCTCAGGGCACGTTAAGGATCCTCGGGTGGTCGAAATATCTGGAGCCTTCTACTACGGCGTCTCTCATAGCATGAGTTGCTCTAGGACATTAAACCCGAAAAGCCAAAACCAAACTAATAGCCACCTAACCATATCTTGCACGTCTGAGAATAATTACCCTTTCCAGTTGAAACGGAATGTCGCAAACTAAACTCGCAGTTCTATTATCACTTCTGTTTCAATTTAAACCGAAATATCCAATTTCTATTTATGCCAGAAATCGAAGAACAATTGCAAAGTCCATGCCTTATATATCCCTAGTTTCAATCAATATTAGTGACAGACAACGAAGATTTTATTATGCACATGTTTTAATTGTCGATCGACCTCCGATGTTACAAGTGGCCTGAGAGATACTGCCGCCTTCTTATTTGGTATAAATGTATCCCTGTTTCTCATCCTCTATATGATGAACTCTCCGTTTATTGCTCTCGCACCTTATCAGTTATTTTACTCTTGGGATTAAACCCTCAGTACAGTAGTTGTGTTTTATTATTATTACTGGTGAGCCACGACCTTGACCTTTGACCTACTTGCCACTGCCATCTCAGGATGATCACATGGGCGACCACTATTACCCGATGGGTTGTTAAATGTGATGATACCATATCCTGTCACAAATTTGGGAAGATCTGCTGACTCGGGCTGCTCCTCTGAAATGGCAGGGTTGACAGAAATCATTATTTCGGGGCCCTTGTATGACGAGTGAGTTACGTTGTTCCTAGGCCATGTCGTCGCGTTCCTACGGCCTGGTTAAAGAGGGCACGATCGCCTATGACTAGTAGCTTACGACTGAATGCTAACGTAACAAGATCGTGTGATCACTGTCTATAAAGAGGCTGTTGAGCATCTCTGCCCAAGTTGCAAATCAGTAGCCCCTCACGCCTTATAATTAATCTCGCAATGCTGCTTGACGATACCAGCTTTTGTAGGATACTTGAACAGTACCACTAATTTATTACACGTATCTTCCCAACTTACAGCACTGCAATTCACACCTGTCACGAAACACAGTCAACAGTGTGCTGACTCAGACGCTGCGTGGGGCCGCCTCCCGTCCGTGGCTCCCCATGTGAATCTTGGTGTGCATGAACTCTGCAAATAACTTAATCACTGATCTTTGAATTGTGACGCTGTTGTGTAATGCATAATCCTTATCGTACCGCTGTAAGCAACCATAATATGTGAAAGACCACCGGACATAGATATAAAGCCCTGCTCAATGACACCGCACTAAAGTGTCTGCATGACAAAGGGTAGCATATGTCTGACTCGGAATGCAAAATTCCCGAGTGTTTGATCCCACTTACTCACCCAACTCACGTGAGAAGCCTTAGTTGGCTGCCTGTGCCAAATTGGCTGTGTCCCGTGGTTGCGTGACGTTGCCCAACCCTGCAACCAATCAGTGCCTTGCGCTCTCTACTGCCAGGTACCAGTACCAAGGGTTTGATTTCTCACTCACAACGCTCACGCAGAAATTTCGAGAGCACAGCAACTGTAATGCTATCGCGTTAAATCTACACCGAATATCATGCACGATGTCTTTAGTCGACAGCGGTACAGCTCCTGGTTCAAAAATAATTATTAGAACGTATGCTAATTAGATACCGTCTTTGCGAAAAATAACAAGGCTGCAGGGCTTCTCAGATATTGACTCCGTAACGTACCCCAAGAAAACGAGAGCACCCTTAACAGCGAAAACCAAGGGGCCACCTTCTCACACAAGGTGCTTATAAATTAAGGGAAGGTATAAACGCTCCAATACAGCGTATGAAACAAAACTTCGCCGCTTGGTTATTAATAGCAACGACGGCACCTGGCATGTCCTGCCTACGTGGCTAGCACATCGACAAGGCACGTATAGGTTTGTTCGATCGAACACTCCCCTTCAATTACATCGAGCTAAAAATGTGTAGTCCAAAAGCGTACGCACCGTGATGGCAAACTTGGACTTTGCTTGCTGCCTGATTAGGCGGCTCATGGGGCTAGAAGAGTCTGCTGGCTTCCAAGTTGCCACCGGTCTCACTGACTTCAGTACGGCCAAGAAAGCCAGGGGCTAATATGGCTGACTGGTCACAGCTTGTCTCACTGGCTAGGAAGCGGCCTGTAACACATGGCGCCATGCTACAGGCTTCAGAATCGGAGATCAGCTTGAACGCTTTCTCAGGGCCAGCAATGACGACTTCTTTGCACTGCGCAAGGAGAAAAAATAGACCGACCCTACAGTTTTCCCCAACTGCGCCACTTACTGTGCATAAGGAACCCTGACATCCGGATACTCAACCCGCCGCAACAAAGTGAGCTTACAACCAAAAGTTGTTCATCACGCCTCAAAGGACGAAGCTCAAGACCGGCACTGCGGCATGAACTGACGAGGCACTCGGCTGTTGTGCCGGTGGCGTTATCATACAGTATCCCACCGTCAACAGGGTTGTGCCAAGGAGTTGGTTGCATAGCGCTCATCACCCGTTTCGTGAACGAGTGCTGCCAGCTCCCTAGACGGTAGCGATGGATCCGAGTCGGCACTAGTGAAATGAAGAAAAAGCTTTATACACTATTTACAGGCATTGACACAACGAGATCAGCTCTGCGGCAGAAAGTTGCGACGGTTTTCGCACAGCGACGGCCGGGGAGATTACGCCGCGTCCGCTTTCTGAGGCTCAGAGAGGGCGAACTGCTCGCAATGGATTCTAGTGACGAACTAACTATCGGAGTGTCGAGCACAAGCACTTCAGTCTCCGTAAACCGAGAATCCGTTGACACTGAAATGGTCTAATCTGACGGCAGCACTTTCGCAGGACCAATGGGAGAGCTTGCAGCGCTCTTGCCTCAAATATGCCGCGGAGCGGGAAGGGTTCTACTGCATGGGCCACGGCGCCGAGCTGTCTCGTTCCTCAGTTCATGTTGAAACACGCCGCTTCGCTCTCCTTGGCATGGCTCGCGTCCAGTGCACCATTGCTCTGCAGGAAAGCACCCGAATTTTGTGAAGGAGGTGTTCGCCGGAGGAGTTTGGTGCCCGGCTGAATTTCTGGGCGGCTGTTACCACGCCCAACACGGCAGAAGTTGGCAGCTTTTTAAAAACCCCGATCAATTTCTCGCTGGCATGACACCTCGTAAGTTCAGCGGTTTGCAGCCAAAACGTTTTATT
The DNA here is from genome assembly GCF_055883805.1 of Amblyomma maculatum. NCBI lineage: Eukaryota > Metazoa > Arthropoda > Arachnida > Ixodida > Ixodidae > Amblyomma > Amblyomma maculatum. The sequence goes on from NC_139344.1 coordinate 43,806,803, forward strand.
TCGCCTTCGTTTTCAGATTGTTGCAGGCAAGAAAAAATTCTTTAAAGGCACTAACTACTGCTTATGCGCGGAAATGCGAAAACATTCTCTCGCGCTACATCTGGCGTAACTTATGCTTGATGATCTCTCTAAGCACGCTCCATCCTCTCCTCCGCTTGAGCTGCGTGCCAAGAGACAGACACGCGCATGTCTAAAGGCGCCTTTGTTTGCATCATCTGTTTTTAATTCACGTTTGTTTTTGCGTCATGCATAGTATGAATGTACCATGCAGCGACACAAGTGTGCTCATAATAAAATGTCTGTGCCTTACAACATGTTGTTTCCGAAAGTGCTGAGTAATAATACGCGTGTTTATGACTTGTAGTCGTGACTATGTGGGGCATATTCTGTTCAGTATTTTTTCCGTTGCACACGCATGCGTTCAAAGCGGCAGCCGCCATCGCTGCTCTCTCCTGTTCCCTTTCTCTTTTTCACCCGACGCATGCCTAACAAAGGTGAGCCTACTTCCAAAATAAACCGAGGTTTTGCTCTCTAGCCTACTTCCATAATAAACCGAGGTTTTGCTCTCTTGCTGACCGGCATGGCTTCTGTTCCTTGGCGCACCGCTGTTAGCCATGGCGACGCTACAGTGGCGACGAGGATTCACGACGCACAAGTCGTGAAAGAAGCCCAGCACCGGACTGCATCGTTGGAAGGCATGGCGCATCTCAAGCTACCAGACTTTTACGAAAGTACAGATTAGTGGGAACCATACCTTATCAACGTTGAAGCGTACTTTGAAGGAAAAGCCGTTGCAGATTAGCAAAGAAGAGAGCATTGCTTGTGGCAGCATTAAGCATGAACACTGTCCAGATATTGACAGGGAAAGTAGCTCCACGCACGCCAATGCATTGACTTATGAAGAAGCAATTGCAACCTTGAACGAGTTTTACGACCCAAAAAGCCCAGCCGGGATGGCGCAGTGGTTTGGGACGTTAAACGCCAGAAAACCAAAACCAAACCAAACGACTCAAAAAGGAACGAAATCACTGAAAGTTAAATTTTGTAACCGTTGCCAGGCTGAAGGGAAACCAATTTAGGAATTTCTGGAGGAAATACGGCGAATTGCGGATAAATGCAACTTTAGAAGCAGTCTGCACCGGAGGCTACGGGATCGTATTGTTTGCGGTTTAAGGTCGAGTGCACTACAGAAACAGCTCTTGTCTAAAAGGGACTTGACGCTACAAGAAGCGGAGGCAATAGTAATTGCAGCAGAGGCTGCAGAAACCGATGTAAAAACGATGAACGCCGAGGAGACGCCACTACTCAAAGTAGAGGCATGCGGAAAGACGCTGGATCGTGTTGAACAGAAGCGTTACAACACCGAATCTTGCAATAAATGCGGCAGTGAGAAACACAAAGAAAACGCCTCTTCGGGGCCAAGTCTCGGTGTTACCGGTGCGGGCGGCAAGGTCATCTTGCGCGGAAGTGCCGACGTCGTGTGTCACATCCAGACAAGACGTGGGCGGCGAGAGAACTAACACTTTGGCTGTCGCAGAAGGCTCGCCGAACGATGAAACAGAGACGTCGCACATTTGGACACCAGCATCTGAAAGGAATTATTTTCAGGAGCCAACTATTCGCAGAGGTTTCTCGTGGGGGTGCATGGAATTGAGAATGGAGGTAGATAACGGGTCGTCAATTTGCGTCATCCCTCGCGAACTCAAAGAGAAGTATCGCAAGCAGTGGCCAAGCCTGAAAACATCAAACGAAGTTTTCCTGCTACGTAGGCCGCCTCCCTGTCCTAGCAGAACTTCAGTTACGCGTCCGCTACCAAGGGGCGTCCGTTGTGTGCCCTTTAACTGTGTTAGATTGTGCGGGACCGAGCCTCTATGAACGTGACTTGCTTAGTCTACTCAACAACGCAGGAGCTCCAATCTTGCAGATAGCAGCCCAAGACGTCTCGCTGGAAGACCGCAAAAGCAGCTACCGCATCTCTACAGTAGCCAAAGTAGTCAAGACAGTAATAAGATTGGCGGTAGGGAAAACCAGTCAGACGAAGCACCAGTGACGAATCACGAGGTGACGAAAGCATTAGAAACTATGAAATGGGGGAAATCAGCTGTTGAGGATCAGATAACTACAGATTTGTTGTCACCCCGTATACTTGTCACCCTGTATACGCAGTGTCTGGTGTCATCGACGGTACCGGAGCCAAGGAAGAATGCAAACATTTTCCTCATTCATAAGAAATGGGACTGACTCTAAGGACGTTAAAAATTACAGACCAATCAGCTTACTGTCTGTTACGTATAAGATATTTACTAAGGTAATCGCTAATACAATCAGGACAACCAGAGTGCAATCAAGCAAAGGATCAAGCAGGTTTTCGGAAACGTCACTCTACTATCGATCATATCCATACCATCAATCAGGTGATAGAAACGTGTTCGGAATATAATCAGCCCTTATACATAGCATTCATTGATTACGGAAAAGCATTTGACTCAGTTGAAACATTGGCGGTGATGCAGTCATTGCGAAATCAGGGCGTAGACGAACCCTACGTGAAAGTGCTGAAAGATATATATAGTGGCTGCACAGCAACCATAGTTCTGCATAAAGTAACAAAATTCCCATAAAGAAAGGTGTTGGGCAAGGAGACACGATCTCCTCAGTACTATTCAAACCCCTTTTAGAGGAAGTATTCCGAGACTTGGAATGGGAGCAGTTAGCGATAAGGGTAGATGGAGAATACCTCAGTAATCTGCGATTTGCTGATGACACTGCCTTCGGGGGATGAACTACAAATAATGATTGATGACCTAAACAGGAAAAGTAGAATGGTAGGCTTGAAAATCAATATGCAGAAGACGAAGGTAATGTTCAACAGCATCGGGAAGAAACAGCAGTTTAAGTTAGGTAGCGAAGCACGGAAACTAGTAGGATAATATGTCTACTTAGGACAGGTAGTGACCGCCGATCCGGATCATGAAAAGGAAATGAGAAGAAGATTGAGATGGAGCGCATTTGGCAAGCACTCGCAGATTATGACTAGCAGCTTACCGGTATCACTCAAGAGGAAAGTATACAGCAGTTGCATCTTACCTCTACTCACCTATGGGGCTGAAACGTGGAGGCTAACCAAAAGGGTTCTACTTAAGTTGAGGACAACTCAGAGGGCTATGGAACGAAAAATGGTAGGGGTAACATTAGGAGATAGGAAGCGTGCAGAGTGGGTAAGAGAAATAACTCAAGTTAACATTCTAGTGGAAATTAAGAATAAATGGGCATGGGCAGGACATGTAGTGCGAAGACAGGATAACCGATGGACGCTTAGGGTAACAAACTGGATTCCAAGGGAAGGAAAGCGTAGCAGGGGGCGGCAGAAAGTTAGGTGGGCGGATGAGGTTAAGAAGTTCGCAAGGGTCAAGTTAGCACAGAACCGGGTTATTTGGAGAAATATGAGAAAGGCCTTCATCCTGCAGTGGGTATAGTCAGGCTGATGATGATGATGACCAGGACATCTTTTCTACTGTTCTAAGCTTCATCAATGGGACCCCCGCTAGTCTTCACCTTAAAGAGGGATTCATTCCCAGATTTAGTAAGGCTACAGGCCCATTCCCAAGGCTTTGCGCGATAAAGTGACACAGGAGTTGGACAGGCTAGTTTCTATAGGCGTGCTGTTGCCACTGAAGCATTCCGAATGGGCAACACCAATTGTAGATGTGCTATAAGAATGGCACGGTCCGAATCTGCGGCGATTTTAAATCCACTTTGGACCCAGCTTGTGCCACCGAGCAACATCCATTGCCCGTTATTGATGACATGTTTGCCCGTTTGAGCGATGGTGACTTTTCTGGCACGCTGAACCTGCAAGATGCATAAAACCAAATACCACTTGACGAAGCGGCAAAAAACGTCTGCATCATTAACACGCACAAAGGGCTTTTCTAATTTAATAGGCTACCGTTCGGAATAGCATCGGCACCGGCAATTTTCCAGAGAAAGATGGATGAGGTGCTGGGAAGCTATCCGGCCGTACAAGCTTATTTAGACGACGCGCTTGTCTCAGAAAGAAAAAACGATAACGTTAAGCGATTAAGAAGCGTCCTACAACGCTTCCGAGAACACAGAGTGAAACTTAGATACGATAAGTGCGAACTGCGCTGACCGGCTGTGTCTTATCTGGGGCCCCGAGTTCACCGAGACGGTCTTCACCCGATAGAAAAGAATGTTGAGGCAATTGTAGATGCACCAAGCCCGCGTAATGTTGTGGAACTGCGTGCATTTCTCGGAATGCCGACGTTTCACGCCAAGTTCCTGCCTAACATGTCGACTACTCCTTTCCCGTTATATCAGAGATTGGAAAAGAATGCACGCTAGCGCTGGAAAGAGAAACGAATCCGCATTTAATGTGGCTAAACAAAGCCTTACGGCTGCCCAGGTTCTGTTGCCTTTCGATAAGAAAAAGGAATTGAAATTGGAATGTGACGCGTCCCCGATGGGTGTGGCAGCAATCCTGTTCCGCACAGTCGGTAACGTTCATAGGTGAATTGGGTTCCGTTCTAGAACATTAACACGAGCTGAACGGAACTATTCCCAACTAGAACGAGAGGCACTAACACACAATTTTGGTGTAACAAAATTTTGAGACTACCTTCTAGGGCGAGAATTCACGCTGGTAACTGACCACCAGCTGCTTCTGGGCCTGCTGAGACCGGATCGTCAGATACCAGCAATGGCCGCCGCACGCATCCAGCGCTAGGCACTCTGTCTCGGGGCCTACGACTACAAGTTACAGTACACTCCGGGCAAGCAGATACTCAACTCCGACGCCCTGAGCCGCCTACAACAACGAGCTCCGGAACCGGTCGGGGATGATGAACCTCCAGAATACGTCTTATAACTAGAAAGACAGGACAAAGGTTCCGTGACAACACGTGAGCTCATTGCCTGGACAGCCGCAGACGCAGTTTTGACGGAGGTTATTTGTTACGTTATGAACGGGTGGCCCAGAACCACAAACTCATTACCCCATTTCATACTGCCATTCTTTGATCGGAAGCTGGAATTGTCAGTCGCGCATGAACTAGTGTACTGGGGACATCGTGTGGTAATACCGAAAGAAGCTCGTACAAGGGTGTTGCGTCTTCTGCATGAGACTAATGAGGGATCGTCGGCTATGAAAGCAGTTGCACGTTCTCTGTTTTGGTGGCCAGGATTAGATAAGGACATTGAGGAAATATCAGCTACTTCTCTGAACTGCATCCAGAACCTGCCGATTCGAGCGGCCGCTCCGCTAGTTAATTGGCCATCCACCTATGAAAAGTGGTCGCGTATTAACGTGGATTTTGCAGGTCCAATCGCAGAAAAAATGATCTTTGTAGTGGTCGACTCGCATACTATATGGAAGGAAGCCATACCACATGTGCATGCCAACACTGAAACTGCTGTTAGCTGCCTGCTTTCCATTTTTAGTCGATTCGGAGTCCAACGAACGTTAGTCTCTGACAACAGTACGCAATTTACCAGCCAGGAATTTGCTACATTTGCAACAAAAAAATAATATAGTGCATCTACGGTGCGCCCCCTGTCACCGTAAGTCGAATGGAGCCGCAGAAAGAGCTTTGAGAACTGTTGTTCAACTACCGCAGAACTCCGCTGAAAAGTGGAAAATCCCCTGCGGAGATGCTTTTGGGTTACCAACTACGATCCCGGCTGGACTCGAGCTTTCCGTCTACGCTTGCAGAGCCACCGCAGGGTCAAGATGCCTGGACCCTGCTACCGGAGTCAAATGTTTTCCTGCGGAACTGCGGAAGGGGGGCAAGTGGAAATCGGGACGGCTACGACAGCATCCGGTTCCAGGATGGCCACGGTGTCAACCCCGATGAGCCTGGCCCGGCGAGATGCAGATCAAGTTCATTTGCAATAAGACTGTACATCGGATGACCACCACCTCAAAAGTCATGTGAGCGAGCAAAACCCCCTAGTTAGCTCGCCAACGACTGCAGACCATACTACTCCTAGGACCTGCATTCCCAGCGGCTCAAACTCTCCGAATCAGTTCCCCGGCGTAGCTTCTCCAGGTCAGCCTACGACCGAACCAGCACAGAGAGAGGAAGCCGCAAGCCCCGAACAAGCCCTTAGGCGTTCTACGAGGCAACGCAGACCAGTGCAGCGTTTCCTATTTTACGGAGAAAGTGTGGCATATTCTGGTTCAGCATTTTTTCCGTTGCGCACGCGTCAGCGCTCGGAGCGGAAGCCACTATAGCCGCTCTATCTTCTTCCCTTTCCCTTTCAAACGTGACGCATGCCTATAAAGGGCTAGCCTACTTCGAAAATAAACCGAGGTTTTGCTATCTCGCTGACCGGCGTGGCATCTGTTCCTTGGCGCGCCGCTGGCGGCCATGGCGATACTGCACTATCAAATTGAGGCATGAATATGAGTAATGTTTGAGCAGACACCGCACCTTACAGTACGTTAGCAAGGAAAGTGCTGAGTGATGCTGCTCTTTTCCTGGCTTGAAGTGGTGTCTTGATTATGAACATGATGTTTTTCTTTCTGGTCGTAGAACGTCATTTCGTCAATCATGACTATGCGCATACTCTAACATGTGCTTTGACATCTTACGGCGGCGTGGTGACGTTATCCGAATTTCGTTGCATGGACGGTCACTCACGTGGACGCCAGCTAATATTGCTCATGGGAGATACTTGTTTTACCCTTAAACCACTCAACGTAAAAAACATGCGATGCGAAATCATCATTTCACCACAAACTACAAACACAGGTACCAGCCTGAGCGGCAGAAAATGACTTCGCATGGCAAACAAACACTTTCTGCTAAAGCAACACAAAAAGCCACAGCAAGTTTGAGTAGCTACCAATAGAAAATAATGCATCTTCTTCCTTAAACAGGAGGAAGTACCAAAACCTTCAGCCTTTCTCTATCCCTAACACTCGCCCTATGAGTACAGACGCGCTTTTCCATTGAAAAGCCAGTGAAGGCTAATATTAATATTAATGTAAATTGTCCTCTAATTTAAAATCTCCCTACAGATGTTCATTGTATCTTAGTTCAATCACGAAGACAAACTTTTACTACATGGCACACAAAAACGTGTTTTTTCACATGAATTCGCTTTGTCGAAATCACGAATGGGAGAATAAATACACGAACCATCCGTGCTGGTGCAAATATATCGCTTCGCCATCAGCACGTACAGACAAACACTTGTGTGGCGACAAAGAACTGAGTGCCTGGAGAATACTGTACACCACTACACCCCGGTCTCCCTTAATTAAACGCGGGCCTATAGCGAACAAAGGGCACGAGAAAATTTCCGAGCTACAGGCTGCAATCGGCTGTGACGTTGTCCACGGGCGGCCCTCTGGCGGCTCTATGCCGGGCCAAGTTATATCAGTAGGGCATCTATAGAATCTGAACTGCTGCGAATTTTCGTTCAGTTTATAGCCTTTAACGTACCGAAGCGACTAATGGCTATGAGACATGTCGGGGGCCATGGGTTCCTGTCCCATGAGCGTAGTGTTGGTTTTGTTCCGCTTTCTATCTGCTACATTATATTTAATCTAGAATACGATTACAGTATCAATTCAGGTCAACGGCACAAGTTAAAAAAACTAACTCCTATGGTTTGCATGGCTTCGCTGACTGCTAATTTATATGCCTCCTGATAGTACCTACCTGTACCAGCACTTACTGTGGTCAAGTGGCTCAGGCCACATAATTTACAGGGTACGCATAGTGCACAAGCCGAGAGATTTGTTGTGGCCAATCCTGGATTTCTTGAAGTCTAAGGTCTACAACCTTTGAAGTGCAGAGTCGATTAAGATATTTCGCTTGAAAAACGGCCACACACGCGGCCAATTCTTGCGACGTTGTTGAAAACGTAGCAGATGACTAGAGGTAGCAGAGCGAAAACACGACGATGAACACAAAAGTTACCAGGACAGCTTCGCCCTCTTCATAACGCGCAGCATCATCTGCCCATGCAATCATACCAACAAGCTAAAGCACAACTCAAGTGAAAAAATACACAGTGAAAAAATACGCACCCGTGAAACTAGTCGTCTCTGTGCGCAAAAAGAGCATTCAAAGTGGCACCGCTCTCACCAACCACACGGCCTTTCCCGTCCTCGACTTTTGCAGTTTACCCCGATTCTGTCACAGCAATACAAATTTTAAGTATCGCTATAAGTTCTACTCGCAGATACACATGCAGTACTGTCATGGACGCCTCCATTTTTGTAATTACCACAAGTATCATACTGAAAAACTAGAAAATAAAATTCAAACCTCTCACCGCCACCAATTGCGTTTTGTTTTGTCTTTACCCGAATAAATATTCCTTCTACTGAGAGGCGCCTCCCAGCATTTCCATAAACTAAGGGCGGTCGAGCCGATAATACTGGGCACAAAGAGTACGAAGAAAGCCACCGTATCCCTTTGCTGATTTTCCCGATAGAACGTGCACGTAAGGGCGGTGGACGACAAATTCAATGAAAGCACTTGTACGGTAAATCGAATCGGGACGTTGACATAAAGAAATTGTTTCGTTCTCACAAACGCATGAGACGCTAACCTGCAAAGACGAATTGCAGGCCCATCTAAAACTGGTAAGCCCAGAGCTTTCCCCTATGACTACCTGCGCCAATTCGTAAAACGAACTCAAATAGATCATGCAGCCGTGGATGGCCAATAGCAAGCATACATGGCAGTATTTGAACTACAGTAATGAAAAAAATAATTTAATTACTTTCACGGTAATTTGTAATGTAATGAATTACTTTTTTGGCTTGGTAGTTTAGTAATGTAATGAATTTCTTTTTGGCAGTGGTTTCGCAGCAAACAGAATTCCTTTCGAAATTACTTTCACTTAAATGCACCACTACTCCTTCAATAGACAACAAAGTAGAATGCTGCAAAAGCAGGAACGACATGCGGCAAGCAGAAGCCAGCGTAACAGATCGACAAAAGGAGGCAGCATGGAGCAGAACAGTGTGTCTGAGACCTCCTGTGTGGCAGGTTCACTGTGCGGCTATCTCATGCAACATTTCTCTAAGCAGCAGGAAACAAGGCTTCAAGGGAATGCCGAAGCACAAATTGTGCAAGAAGAACGGAGTTGAAAACTAGTTGGAAGCGCGGCGAAGAGGCACTCCCTGTTGCGTCGGCTAAGGCACAGTGGTTCCTGGTTGCACTCGTCACCGCGGGGGGAACGAGGGTTGAGGCGGCGTAGACAGGCAGAAGGGTCCACGGCGTGAGCATTACTGAGCGCGAGGTGCCGAGGACGATACCTGGAACTACGGAAGGAATAAATAACCTAGCTTCTCCTACAAATGGCGGAGACAGCTCCGGGCCAGCTCATTTCGCGACCTTTCGACCATGCTTCTACTTTTTCTTTTTTGCGGTTGTCTTATTTTTATAATGTCAGGTGCCGTAGGAAAAAGGGAAGGAATAGTTCTCTGGGACGGAATTTGGCGGGAAGACGAAAAGACGTGTGTGCTTCAGCACCCGCCTCGGCCACCAGATGCCCACACAGATGCATGAAGCAAAAGTGCATGACTCAGGGCTGTCAATAAACGGATTTCAATCAATCATGTCTGGAGAATAAGTTTTGTTTTGTTTACTAGCTTTACTTTCGTTTTTGCATGGATAACAATTAGAAAATAATTTGAAAGTAATTGAATAACTCTGTCGAAGTGATTGTAATGTAACTTCATTACTTGTTAGGAGCAGTAATGAGTAATTTAATTACTCTTCTGAGATTTTCAGCAGAGTAATTAGTAATGTAATTTAAATCCTTTTCAGAAGTACTTTTGCCATGTTCGCAAGGTATTAGCCGCAATTCCGTACGCGTAGATATAGAATGGATATAAAAACCTTATCATTGCGATTCCTCAGCTGCAGAATCCCTTAGGCTCTTGTTACACTAAGTGGTGTACAGGTGCACCAAAACCAAAACGGACCACATTCAACCTACCTGAGTATGGCGCCGAGCAAAAAAGCTCGTATGTTAATAGGGTAAATGCTACCCAAATTTGATCACAGTGATCTTCTAGACTCAAAGTGGAGGCATTAGTGCTGCAGCATAAATCACTTGGAATTGAAAAAGCCAACACGCGCCACCTATGGGTGGCTCAGCTGTGTCGCTGATAAGGATGATAGTGAAAAGGACAAGGAGGATGCTGTCCAGCCAGCTTGTGGGTTTGTCCTCGTCTTATATCACTGCTTCCGCCAGTCCTGTATGCAATATCGACGTCAAATGTCAGTTATATGGGATTTTATGAGGCATAAGCAACTATGGCTATGATACGCCCAACACAAGTTTAGATTATTTGATATATCAAGTACCTAGACCTATATTCATATTTGATTCAAAACAATTGCTTTTTTTAAGAAGCACAAAAGCAATAAAAAAATCGACGACTTATTGTTCGCCTAAAAGGAATGCTGGATGAAATGCAATGTGTTCTTTGTAAAATGCAGTAAAATACTTTTTTCCTGAGCCCTAAAATGAAATGCGAACAGCGGAGTGCATGCAACAGTATCCAGCTGAGGCAGTCTGCCTATCATCATCAGAGATTGGCTCGTTCTTCCGATTTGCGACTTCTTTTCTTGCTTGAGAGAGAGAGAGACAGAGATGGTGGTTTCGCAACCGGAAGAGGCTGTGACATATGTGGGTGGTGCGAGTGATATTACGGAAGCCAAATCAAAACGCTGTATGCCTTTTGAGCTAAGAGCGCTCACTTAACCCACGCAGGCTATAGCCGCTAGACAGCGAAACCATGTTGTGCAAGCCATCATCTTTGAAGAGACTAAATGTGGCGCTCCAATTGCACAACGAGAAGACTATTGCTAAATAAATAACAGAAGCAAAACAGTCGCAAAACGGAACAAATTTCCCATCTCAAACGATGGCATTGAGACTGCCTCAGCTGAAATTTTTTTTTTTTTTCCACGTGGTCCGCTGATCGCATTTCATTTGGTGCCAAAAGTGCTACCTTTTCAGCAAGCACGGAATACCTGACTGCAAGTGTGACAGTCTCTCAATGCAAGATGACATAATACGCTTTCAACGTCGAAGGTTGTCGACTGAATACCTTCTAATATCCACGATTGGCCGCAAAGATTTATAGACGTTAGGTAGCCTAAAACTTGCAGGGTCTCAGCCATTCGTGCAGAGTAGGTTATTGTTACACACGTAGGTCGTGTCCGGACTCCGGAGGCACAGACTTTAATACATATAAAAGAAGTTATTCAAGCTTCATTTGTAGCCCACCTGTCAGGTTGCATGACAAAGTCCCTTCTGCTTGAGTCATCATTCATCTACATGACCCCCGATAGTATGGACCGGAAGAAAATAAAGACGTCCGAAACCCACATGCAATCATTATGTCATAAGCTGCGTGTTTAAAATTGGTCGGCTCGCCCCGCCGTTACCCTCACCGCAAACAACCAAACCATAAGCGCCGGAAACATAATTTGTAAACATTGACGTGGTCAAAGATTGTTTGCACCATAAACTAAAGCTTGACCAGGCACGCCTTCGTGGAACTCACTGACCTGGGAGCCTTCGTGGAAGGTACAAGAGTACCAACGCGACAGTGTTAACGATTTCCATCCGTGGATGCCGTGCGGATCTTGGTGTGTATGCACTCTGAAAAACACTTATCACTAATCCTGTAATTGTGTCCCTATTATCTCACGCATACTCCCTATCGTGCCGCTGTAAGCAACAATGTTATGTGAAAGATAATCGCACATAGATATAAAGCCCTTCTCAAGAGCCTGCATCGCAAAGGGTATATATAGCATCTGTCTGAATCGGTGTGCAAGAACCCCTGAGAGTTCTATATCCCCTCGCTGCTTCTGCCAAATGGGCTGTGTCACACTGCCGCGTGACGTCACACAACCCTACGCCCCAATCAGGGCTTAGGCCCTTTCAGGTGCCACCTACCATCGCCATGCTTATGATTTATCGCTCACAACGCTGACCCAGCCCTTAACCGAATCCTCATGCGCCCCACAAACAAATATATCCCTAAAAGCTGGATACACCGGGTCGCCTAGGAATAAGTGATTTATAATTTGTGATGCGCCATCAGCACACCCAGAGCTTAGAAAGATAACCGTGGAGCCTGGTCATTTCTGGAAGAAAAAAAAAAGCACTGTCGTGATCGCAATAATGCAGAATGTGAGAGCACGTGGACAAACTTCGTTCCGCACGATCTAACAAAATCCACCCGTTCTCTCTTCTCTCAAAAGGGGTTTATCATTATCACTCTTATCGTACGCGCGCCATACATAGAAGCTTCATCCGGTGCCGCTTAGATGGCTCCCACAGGGAGGCTCTCTAAGCAAAGCATCTGCACCGGTTGTCAAGACGTTCCGTTCACTTGTACAATAATTCGCTCGATCCCCTCGTTTCCTTGTTTGTCTTGCCGTTCGAGCCACGTTTGTGATCAGAGTAGTACAGTATATTGGCATTTAGTGTTGCGACCAGTTAGCCTATCTAAAGTGAAAATTGACAGCCACGCCTGTGAAGCGTGCCAGAGGAAGCATGGGGGACGAAATGCATGAGTAACACGCCCTTTACCTTATTCCTAAAATCGCCGCCATATGAGCAGCAGTCTTGTGCAGCAATAATCTTTGGCGCCCACGCTCAACGCACGATATTTCTCTGCAAAAGCTATAAAAGTGGCACCCCGCGCATGTTCCGATATGTTAGCGGGATGGGAAAGACGAAAGTGAGGGTAAATAACTAAATCAAGGCACGAGACTGCCCACCTGTGCCTTTAGATGATGTGGAACGCAGGTCTGCCACGGTCTTCCGCATCCCGCAATACTGTGATTGAGACAATACCTCGCAGGTCTTGCATATGCAGCTGATTTATCTACAAGGCCTGTAGTGGTTGGTCTGATCAAACGCAACCCCTTCACTCGCTCGAAAAAATGTATCAATCCAGACGAGTACGCACCTCAATCGCCAGCTTGGGTTTGGCTTCCTCAGCGAACAGGCCGGTCATAGGATTCGCAATGCCCGAGGCGAGGCTCTTGCCTGCTGACTTGAATTCGGCCTCACTGGCTTCAACACAGCCTGGAACAGGCCCTGGAACACGGCCGGCGTTGCTGCGACCCGGTTGGAATAAGCTAGAAGCTAGAAGCTTGGTGCAACCGGGTGAAAATACGGAAATCATTAATGCAACCCATGGATTGGCTTGGCTTTGTTTATTATTTTCGGATTGGCGTTTTTGCAGGAAAGCCCGAGGCAGATCACGTGTCGTGTGCTTGTAAGCGACGTTTGGAATGGGTGGTAGTGTGAATCGCGATTTTTGCGCCGTGCACATTTCGTGCCTCAGTGCTCATCTTGCAGTTTCTTCATGGATTACGTTAGTAACGACAGAGGCGATAGACGCAGTAGAGGCTTCGTGCATCCACGGAAGTTGAAAGAGTGCTCCTCCCTGTGGACCCCGTCGGTCTCTCCCTTCATTCTGCAACAAATCATATTTGCGTGTTGCTTCACAAACAGGGCGTCTTAGATTTATTTTTGAAGCATGAATGGTGCACAGTGTGGCATACTAGAAACCAAGAGCGTATGTAAAAGGCCTGTGTATGGGGGTCGTGATTTGGTTTGTGCTGCCATGGAAGAAGAATATTCTCAACGTGTAGGTGGTCTTGGCTTTCGTTTTGAAGGTTGCGGTGTTTATGTAATCACCGTATGTGATCGCTTGGCTGATTCTGGAAGGGCGTTTATGTGCTCTTTCTTTTGCAATGCCGGGCACTCCAGATTAAACGGGTCTTTTCGAAGCTGCGAGCAGTTTTCCCAAAACTGCCTTAGCGAAAGGACACTTCTATTTCGCGTTATTCACGAGGTGTGCGCGTTCGCGTAGTGTGCAAGAGTATGTAAAAAATATTTAGCATTCTCCCGTTCCTACGTTCCCTGAATCGCACATTTATAGGCACTAAGATGGAGCCGAAATGGTGCCTTTCGCCCCCAATATATCCCAATATTAACTTCGAAAAAAATATCCAGCAGGTTCGGTACTCGATTTTCTTTTACCGCTTTTCCGAAGTTCCGTCGCCTGTCTGCACGCATTTTTCACGTTGCCCGCATTCTGCTGAAGCTGTCTGAATTGAACAAACCTCTATTTGTTCCAAGGCTTTCTGACCGACCGCGCGCGGTTTGTTACTGCAAATACCCAGTCCTGTTTTTCAAAGTTTTCTTTCACCTGTGTGTTCCACAAAGCACTGTCCCTTACTCTTAACGATCTCCCTTCAGTAACTTCTACCATCTACATTTTAGTTGCTGACTGTGTACTTCGCTGATCTGTAACCAACTCGTCTGACGCTTCTGCCTTATATCTAATTCGCATACAATAATGATGTGCTATGTGGCCTCCGTCCCTGAGAAGCTTTAGACTGTTGATTTCTTCTCACCACTGCCAAAACAACACATCCTACTTACAAAATTAACACTAGTACTACTTTTTCAAAGAATTTGTTTAAGTATCTTGGTGTTCACCTCACTAATGGCTTAACATTGTCTTGCCTTGTAAGCCATGTAACTAATTACTCTAATAGAACTGTTGGATACCTCTATCGTAACCTACCCATGGTTGGCACCTTCTTGCGTAAAATTATTAGATTACAAAACCCTTGTGTGATCACAACTTTAATATACCATTCATATAGTTGATCCACACTACTGTAATTTTACTGAACCTTATGAGCCTGTTCAAAACCATGCCACCAGTTTCATTCCCTCGAATACTCCTTCAGCATCTCTGCCATGAAATCTGTTACAGTCTCTGTTCTGGTCACTGTACTTCATGCCCCTGCCTTTATCACAAGCTTTTCATACAAGACCTCATGGCAGTCGTCTCGGCTAATCTGTGTATAGAACACCTCGCACAGGTCATCGTAAAAGTGGCGTTTCACCGCATGCCCGCACAACTACATTTCATGAGTCATTCTTCGCAAGCACTGTTCACAACTGGAATCATCCCTCATCAGTGATCCTGTAAGCTTCAATACTGCCATCAAAGAACCTGTCTAATCATAGCCATGTATACCACTAGCCTGTCGCCATTTATCACTGTGCACAAGCCCTTCTGTAAAGTCTCGCATTAGGACCTCTGAGGTATCAATAAACACATAATTAAAAGCATGGTTGATAAAGATTTCTTACAATATGGGAACTGTGATTATGTTCGGCAGGAATATATATATGTAACTGGATCATGTTGAACGGTGTTAAACTTGAGCTTGGCACAATTGTCTTTCCTGTGATATTGAACTTAGAAATTAGGATACTGAGTGGTAACACTGACATGGTGGCTTGCCTTTTGAACTTAGAATGAACTTAGAATTTGATTGCAGTATTCCTTTCTTTGCATGCATCTTAAATGCAGGGGTGGAAGTGCTGCTCCATTTGCTTCATTCTGCTCCAGCCTGCTTTCCCTGCTCCAAAATTGCTCCAACTCGACTGCATTAAATTTAGTGGAGCACGGTTTTGTGGCACAGTGGGCCATTACTGGTACTGACAGCAAGAACCGCAATCCGAGACGATTAAGTTAAGCGACTATGAGAAGCGCAGCTGGGCAATGGTCTGTTATGAGTTCTGTATACAGGGTATGTGGCTGGTGTAGTCAAAACGATGGCAGCACACCGGTAGCAGAGGTGTAATGCATGTCACCCGAGCCTAATACGTATAAAATTTTAATATACTAGAAAAGTATGCAGCATAATGTTTGCTTATAAGCAAATTTGAGGAATTCGTTACGGAAAATGTTTTGTGCACTTGATATAGCACCTACTCCCAGCCTTTTGAATCGCCTGTGGTGAGGAAAATGAGATCAGCGAGTGAAGCAGGCGCACCAAACTACTACGAGGTAGCGAAGCACTGGAAGTGGTAGGCAAATATGTTTACTTAGGACAGGTAGTAACTGCAGATCTAGATCATGAAAGGGAAATAACTAGAAGAATAAGATTGGGATGGAGTGCATTTGGTAAGTATTCTCAGATTATGACTAGTATCTTACCGGTATTGCTCAAGAGGAAGGTATACAACAGTTGCATCTTACACTTACCTATGGAGCTGAACCGTGGAGGCTAACGAAAAGGGTTTTATTTAAGTTGAGGACAATGCAGATGACTATGGAATGAAAAATGGTAGGTGTAACATTAAAAAATAGGAAGCACATAGAGTGAGTTAGAAAAATAACTTGAGTTAATTACATTCTAGTGGAAATCAAAAAGATGAAATGGGCATGGGCAGGGCATGTAATGTTCGCTTAGGGTAATAAACGATTCCAAGGGAAGCAAATCGTCGCAGGGGACAGCAGAAAGTTAGGTGAGCGGATGAGGTTAAAAAGTTTGCAGGAGTAAAGTGGATGCAGCTAGCATAGGTAGAGGAGTATAGGAGAGGCCTTCATCCTGCAGTTGGTATAGTCTGGCCGATGATGACTACGAGCCATTGGAAACTTGTCCAGCTGCAACGAACTACACGGTTTGTTTCTAGCGATTCTGCTGTGAATACAAGCAGGTGCTTCACCACCTAGCCTGTCATGCCTACGACAGACAAAAGCACACTTGGAACTCTTATGGAGGTGATGCCACTTAGGTGCCAGTCACTAAATGTGTTTTCAAAAGTGTTGGAAGGTCATACAGGGCCTATCGCCAGTGTGTTGAAACTAAGATAGCTCAAGCAATAATTTGAGCAGCCACAGAGGGCCATAAAGTAATGAATTTGAAGGGGAAAAAGGCTATACTTAAAGTGCCACCTATCTTCCCTGAAGGCGTTACTGGCCAGTATCCAGAAATTTATCGGCACAGGCGCAGGATCAGAAAGCATATGCACAAGATAGAAAGCAGGAATGTACTGTTCATTGATGTGAACTTCGAACTAGTGGCGATACTTGAGTGCATCAAAGTGGTGAAGTCTACCTTTGAATCTTACAAAACAGTATAAATCTCTTAGTTAAACGATCTTCAATTATGAAGTGTAGAAGGCAGCATTCCATTTGCTGTTATTTAACCCTTTGACTGGTTTTGCCGTACAGGTGCTGCGGCCGCATGCCGTCCCGCGGCGTTTTTGCAGTACAGGTATTGCGCTAAACGCATAGCGTTTGAAATAGTTCGACACTGGAGGTGATTTTTTTTTTTTTGAATATTCGACAGTCAAAGAGTTAAGTGAGGAAGCTAGAATTCTATTATTAAAAGCGAGTCTAGAATCTTGCTCCAAGACATAATGTGATTGCTCCAAAACTCTCACTTTATTGCTTCAAAGCTGCTCCGAAGTTACTTTATTACTGCTCCCTGAGCTGCTCTAAAATGCTTAAGCCTGCTTCCACCTGTGTAAATATGATTACTTTCTCCCCTGTACGGCGCTTCAACCAAGAAAAAGCTCAGTTATAATTTCTTTCCCGTGTTTTTTTGTTTTGTGACTAAACTACTTAAACTAATATTCTGCCTTGAGGTCTTAACCAACTTAATAATCTCCTTAATAATAAGCGAAGCATATAAGCAGAAGGAGCGATCACTTTCACTTTGACATTGACATTAGATGTTGCAGAAAGTCAAGTTCATCATGGTTGACAGCAAAGTCTTATTCATTGTAATAAATTTATGACTGTATCAATACTTCTGCATGTTACTATTGGAATGAGGTCTTTGAGATTGAAATAGATGTGGTCAGAGGTAGGGAGATGAACACAGCACTGACTGTCAACTGAGGTTTACTGGAAAACTGAGGAATTTATGCACATTTTCATAACATGTGACTCAGCCGAAGTCAAAACGTCATATACACGTATACCAGTCTTCTTTCCTAACAAAGCATTGACAAAAAACAAAAAAAAGTAACAATGAACAAGAAATCACAAAAATCCAAAACGCAAGTGAAGTAGTATACACCATGAGCAAGCACATGCCTCACCGCTAAACATTCGATGAAGACAAATGAAAAAGCCAGGTTGAGCTGTATATGGGCTTCCATTGTCAAAATATAAAGTATGAATGAGCAGAATTAAGTCGTGTCGTTAGCCTTAAAAATCACCAGTTATAGAACCGAAAACTGCCATAAAAGAAAAGATATAACATACTAAGCGTTTTGAGTAAACCTACGCTACTTACAGGATCTCAAGTTCTTTTTCACTGAGCATAATCGAAGGTGCACTGACGCACAAGCCCTTTTTCTGTTTGATGACTCTTGCCTCCAGAATCTTTCTTGTAATCTGCTTGTTGCTTCTACCAATAATCCTTGTTTTGTGAAGCCCAGTGCTTAAAGTCTGGCTCAATTGGAGGGGGTCTGTAGTGATTCGAGCATTGGTGGAAAGGGAAATAAAGAGAGAAAGTGGCTGGTTGCCTGTTTCGCAAATCTTTTTATACAAAGGGGAGAAATCATTATTTTTCTCCATCTCTGGTTTTTTTTAATACTCAATGTGAAACTGTTGAAATGATAGAGAAGAAATCTTCCAATTACACCACTGACAAGAACAAAACAATGGTTACCTGGTTTGTATTCTTACAGTCCTCATGCTTGAATTCAAGCTTGTGGGGATCTCGGACTCCTCTTAAATATTACGAGGGGAGGGGGGGGGGGGGGGGTCTCTGACACACCCCCTGGCTTTAAGCCCTGTAGAAGCCAGGGCATACAACCTGTGCACCTGCTGCTGTGCAAAGCAACGTTTCCTTTGCAGATGTTTCTTTTTTGCAAGTTTTTCATAGGTATAATTGTGTTCTCAGAGCCGTTCATTGAGGCATCTACCCGTTTGTCCAATGTAACGTTTCCCACAGCTTAATGGGATCTCATACACCACACTTGTGCTGCAGGGTAGAAATAAAGTCGGGTGTTTTATGCTACATGCGCGTCGCTGCACTCCACACGTTTGAGTGATCCTACAAAGCTTCGATAACTTTTCCGAAGCTGTAAAAACTACTTCGATATTTACTTTTTTGCCTATTCGTTTCAAATCATGCAATATGCTGTGCAGATAGGGTATTGCAACCAGATTTTGTTGTTGTATTCTGTCTGCTGTGTTAGGCATAGCTTCCTTGCTGTTTTCATTTTTTATAGGTTCCTTCAGCAACTGAGATGACACCACGTTCCGGATAGCCGGCTTCTTTCAACCTGTCAATTTGATGAACGAAGCTGCTTTCCAGGCATTTTCGAGATTATCTCATTCTTCTTTTGACATCTCTTCCTTTCTTCTGTCACTAAATCTCATGTCAAACGTAAAATAGGAACAAATTTTCTCACCATCCCGGCACATTTCATTTTCCGCACTTTTGTTTCGCGACCTGGTGGGCTTGGCTAGTCTGGCATCAGCTGACGGACTGGTTGGCCTTGGTGACCCGTACTCAGGACATTCTCAGTGCCTAATACTCCGTGTCAATAAAGTTTCTTCCTCCTTCTCCCAGTGCATTTCTTTCTTTACCGTTTCCACCTAAAGCATCTTGTCCCAACTATATCTCTCATTTGCATTAACCTAGAACACTGCTTTTTCTTTGCACCATTGCCATTCAGTCCCCCATTCATCTTGACTCTCCTCCTTTTAATTGGTGTACCTGGCTGGAGTCCTCCATGTCGAAGTGACAGATGGCCCTGGTTCTACAAGTTGCAAACCTCTTTGGCACTCATTTTTGTAGCCAAATAAAGTTTATTATTACTACTTCTACTAGGTCTTGAAGTACAGTTTAAAGAGTTGAGGAAAGGTCTACAGGGACCAGCATAGCTGAGAGCGAAACTTAAAAAACACAATTAGACCTTAAACAGGGGTCGTTTTATTTTTCAGTTCATAACTTATATTTTGGATAGTTACAATGAAGCTCTGAATGGTCGCTTTTAAACTTGCTTCTATACCTTAACATTTCTAACTGAAGATATGAATGCATTCTAGAAAAGAAAGCAAAAGCCTTCAGGGCTAGGCTTTTTTTGTGCTTCTAAGTGTTGCAATTTTTTAGAAAAATTTGGCATTGGCAGAACAGCCAAGTTGAGTATTAAATTTGGGTAAAATGAATTCTGCTTTAACCATACAGTCTAAAATTGCCCAGTACTCTTGCTGAATTCTGGGGGTGCTATTAAGATCACTCGTTTTGACATTTCAAAAGCCTTTTTCTGTTTCTTCTTTGGCTGCATATACTGCAGCTAAGTCTCTTGATTTTAAGCGAGTATCTCAACTTTAGGGCACTTTTGATGACTCAGTACTCGCGCCTTTTCCTTTCTTAGAAATTTTTGCCTCAAATTCAAGTTAGTTTTTTATTTCATACAAAGAGGAAGCAGCCACAGTTAAGCAATTACGGTAAGTGTCTTGATGAGCAGGCCCATCAGGTGATGAGTGCTTTGTATATACTGATTCACTAAATGAGAAGCATGGGCATGTTCAACTCAAATAAAATTAGCTACCTTTTCTTAATCTTCAAAAAGCATTTGATACAGTGACCCTTAAGATTTTAACTACCAAACTGAACCACTTAATTGTCTTCTGCTGTCCATTTATTGCTATTCTTATGAATTTTTGCATCAGATTAAACAACCAAATCAAACCTGGTGAAAATGTATCAGTAAAGGGGGTTGTAAAGGGTGGGGTTTATTCCATCTCTCATACTTTTCTCCTTAATTTAATAACACAAGCCCCAAAATTTAAACTTCCACGAGTTTGTCCTTCTAGAATGAACAAATTATGTCACTAAGTGTTCTGACAATGCAGTTTCAGTGAATAGGTAAGAACCTGTTGGCACCATGCAGGGGGTCACGCCGACGCCCATGTCAGTATCTATATCAGTGTAAACTTTCCCAAAACCTAATTCTGTTGGCGTATTTAGCGCAAGAAATTTTGATGCGCGGGCTAAATTAAAACCACTGTGATGATCGAGTGCGTACCCGGCCATAGCCTCCTCTATTTTTTCGAAAAAATAGAGGAGGCTATGACCTGGCTCTCTTATGCGCCCGCTTCATATGTGCGGGTATACCTTGCTCTCGAAGCTTGCCGTCCCTCCTGGGCGCTACGAAGGAGCAAATGACAACTTCGGAGCAGTACGCTGCCATCTACGCTAACTGCTCGGGTAGTTTCGGCCGTACACAGGCGAAACCGAAACTATACAGCGGGTGAGCGCAAATCGCCATGCTAGTCATGATTGCTGATCTTTACGATTCAATACGCGCCACGCACCGCCGCGGGTGTCACTCCTTTCATTATGTTCGGGAACGCCCGGGAGGAATGGCTAGCGAAGCGTTCTTACAACGTTCACCCGTACATATATATGCCGCGCGTACTAAATTATCCTCTACCGAGAGGTTTCGTTTTCTGCCATGCGCGGCCTAAATTCATGTGCTAAAAGCGGGGACGATAATGGTGTTTCCAAAAATTAAAAAACTGATATAGATATTATAATTGCGACCTCAGCAAACCTATAGCTGTTAGTAAATGAGGCGCTAGTGCGCTTAACTAGTTAAAAAGTATTATCAGTTATATACCAGCGCCTGCTTAATAAATTGTTACCACTTGTTACCTATTGCCTGCTCCACACCACCGCAGAAATCGCACCGCATACACGGGCACAATTAAAAGCCTCCAGCCGAACTAACCCGTGAAACTGCATGTTAATTCTGCAATGCCCGCAGTCCCGGCATAGTTTCTTTTTTCACGGCTCGCACCCGCAGCAGTGCTGCAACGAATTGCATGCCACCCGTAAGCGTGTACGTGGCGTCGATCGGCATTGCAGTGCACCATTGTGATCATTTAAGAGCCGCTGGCCAACGTCTTTGTTGGCGAGCGTGTATACACGAACTGACTGGCGACTCGAGCAGGGTAAACCATGCTAATTCGACCAGGAGGTGACTTTGTGCCAGGAATTGCATGGCTGCGATTTTATAGGAGGTCGAAATTGAATTGCGATGGCCCAGTGGAAGCTAGGTGGAACGGGACTGCATGACCATGTCACAAAAACGTAGCAGCCGCGGGCAAAACCAAGCACCCAACAACGCAACAGTGTCTTCTGCAGTGTCCCCCCTCCCCCGCTGTGCTGGTGCAGTTGGCGTACTCAACTTCTGCGTCAAAGGGTGTGGGATTCAATCCTCACTGGGGTGACTGCTTTTCGATGGGAGCGAAAACTAACAAGGCGCCCGCGTGTACTGCGCGGTACGGTAAAACCCAGCTAGGTGGTTGAAATTCTCGGAGCCTTCCACTATATACGGCGTATCTCATAGCCTGATCGAGTTGCTTCGGGACCTCATAAACCAAACCAAACCACCTTTTGCAGTGCAGTTTAATTCGTCCGCCACGTACCCACCTCGCATACACAGCATATGTAACGCGACTCATTCGAACATTTGACCTCGAGAGCTATTATTCGAACTGAAGTGGAAGCGCAAATTTTCATGTGGCGCTTGATCTCAGTGCGTGGTTATAGGCAATATATGTCTGTTGGGAACATAGAATGTGGAAAAAGAAGTAATTTTTTTTTACTATATATTTTGCGCGGCCGGATTTACAAGCAATGGTATATCCGGCAGCCAAATGACCGCGTATATCGAACAATTTGTTCAAATTATTCCATGTTGGTCTCTAACAAATCCAGTGCGTAAGATATGCATCAAAGTGCATCGCCGAACTTTCATCCTCTGATGTGCTCTTTATTCGCTTCGCCGGTTACGCGATTGCCATAGGGCTGCGCTGTAAACTAAACTCGATAAAATATTTTATTTATGTGCTCAATTAGTGGAGCTGGCTTACCTGCGAAAATTGATGGCCATTAGCAACCAAACTGGAAAGAGGGTTGAATCCGTGCCGCGGAGGGCGTGGCGTCGCTGGGAGAATCGACGGCGACGATGCGTCGGCCGACAGCTGCCAGTCGATGACCAGACGCATTGCATGCTTGGTTTGTAAAGGTGACCACTGCATGCTGCCGATACTTTACGTCGCAGTCGAGAAAAAAGAAGTGAAAGCGATTAAGTTGACTTACGTTGCACTCTCTCCAGGCGTTTTAATTGAGCAGTAGCCCGTCCATGTTTGGTGTCAGTGCTGCGTTTTCATTTTTAGTATCAACCAAGCAGCTCGATCAGACCACTAATAATTGTGCTTGAGGGAGTATATATGCCAAACACTAAGTGACGACTAGATATATCAAATTTTCTTTATTAAAAATAGTAGTTGGCAGGGCCCTTACCTGCAGATATACTTAAAGCCTGATAGCATCTGGTTTAAGCACCCTTCCATATATATTTCATGGAAATCAGGTTAAACCTAGCTGAGTCCACTTAGAAAGGTACCCTCTCGCAAAACATGGCTTGCCAGTGCGAAAGCACGAAGGTGCTGTATTGGCCTCGAGATCGAGCAGAGTCGCCACCTTGCGGCTCAGCGGCGAAACCTACCCAGTGTGAATGCGTCGCATGCCAGCCCGCACTGATATACGCGCGCGTGCGGCGCGTACAGGGGTGTTTTTGTTTGTTTCGCGGTTCCTGTGCGCTTTTGGTTACCTATATGCCTCTTGCAAAATAAATATGAACAGGCTATAACCCCACGCTTCGTTAAAAAAAAATACTTGTCCGTATCGATTATGTCATGCTTGGATAAGGACATCATCCATCGCGGTCTTCGGCGCTCGAGATCCTTTGACATGCAATGTCTCAAACGAAGTGGTACTGTCGTTAGCGCCGTGTCAAAGCAAAACAGGTCGCTGCCGTGAATAAAAGTTAATGCAAATGCTCAGAAATGGCATATTTCCGTTTCTGTTTGGAATACCGCAGCCACTAAAACATATGCCACCGCAGACTGCTTCATATAGCAGAATGCAGTTTGAACTGTGCCTGCTATGCCTTCTGTATGCACGATAGAGTTGTGTGAGTACTTTTTCTTTTTTTTTGCTTTTAAACCTCTGTCGCGGTGTCTCAATGGTAATGGGTTCGACTGCTGATTTCGAGAACGGGGGATTCAATCATGACCGTTTCGAAAGGCACTCCTCTGCTGTGGGATTTGACTGCACAATAAACAATGAAAAAGAAAAAGAAAAACGACACCAAAACCAGCCTCTGCAATCATCTGTTATAGCCGATGCCGCTTTCATGCGTTAAATCCGGGCCAATATGAATATCGTTTTATTTTTGTTTTTCTGCTGTTGAAGGTTTCTCTGCATCCGTAAAAGTGGTAGTGAGCACATTTTGCCTTAGAGAAATGCTCGAATGTTTGAGAAACATCTTCCCTGCACCTAATTGTAACACTAAATACTTCATAATACACCTAGAATAATGTACTTTACTGGTAGCCTATTGTAATCATTATAATCCCTTTTCGTCCAAGTGCTGTCTTCCGAGAAAACTCGTCGTTTCTGACAAGGGGAGTAAAACAGCTTCATGCGGGCTTAAGTGTCAGTGTTTAGTTCGGGAATAAATATTTTTATAGTCGCATTATAAGACGACCTCCATTTCTTTCGAAATAGTTTTATATCCAGCACCTGTTTTGGAAGCTACCCTAATATTTTACTTCGCAGAAGATTTAGTCACTGCTAAATAATTAGTGATAAAGAAATTTCCGGCCTTTAAAATTGCTTCCCAGAACATGACAGTGCCCATGCGCAGTTTATAACGATGTCTTCGCAGCGAGTAATTGATAGCTTGCACTTTAACGTTACTAAAAATTAATCGCTGATTATTGTAAATTCTGTCAAGTCAAGTGTGTAAAAGTTCTCTCACATGGTGAAATTTATTGGCATTGCAAAACGAAATAATTACACTACCAATTTACCATTATATAGTAACATCATACACATCAGCAATCCCTTATACTTTCCTCGGTTTCAGGACATCATTTACAGTTAGTGGCACATGCAGTAATACACTATCACATTCTATGACAGTGGCCGCAAAAAGCATCTTGGCAAATTCAATCCACTCAGCGCTGTACACGTCAACAATCAGCTTTCATGTGCGGCGAGGTTTCCTGTATAGTGTCAGAGTGATATCATTTTTGGGGAATACTTGTGCGTGTTTGTCTGGGGCCAGAGTTGATGTGCACTCAGTCTAAAGCAACTCGCCATGCAGTACGCTGCCAGTGCTACATTTAACCTGCTTAATTCTCGAGTCAAGTAGGATATAATGAATCAGGCTTTCTCGATTCAATCTAAAGTACTGCAGGTCAGAGCACGAACCTTGTATGTGCGTGGGCTCGACACTAAATTCGCCGGTCTCACTCGCATGAGACACGTGCAAACTGTTTAAAAGTCGATAAGAAAAACAAAGCTGTCATTAAGCAGGCCCAAGTATTAGGCGTGTGAGCGTGGTACAGCGCAAGAAACGAGCAAAGTAAATCTAGAAGTCTGGTGGTTGCGTGCTTTGTTTTCCTAAAATCCGCGCTTCTTCTGCTGCATTGGCGAAATCCTTGGATTTCTTTCTGCAATATTGCAGAAATACTGCAGAATACACGTTTTCATCGCCAACAAAACCGCCGTAAACTCGGAAGTACACCTACGCAGCGTGCGTTCCTGCCAGCGCCGCCGGCTGCCGATCCACACTACCGGAGTGATGGTGGCGCCACCTCTAGGTCGATCTCGCGGCGAATAGAAACTAGCAGATGTCGTTCTTGCATGATGGAAACTGGCAGCTTGAAATATGAAATCTATGTGTGCCAGGAGGAATTCTATGTAATATTAAGCATTGCAATAACCCCGCCGGGGTGGCGCAGTGGTTACGGCGCTCGACTACTGTTCCCAAGGACGCGGGATCGAATCCCGGCCTCGGCGGCCGCTTTTCGGTGGAGGCGAAAAGCAAGGCGCCCGTGTGCTGTGCGATGTCAGTGCACGTTAAAGAACCCCAGGTGGTCGAAATTTCCGGAGTCCTCCACTACGGCGTCTCTCATAGCCTGAGTTGCTTTGGGACGTTAAACCCCACAAACCAACCAACCAACTAAGCATTGCAATACTTTGCTTGAAAGCATTTTTTTTTTGCTCATTAGTTTCATTCACAGTGCACGGTGTCCACTCGGAGACATTTACTCTATTTTCCTTTTCCAAAAGCTTGCTTCATCCCTGAAAGAGTAATGCCAAATTTTTCACTTTTTTAAGCTAAGAAAATTTCTCACTGCAAAGTTGGAAAGTGTGCCAAGTAATTAAATAAGGCAACAATGCTATGCTTCAGAATACTCTGGCTACTGGAGGCATTAAGCTGAAGGTTTCATCATTAAAATCTTGTCAAACATGAGGATAGTCCGAAACTGAATTGATAAACTACTGATGTTAATACTGCATTTATGGTTCCAAAAATGGCTGGGATCACACGTGTATGCTGATGGTACAGTATAGCAACCTTTGCTGCTATACGTACCTTAATTACTATTTCTCAATTTTTTGGAACGCTGTCATCTTGACAATGCTATTTTTTTAACTGCCGATTTTACTTACAATTACTGTGCCTAAAGGTTATACCAGAAACTGAAATACACCTAAATTGAGCAAATGCAACAAATATTTCGGAGCACTTCAGCACCGCTGTTGAGGAAACATGCCACAGCATTTAAGACTCCTGTATCCTCATCCCTGTACATTTAGTTGGCTACTTGTTGATCCACCGATATTAGTTTGCGCTTTTATCACGCACACCAATTTGTAAAATTACTAATTACCACATTATGTAAATGAACTCCCAACTCACACATCTGACTTGGGATTCTGAAAGGCAATGCGTTTTTCTCATGTCAAAGGAGCTGCTTGGGTAGGCAGCTGCAATTCATCCGGTCACACTATCTGCCACTCATCCTTGTCGCTCAAATTGCCTTTTTTGGTAAATATGGCCTTTTAATGCAGTCACATTAAATTAGGCGAGGGCTTCAACTATTGTTACATGTAAAAGAATTACAGCACACGCTTCTTTTTATGCCTTGTTAGTATGCTGCCTCACCATCCCAGTAGCATAGAGGCACAGCAATAATGTATTAAGCGGGTATCCAAGGTTAGAATCTCATTGCTACAAGCATGTCACCTCGCTATTGAACGCAATTCACTTTGAAGGGCCAAGATTTCAATATTTTAGTAAAGTGATTAGCACTGCCAAATGTTTGAGCATTAGATGAGGTGACAGTATGGGTGTAAGTATCCCACAGACAAGGGCACTGCAGTTAAGAAAGTTGCTGCTCATCTGCAAAATACTGAATTAAACCAATCTTATGCAATTCAACAAACACCGCCCACTTTGCCTTTTTATCATCAGTCCCTGTCTGCAGTTCGAAACATCTTCATTAGGCTTACCTCTAAAAATTGTCTACGAAACATATCTGTGAACTTGAACAAAACGTTGCGGGCTAGTTGGTTCATCGCAAGGGGGAAACAGCGCAAGCTAAACGCGGACAAAAAGCTCGTCCTCCCTTTCTGTCCGTGTTTAGCTTGCGCTGTTTCCCCCTTGTTATATCTGTGAACTTTTCTTACTTCACTGGCTTTGCGGATTATTTCCCGTCTCAAAAGGAATAACAAATACATGTGGTTCTATGACGCATACAGTAAATGCTTACCTTTCTAGGTAGGTTACAAAAGGGAAGTAATGCAGAAGGTAGGCAGTCTAAACATAAATGAGTGTGTCAACATGGTGTTTTGGCACTGGAGTGTTTTTTACTCCAATCATGTGCGTTATTAATGAATGAAAAGGCACATAAGTAGGAATACTTTATTTTGACACAGAAGCTATGGCCAACGTGTGTGTGTTGCCATTACGCTCGTAAGTGAAGTGCAGACTTGTAAGTACACTGTTGAGCCAGTAGCACAGGGAGCAGTCAACTTGGACCAGGGAATGCCATGCTTTGAAAGGTGGGCAGCTGTTGTGATCTCTCGACTAGCATCAGTCACGTGCAGGATCGGCTGTCATGGGGAGAAAAAACAAAAAGTATGCAAGCTCAGAACAATAACAAAACACTCAGAGAAACTCACGAGACGCACCAAATTTAAATAAAAAGATAACAGGACTGCAGACTATGCAGCAGCTCATATATTCTAATAGTGGATTTGCATATGGTCACTACACCTTCAAAAAGGAAAGAAGCACAAATGCTGAATTCATGACTCGTCAAAGGAACCAGACCAAAAGAAAAGTGTGCACCATGTATCTCAAAATAACGGCTTGAGAGGCTAGTTGGTGCATCATCGTATTCAGATATGTGGCGCAAACAAAGACAAACACAGGAGAAGATCCACAACACACGCGCACACTACCAACTGTAAGAAGAACCGGAAAACACTTCCTCTTCTACACTCAGGCACGTCTCAACTTCTTCTTCTCATCTCCCTCTTCTTTGCCAAGGGGAAAATGTCACACTCTTCCTCGCACACCATAACCTTGTCCAAACATGGCGGTGACCAATCTCTTCTTTCTTTTCTTCTATTCTTTCTCTTCTTTACCAAGGGGAAAGTGACACTTTCTTCCTCTCAGCCCAAAAAACATCGACCAAACATGACAGTCACAAATTCTATACTGTCTTGTAAATCCACACCACTGCATTGCCCAGTAACTCCTACCACACTCGACAGGTAAAAATCACCACATAGTCACAAATCATACACTAAAAACACCACCACACAAATACAGCAAATACAGTAGGACATGTCCATCTACACACCATAACTTAAGTAGTCCCTATCTATTGAGAAACTATATCTTGCCAACATCTAAGAAGCCACGAGGCCCATGTACTTAAGGGGGAAAAAATTCTGCAAACTCCCATGGCCCCAAAAACGTAAGATGAGTCCAAGAATAACAACTTTAGGCCAAGAATAACAGCTTGAGGCCCGATAATAATCTCATTCTTTGCATAACTCAAGAGAATTGCTCAATAAAATTAAATTCTTTTCTACGTAAACTCAACGAAGCTTCACTAATGCATCTTTCATTCTTCTTCTGTATCCAATACGCCTCTACAATTTCGCGTGCCATCTTATCCCGACTCTTGCCTAATATGTTTAACCTACTAAACAACGGCTCACACTTGCACTTTTGGCAGTGCAAGGCTAAATTTGACCCTTTGCCATTTTCTATGGACTTCTCATGTTCCCTCATTCTATCATTAATACATCTTCCTGTTTGCCCAATATATAGATTACCGCACGTCAGAGGAACCTCATAAATCACCCCCACCCGACATCCAATAAAACTCTTAACATGCTTCTTATCGCATTGCCCTTTGTTTTTTCTCCCTATTATTGCACATAACCCACCCAGTTTATTGGGGGCAGAAAACACAACTGGCACCTCAAACCTACTAGCCACCTTTTTCAGGCCGTGTACAACTCTATGTATATAAGGGATCACTTGTGGTCGTTTATTCCTCAACATATCTGGCGATCTTTTTTTCCCTTTCATTTTTTGAAGCAAAGACTCTGCCACCCCACATATAATCATACCCGGGAAACCAGCCGCATCAAGTCTTTGTATTGATTATTACGAGGCCCCCTTAAGTACATGGGCCTCGTGGCTTCTTAGATGTTGGCAAGATATAGTTTCTCAATAGATAGGGACTACTTAAGTTATGGTGTGTAGATGGACATGTCCTACTGTATTTGCTGTATTTGTGTGGTGGTGTTTTTAGTGTATGATTTGTGACTATGTGGTGATTTTTACCTGTCCAGTGTGGTAGGAGTTACTGGGCAATGCAGTGGTGTGGATTTACAAGACAGTATAGAATTTGTGACTGTCATGTTTGGTCGATGTTTTTTGGGCTGAGAGGAAGAAAGTGTCACTTTCCCCTTGGTAAAGAAGAGAAAGAATAGAAGAAAAGAAAGAAGAGATTGGTCCATATCAATTTTTTGTTGCGAGCCAGACTCCTTTTTTGGAGTCGTATGGCCTCGGTTTCATACCCCGCAGGTAATTCTAGTGCAAAATCTGTTACAACCTTTGCACGTAGTCCTTTCTAACATCTTTCCAACAAAAGTAAGTGCATCGTCGGTTCAAATTATCTTTGATGACATTTTCCCAAATAATGCGAAACACTTAGCACCTCACATTTTAAATGGATTATTAGAAGATCATTTACAAAGTCTTCCAGTTAGCATAACAATAGCAACGGATGCTTCTCAATTTAATGAAAAAGCCGGCGTTGGAATATACTGTCCGCTTTTAGACTGGGCTTTTTCAGTCCGTCTTCCGGATTTTACTCCAATTTTCCAGGCGGAGTTGCTGGCGGTGGTGCTTGCTCTGCGCAAACTAGACACAACATACTCAACAGTGGCTGTAATTACAGACTCTTATTCTTTGTGCTTGTCGCTTTCTTCGAATATGGATTCGCAAATTTTAAACACCTTTCTTTCATTGCTCCCCTCACATTTGAGGCTCATACATATAGTGTGGGTACCAGGACACAGCAATGTGACAGCCAATGAGATTGCAGACAGACTAGCCAAAGATTCTCTGAACGGCCCTGTATTGCCCATCCTCCCGGCAACAGCGTACATAACAGCAGCAAGATTTCGGCGGCGTGCCTTATTAAGCACGCAGTCTGGATCTATTTTATCCTCGGATGACTACCTGCACCTCAAGTATTCGTGGAATAGGAAATCATGTCAATCAAGGCAGACTGAGGTCTCTCTAACAAGGCTACGCTGTCGTATTCCGCCCCTAAATTTCTATATGCACAGGTCTGGTTTGGCGCTTTCTCCTGTCTGTGCATTCTGCGGGGAACCGGAAACAATAGACCATTTCTTGATATTTTGCCGCCGTTTTACCATGATGAGAAAACGGTACTTAGAGAAGCCGTTACAACAGCTGGGTCTTAATTTGAGCAGCCAAATTTTATTATCGTTCGGTGCCACCATGCTTGGGTACAGCCACAGGTATGTTTTCAACGCCATTCAAAACTTCTTAATAGAAACAAAACGTCTACCTGACTAATATGCTTTGAAGTTTTATTCTGTACATATAAATCTTACTATTCTCTTACTGCGTGCGTTAGTATTTACTATTATATATTTTGGTTTATCATATCTACATTTCCTTTTCTATTCCCTAGCATTTATTATTATTTTTTTTCCGATGTAGTTATACATCTCAAAATCTAATATCTCTGCACCCCAATTCTTGGCCGATCCCCCTATGTGGGTATGTGCCATCACATTAGAGGAGAACAACAACAACAACAATGTTTGGACAAGGTTATGGTGTGCGAGGAAGAGTGTGACATTTTCCCCTTGGCAAAGAAGAGGGAGATGAGAAGAAGAAGAAGTTGAGACGTGCCTGAGTGTAGAAGAGGAAGTGTTTTCCGGTTCTTCTTACAGTTGGTAGTGTGCGCGTGTGTTGTGGATCTTCTCCTGTGTTTGTCTTTGTTTGCGCCACATATCTGAATACGGTGCACCATGTAGCACAGCTCAAGAATGAGAAAAGCCAAAACAGCGAAAAGGTTACCCTAAGTAAGGCCAGTACTAGTGCTCTCTGCATGCGTGCGACAATGTATCACTGCAGTGCACACGCACAGCAGAAATGGACACCGTAGGTGGTAAAGAACTGATATGAAGTTATCAACACTGGCCGCAGACATCAGAACAGATTGTGCTTTGGTATAACGCAAGCATGTGGGCTTTGGTAGGTTGTGAAGCATATAAATAAATGTTGAGACATCTTGAAAACCATGTGTGCGCATTTTCATTTGCTGCTGCATCCAAGAAGTTTCGCTTGCACTGTTCATTAGACGACATGCGTTGCTCTCAGATTGTAGCGTTTGTCGACTACACAGCATGATTCCAGAATTGCGACTGACTCAGCTGTGGACTTTTCATTTTCTAAACTTGCGAAATCCTTCCTATGGGCTGTGAAAAAGAATGAGGAACTGTTCCACCCAGATGTAGTCGCTCGCCCTCTATAACGCACATGATGGCAGCCACAAGTCATTTTGTGCCAAACAGTAGTTTCCATACAAGTAACAAGAAGTTCTCAAACTATGTGACAGGACCATAGCTATTTACTTTGAAGGTGGCCACAGCAAACAGGCAACAACCACGAGATGGCCAAATCCCTCACAAAACTGCAGTACCATGACAGTTGTTACAATGCTAGCATCCTAAAACCTCTGGCTGTCTTTGATATACAGTCTTCATCACAAATACACCAGTTCATGTTGTTAAGGAGGCTGTCCATGAGCATCATACCCTCAAAGCAGCTAAAAAATATTGCAAACAGAGACCAACACTTGACTTTAAGTGCAGTAGCAGCACTACTAACATTCAGTGTGCTAATGGAGTATAGACATCCTGAAACAGATAAGACAAAAAATCAATCATAAATTATTTAGCGGTTGAAGATAAAAACCAGGTGATGATCTGTACAGAGTAATGTCTTGCATGTTGTTAACAAGCAAAATGCGACTAAAATTAGGTACATATGCTCCTGTAAGATGAAGTGCTGCACTGGCCTAGCCCAAGCAGTGCGAGTACCTCCAGTCAAAACGCTTTCAAGTGCCATCATCCATGAGATGGATGCCCAATAGCAATCGCAATTTTCACAATGCAGCATTTCTTATCTTCGGTCAGCATTTTTCACTCTTCCCAATGGATGCAACCCTCCCCAAAACTCCAAACTGAAGACATCAATTGAGTCATGCAGAATTGTCAATAATGACCTGAACCACAAACCAACTTGGAGAGGTGGAAGCAGGCTCGAGCACTTTGAAGCTATAAAACGGGAGTTTTGAAGCATTCAAATTGTTTTGGAGCACGTTTCTAAAGTCAAATGATTTTATTAGCTGAAATTTTTATACCCGACATACCAAAATAACCTATTTGATTCCTTTTTATTCAAAGATCAATGCATTGCTGAAAATACAAGACTAACAGCCAAAACATTGTACAGATGTTTCAAATAACACAAATGACCTCAGCAACAATTTGGAACAAACTAGCAGAAAATGCAATGCTTGTTTATATACTTGAAGCCCGAACGATAAGTTTGACTAAAAGCGTGACTATTTTAGCTTGAGAAATGTGGACTATACCACTATGATGTGCCCAAGCACCACTAGACTAGTTCAGAGTTGACATCAATAAGCAGCACATTTCCACTCCCTATCTTGAGCATATAATTTTTTTATCCATGCCTGTTCTGATAAAATTTCCAAGGCACTGGTCAGTGATCCCTTCAGTGAGGATAGACTGCACTCAAGGGTAGCCCTTTTCTCCACGTTTTCGCTTGAGTGGCACCGAAGCTTCCTTAATTTTAACACGTTAATGATAGGCCCTCCATGCCTGCCTAACACTTGTGACATTTGTAATGATTGACACCTTCATGTTGTCACGCCCATAATACTGTATGTTTTTGTATGACGTAGTTTGACAAGCTTATTATTAACAAAGAGGTTCAATGAAATAGATCTACGACTATCAGAAACGAGGCTCATGCTGGTCTGGCTTATGGGATTTAACGTCCCAAAGAAACACAGGCTATGAGAGGCTCATGCTCTTCTATTTAGCAGGAAAGGAAAAATATATAAAGGCCCTGTTACGACACAGGTATGCAAACCAACAGAATGAAATTGAGGAAAGCATATAATTAACTAATAAAATACAAAATCTGCATTGGTGATGTCTGTGCGATGTCAGCACACGATAAAGATCCCCAGGTGGCCGCCTTCCACTACGGCTCCCCTTTCTCGCTTTCCACTTTCATTCCCACCTTCATCCCTTCCCTTATGGCGCGGTTCAGGTATCCGCATAACAAGTGTGACATACTGCGCCTTTCCCTTCCTGTGAACCAATTATTATTATTATTATTATTATTGGTGATGAACGGTAATTGGCAAAGTATCTACTCTTAAATGAAAAATAACTCATTGCAAACTAGAAAAACAAAACAAAAACAACAAACATGCCACCGTTGAGGTCCGAGACCTCCACATTATGCATCCCATGCTTTACAAACTAGCTACAATGATGGCCGTGCAATCTTTTACTTTCAAGCTATTTATGTTGCATGTATCCCAACATAGACAGCGTTCACCAGTGCTAAACTAAACCACAGTAGCAGATGTGGGAATGCCCTGTAAATACACGAACAAGGTTAACGACTGGGCGAGTTGGTAATCATTCATTTTAAACCAGCCAAAAGACGAGATACAGAGAAGCCAGCCTCATCTCGTTCACTTCTATTCTCTGTCTCGTCTTTTGGCTGGTTTAAAATGAAATACAGCAAGTGCCAAGTATAACATGATGTGGAGCGTGGTGTCTGAAGGGTTGTGTATGAACGAGCCGCGCTGGCGCGGTGCGCCACAGCTTGTAGTGTGCCCAACCTCTGACAGTCAGTGAGACTCTCACGGATTCGGGCAGTACCGCCAGTGTAACTCTTTCGTCTTCCCATGATAACTCTAGACTGTTAGAAATTCGCTGAAAAAGAATGGTAAGAATGGGCCGTTTACAGTCTCCAAACACACCACGAATTATGTCAGCTGTATTGCATTTCACTTCTGCTAAGGGGGGACATGGTTCTTAAAATTATTTTCCATTTTTTTGACAAAATTTAACAAAACCTGGCATCTTGATTCAGTTTCTTGCACTGATATTAAACATGTAACCATTTTTCCAACTGGCCAATTAGTTCAGGAGATAATGAAATTAATTGTTCATAATTTGCAGAAACATTGAAAAAATAACAGCACTACAAAAAATTCACATGGACACTTTGCTAGGTACTAGAAAGCGTAATGAATACAATGTTAGGACCATTTTTTTTTGTTTAACAAATATTAGCGATGTTATAGCAGTTCAAAATTTTCAATTTTCCTCTAAATCAGACAGGAAGGCACTCACATTTGGAACAGTGAACTTTGAACTGCTATAACATCGCTAATATTTGTTATACAAAAGTGCACTTAACATTATATTCATTATGCTTTCTAGTACCTAGCAAAGTATTCATGTGATTTTTTTGTAGTGCGATTATTTTTTCATTGTTTCCGAAAATTATGAACAATTTCATTTATCTTTTGAACTAATTAGCGAATTGGAAACATAATTACATATTTGAAATCAGGGCAAGAAACTAAATCAGAATACCAGGTTTTATCAAATTTGTTGAAAAACGTAGGAAAAATAGCTTTAAGGCGGGGGTCCCACTCCGGCCGCGCGAATGTGCCATTTTAGGCAATGTTTGCGTGAGCATTCTGCGCGTTGTTCTTTTTCGAACATCACAATGTAGGCATCATTCGAAAGCTTAATATACGCTCTGTCAAATGATGTGCGCTGCTTTAGTGTGCCAACGTTATCAACTGCATGAGAGGTGGTATTGCAGATGACAAATTCGCTAGCGTTGTTGATATACCCTACTTCGGATTAATTTGCTGAAGAAACTGCTGCACTTAGAACAGTTTCCTTTGGCCTACACGTAGAATGGGTATTTATATTAGGTAACATGGCGCGTAATTAGTTTTAATTTAATCAGTATTTGATCGGCAGCCTTTTCAACATGGTAAAGTTTGGCTATTTTGGGCACGAATATCTGTGCTTTATCAACGTGCACAGCAGTAAAATTTTTACCACTTCGGACGCACATTATAATAGTTGAGTGTACGAAGTTTCATCGAAATTTATTTGCTAGTTCATTTTTAATTACCTTTCCAATTTGAAGATTTCCGTAAATACTGCCTCACATCGCATAGCTTGACCAGAAAAACCGCTCATTCTACAGCCTAGGAATCATGCATGGCGAAACTAGAATAGCAGTTATTTGTGACATGATCGCAAATTGCGCTTTATACAATTAGCACGATTATACTGAGCCTTCAAATATAATCAATTTTTCCTACACGGCATTCAATCGAGAAGGCCGTCATACTCAACAACGTGAGAATTGTTTGAGTTGGCTTTTTGTTTAATATTGTATTACTGTAAAATAAAGTTAAAATAAGAAGCACAAACCATGGTGATAATTAGTATTTGCACCTGTATTCGGTCATTAAAGGTTTTTTTACTGCTAGCGCCATCTAGGTAAAAGCAGCAAAAGTGTGAGTTCTTTCAATTGCCAGGAGAGGCGCGGCGCGCGTGACTACACTCATTCAAAGTATTGAAGCTAGTCAAGAAACCTAGAAGTCAGCTTCTCTGCAGTGCAAAAACCCCTTCACCATGGCGGCCAGACCTGTTTTGGGGGCAGAAATCAGGTGCAGTGCAGAAGACCTCTATTGTGACAATAATGGCCACGTCCATTTCCTGCACCCCTCTTCTTCTTGTCACAATTATGGGATTAAGAACCCCTCCGTTTGTGAGTGCCATTCATAACACCTCCCCTGCCCCTACCTCCTCCAGGCTCTCAATAGCGAAGGAATTCTGCTCAACACATCAGGCTGGACATAGAAGTATTCTGCGCTACACCCAACTTTTGCCCTCAAAACAGGTTTGGCTGCCATGGTGAAGGGGTTTTGCTCTGCTGACTTCTAGGTTTCTGCAACCCACCTATACTACTTTTGTGCTGTGAATTGTTTTGCTTGTTGCTATTTGCATTGCTGTTTGTTAGGTGAGTGTCACACTTTTCAAAAATTCATTGCCTGTCCAAACAACTTCTTTCTACAGCAGATCCGGTTTCAAACATTCCATAGAGGAAGAATTTCGACAACTCTCTCACCTCATGCAGAGGCTACAATTCATGATCTAGAGGAAAGCAGAGAGTGTCAGTGGAGTGAAAGGAATGAATTGATACCTGGAGGCACCACTGAACGTGGTGCGAGACACCACTGGTTTTTAGCACAAGGAGACGCATCCACTCAAAGTGGAAACACAAACAGTTCATTAGGGAAGGACCGCCGAGTGAAAGTTTCTTTTAGGTGACAAGACATGACACGCACACTGCGTGCGTGCACATGTTTTGCGCGCATACACTGTGGTTTATGCAGGGGCTATTCGCTCACACGAAGAACCTGCACATGGTCACCGCATCACCCTTTGCACCCCTGCATTGTGTGCGAACAGTGGACGCTCGCCTGCAGTGCTAAGCCGCTAACCTTCACGCCCAATCGCTGAGGGGCTTTGCGCTATTTTGTGATTTTCTGAATATGCTTCTGGCCCTCTACTTTTTCCCTCACGCATTCGTATTTCGCCAGGCGCTTCATGCTCGGATAGCAAGTGACACGGCTAGCAAAACCCAAACAGAATGCGCAGAATCTTCCGGTAAATATACATGTATCGGGCTTGCTTTTCGGCTGGCGACAAAAGTGCAAATTTATCAAAATTAAGACATGCCTTGACAGATTGCAGGTTGCTTGGTCGAGGTTCTTCATCCGTGCGCGCAGTTGGTCCAGTGGTATTTCTCGCAAAATCTAGACATTATGTGTTTGACAGCGAGTGCTACGGATATCGCCACGTTATGCTGCATGGTGTGCTGGCAAAATGCTCGCACGTGACATCACGATACGCCAGCTGGCGTGCCACGCGTATGATCCACCGTTTAGATGCTATGTGCGTCATGCGACTCTCAAATATTGGTCGAAAAAGGAATAGGACAGTAGACCAAAAGAAATAGTTTCGGCCGGCGGTATCGAGTGGTTGTCTCCTTCACATCTTCGTTGGTGCGTGCTCTGTTCCCTAGAGCTTTCAGTGGCACACGTGTGCTTAGGTACAGCTGTCCTCTCGGAAAGCACCGTTTTGAATGTAGCTTCGCAGCCGCTACAAGAAATACAACTGCAAAAGGACGACGTCGCATACGGAGTACAGATGAAAAGAAAAAAAAAAAGAAACGAAGGAATTCGACGCTGCTGAACCGAATGTCGAGCGTTAGCTGAAATGATAATGTACACTGTTTTGCTTCAGTGCTTTTCATGCTTATAAACATTACAAATATGTGCTCATAGATAATCAAAAACCAGACGTCATCACCGATAATCATCGTAATGAAACGATAATGAAACGTAACAGCCGTTGTACGTCTGTCTAATTGTATTTGGTCACTTACGAAGCGTGTATGGACATCTTCGCAAAGGTGGGACAATTGACCGCACTACGCTGCGTGGAAAGAGAGAAGTTTCAACTGCAGACAGCGTAACATAAACAAAGTGACACCGAGAGGGCAGCTGGGCGCATTTCACTGACAAGAGAAAAGTGCTTGCCTACATGTAAACCGAATTACCGGATTCCTTCGGCGCACACGCAGTGGCATTAGTGGGGCCAAGTAGGGCTAATGCGCGTGCGCAGCCGGCACTCTCTACTTCTCTGTGCGTCTACGCTATGCTCAAAATAGTAAGCCTCGAAGCCGTGGATTCATGTTTCAAGGCCAGGGGTCTGTTTTATTATTATTATTATTATTATTATTATTATTATTATTATTATTATTATTATTATTATTATTATTATTATTATTATTATTATTATTATTATTATTATTATTATTATTATTATTATTATTATTATTATTATTATTATTATTATTATTATTATTATTATTATTATTATTATGCAATGCACCGTAAACGCTTTCGCGGACAGGGCGGTCGTGCAGAACAGAGTACTGATATCCATCGCGGCACACGCACATCGCCACTGTTTTTAGACTGCAGCAATGAAAAAAACCGAACATATTAATTAGCACAATGACAGCCTCCCTTTACAAGCGCACATGGTCATCCCCGATTGGTCATCGCGGTGAAATTCCAAGCTTTTTGGGTGTTTCTTGCACCTCATTTCGGTTTTGTACCGAAAAAAAAAAAGTAAATAAACGTCGCGTTTGGTTTTGACATAGGACATCGTTTTCTTCACACCTTCAAACACGTCAGTTGGTTTTAGTAAAGTAAGTAGAGGAGGCTCAGAATTTTTGCCTCCGAATGGCTGAATGTCGATTGACACCACCGAAATGAAATATGCGACGGTGTGTGGAGCGGAAATCACATGACAGTCTGATTCGGCGCGCAGTTTTGACGTCGAGGTCACCAGCGGCATTTTTCTTTTTTTTACTGAAAGCATTTCCGATAACAAACATGCAAAGCAGTAAAAGAAAATAAAACCGAAGACTAACGCTAGTTGTAATCCTTACTGCTTAGCATCAAGGAGCCACGTGGTCTTACTCAAAAAGATTCAGAAATATAAGCGTAGTAGCACAGCTAGCAGTGCGAAAGCAATTCCGAGCAAACACGCAGAAGACACGCGGCAAGATCTGCCAAGGCAGCAGTTGTTGCTTCCCTCAGGAGATAGGAGCCTGAGTCTTGCACGAAGGCACATTCACGAACTGGGCTGAACCTGTTCAATCCGTTTCGAAATGATTTTTGATAAGAATACCACGTCAATTCGATGTAGACAGCTATATGTCGAGACATCACCCATTTTTGCTGTGCACAGATAACAACTGGCGACCACGCCTTGCAGACTACTTTTTTGTGTGTGTGTGTGATAGGAAGGCAAATTTCCACTCCTTTGCAATGATAAAATCGGAAATAAATGGGAGGGAATGGAAATATAACGTTCAAAAATAAAATGACTTGAAACAGCATCGCCGCAGAAGAAACTGCATAAATATTCGCAGCATCTGCCATTTTCTTGGTTTAGAGAAATTGCTTCAAGGGTCTATCAACTTGCATCTTGAGCGTTCACGAGCATACTTCAGCCGACTGATTGGAAAGTCATTCTAAGGAGTTCTTGTGTGCACAAAAAAAGCAGGAGGATAAGGGTTAGGTGCAAAAAGTGGCCCTGAACCAGCTCTGCCATTGTTCAACTCTAATCCTTCTTGAACGCTGCATGGCATAGTGAAACAACAAAACATTGGGGTGAGGTCAACGAATTGCCACCATGATTGATCTCATGATAGAGGAAGAGAGAAGGACAGGGACGTCATTTTGGGCAAGGGCTAAAAATATACAGGCACGAGGGACAGGCAAAGCGCTTTGTCCCATGTCTCTCGACCATCCCTGCCTCTTTTTTGCGCTTTGTCAAAATGAGCAAACTCCACCAACTAGCCCAAGAAAGAGCATTGCAGAGAGACCCAAAGCTCACAGCCGCTTTTTGTAAGCCTACAAAAACTAGTAAATTCAGACTAGATTGACCAAAATTGAATACAATAATCTGGGCATGCACTGGGAAAATGTTTTGTCTAACATGAAAATGACTACATTCCGATGCCTGTGCTGCTTAGCATTCGTCACGTTTTTTCTCTCAGTGTGGCGATTGAAGAAAGTATAAAGGCATACCACTTCCCCAAAGTACATCCAAAATTGCGTCATGTTGGGGGTAGAAGTGGCGTGGGGTGAAGGGAACTACTGGAATAAAAAGCCCCGACTCCAAACACACATGCGTCATGCACTGCCGCGCTAACGTCGTCGCACGCGTCAGCCAAAGCCGGTCTGCGCATGCGCGCAGCGCCTGCGTGCATCGCGAGCTCTGATGCTGCGATCTGTCCCTGCCAGATATCTGGCGCGTGCTACACGCGTCGAAAACTAGCGAGGGGTTGGGACCGCGCGGCTGTCCCCTACTCCGTTCTTCTCGTCCTGAAGTCCACTTAGCTCCCCCTGCTTCTTTTCTTCACAGAATAGTTTTCTTCACGGTTTTCAAATTTTCTCAGTCCGCGCGCGAGGGTGAGCGAGCCAGCACCACGAACATGCAGGTGCATTCCCCTTTTGCGACGCCTGCCGTGACGGCGGCGTTGACGTCGCGGCGCATGGAAAGTGCTTTGGAGTACCCGCTTTATTTATGGCAGTTACGAGGGTTTACCTACAGAAGGAATGTGAGGATTGACAGCCATGTTTGTCAGTTCTTCGATTTTCCGTACTGTTTCCTCGGGCTGTTTTTCTTTTTTCCAGCAATGATGAAACAAACCCTTCACACATTCGTGGGGACAATGTTTGCAAACGCTGTAGGTTCCCCAGTACTTGTCTAAATGGGGCGATCCCCCCCACCCCTCTTCTTCATTGGAACCGCAGATGAATCAACAAGGGTATCTTACTGTACGATCCCCAGACATGTAAAAAGAATTCCGGGGCTAGTAAATTTCAAATTATGAAATCATTGTCAAGAAACACATGTGCTAGTTGCAAAGCGGCGCATATTTAGATAACTGCTCGTGATGTCTCACTTTTCTGGTCGTCTTATTGCTCAGAATATGTTTATTTATTTATTTTATTTACATTACCCCTCAGGGAGGCATTACATATATTTTGAATATATTTCAGAAATATCATGTTGCACTCACGCTCTCGAGTGCTGCTAGTATGGCAGTCCGCTTTCTCAACGCACCTTATAGCTAAAAATGTCGCAACAAGAGCGCAGACTGACTTAAAATTAGAGCTCGCGGTAGTTATTATAGCTGGAGTACCATTACCAATGTACGCTTACTACCAGCGCTGGTGCATTCGCCTTCAGCCCACCTGCTCATGTTGCTGTATATAGCACAAGGAGCTCAATCTAAACCATCAATCTATTCGTTGTGTCGTCTTCTGACCTTGTGCTCCCGTCCACGTTCCGCGCTGTCACCTCAAGATGCATAAGGAACACGCCCAAGCTGCTATTCTAAATAAAAACAAAAATGGGAGAGGGGGAGGGGCGGTTTAGCTTACCGTCAACACTATATAGCCTCGTGTGTTTCAATGGAAATGCCTCCACCCCCCCCCACCAGGGAAAAAAGAAAGCGGTCAGCGCGTTATGAAAAGGAAAGTACGCACACCCACATATGTCAGCGCGCGCGTTTTTTTTTCTACTTTTATTACAACAGAAAAATTACCGACAATTACGTTACTTCCTAATGCGAAATTTGAGCGTATCTCGTTGGCTGTTCCAGCTTTTCGATAGATTGAGGCAAAGATTTCGAGCAAGACATGTATGTACAGTTACAGACAACTTTTTTATTTTATTTTTCACACGTATTTCTTCAAGAAACACTCCACTAACAGTTCTTGACTGTCATGAAGGAAGCTTTGTGGATCAGGAGTTCGCGTAATGCAGCGTATGGACCTGTAGGAGCGTTGCGCAGCGAAGAGATAGCAGCGACTGACTGATGCCGCTGACGCCGCTAGCGAGTCAAGTCAACATGGCTCTGCGTTTCGGCTTAGGATGTATGCACCGCGATCCACTTACACCGGAAAACACCATCGCCGCCACAAAGCAAAAAGGTAGGGGGAGGGGGGGGGGGGGGGGAACACGCAGCGGCGAATGGTGGCAGGAGCGTGCGCTGCCCTGGCTGCGGAGCTGGTTACGAGGGACAACGCAGACGGCGACGCGAAACGCAGGAACGGGCGGCAAAAAGCTGGGCTCTAAAACAAAAAAAAAAAAGCTGGTCAGCACGCCAAATGGCCACATCAGGGCAGCGCGAGGAAGTACATGTCCGGACAAATTCTAGGGGCAGTAAGTAACCGAAGGGCGTCTTGCATTATTCTTTTGTTGCACATACAACGACAGAAACGAATCCTTTGACTCCAAAGAATGCCTCAGTGGCAGCCAGTTATGCATTTTACCGTGGTTAGCGCGAGTGATTGCCGTTCTATGCTTGTTATGAAAGCAGGTGATGCTGGTAGTGAATAAATAAACAAGTAAATAAATATATAGAAAGTACACTGGATTCGCAATGCAGCAAAGACGTACATCTAACCAATGAAGAGTACAGAGGAGATTCAAAGGGGAAGGGTCGAGAAGCAGCGGTCTAACGCGCTTGCGAAACTAACCCGCTTCTACTGGCTACGTTGCCTCATAACTGTCTGCTACCCTCCCCTCTCCAATTCATTTCCCCCAAAATTTAGCCTGAATGCATTGCGGCAGCTGCGTGGTGCTTACCCTTTTGGTAGGTATTTCACACCTATTTCGCAATGCCGACTCTCCTCTCTAAGGTAAAATGAAATTGGCCATCGCCCTTTTCTCAGCTCATTAGGTTACCAACGTCAGTTTCTATGGTTAGAAAAGCCCGAGCTAAAAAAAAAAAGAAAAAAAGAAAATGATTACTGTTGATTGAAACCGACTTTATTGCAACTTTATTATGTGCAATAACGTTTGATAAAAGTAGTTCTGCACCAGAGAGCTCGCAAGAATATCCTACTATAAATGCTATAACTTCAAAAGTGATAACAGCTCAAAAGATGGGTATCAAAGGAAAGACAATACAGGTGTCGATTTCAGCCAGAGTTCATGACGAAACCACCAAAGATGTATACTTCGTCTCACAAAATGTTTTTAGTACTGCGAAAGGCCGGGGCGCCATGGACCAAGAGCACTTGGACACTTGCGCGCGAGCGAGGCAAACTGGTTTCCCCTTTTTTTTTTGTACTTTGTAACTAATGTACAAAGCTCCCCCTGTAATTTCTTGTTATAGCTCCCCTCTGCACTTCCCCTCGCTTTCCTCTCCCCATAATTTTGCTTTCCCGCCGGCTGCAGCTTGGGCGCTTCAGATTTTAGATAGCAGTTGAAGCGGCCGGCAGCACTCTTTTCCTTCCTTTTGTTTGAATAACCACTATCCACACCACCTATAATAGGCAATTGTGCTCCCACTGTCACCCTTGCCGATTCGAGGGGTGCGTCGGAGCACAATTACCTATTACAGTGCGCATTTGAATGGGCCAGGGAGCCCCTGCCTTTAGCAGTGGTGCAAATCTCTTGTGAGTCAAAGTATAGTATACAAGGGCCACATAAATATCTTCCATCATGTCGTACCTTTCCATTTTTGGTATACACTTGAGCTATCGTGAACCCAAGGCCGCAAAATGTTTTTGAAAAGAGTAACTAATAACGCAGTTACAGCCACCGCAATCACCCGATTCTGTCATGCTTCTGTCCTTCCGTTCCCTCGCAAAAATTTTTCGCTCTCCTGCCCGAGGTCGTCTAGCCTCCGCAATACAAATTCCCCTTCCTCCTCCGCGCTTGGCGGGAGGTGGGGCGTGGCTCTCCGCGAGCGCGAAAAAAAAAGAAGAAAAAAACGGTCGAGGGAGCGCGCGCCGCTGGATTCAGTCTGGCCGTGGAGAGGGAAAAGCGCGCCAGTCAGCGAGACGGACCAATGGACATCGTTCGCGGTACGTACGTCATTACTGTGGCCCGTCGGGCCAGCGCAGGAAACGGGGAAGCTGGCTTCCCAAAGGAGAGCATGAGAGAGCTTTGAATTGTATTTTCGATGCTTTGCGGCGCGCGTCACTGTAGCATTTTGCACAGACTATCTCCGGTACGTGATCGAAACACTGGGCTCCTTTGCTTAAAAGGGCCTTCCCTGGACAGTGGCCCTTTAAAAGCAACCAGTTTGGCCATGATTTCAATTCGTGAAATCGCATTCAATTAGAAAGAAAAAAACATTATGGCATCGGACTTCTTGCGAGAAGGCTTTAATATTTAGAGCAAAATATAACTGATTAAAACCTCGAAAAAAAAAATACGCTCAGTAGCCAATTGCGTGCGTATGTAGTCTTCACGCCATGCCAAAACTGCCATTAGTCAAGCGTAGGTATCACCTCCATCAAAGAAAGAGAA
Source organism: Amblyomma maculatum (assembly GCF_055883805.1). Taxonomy (NCBI): domain Eukaryota; kingdom Metazoa; phylum Arthropoda; class Arachnida; order Ixodida; family Ixodidae; genus Amblyomma; species Amblyomma maculatum. Next base: position 43,851,160 of record NC_139344.1, read on the forward strand.
AGCCAATATTCTTCTCGAATTAATGTATCTGTGAACTGGAGGCCACGGCGGTAGAAGAAAGAAAAGAAGCTCAGACGGCGTGCCCGCCCTGTGGTGTGCGACAGGGGCTGTTATATCATAGCTTAAAACAGCACCACCGCCAGGGCCGGCACGTGGTCTGGTTGCAATGCTCTTCGCTGATTCTGCATGTAGAAGGTCCCCCCCGCCCTCAATTTCCCCTGTCGAGAAAGATGGCGCCGCAGCGGCAGCAAGACTATCTGTGGCTGAGGCGTCATGAGTGTTGAACACCAACCTTGAAAAAGACCGCACCTCATCAAGCGTTCAAACGTTGGCCCTTCCCAGTGGTTTGTATGAGGTTTCCAGTTCCTAGCCTCCAGTGGTATATAAAACTGACCGTATGCGGAAGCGCCTTATCGCAGAGCAGACTGTCTGTGCTCGCTGATAGCTGAAACAGCCTCATCCAGCGCTACTGTAATTTATTAGGCGAACTCCACGCTGCACCACACCAGCGTAACCCGCACATGGCATTTTACACTTTAAAACACGCAAGAGCGGTGTCTGACTGCTGCTCTTCAGTCACCGAGGGGAGTAATTTTATATGTTCGTTTGTATCGTTCAATATGGCCGGCGCGCCTAATTGTTTACGACACCGATTGACTCGATTCAAAAATTGCTCATTCAAGATTTATCTTATTTCATATTCGAGGAGATTTCAAAATTCTATCAAGTCTTTGCAGCTATTTCAGTTATGAGACATTCCAATCAACAGATTAAAATGAAAACCATATCCACATTTGGTTTTGAATTTTCTCACGTGGAGAAAAAAAAAGTGTACAGGACACCAAAAAAACAACAAATGGGCTATGTCTCTGGATCAATGGTCCCAAACAGGCTCAAGGTGTGAGGACGCCGTAGCAGAGGCGTCCGGATCACTTCGGCCACCTGGGGTTCTTCAATGAAACTGCCATCGTTAAGTATATGCCTGCCATGCTTTCAGCTTCAACCAAAATGCTGCCTCCCAATTAGGATCAGACTAGGGTACCCCAGCTCAGTACTCGAGAGCTTTAATGACTAAGCCACCGCGATGCCGTAATAAGTAAATAAATAAGCTAAGAAAACTACACTTTTGTTCTCAGAGCGTACCATGGTTATTTCATCCATTTCGCTGCAGCGACGTCGCGGATGTGTACTTTGCTCTGACAAAGTGACTATAAACCGGACATCGGCCCTCTGTGTACAAGCCCGAATCCGGCTCGGGCCCGTACGTTTAAGCCCACCCCGGTTCCAGCAAAAATGTTCATGTGTTGGCCCAGACGGCCCGTGGGTTGAGCCGCAACCGGCTTTTGGGCCTGTCCATGCCCACGCAGTGTCCTGTAAAGCGTGTGCTACCTTCACCTGACGCTTCTACATATGGTATGACGATCTTCTATTTTTTCGGTTCCTAGGGCTGCCTTTCAGTGGGTCGCTTTCTACTTTTCGAAGTCTGAAAGGTAAGGCAGGCAGAGGATATTGTGGGGACCACTTCCTTTGCTAGCAACGTGTAATGCTTTGCAGCAGATGTCCGTTTAACTCTGTCGTCCATGTTTTGGACACAAACCTGGGCTCCAAGTGCCCCTCACAAACAGTGACTGTATAGCTCGGTCCTTTTTTGTTATGCCGGCCACCATAGCTGACGTCGTTCGACATCTTTTCGCACCAAAAAAAGCTGACATTTTTCATTGCAGAATATGTAGCCTGTATAGAGGGTTTACAAAAGTACGTCTGGCAACCGTGAGCGGCACGCTGATCCCGCGCTGGCCGCCATATTTTGTTCGCGTCGTGTCCGTCCGTCAGCGCTCGCCGTTCTGTTCGCGCTTTTCACGTTTTAACCTAGTGTGCTGTCCTTGGACCTCTCTTAGGTCCCTGGCGGTTTCGGTTAGCGATGCCTAAAGCGTATTTTGACAGCCGAGACGTGGCGGGGCCCACCGGCAGCGCTGCCGAGCGCAGTTGCAAATTGCTCCACGAGTCATGCAAGGGCCCCTTAACAATCCGCAGCGTCATCCCTGTCCAGGTACAGTATCCAGAGTTCTGTAATGTGGATTTTGTTTTGTCTGTGCGCCTTTGCTGTTTACTTAAACGCCTATGAGAGATCATCGCTAGTTTGTTTGCTTGGTTTGCGCAATCACCGTCACTCACCCTACTGGAAAATACTTGGTTGGTGAAAAGAGCGAGGATGCATTTTATTTTATGATAAAAGAATTGTGCGTAATTTGACGTAAGTTGGACTGGCGCTTAGCACTTTCCTTCCCATGCCGTCGACGCAGTAGTTGGCATTAGTCTCGGAAATAATCGGGGGCTGCGTAAAAAAAAAAGTGCCATGGTAATTTGTGCTTCCAGTGATTGAATATTGATTGGTGTGCGATAGGCGATGATGAGTAATAAAATCTTTGTAATTAATTTATCAATTAATGAAATAAAGAAACGAAAAAAAAAAGAAAAATTGGAAAGTAGGGGTTTAAAGGTGTCAGAATGAAAAACCAGTGCTTGGTGATGCTAGGAAAAAATTTAGAATGTGTAAGTGATTAATTGAAATAATTGAAGAATGTGTTCAAAAGCCGATTGTTGCTGACGCATGCGTATTGCTGTATAAAAATATAAAACGTCAAATAAAGTAAAAATAAATAAAGAAATGATAGAAATATAACATAACATACATAACATAGAAATATAACATATAAAACACCACAGTTGTGTGTAGTATGTTACTTTTGATGAATTCATATTTCACTGCATTGTATTCTTTTCGCCCCTCCTACTAGGGCCCAGTGTATTTGGTAAACAAAATAAATAAATAAATAAAAGAGCTGAAATATAACACGTGAAGAAAGAAAACATCGTGCGTGTGTGTATGAGAGAGAGACACTATCGCTTTATACCTTTAAGGCGGGGGTCCCACTCCGGCAGCGCGAATCTGCCATTTTAGGCAATGTTTGCGTGAGCATTCTGCGCGTTGTTCTTTTTCGAACATCACAATGTAGGCATCATTCGAAAGCTTAATATACGCTCTGTCAAATGATGTGCGCTGCTTTAGTGTGCCAACGTTATCAACTGCATGAGAGGTGGTATTGCAGATGACAAATTCGCTACCGTCGTTGATATACCCTACTTCGGATTAATTTGCTGAAGAAACTGCTGCACTTAGAACAGTTTCCTTTGACCTACACGTAGAATGGGTATTTATATTAGGTAACATGGCGCGTAATTAGTTTTAATTTAATCAGTATTTGATCGGCAGCATAACAACATGGTAAAGTTTGGCTATTTTGGGCACGAATATCTGCGCTCTATCAACGTGCACAGCAGTAAAATTTTTACCACTTCGGACGCACATTATAATAGTTGAGTGTACGAAGTTTCATCGAAATTTATTCGCTAGTTCGTTTTTAATTACCTTTCCAATTTGAAGATTTCCGTAATACTGCCTCACATCGCATAGCTTGACCAGAAAACCGCTCATTCTACAGCCTAGGAATCATGCATGGCGAAACTAGAATAGTAGTTATTTACATGATCGCAAATTGCGCTTTATACAATTAGCACGATTATACTGAGCCTTCAAATATAATCAATTTTTCCTACACGGCATTCAATCGAGAAGGCAGTCATACTCAACAACGTGAGAGTAGTTTGAGTTGGCTTTTTTTTTAATATTGTATTACTGTAAAATAAAGTTAAAATAAGAAGCACAAACCATGGTGATAATTAGTATTTGCACCTGTATTCGGTCATTAAAGGTTTTTTACTGCTAGCGCCATCTAGGTAAAAGCAGCAAAAGTGTGAGTTCATTCAATTGCCAGGAGAGGCGCGGCGCGCGTGACTACACTCCTTCAAAGTATTGAAGCTAGTCAAGAAACCTAGAAGTCAGCTTCTCTGCAGTGCAAAAACCCCTTCACCATGGCGGCCAAACCTGTTTTGGGGGCAGAAATCAGGTGCAGTGCAGGAGACGTCTATTGTGGCAATAATGGCCACATCCATTTCCTGCACCCTTCTTCTTCTTGTCGCAATTATGGGATTAAAAACCCCTCCGCTTGTGAGTGCCATTCATAACACCTCCCCTGCCCCTACCTCCTCCAGGCTCTCAATAGCGAAGGAATTCTGCTCAACACATCAGGCTGGACATAGAAGTATTCTGCGCTGCACCCAACTTCTGCCCTCAAAACAGGTTTGGCTGCCATGGTGAAGGGGTTTTGCTCTGCTGACTTCTAGGTTTCTGCAACCCACCTATACTACTTTTGTGCTGTGAATTGTTTTGCTTGTTGCTATTTGCATTGCTGTTTGTGAGGTGAGTGTCACACTTTTCAAAAATTCATTGCCTGTCCAAACAACTTCTTTCTGCAGCAGATCCGGTTTCAAACATTTCGTAGAGGAAGAATTTCGACAACTCTCTCACCTGATGCAGAGGCTACAATTCATGATCTAGAGGAAAGCAGAGAGTGTCAGTGGAGTGAAAGGAATGAATGGATACCTGGAGGCACCACTTCATTGAGAACATGGTGCGAGACACCACTGGTTCTTAGCACAAGGCAACGCGTCTACTCAAAGTGGAAACACAAACAGTTCATTAGGGAAGGACCGCGGAGTGAAAGTTTTTTTTAGGTGACAAGACATGACAGGCACACTGCGTGCGTGCACATGTTTTGCGCGCATACACTGTGGTTTATGCAGGGGCTATTCGCTCGCACGAAGAACCTGCACATGGTCACCGCATCACCCTTTGCACCCCTGCATTGTGTGCGAACAGTGGACGCTCGCCTGCAGTGCTAAGCCGCTAACCTTCACGCCCAATCGCTGAGGGGCTTTGCGCTATTTTGTGATTTTCTGAATATGCTTCTGGCCCTGTACTTTTTCCCTCACGCATTCGTATATCGCCACGCGCTTCATGCTCGGATAGCAAGTGACACGGCTAGCAAAAACCAAACAGAATGCGCAGAATCTTCCGGTAAATTTACATGTATCGGGCTTGCTTTTCGGCTGGCGACAAAAGTGCAAATTTATCAAAATTAAGACATGCCTTGACAGATTGCAGGTTGCTTGGTCGAGGTTCTTCATCCGTGCGCGCAGTTGGTCCAGTGGTATTTCTCGCAAAATCTAGACATTATGTGTTTGACAGCGAGTGCTACGGATATCGCCACGTTATGCTGCATGATGTGCTGGCAAAATGCTCGCACGTGACATCACGATACGCCAGCTGGCGTACCACGCGTATGATCCACCGTTTAGATGCTATGTGCGTCATGCGACTCTCAAATATTGGTCGAAAAAGGAATAGGACAGTAGACCAAAAGAAATAGTTTCGGCCGGCGGTATCGAGTGGTTGTCTCCTTCACATCTTCGTTGGTGCGTGCTCTGTTCCCTAGAGCTTTCAGTGGCACACGTGTGCTTAGGTACAGCTGTCCTCTCGGAAAGCACCGTTTTGAATGTAGCTTCGCAGCCGCTACAAGAAATACAACTGCAAAAGGACGACGTCGCATACGGAGTACAGATGAAAAGAAAAAAAAAAAAAAAGAAACGAAGGAATTCGACGCTGCTGAACCGAATGTCGAGCGTTAGCTGAAATGAGAATGTACACTGTTTTGGTTCAGTGCTTTTCATGCTTATAAACATTACAAATATGTGCTCATAGATAATCAAAAACCAGACGTCATCACCGATAATCATCATAATGAAACGATAATGAAACGTAACAGCCGTTGTACGTCTGTCTAATTGTATTTGGTCACTTACGAAGCGTGTATGGATATCTTCGCAAAGGTGGGACAGTTGACCGCACTACGCTGCGTGGAAAGAGAGAAGTTTCAACTGCAGACAGCGTAACATAAACAAAGTGACACCGAGAGGGCAGCTGGGCGCATTTCACTGACAAGAGAAAAGTGCTTGCCTACATGTAAACCGAACTACCGGATTCCTTCGGCGCACACGCAGTGGCATTAGTGGGGCCAAGTAGGGCTAATGCGCGTGCGCAGCCGGCACTCTCTACTTCTGTGTGCGTCTACGCTATGCTCAAAATAGTAAGCCTCGAAGCCGTGGATTCATGTTTCAAGGCCAGTGGTCTGTTTTATTATCATCATTGTTATTATTATTATTGTTATTATTATTATTATTATTATTATTATTATTATTATTATTATTATTATTATTATTATTATTATTATTATTATTATTATTATTATTATTATTATTATTATTATGCAATGCACCGTAAACGCTTTCGCGGACATTTAGTGCACGTGGTGGGTTGACGGAATGAAGCGCGTGTCTGTATCGGGCGGTTGTGCAGAACAGAGTACTGATATCCATCGCGGCACACGCACATCGCCACTGTTTTTAGACTGCAGGAATGAAAAAAATCGAACATATTTATTAGCACAATGACAGCCTCCCTTTACGAGCGCACATGGTCATCCCCGATTAGTCATCGCGGTGAAATTCCAAGCTTTTTGGGTGTTTCTTGCACCTCATTTCGGTTTTGTACCGAAAAAAAAAGTAAATAAACGTCGCGTTTGGTTTTGACATAGGACATCGTTTTCTTCACACCTTCGAACACGTCAGTTGGATTTAGTAAAGTAAGTAGAGGAGGCTCAGAATTTTTGCCTCCTAATGGCTGAATGTCGATTGACACCACCGAACTGAAATATGCGACGATGTGTGGAGCGGAAATCACATGACAGTCTGATTCGGCGCGCAGTTTTGACGTCGAGGTCACCAGCGGCATTTTTCTTTTTTTTACTGAAAGCATTTCCGATAACAAACATGCAAAGCAGTAAAAGAAAATAAAACCGAAGACTAACGCTAGTTGTAATCCTTACTGCTTAGCATCAAGGAGCCACGTGGTCTTACTCAAAAAGATTCAGAAATATGAGCGTAGTAGCACAGCTAGCAGTGCGAAAGCAATTCCGAGCAAACACGCAGAAGACACGCGGCAAGATCTACCAAGGCAGCAGTTGTTGCTTCCCTCAGGAGATAGGAGCCTGAGTCTTGCACGAAGGCACATTCACGAACTGGGCTGAACCTGTTCAATCCGTTTCGAAATGATTTTTGATAACAATACCACGTCAATTCGATGTAGACAGCTATATGTCGAGACATCACCCATTTTTGCTGTGCACAGATAACTGGCGACCACGCCTTGCAGACTACTTTTGTGTGTGTGTGTGTGATAGGAAGGCAAATTTCCACTCCTTTGCAATGATAAAATCGGAAATAAATGGGAGGGAATGGAAATATAACGTTCAAAAATAAAATGACTTGAAACAGCATCGCCGCAGAAGAAACTGCATAAATATTCGCAGCATCTGCCATTTTCTTGGTTTAGAGAAATTGCTTCAAGGGTCTATCAACTTGCATCTTGAGCGTTCACGAGCATACTTCAGCCGACTGATTGGAAAGTCATTCTAAGGAGTTCTTGTGTGGACAAAAAAAGCAGGAGGATAAGGGTTAGGTGCAACAAGTGGCCCTGAACCAGCTCTGCCATTGTTCAACTCTAATCCTTCTGAAACGCTGCATGGCATAGTGAAACAACAAAACATTGGGGTGAGGTCAACGAATTGCCACCATGATTGATCTCATGATAGAGGAAGAGAGAAGGACAGGGACTGGTCATTTTGGGCAAGGGCTAAAAATATACAGGCACGAGGGACAGGCAAAGCGCTTTGTCCCATGTCTCTCGACCATCCCTGCCTCTTTTTTGCGCTTTGTCAAAATGAGCAAACTCCACCAACTAGCCCAGGAAACAGCATTGCAGAGAGACCTAAAGCTCACAGCCGCTTTTTGTAAGCCTACAAAACCTAGTAAATTCAGACTAGATTGACCAAAATTGAATACAATAATCTGGGCATGCACTGGGAAAATGTTTTGTCTAACATGAAAATGAATACATTCCGATGCCTGTGCTGCTTAGCATTCGTCAAGTTTTTTCTCTCAGTGTGGCGATTGAAGAAAGTATAAAGGCATACCACTTCCCCAAAGTACATCCAAAATTGCGTCATGTTGGGGGTAGAAGTGGCGTGGGGTGAAGGGAACTACTGGAATACATAAGCCCCGACTCCAAACACACATGCGTCATGCACTGCCGCGCTAACGTCATCGCACGCGTCAGCCTAAGCCGGTCTGCGCATGCGCGCAGCGCCTGCGTGCATCGCGAGCTCTGATGCTGCGATCTGTCCCTGCCAGATATCTGGCGCGTGCTACACGCGTCGAAAACTAGCGAGGGGTTGGGACCGCGCGTCTGTACCCTACTCCGTTCTTCTCGTCCTGAAGTCCACTTAGCTCCCCCTGCTTCTTTTCTTCACAGAATAGTTTTCTTCACGGTTTTCAAATTTTCTCAGTCCGCGCGCGAGGGTGAGCGAGCCAGCACCACGAACATGCAGGTGCATTCCCCTTTTGCGACGCCTGCCGTGACGGCGGCGTTGACGTCGCGGCGCATGGAAAGTGCTTTGGAGTACCCGCTTTATTTATGGCAGTTACGAGGGTTTACCTACAGAAGGAATGTGAGGATTGACAGCCATGTTTGTCAGTTCTTCGATTTTCCGTACTGTTTCCTCGGGCTGTTTTTCTTTTTTCCAGCAATGATGAAACAAACCCTTCACACATTCGTGGGGACAATGTTTGCAAACGCTGTAGGTTCCCCAGTACTTGTCTAAATGGGGCGATCCCCCCCCCCCCTCTTCTTCATTGGAACCGCAGATGAATCAACAAGGGTATCTTACTGTACGATCCCCAGACATGTAAAAAGAATTCCGGGGCTAGTAAATTTCAAATTATGAAATCATTGTCAAGAAACACATGTGCTAGTTGCAAAGCGGCGCATATTTAGATAACTGCTCGTGATGTCTCACTTTTCTGGTCGTCTTATTGCTCAGAATATGTTTATTTATTTATTTTATTTACATTACCCCTCAGGGAGGCATTACATATATTTTGAATATATTTCAGAAATATCATGTTGCACTCACGCTCTCGAGTGCTGCTAGTATGGCAGTCCGCTTTCTCAACGCACCTTATAGCTAAAAATGTCGCAACAAGAGCGCAGACTGACTTAAAATTAGAGCTCGCGGTAGTTATTATAGCTGGAGTACCATTACCAATGTACGCTTACTACCAGCGCTGGTGCATTCGCCTTCAGCCCACCTGCTCATGTTGCTGTATATAGCACAAGGAGCTCAATCTAAAACATCAATCTATTCGTTGTGTCGTCTTCTGACCTTGTGCTCCCGTCCACGTTCCGCGCTGTCACCTCAAGATGCATAAGGAACACGCCCAAGCTGCTATTCTAAATAAAAACAAAAATGGAAGAGGGGGAGGGGCGGTTAGCTTACCGTCAACACTATATAGCCTCGTGTGTTTCAATGGAAATGCCTCCACCCCCCCCCCCCCCAACCAGGGAAAAAAGAAAGCGGTCAGCGCGTTATGAAAAGGAAAGTACGCACACCCACATATATCAGCGCGCGCGTGTTTTTTTTTTCTACTTTTATTACAACAGAAAAATTACCGACAATTACGTTACTTCCTAATGCGAAATTTGAGCGTATCTCGTTGGCTGTTCCAGCTTTTCGATAGATTGAGGCAAAGATTTCGAGCAAGACATGTATGTACAGTTACAGACAACTTTTTTATTTTATTTTTCACACGTATTTCTTCAAGAAACACTCCACTAACAGTTCTTGACTGTCATGAAGGAAGCTTTGTGGATCAGGAGTTCGCGTAAGGCAGCGTATGGACTTGTAGGAGCGTTGCGCAGCGAAGAGATAGCAGCGACTGACTGATGCCGCTGACGCCGCTAGCGAGTCAAGTCAACATGGCTCTGCGTTTCGGCTTAGGATGTATGCACCGCGATCCACTTACACCGGAAAACACCATCGCCGCCACAAAGCAAAAAGGTAGGGGGAGGGGGGGGGGGGGGGACACGCAGCGGCGAATGGTGGCAGGAGCGTGCGCTGCCCTGGCTGCGGAGCTGGTTACGAGGGACAACGCAGGCGGCGACGCGAAACGCAGGAACGGGCGCCAAAGAGCTGGGCTCTAAAACAAAAAAAAAAAAAGAAAGCTGTTCAGCACGCCAAATGGCCACATCAGGGCAGCGCGAGGAAGTACATATCCGGACAAATTCTAGGGGCAGTAAGTAACCGAAGGGCGTCTTGCATTATTCTTTTGTTGCACATACAACGACAGAAACGAATCCTTTGACTCCAAAGAATGCCTCAGTGGCAGCCAGTTATGCATTTTACCGTGGTTAGCGCGAGTGATTGCCGTTCTATGCTTGTTATGAAAGCAGGTGATGCTGGTAGTGAATAAATAAATAAGTAAATAAATATATAGAAAGTACACTGGATTCGCAATGCAGCAAAGACGTACATCTAACCAATGAAGAGTACAGAGGAGATTCAAAGGGGAAGGGTCGAGAAGCAGCGGTCTAACGCGCTTGCGAAACTAACCCGCTTCTACTGGCTACGTTGCCTCATAACTGTCTGCTACCCTCCCCTCTCCAATTCATTTCCCCCAAAATTTAGCCTGAATGCATTGCGGCAGCTGCGTGGTGCTTACCCTTTTGGTAGGTATTTCACACCTATTTCGCAATGCCGACTCTCCTCTCTAAGGATAAAATGAAATCGGCCATCGCCCTTTTCTCAGCTCATTAGGTTACCAACGTCAGTTTCTATGGTTAGAAAAGCCCGAGCTAAAAAAAAAAAGAAAAAAGAAAATGATTACTGTTGATTGAAACCGACTTTATTGCAACTTTATTATGTGCAATAACGTTTGATAAAAGTAGTTCTGCACCAGAGAGCTCGCAAGAATATCCTACTATAAATGCTATAACTTCAAAAGTGATAACAGCTCAAACGATGGGTATCAAAGGAAAGACAATACAGGTGTCGATTTCAGCCAGAGTTCATGACGAAACCACCAAAGATGTATACTTCGTCTCACAAAATGTTTTTAGTACTGCGAAAGGCCGGGGCGCCATGGACCAAGAGCACTTGGACACTTGCGCGCGAGCGAGGCAAACTGGTTTCCCCTTTTTTTTTTGTACTTTGTAACTAATGTACAAAGCTCCCCCTGTAATTTCTTGTTATAGCTCCCCTCTGCACTTCCCCTCGCTTTCCTCTCCCCATAATTTTGCTTTCCCGCCGGCTGCAGCTTGGGCGCTTCAGATTTTAGATAGCAGTTGAAGCGGCCGGCAGCACTCTTTTCCTTCCTTTTGTTTGAATAACCACTATCCACACCACCTATAATAGGCAATTGTGCTCCCACTGTCACCCTTGCCGATTCGAGGGGTGCGTCGGAGCACAATTACCTATTACAGTGCGCATTTGAATGGGCCAGGGAGCTTCTGCCTTTAGCAGTGGTGCAAATCTCTTGTGAGTCAAAGTATAGTATACAAGGGCCACATAAATATCTTCCATCATATCGTACCTTTCCATTTTTGGTATACACTTGAGCTATCGTGAACATATGTCGACGATGTATCATCAACTCGCTCAAGCTTCCACTCTATCCAGAACAGTGAACAACAGAACGAGGTGGTACTTTTCATTTACGTTACGCACATTCGGTCATGGCCGAATCGAGCGGCGGCGGTCCGCGTAGAAGCGTTTAGGGGTAGCTCGGCTGGAAACGCCGATTGGTGGACACGTCGCGGCCTGGCCTGACGTTTTTTGCGTCGGCTCGATGCTTAACCGGACGTGACGTGCCCGAAAACTGGGTTTGCTTGTTTTTTCTTGTCCCTAGACGCTCTAATGAATCGCTAGGTGCCTCTCCGCTCTGGCAACGCGCGCGATTCCGGCATTCGGTTCTTGGATCTCGCTGCTGCATTGCTGCGGCGCGTTCGGTCACCGAGGTGCTCGACGATGGCGGGCCTGCGCGTTTACGTGAATGGGCTTTCGGCACGCCGATCCGTGCTGTACGTTGGGCGGAATGACGTTGATAATGGCGACGACCTGCGGGAGATCGCAAGCACCGTCAAGGTAAGTATAAATTGCCCAATATTGTCTCGCATTTTGCTTATTTATAAGTGCTGTGTCGCTTATCTCTCCCCACGTGCTTCCAGGACCTCGTGCAGCAGCAGCTCGTGGCATGGACGCTCCTCGTGTTCAAAAAGAAAAAAAAAAAGAATCGGTCACAGCTAGGGAGGCCGTCGGCAACTAACCGGTGCCTGACTGCTATGCTGAGGCGCACGTCTGCCGTGCGCATTCTCAACCCTGATTGAGATGCAAGAACGCAATTTCTTTGTCGAAGGTTTTGTAATATGTTGCGCATTCATCAAATCGCTATGTTCATAATGCAACTTTTTTCTACTCTTTTACAGCACCGTTTCCTGTATGCTGCGAAGAGGCCGAGGATTTTCTTTGTACGTAGCAGCTCATGTTAGGGATCGCGGCATCGATCAGCTCTCCAAGATCATCGCCGCAACCCTCGTAAATGTCTACAGTGGAAGCATCGCTACAACATCCAGGGCAGCATAACCAGGCGCTGTGTACGATTTAGTACACCACTGTTGACGGTGCACGGCAAAGGCCACGGACGATTGCAGAGCGTTGTGTTCGCCATGCCGTCACTTCGCTGCGCATCCAAACGGCTCTTTTCAGGGCCGCCCCAATTTTCCTGGCAGACCTCAGTCGCACATCCCGTACTCATCTTCCCTCTCTATGTTGCACGTGGCTTCGTATCAATCGCCGCGGCCACCAAAATAACTTGCGCACTAGGCCTCTTTACCAGGTTATACGTAAATACACGCAGGCATAATCGTGTCAAATTTGATTTAATAAAGTGCTACAGTGCTTACTACCTGCTTCCCTCACGCATTCTTCCGAGTCTTCGTGCAGCAGCTACAGAACACGTGGCAAGCGTCATTCTGCTGCCGCGACGAACGCTAACAGGGTTAATAGCTAGAGTATTCTCAGCGTGGTGCGGCTTTGTTCAGCGATGTTAATGGGAGTATCAACATTTTATATAACTGCATAATCGTCTTGAATATTGCTGCTTAAAGTACTGTACTGCTTAATTCCCACTTACCTCGTGCCTCCCACAGCTGCTGCAGCTAGCACGTGGCCAGCGTCGTTCTTTCCAGTGCTGCGGTGACGACAAACTATAGGCCTCGCGATAAGCTACAATATACAGCGCGGCTTGGTGCCGCTGTGTATTTTATTTTTATTTTTTTTCATATAAATTCATCACGTTTCGAAGGCTAGTCGCCATCCAAGGATCGCTTAACTCGAGAGCAAGGGAAAAGACAGAAGTGTACGCACCTGGATTCGATGTCATGTACAACGCCGTGTTCACTTTTTTTTTATTTTTTTTTACGAAAGCATCCGACGCGATAGGCGTCCTAGACAAGGTTCAAGTGCAGTGTGCCTTTGTATAGTAACCACGTACGGGGTGAGCGGTTGCCATGTTTTCAGTTCACTTTTGTTGGCTGTTTCTTAAATAAAAATTGTCATTTTTCTCTGTGTCTGTCACTGTGTCTAAAGAGCTGTTCTGGCCGAACCACGTACGTAGCGATGGATTGCACCGCGGCAGTATGGCTTTGTTCCAAGTTTAACAAAACAGTTCAGGCCAAATCAAAATCAGAAATGACCATTTCCAACTTGGATATTGGCCCCCAGTCAACAGTTTGGAGTCCAATTCAATGGCAGCAGTTCAGCTCTGTGCCAACATTTCGTACAATTAAGGGATTCGAAATTATGGAAATGGCATGCATTTGTGAACATCAAACATGATTCACATCCAATTAACATGCCATGCAATGCTAATATAACAGCTCAATATTCTATCGGGCAACTCTATGAAATCTGCTAGAGCATAGAGCACACGTTCGTAGAGATATTTTCTTGAATTACCAGCACTCGCAAAGGTATTGGAAATAATTGAATCAAGTCCCATTCAAGGAATCAGATGAACAGTAACAAAAACAAATCATCCTTTAAATGTTTTGTTTAGTACCTCAATGAAGAGTATTAGGTACATTTTTGCTGAATTTGTACATAAATGACATAATTCATATTGACAACAGTGTTCAGCTCATCATGTATGCTGATAATAGTGTGTTTATTACTGGCATTTTTTTTTCCTTCATTTCTTAAGACTTCAACGTAACAAGCATACCCCACAACTGATAATAAGCTATATTACGAGGGGCATGTGTCATATTTTTTCTTTTCTTAAGAAAGGTGCATTTGTAAAGAACTAAGTAAAGGTTTTTGACATGAATTTCTAGATTGGGACCACTCAAATAAAAGGGCATATAAAAACCACAAGAATTGCAAACTTTGAGCATGTAGAAATACTTGGTAACATGCACAGTAACTAAAAAGTGGCAAAGTGGCAGATGCGACCAAGATTATAACACGGTGCCATTGTGAACAATTTCGTTTACATCAGGCATAGCGCAGTGCCAGCAAAAGCCTTGAGAACTGGACAATGTGCTGTATTGCAGTTCATATTTTTTATGTTTCCACAGTTTCCACAAACTCTTCATAAGGACTGTTGAAAGCTTTGAACATGCACAAGACAACTGCAATTACATCGGCCACAGTGACAAAGAATAAAGTAAATACGAACCAGCTAGAATGTTAGACTGAGCGTTCACATGCAAATATGGGCGTAGAAATGCCATTTGAGAAGTAAGCATGCTAATAGTGAAAGGACAACTCGAACACACAGAAGAGAACTGAAGTTACAAAAACAAACAAGCAGTCATAATTGAGGCCTTCAACAACTACGCTGTAAAAGACAAATTTTGCAGAGGGACAAGTGCATAATTAAGCCTGCCGCACAAATGAAATAAGCATACCCCTCGATCAATTATAGAAATCGCTTGTGTACAAAAAGTGGGAAACACTGAAGTCATCTTGCTTTGAGCAACTAATTTCAGATATTATATATCTTGTTTTGAAAGCTGGTATTGATCTAAAGAGCATAAAGCAAAAAAAAAAACCCGACATGCCAACATTTTCATTTTCCGGTCTTTAAGGCTTCAAAGCTGCTACTCGGTTTGTCAAAATGTTTTTTGCCAGCTCACCTACGAGAGATGATAATGCAAGATCTGAAAGCGTGCACTGACCCATCATAGGTCCTCTTCCTCACAGGACACAACCTCCTCCTCTCACAGGATACAACAGACACTCATATACTAGGAATAGTTGCAGGCTGGGGAGAGGCTCTAGAAAATCTCAATCTGGGGAACTCCAATGCTGCCTAACTGTTGGCCTCTTCGAGTCCAATGCTTGCCACTTTAATTTGAGGTGTCTCCTCAGCCATGGCATTTCGATGAAATGTGTTCTATCAGACAGCTTGTCGTAGAAGGATGTAAGCTTCGGAAAACATACTTTAAGGCTTGAGAGCTCCCTCAGTAGAATAAAGAAATCTCTTCACTTCAAGAGGATGGTCCAGATATGTTCTGCGGCTTCTAAAATCGCTTTTGATTTAATGCAGAGCTCGGCATAAAATCTACCAGTGCAGTCAAGCATCACCCCTTTTATTTTCTTACTGCAATGAAAACAATGAACCTCAGACACATTCCCCTACCATACGCTTTTTGAACTTCTGGGGCCTGTCTACTGATATTCTGAGCTCATTTGATTTTATGAATTTCTGCGCAATAGCCTTGCACACTGTGGCCACACATCATCTTTGAGAAAGAGCTTTAAATCATCCATCTTTGCCACCACTTTGTCAAGATATAGGTGCTTTGTCTGCAAATGAAATTGTGCAGCATTTACTACTTAAGGTACTGCATGCTATAGGTGCAAGCAACATAGAAAAGCAATGGCACAGACTACTGTAGCCTCCATGCAAATAAAAAAGGTACCAATGAGCAGTGATGTCTTGCTAACAGAATACATTTACTCTCAAAGTGGTCTTCAGCAGCGGAGTGATAGTGGGGGTTGTCAGGCTTGATTTCATGATGGACTGACTTGTATCTCTCATTTTAACAATAACCTTCTCCTACAGCAACAAAAGAGAGAAAGCATTCTCTTGAGGAAAAGGACTTAAGGCCCACAGTGTTGCAGCATGTGAATTGCCTTGCATATATTTCTCTAACTGCACTTCCTAAAAAAGCATCCGTGCCTACTCATTTCTCTTTGCATTACCACCCTCTCCCCCCCCCCCCCCTTCCCAGCCACACTTTCCTGAGCACTGCACCCAGTGCAGTCCTCACACCCCATAGGGACAGCAAGGTTTCTAACCCCTCCTTTATGCTAAAAAAAATGCCTTTTTATATCCTGAAAAGCAATCCCACAATGTCTGGACAGCCAGAAATTCAGCAAATACTCGTTTTACTCATCTTTGCACCTTAGTAATGTATAAGAAAGCTTTTTTTTATTTTTTTATTTTTATCTTTTTTGCTGTTGACATATTAGTTGCATAAAAGGTGGCATATGGCCAAAAAAATTTGTTAAAAATTGCCTATAGTGCATGCTACCTTTCTCTTTCATAAGTCTTTTGCAAACTGAAGTGGTGGACCACATTAATTTATTCTTCATTGCATTATGCCATCATTGTGCAATTAAAAAAGTGTCCACTTAGGTATATTCACAAGTGCTGTTTGATAAATAATTGTCTTTAAACTCTGAGGTTGTGTGAAAGAGATACTAAATGGAAGTAAAAATAGTGTAGCACATATATAACTATAGCCTCCTGAGACCCGGCTATGGGGATTTGTCCAATATATTGGACACTAAGTAATCAGACAGTACTCCTATGCCAAGGCATTCATCCTCATAAAACCCTGCAGTCCAATATATTGGACACCTGCTAGCGTCATCTATGCAACATAGATGAAAACGCATTGTTCAAATTCCCGCCAAAAATTTTCAAAAGGGCGACATTCAGCGGCGCGGCGTTTGATGGCACCTGTAGGCGAAGTAAGTCCTTTTTCTCGTATTTCTACCTGCTTTCAAAGCATATCTTTGATTTTATATTAAAGGTAATACAACAGCGAATGTGCAGAATAAGAAATTTAAACTGTTCAAGCGCTTACTTTTATTCATGCGTCCTTTGATTTCGCGTGTCCAATGTGTTGGACGCTGGGACTCAACCCGGTCATTGTGACCGCGCTTTTGCCACGGCCTTGTTATGAATAGCAGACGAGTATTATTGTTATTTAGCGGCTTGCGGACAAAATCGCCTCTATTTGTTGTGTAGCAGACCCGCCTCGCATGTCTGATGAGACAGCTGACGCAAGTTTATAATTTTATAATTTATCATTTTAATTAAAAATTAAAATTTATAAATTATAGCATCATAAATTATAAATTTAAAATTTTATAATTTTATAATATAAAACAATGTTCTTTTGCACCAAATGCCCGCTCTTCTTCTGCATCACAAAGGACAGAAGATGTTTTGAAATTGCCCACAGAAAGTGAAGAAGCAAGCGAAAGATTTTTTTTTGAGCAGACGAATGCTCGCTTTTACGTTCTTTTTCACCATTTTACCTTAGAGGTTAATAAAAAAAAATTGCACACGAGTTTGAGAGCATTACCTGCGGCATGTAAATACATACGCGTTTGGTGAAAAAAGAACGGGTAGAATCCCAGTGTCCAATATATTGGACATCGCACTGAGCCGATACTATCAGGGCTATTCAAAAAACGTTTAACACTTTTCACCTTCATAACCATACTGACTTATTCTGAAAGTTAAAGACAGATCTGTGCACCCAATGCATTCCCGGTCTCAGGAGGTTATATGTGTTTGTAAGTGTAAGGTATAGCCAAATAAGAAAGTAAAGAATTTCTGGACTGCAAGCAATCAATGCAACGAATGACAAACATTTACTCAAGGCAATGAAAGTTATTAAAGCATTTCAATGTTTTTATGAACAAAAATAAATGCAGTGTGTGAATATATAACAAACAAATTTGTGATGGCAGTCAGCAGTCTGTTTCAGGCTACAGCTCCAGTTAAAAATCACAATTGACACATATGACGGATGCAAAACTTGTTGCCGTGAAAGAAATGCAGAAGACGTAAGACGCTGTTTATAACCTATTAGACATGCGAAGGCATGACAAGCTGAAATGGTCCATGCATTGCATAAGAACAAGCACTAAGTCATTAAAAGATGCATGCATCACATGGATCTCAATTTGACAGCAAACATATGCTGGCACTTACAAAACATGCAATGCCATTACTCTTCATGTGATATACGCTGCAATATTTTCATGTTTTCTAAAGGCTACGCACAGTTCTGTACTACTTAAAAAGTACACATCTTATAATGCTCCTATAGTTACCCATATATAACATGACCTCTTTAGTAACAATGTACAACATTTCTTCTTGTTAGCCTCAAATCCTGAGGCTGAATGTTCTGAAATCCGGTTGTATTAATTGCGACTTTATGATATGCTCCATCAACTTTATTTGAGGTATGAAGGCATTATGCTCCAAGTGCAAGATGGGGATTTGCTTTATTAAACTTAATCTAAAACAAGCCCTGATCAATGTGAAATGACTTACATAGTTTTATAATAATCATAGCCCAAATGAGAATAGGATATTCATTAGGCACCTAATTGTTTTTGGCAACAGGGTAACCAAAACAGTGAGAGGTCATCCTTTAATAGTACAGCTTATTTAGTTTTTTTTTTTTCCTAATCAACATATCTCTCCCAGCATCACAATTCTGACCTAAAAAATTTGTAGAGTCGAATGACCTAGTACGTATCTCTATTCCCTTTGACCTCAAAGTTTTTTTTTTTTTTGCCCCCTACAGTCATCGACTAGCTAGCTATTGCAGCTAGGATGTGCTTTAATAGCCGGCATCATATGCATTCGACGGCGCATTAGTTTGGAGTGAGGAAATTAGGCCCTTTTTAGCCAATATGAGCGGTCACCGAGCGCATTTCTGGTCAAAACAATTCATAATGAACTATTTCGCTTAGAAAAAGACCGAATTATATCGGGACGCATGGCAACGGGACGGACGACCATTGCCGACAGCCTGCGCGCCTGAATGACGTCGCACCTAGAAAGCTATTTTGCAAGGAAACGTTTTGGAAATATACGAAATGTGCAGAAGAGCGAAATCACCGCAAACATGGTGTGCAGTTGTCACTGGAAAATTCGCCCGGCGGGCCTACGAACAGGTCACACTGCGTTGGCGAACCTCGATTCTTTTTGTCGCCGAAAGGTCTCACACAGATCTAGATAAAGTAAAAGCAATTAAACTGTGATTTCCCCCGGCAATTCGTGTGGTGTGACAAGCTGGTTCGGAAACCTCTTCGCGGCTCGAAGCGTGCATATGTTATTTGACGTCGCTGCCGTTTCCACGGTGTCCGCACTGCATGCAAGCTAGGCCTCGTGCCTCTCCGCCGGCGGCCATCGGCTGGCCAGCTGCCGTTTGCTTGCGGTGCGCCGCCGACACCGCCGGCCATGCCGCCGGGTCGCGCCTCTGAAAAGCATGGCGAATCCAGGGACAGTCTAGGGAAAACACGTGCGCCCTACATCCGGACATGACATCATAAAATATCACGTGACCCATGACGTCGTTTGTGACGTCATATATGACGTAACAAATTTTGGACCAATCAGCGTTTCCAGCCGAGCTACCCCTAAACGCTTTTAAGGCGGGGGTCCCACGGTGGCCATCTTGGAATTAGTTCAAATTCTGCCACCAGGCTACGCCACTGATTCAGGACTGAGAAAGTGCCTATCAGCCTTGCCCCCAGTTGGCCGAGGGACCCAACCGTTGCTTTGTAGAGAAGCTTTCTTTTGTTGGAGGGTGGGTTTTCAAAGCCCCATTCTTCTGCCCGCCATGCCCAGGGGGAAGCGTTCACCTGTTCTTAGCTTGACTACTGCGGATAGCAGGACTGCGGGGTGCTAGCTTGCCTTACCACGGCTGAACTTGAGCGGCGACGCGGACCGCCGCCGCTCGATTCGGCCATGACGGAATGTGCGTAACGTAAATGAAAAGTACCACCTCGTTTTGTTGTTCATTGTTCTGGATAGAGTGGAAGATTGAGCGCGTTGATGATACATCGTCGACATATGTTCACGATAGCTCAAGTGTATACCAAAAATGGAAAGGTACGATATGATGGAAGATATTTATGTGGCCCTTGTATACTATACTTTGACTCACAAGAGATTTGCACCACTGCTAAAGGCAGGGGCTCCCTGGCCCATTCAAATGCGCACTGTAATAGGTAATTGTGCTCCGACGCACCCCTCGAATCGGCAAGGGTGACAGTGGGAGCACAATTGCCTATTATAGGTGGTGTGGATAGTGGTTATTCAAACAAAAGGAAGGAAAAGAGTGCTGCCGGCCGCTTCAACTGCTATCTAAAATCTGAAGCGCCCAAGCTGCAGCCGGCGGGAAAGCAAAATTATGGGGAGAGGAAAGCGAGGGGAAGTGCAGAGGGGAGCTATAACAAGAAATTACAGGGGGAGCTTTGTACATTAGTTACAAAGTATAAAAAAAAAGGGGAAACGCGTTTGCCTCGCTCGCGCGCAAGTGTCCAAGTGCTCTTGGTCCATGGCGCCCCGGCCTTTCGCAGTACTAAAAACATTTTGTGAGACGAAGTATACATCTTTGGTGGTTTCGTCATGAACTCTGGCTGAAATCGACACCTGTATTGTCTTTCCTTTGATACCCATCTTTTGAGCTGTTATCACTTTTGAAGTTATAGCATTTATAGTAGGATATTCTTGCGAGCTCTCTGGTGCAGAACTACTTTTATCAAACGTTATTGCACATAATAAAGTTGCAATAAAGTCGGTTTCAATCAACAGTAATCATTTTCTTTTTTCTTTTTTTTTTTAGCTCGGGCTTTTCTAACCATAGAAACTGACGTGGGTAACCTAATGAGCTGAGAAAAGGGCGATGGCCAATTTCATTTTACCTTAGAGAGGAGAGTCGGCATTGCGAAATAGGTGTGAAATACCTACCAAAAGGGTAAGCACCACGCAGCTGCCGCAATGCATTCAGGCTAAATTTTGGGGGAAATGAATTGAAGAGGGGAGGGTAGCAGACAGTTATGAGGCAACGTAGCCATTAGAAGCGGGTTAGTTTCGCAAGCGCGTTAGACCGCTCCTTCTCGACCCTTCCCCTTTGAATCTCCTCTGTAGTCTTCATTGGTTAGATGTACGTCTTTGCTGCATTGCGAATCCAGTGTACGTTATATATATTTATTTACTTATTTATTTATTCACTACCAGCATCACCTGCTTTCATAACAAGCGTAGAACGGCAATCACTCACGCTAACCACGGTAAAATGCATAACTGGCTGCCACTGAGGCATTCTTTGGAGTCAAAGGATTCGTTTCTGTCGTTGTATGTGCAACAAAAGAATAATGCAAGACGCCCTTCGGTTACTTACTGCCCCTAGAATTTGTCCGGACATGTACTTCCTCGCGCTGCCCTGAGGTGGCCATTTGGCGTGCTGAACAGCTTTCTTTTTTTTTGTTTGTTTTAGAGCCCAGCTCTTTGGCGCCCGTTCCTGCGTTTCGCGTCGCCGTCTGCGTTGTCCCTCGTAACCAGCTCCGCAGCCAGGGCAGCGCACACTCCTGCCACCATTCGCCGCTGCGTGTTCTCCCCCCCCCCCCCTCCCCCTACCTTTTTACTTTGTGGCGGCGATGGTGTTTTCCGGTGTAAGTGGATCGCGGTGCATACATCCTAAGCCGAAACGCAGAGCCATGTTGACTTGACTCGCTAGCGGCGTCAGCGGCATCAGTCAGTCGCTGCTATCTCTTCGCTGCGCAACGCTCCTACAGGTCCATACGCTGCATTACGCGAACTCCTGATCCACAAAGTTTCCTTCATGACAGTCAAGAACTGTTAGTGGAGTGTTTCTTGAAGAAATACGTGTGAAAAATAAAATAAAAAAGTTGTCTGTAACTGTACATACATGTCTTGCTCGAAATCTTTGCCTCAATCTATCGAAAAGCTGGAACAGCCAACGAGATACGCTCAAATTTCGCATTAGGAAGTAACGTAATTGTCGGTAATTTTTCTGTTGTAATAAAATTAGAAAAAAAAACGCGCGCGCTGATATATGTGGGTGTGCGTACTTTCCTTTTCATAACGCGCTGACCGCTTTCTTTTTTCCCTGGTGGGGGGGGGGGGGGGTGGAGGCATTTCTATTGAAATACACGAGGCTATATAGTGTTGACGGTAAGCTAACCGCCCCTCCCCCTCTCCCATTTTTGTTTTTATTTAGAATAGCAGCTTGGGCGTGTTGCTTATGCATCTTGAGGTGACAGCGCGGAACGTGGACGGGAGCACAAGGTCAGAAGACGACACAACGAATAGATTGATGTTTTAGATTGAGCTCCTTGTGCTATATACAGCAACATGAGCAGGTGGGCTGA
This sequence comes from Amblyomma maculatum, assembly GCF_055883805.1. NCBI lineage: Eukaryota > Metazoa > Arthropoda > Arachnida > Ixodida > Ixodidae > Amblyomma > Amblyomma maculatum. The sequence continues at coordinate 43,873,512 of NC_139344.1, forward strand.
AGGCGAATGCACCAGCGCAGGTAGTAAGCGTACATTGGTAATGGTACTCCAGCTATAATAACTACCGCGAGCTCTAATTTTAAGTCAGTCTGCGCTCTTGTTGCGACATTTTTAGCTATAAGGTGCGTTGAGAAAGCGGACTGCCATACTAGCAGCACTCGAGAGCGTGAGTGCAACATGATATTTCTGAAATATATTCAAAATATATGTAATGCCTCCCTGAGGGGTAATGTAAATAAAATAAATAAATAAACATATTCTGAGCAATAAGACGACCAGAAAAGTGAGACATCACGAGCAGTTATCTAAATATGCGCCGCTTTGCAACTAGCACATGTGTTTCTTGACAATGATTTCATAATTTGAAATTTACCAGCCCCGGAATTCTTTTTACATGTCTGGGGATCGTACAATAAGATACCCTTGTTGATTCACCTGCGGTTCCAATGAAGAAGGGGGGGGGGGGGGGGGGGATCGCCCCATTTAGACAAGTACTGGCGAACCTACAGCGTTTGCAAACATTGTCCCCACGAATGTGTGAAGGGTTTGTTTCATCATTGATGGAAAAAAGAAAAACAGCCCGAGGAAACAGTACGGAAAATCGAAGAACTGAGAAACATGGCTGTCAATCCTCACATTCCTTCTGTAGGTAAACCCTCGTAACTGCCATAAATAAAGCGGGTACTCCAAAGCACTTTCCACGCGCCGCGACGTCAACGCCGCCGTCACGGTAGGCGTCGCAAAAGGGGAATGCACCTGCATGTTCGTGGTGCTGGCTCGCTCACCCTCGCGCGCGGACTGAGAAAATTTGAAAACCGTGAAGAAAACTAATCTGTGAAGAAAAGAAGCAGGGGGAGCTAAGTGGACTTCAGGACGAGAAGAACGGAGTAGGGGACAGCCGCGCGGTCCCAACCCCTCGCTAGTTTTCGACGCGTGGAGCACGCGCCAGATATCTGGCAGGGACAGATCACAGCATCAGAGCTCGCGATGCACGCAGGCGCTGCGCGCATGCGCAGACCGGCTTTGGCTGACGCGTGCGACGACGTTAGCGCGGCAGTGCATGACGCATGTGTGTTTGAAGTCGGGGCTTATGTATTCCAGTAGTTCCCTTCACCCCACGCCACTTCTACCCCCAACATGACGCAATTTTGGATGTACTTTGGGGAAGTGGTATGCCTTTATGCATTCTTCAATCGCCACACTGAGAGAAAAAACTTGACGAATGCTAAGCAGCACAGGCATCGGAATGTATTCATTTTCATGTTAGACAAAACATTTTCCCAGTGCATGCCCAGATTATTGTATTCAATTTTGGTCAATCTAATCTGAATTTACTAGCTTTTGTAAGCTTACAAAAAGCGGCTGTGAGCTTTAGGCACACTGTCTCTCTGCAATGCTGTTTCTTGGGCTAGTTGGTGGAGTTTGCTCATTTTGACAAAGCGCAAAAAAGAGGCAGGGATGGTCGAGAGACATGGGACAAAGCGCTTTGCCTGTCCCTCGTGCCTGTATATTTTTAGCCCTTGCCCAAAATGACCAGTCCCTGTCCTTCTCTCTTCCTCTATCATGAGATCAATCATGGTGGCAATTCGTTGACCTCACCCCAATGTTTTGTTGTTTCACTATGCCATGCAGCGTTTCAGAAGGATTAGAGTTGAACAATGGCAGAGCTGGTTCAGGGCCACTTGTTGCACCTAACCCTTATCCTCCTGCTTTTTCTGTCCACACAAGAACTCCTTAGAATGACTTTCCAATCAGTCGGCTGAAGTATGCTCGTGAACGCTCAAGATGCAAGTTGATAGACCCTTGAAGCAATTTCTCTAAACCAAGAAAATGGCAGATGCTGCGAATATTTATGCAGTTTCTTCTGCGGCGATGCTGTTTCAAGTCATTTTATTTTTGAACATTATGTTTCCATTCCCTCCCATTTATTTCCGATTTTATCATTGCAAAGGAGTGGAAATTTGCCTTCCTATCACACACACAAAAAAAAAAAAGTAGTCTGCAAGGCGTGGTCGCCAGTTGTTATCTGTGCACAGCAAAAATGGGTGATGTCTCGACATATAGCTGTCTACATCGAATTGACGTGGTATTGTTATCAAAAATCATTTCGAAACGGATTGAACAGGTTCAGCCCAGTTCGTGAATGTGCCTTCGTGCAAGACTCAGGCTCCTATCTCCTGAGGGAAGCAACAACTGCTGCCTTGGTAGATCTTGCCGCGTGTCTTCTGCGTGTTTGCTTGGAATTGCTTTCGCACTGCTAGCTGTGCTACTACGCTTATATTTCTGAATCTTTTTGAGTAAGACCACGTGGCTCCTTGATGCTAAGCAGTAAGGATTACAACTAGCGTTAGACTTCGGTTTTATTTTCTTTTTCTGCTTTGCATGTTTGTTATCGGAAATGCTTTCAGTAAAAAAAGAAAAATGCCGCTGGTGACCTCGACGTCAAAACTGCGCGCCTAATCAGACTGTCATGTGATTTCCGCTCCACACATCGTCGCATATTTCATTTCGGTGGTGTCAATCGACATTCAGCCATTCGGAGGCAAAAATTCTGAGCCTCCTCTACTTACTTTACTAAAACCAACTGACGTGTTCGAAAGTGTGAAGAAAACGATGTCCTATGTCAAAACCAAACGCGACGTTTATTTACTTTTTTTTTTTCGGTACAAAACCGAAATGAGGTGCAAGAAACACCCAAAAAGCTTGGAATTTCACCGCGATGACTAATCGGGGATGACCACCCAGTCGAAAAAGACTACAGAAATTTCTGTAGTACTACAGAAATTTCTATCGCGCTACAGAAATGTTTGATGTTACTACAGATATTTATGTCGCGACAACAGAACTTTTGTTGTTACGTCAGAACATTGTGTCGTTACGACAAAACATTGTGTTGTAACAACAGAACGTTGTGTTGTTACGTCAGAGCGTCTTGTTGTTGCGACAGAACGTTGCGTTGTTACGTCAAAACTTTGTGTTGTCGCAACAGACAACGGAAAGTTTTGACGTAACGACACAACGTTCTGTCTGTTGCGACAAAAAAACTTTGTGATGTCGCCGCAGACAACACAATGTTTTGACGTACCATCACAACGTTCTGTCGCAACAACAAAATGTTCTAACGTAACACAACCTTCTGACGTAATTGTCGCGACAACCCAAGGTATGTAGGTAATAGCGGGGTCAGGTAGCGAGGTTACAAGAAAAATTCTATAATGTGTTCTGCAGTGGCAAGCAATTTTTTTTTCGCGCATGTAGAACCGCCTATATTTTTCTTGTCCCAAATAAAACATTAGGTTTTTCTTTGTTGCGTATCAGCATGTTTATTTCAGTTCAAAATACAAAATTCGTAATAACACACTGAACAGTGTTACAGACAGTTCCATATAGAGGGTAATTTTTTACCAGCCGTATTTTTTTTTTTCTGCGCGACTACCTCTCTGCCCTCAGCCGCCTTCGAACAACCTTAAAATCAACTCATTGTGCCAAAACAGAGCGCGACTTGAGTGTCTATCTGCTGCCGTGCATGCATACCGCTAATTGCGCCATTCGCGCGCACATCAACCCAGTAAACACCAACCCATCTATTAGACGGCTATAAACTGTCTTGACAAGACAAGCAAGATGCCTGATAGATGTCTCAGTAGACCTCTGAGATAGCTACTAAACGTATATAATATGTCTCGACAAGATATGCAAGACATTGCCAGATGTCTTGATATTTCTTGTAGTGATCTTGTAGCTCAGCTAATGCACCCACTTTTTTAGGCTACAAGACGTCTTGCAAGATATCTCCTAGAAATCTGGAAGACAAATAACATACTAAACACAAGTCAGTCTAGCAGATAGCTATAAGGCATCTTGCCCAAGATAAACAAGTCACCTTATAGACATCTGAAGCGGCACCCAAGACAGCTGATAGACATTTAAAAGATGCATTGACAAGATATGAAAGACGTTTTTATACGTCTTGGTACATCTTGTAGCTGCCTTGTAGCTCGGCTAATGCACCCACTTTTTTAAGCTACAAGACGTCTTGCAAGTCATCATCTAGAAATCATTAAAATAGATTCTGGATGTCTAAAATGAGCTCTAGAATCTCCTGCAATGCTCTAAATTATTTATTCCCTGCTATTTCTCGCAAAACTGTCTGAAATGCTCTGCAGAGGTTTTTAACACCACTGCCAGACATAAAATATAGTCTCATCAGATGCTACTACAACTAAAGCTGCATTGCCGTCACACACCGAGAGTGCTCTTTCACACATTCAGTTATGATGCAAGCTAAACTGATGTACAATTGTAGATCATTAATTCTCACGCAGTACAACTGTTGTCTGGTAATGAGAACCGTATGTTTTTTTTATTACAAAGCGTGCCACATTTCACGGTTAATGGCCATCAGGTGCTCTTTGGAAAGTTTGGTAGCAACTGCACCCAATGCTAGAAAATGACATGAGTAAACTACAGAACTCTTTAATTTCCTCAGCATTATACATTGCAAATAGGCAACTTAAACAAGCTCATGCATGTTACAGCAAGGAAAGCCACAAGTAACAGTATGCAAATGACAAAATGTGGTTCTCTGAAGCCTAATATTGTACCAAGGAAGAAAACACCAGAAAGAGCCAACTCATGAACACGACGTGAAAAGAATGATGCACATTGTCATTCATTCTCAAAGACATTAAAACTGCGAACAGTAAGTGAGATCTGTACACATGTTTTGTTACAAAACATGCCACACTGCATGGTGGACAGCCATTGTTGGGTGCTCTTTGGGAGATTCAGCAATAACTGCAAAAGGTGCTAGGAAACAAAATGTGTAAATCATATATTTGATTTTTTTCAACAATGCACTATGAAGTTAAAAGCACAGAAGCTAGATACTACAAGTGGTATGAAAATGACAAAATAATAATGCAGTTCTCTCCAAGCTTAAAATGATCTCTTTACAAAAACAATGAAAATATCCATACTCCAAACAAGAACAGGAAATGACTAGAAATAAACAGGGATAGGTATGCAAAAGTGTACAAAACTGGTTGAGTGGTTAAACGAACTGTCTGCATAATGTTTGTACAAAATAAAACAAAGCAACAAATTCGAATGAAAAAGCTTCAGTATACAGAAAAAGGTGCTTTCACAAAGGACCATCATCACCAGTGTTCCATTTCATAATACTATATGTGCATGCATGTCACCAACTGAATGCTGGTCATACATACATCTTGTAGAAACTGTATAAACCCTTGAGCATTAGGCACGACATCAAATCCATTAAAAAATCTACACTGCAAAAAAAAAGAAGCCAAGACTGCTTCACTGCAGCTGTTCCTGTTAGCATGACTAGAATGCACTGAAAAAAAATGCAATGGCTGCATGCCTGTCATAGTTACATTCTACTATCATAACTAAAAAGCACTAAGGAAAAGGGAGCAGGTAACGGTTGTACATCACTCTACCAGAAACACTAGAAGGCACCATAAGTAAAAAAAAAAAAAGGAGCGAAAGGTTTGCATCGCTGTTATTGTACATACCAATCACTATATTCCATCTCAAAAGCTGTTTGCAGCACTACAAAAGATAAGGGCAGCATGAACCAGCCATGATGGCACAAACTGCCCTTACCTTTTGTAGTGCAGCAAACAGCTTGCGAGGAGTACAGAAGGCACAGCAAAAAAAAAAAAAAAGAAAGAGAATAAAATTCAGTATTGCACACGGTGCTGCTCTTCACATTCTGCTGGTATAAAAAGAAGGAAGTTAACTGCTGAGATAGTTAGTTTTCAGAAATAAAGAAGGTATTTAGCATAACACAGACACACACAAGAAAGAAGACACCACGTGTACTTACTACGACTGTTTATTTAGGGGCAAGCAGTCGATGCATAGCTTTCACTGCTGATGTGCACATGTACAAGGCAACAGGAAAACAGCACCAATCTTATCAAAGCAGGTATGAGAAATATCTGTTCAGCCTCAAAGAAAAACTGAAGTGTCGCTGACACAGCTCGAACCTGTTTAATGTATAGATGGTATCCTCTGCTCCCTGAAAGCTTGCTCAGCTAAGCCATCACATAAGCTACGAAAGCAAACAGGTCGGCTGTCAGAAGAGACATGGCCAGCATTTCGTAAAGTGCACCACCGTCTATAAAATTCTACTGTCATGTAGAAAAATCTTATTTTGCACAGGCAGTATCCTGCGTGAATGGACAACTTAGGGAACATGCAAAAGACATTAACAATGAAGGTGAGCGACTTGTCTTGCACCGTAGGGTTTACACCAATTGTAAAAACTGTGGGTAACGGCTCATGAAACACTACAAGCCCTTCATATAAAAAAGCAGGTTACAGCTGTGTCAGCAGCAAATTGGTTTTTCTTATGAGACTGAAGAAAAATTTCTCACGCATAGTTTGACAAAATTGGTGCTGTTTCCATGTTGCCTTGTACCCGTGCGCATCACCTGAGTAGGCTATGTATATCGGCTGCTTTCCGCTGAACAGTTGTAAGTGCCGGTGGTGTCCTCTGTCTTGTGTGCGACTGTGTTATGCTAAATAGCCTGTTATTATGCATGGAGAAAAGGCATTGAAAAAAACCAAACAAGGTCTGAATACCACTGCCAACATTCTGGCATGAAAGCATTGTAAAATGAGGGAGCTGGCATGGGTTGTGCATCTGTTATTCTGTACAACCCCTAGAGGGCAGAGAAAATTGAAAAAAAAAAAAAACCTTCAGGGCTATCAGATCCACTGCAGTCAGTTACAAATTAAGAATGAAGGGGCGAATATCCCTCAAAGGAGGCTTTTCTGCCAATCAGATCGTTCTCAACACTGGTACCACTCCAGCCCTTGTCCACAGCTAACTAGGCTGGGCAGCTTTTTCTTTATCGGTACTGAACACCAGCTGCACTGCCTCTTTTTTGTCACCTACTGCCATGAAAGGGGTAATTCCTTTGTGGCTCAATTGATTGGGAGGCTCCTCTCTGTCAATTGTTGGAGGCCTACCTTTGAGAAATTACAAAGCTTCAAACTTGAGTTGTAACTGAGCACAGAAGGTGCCTTGATCCCAGCTGCTTGCTATCGTGGCACTGTTCATGGTGGCTGTGCAGTGCCTTTAGATGTGGACTTGGTCTTTCTCACAAAGCAAACACCAACCACTCTTTTGTGACGTCGGCAAAACTAAGTTTCATTGGTGTTGAAGGCTTTCCATGTCACACCTGCCAGGATTAAAATCAAAAGCACGATTTAGATATATGAGCTCCCAAACAGAAGGAAAAAGTCCCACTGTTGGCAACTCTTTTTGGTAAGTTTTTGGCACATTCAAACCATACCTGTGTATTCAGTCAGTAGCCCATGACTGCCCAGTGAGATGTCAGTCCCGTGGCCCTCATCGCTAAGTTGTGTTTGCAGCACAGACAGGAAAAGGATAGTTGCTAGGCAGCAGTGGAGGTGGTGGCAACCTGCAAGGTGTTCCAATGCTTTAACGATTTCTTGTGAAGTTTTATAAAGCAAATCACTGACTACAAAACACTGGCACAAATTCTACTATGGGATAAGAATTTAACCTCAAAATATGTCACATAAGGTTGAGAGTACTGAGTACACAATAAAAATATGTTTAACCAAGACACGCACCAGCAGCACAAAATAGTGCTGAGTATAATATATGTATATTAAGAACTCCTTGATGACCTCGAAGGCTAAACATTTCCTTGTCTTCACCAACAGACACACCTGAAGAGAACCACCATTTTCCGGATTTATACATTCCTTTTTTTTATTGAGAGTCACTTTCTATGCTGGGTAAGGTTTCTGCCTCTGAGTTTGCCAAGTGTTTCATTCGACATATGTAGAGAAGAAATAAATCTATGTATCATGTATCTATGTATGGATGCATTACCTTTGTATGTATCTATGTATGCATATATGTAGGTACCTATGTATGTATGCATCTCACCAGTTTTTCCTAGAACAAATGAAAGCAATATTTTAAACAGTGAGCATGCACCCAGAGCAAAAAAAAAGAATGCATAGCTCACTTGCTTGAGCTGTTAGGTGTTTTGTTTACATGAAAATTCGTGCAGACACAAAAAAACAAGAGCACCAAACACAGACACAACAGCACAATGTGAAAAAGAGCATTAAATTAAATGAAGGCATTTCACCTTTGATGCCAAACACCTTCACTTTGGGAGGAGTCCATATGCTATCAAAAGGTTTGCGTGGAGTCATAGCTTTGTTGTTGAGGACAGCCAGAAGGCATACACTAAACCCATATTATAACATGGCTACATTCTATATGCCATAAAAGTAAGTTAAGATTAAGTACTCTCTTTTCTTTTCCCAGTTCTGGACAGGAAGAGTCTATTGACCCTGAAGCAAGAAAACAAATGAAATTGATCTGTTTTTTGTGTATTAATAATAGGCTTTTCGTTATACGAGGTCCCTCCGAAAGATTTGCTTTCGACTTCTTTCTGTACCAATTGAACTGAAGCTTAATTTCTTAAAACATTTCCGCCAATAAAAAAAAAAAAAAAACCTGAGGACCAAAGTAAATAGAGCACCAGCACATCACACAGCATGCAGTTCAGGAACTTAAAAAGAACTAAATTGTGCTTTCTGACTATATGAAAATGTAAAATCACTTAATCACTGAATATATACGGATCATAATATTGTTGTGGCAATGTAATGGCTGACTGTAAACATTTTATGAACTATTAAAATTAAATCACTGCAGAATTTTTGTACGCCGTTCCTATCTCGCCATGTGTTCCAACTTGTGCCTGTGAACAGGCAGCGAGTATTTTGCTAGCAGTTGGGAGAGTCGCTGTGGCCAGAATGCACCTTACCCTCCCCTCTAAGGCGGCTTATTGAGATCGTTCTTTTTCGCAACCGCGGCATAACTTAGCGCGTATAGAGCTCTGCAAGCTGCCATAAACAATGCACGGCTTCCACTCGACGGTGCGCATTTTCTGTATCTTGCTGCAGAGTGAAGGCCACACTAAGCATGCAGACTTTAGTGCCCAGTTGTGTTTCCTGGGAAAGTGTTAGAACCAGCGGCAATCAACGAAAGACGTCGGATCGCCAAGCTCATTTTGAAGAATTACATCGCGAGGTTCCGCCGCCAATGGTAGTTCACGAAACGCGGCGAGTGGAATTACAAGCGCAAAACCTTCCTGCATGCACAAAACTATAGATGCGCCATAAAACACCGCCTTTCGTACTGACTAAACGGTCCGCGCGCGCTATCTTGCTCGCCCATACAGCCTGCGCCGGCGGATGCAAACAACGGTCCTTGCAGCATTTTTATCGGAAAAAGAAAACACTCATTCACTTTACTGCTCCATTAAGTGACTCATTTAGAAGAACCAATTTCTTACTCACCCACCGAAGCTTGCCTTGCAGCCAGAAGTAGCAGCCACTGTGCGGGATACATTTTCAACGCAGTCACAAACCAACGGCCTAACGTGCAGACACGACTCGACACGACGAAATGGCCAGCGGCCGAGCAGCGAATTGATACAATAACTTTAAAAACAACAGAAATCTGAAATATATTTTATAAAACAAGCTATACAAGTAAATTGTAACTGTTGCTTATGACGTATTTGTTTCAAAACGGTATATACAACCTGCGTCTTGCGTAATTATTTTGGCGCACTATTTTCTATCTCGCTGTAAAGAGGAGGGGTGCAAAAAGGCCATGGCGCGCGAAGTTTGGGAATGGCTGATCGTGCATAGCTGGCGTTCCGTATTAACATCGGCGCAGCAAATCGTTCCTCTGTGCGAACTACTGGCGTTTATCACACACGGACACATCGCTAGCTTACTTTGTCGTAGTGAACACTCGGAGTTTGGAGTCTTCCGACGGACTGGACTGCGCCCAGCGAGGTCGAACACAGTACGCGTGTGGCTACGGGCTGCACCAACTAAACGATGCAGAAATGAAGGTGTCAGCGGCTTTTGTACATTATGTTCAGATACCCATCGCCTAAACAGCATTTCTTGGTGTCATATTGGTCCTGCATGCTGGAAACAGCCCAGATTGCATGCTTAATTCAAAAGCGCAGGTACTTTGGATACAGCATTTTGCAAGCTGAAAAATTGCTAGAACAAACCTTTGACAATTTATACTTAGAGTATGCAGAACAGTGTCGTCCAGTTAAATTGTGTACATATTGCACTATAGGCGCATATGTGACGCTGAAACGTCTTGTCAGGAAGTATGGTAGACTTCTGAAGCAGAACTTTAGAAGACATCTGGCGTAAGCCGGCTAATAACTGTCTTGCGTAGCTGAAGACATAAAAATTCTTCACAAGACAGATTCCAGACATCTTGCCGATGATGTCTTCTAGGCTAGCACCAAGCGACGTCTTGTAGATGTCTTTGATAGCTCAAGATATATGTGACCAATATAGACATATCAAGACAGCTACAAGATATTCTGTGCTCAGTGGGAAGTAGCATCACGGGCGATTGCCGGCGCAGTCGCGACCGCAACATTCATGTTTCGTTCCATGCAGGGATTAGCTTCTCGATGAGTGCGAATAAGTTTCACAGGAACAATCGCAAAGCTACTTCTGTTTTATCTCAATCCTTAAGACAACCGGATGAATAAATCCTTCTCACCTGTGAAATCTGCTTCCAAATTTGTAGCGATCTCTTCAAATGATCTATCCTTGTTCTCACGTCGATGATAAATTCCATCCTTTATGCACAACAAAAGATTTGACTCTCGTGGAGCAACCTGATATCACACGTTCTTGGCCAGAAACGAGGACGGCATATGCTTGCACAAGTAACTTCCCCGCACGTCTCCAGCACTCGCGCGCAGTCCTTGCTGGCTCGTGCCCAGCTCGGCGGGACCGACGCTACAGACATGGCAGATGCACGGGCAGTCTCAGGGAAAAATGGGGCTTTCTGTATAATTTAGTGCGGTAGAAGGACACGCTAATTTCAGTGCGATAATGGTACGGCGTTTGAAGGGAATTGATTTTCCACTGTAGCCTGCCCACCTACACGCATTAGCTCGCTACAAGGCACCCATTCCTCCGCGGTGGACAACGGGACGAAGAGACAAGTGCAGGCAAACCGCTTCTCTGGAGGATCGGATTCGGGAACTGGCCAGCAACCGGTTTCCGCCCCTCTCACGCGCACGCCTCCCCCCACTTCCCCTTCCGACCAGATGGCTGGATAGGTCTCTTCGCTGCTAGGAGAGAGGGTGGGTCTTCGCTCCGGCTGAGTATTCCTTGTATGCGGCAGCCTGTGTGGCGTTTGTGGCGGTGCTGTGCCGCCATTTGATACCTATCCGTATTGGCAAGCTTTGATAAGTTGAGACAATGGGCGGCGGGCATCATGCTATTGTACACTTTCCACGTGACTGTCTGATTTTATACCATTATAACCTGCCCTGTCCTTTCTTTCGTATGTCCCTTCTTTTATTTCCGATCCCTGTCTTCTCGTTGTCCTTTCTATTCCTTACCGCAGCTCGGGCGCCGCTGCATTTGATGGCAGATGCCGTGGCTGGCAAAAGTCGATTTGTTTTTGTACTATTTAATAGTTAACTACGGCCTCGCGACAGGCAGTGCGTGTGATGGTTACATGCGGGGCTGTGGAAACGTTGAACCGCTTGCTCCTTCACCTTACCGTGTTCGTCGAACCACGCTGATGTTACAATTATGACATTTTCGGTCGAATTTACTGTCTGGACCCTTCTCTGTCTGTTTTGACTTTAAATGATTCGATATTGCATCTTTATATCGGTTCAGAGCCTCAGATTTGATTGGACTTCGCGACTGCGCTGTCAGACACTTTCTTTATGGCCAAATAATAAAACGATGTATTGATATGAAGAAGTCAATTAGGATTAAGGTGTAATGAATGATCGTCGAAGATTTTAGCACTCGGCGAAAGCGAACCATGATCGATAGGGCAGCAGAAACGGCACTAAATTTGACTAACATCATCATCCGTCACGCAACGAGACGCTGCCGGTTGAGGCAGCAGACCTCGGCATTCTGAAAGAAAAAATTAAACTACTCGCTACGAGAAACAACCAGCATGCAAGAGACAAGAAAGCATGCAAGGAAGATAGACCACCCAGAGGCAGCGCCTAGCACCACATATCTCGTAACGAAATTACATCCCTAAACAGCACGAAGCACAAATTACACTATGGATTAGTATTAAATTAGCGTTAAGTGCAGGTACGCGATGCATTTCACCCTTGCCCACACGGCGTGAAAATGAAACACTCAATAGAGCAGGGAGGGTGTCTTAATCGCTTTATCTCTATCTGCGAGTCATCCCTAACTCTCATACGCGCTCACGTCGAAAGGCCATTTGCGACATTTGCGAACAATGCTAGGCGAACTCATAGAAGCGCGCGTTTAGCCTCTTGTGTCAGAAACCGTTCGGCGGCACAGCTCAATGGATCCATGAACCATCAAATCTCAAGGACCACAACTGCATGCAGTACACGTGACGCGGTGGCTGTGTGCGCACCCATCGCTGTACCCCTCGCGCGTTTACAAATTTGCTTAGAAGAGGCAGTTCAAATAGGAAAAAAAAATATAGCCACCGGCATTCCAAGCCACGTTTACTGCTGGCAGGGAGGTACGAGACAGGACTGCAAGACAGCAAGGCGACACGGTCGTCGGCGGGGCACTCTGAAGAAAATAAGGACCTTTTAAGCGGTGCATCAAAGTAAAAAAAGAAAAAAAGTCCGCTTGTTCAAACGAAGCAATCAGGAGAAGACCCAAAATGCGCCGACTAAAACCTGATCGCTTATTCCGCATAGAGCAAAATTTGAAGGATAAAAGGTGGCTGAAAAGAGCAAAAAAGGAGAAAAACTTTAAAATGAGCCAAATGGCCAAAAACCTGTACAGACACGGTGATCAATGGCACAAGATACCCGCCGACCCGACACTCCGGGCCTGCTCAAAACGAGCGTCGACGGCGGCACTAAGCAAAAGACGCTGCCGGCCGAGTGAAGGCTGGGGAACGTGACAAACGAGGTAGGGACATGGAAGGGTACTGATGACCCCAGAAAGGAAAGGAAAAGGATAGTTGCGGGGCGGCAAACAAAGCTGTTTTCTGCTGTGTATTTTCTTTACCTGGGCACCCCCACAAAGGTGAGTGGGGTTAAACGACAAGAAGCGTTACTGGTAAAAACTGGCCGGAGCTCGAACGAACTATACTCCGTTTCATACATCAAGTGCAACACTACCAAAGCTACAGCTCTTGTTTGCGCTCTCCGCATCCGCGATAAAAAATAGTGCCTGCTCTTGACGAGAGAAAATAATAGTTGCTTTGTCTGCAAGCTTAATACATTTTACATTTGCCATCAACTTCATAAAAAGCACCTTTTATAGGGAGAAAAGGTCGGATTCGGCTAATTTGTATGTTTTTCTATGTCATTTTTGTTCGTGCCGCGTTTTGCTGCCCCGCAACCTTGCCAGCTGTGCCACCAGATGGCGCTGGCTGTGCCCTCCGTGCTGCGCATCTCTTTTTGAGAAAATGGTTCTTTGGTGCGCATTTTTTCTATAACATCCGCTCTTTGAAGATGTCTAAGCATGCGAAGCATGTTATTGCAAACGTGTATGCTCGGAATAGAGCCCGTTTCGGCAGGAACCACTCGCCTACAGAACGAGCGCGTAGTGATACGCCTCCTGTATTTTTTCTTGCGGACTACTTGCGTAGCTTTCGCTGCGTTGCACCTGATGTATGAAACGGAGTATAGGCTGAAGATAAAAAAAAAGCGAAATAAAGATGGAAGAAGAGAAAAGGAGAGTTATAACTAAGGCATGGAAGAAATCAAATTTCCAGATATATAAAATCGCTGTGAGCAAGGTTGATGAAATGGTCGCTACACTATGTAGAAGTTCTGCTGTGCCTTCATCCTGGTCGCCCTGAGAATGAATCTTTAGATACGCGTAGCCCATGCGAAAATAAATGTTGTTGAACAAACGATCGCCCAACAAGGTCAAGGAAACGTGTGTTGAAAATTCAGCCTCAGGCAATAACTTAACTTATTGCTTTTCTCGGGTACCCTTAGGCGAAATAGATCGTTCACGTGCCTCCTAATACAGCTCCCCGGTTTATAAGATTGCCATAGCTTACAGTTATGCTGTTGATCACATTCAGGCCACAGTCAGTCAAAGGGCTCTGATGTGTCGGGGGCAGTGGTCTAGCGGAATTTGATATAAATTTACCTTCCTGTAAAGACCTTTGTGACAGTCCTGCCCCAGGAAGAAAATTATCACTCCGGTTTGTTGTTTGATTGAGTCATTGGCATAGCCCACAAAAGTAGGAATGGTGCGGCTTCCGAAGTACTGCAGAATCGATTGTTGCAAAAAAGAGGGTTTTAAAGAATATACATGACGGCGGAAAAAACAGACTGTAAAAGAATTATGAACTTTTTAACAAAAAAGTAAATTACAAAATACAGAATACAAACTCTTTCATTGACGCATTTCACTCGAAAGGATCGCAGTTTCACAACACTTCGCTGGCGCAGTGCACACTTTCAACTAGTTATTAAGGTCACACTATCGCCACTGTAGACGCTACGCGCGAACGTTCAAAAACACCACACGCTAAAAAAAAAGAAAAAAAAACCTAAACGGCGCCGGGTACAGAGGGAGGGAGTCCGATTCCTCTGGACGCGCACATGCTCACGGCTGGCGGATGGCCTCAGACGAACGTCGCTATCGAGATCTAATGTCGAGATAACCGATGCGCGTGATAAAAGGATGGCTGCTACTAGGCGGGAACTAGCGCCGAAATTAAATAAGACGGACGCTAACTCATAGTCTTAACGAATTTCTTTTCGGTCTCAGTCACTAGAAATAATAACGCGATAGCATTTGTTTTCCACATTCCCAGTCGTCAATTTAAACTTCGGTGGATTTAATTGCAGCATGACCTGAAGGGGGACCTCCTAAGCACAGCAATACTGAGACCCTTTTTGACAATTTAAGAGTTAGCAGAAAGAAAGAAAGAAAGAAAGAAAGAAAGAAAGAAAGAAAGAAAGAAAGAAAGAAAGAAAGAAAGAAAGAAAGAAAGAAAGAAAGAAAGAAAGAAAGAAAGAAAGAAAGAAAAAGAAAGAAAGGAAAATAAAAAGCCTCTTCCTTTTTGATTTCAATGAGGTATAAAGCTTATAATATTGCATACCAGCATCTTGTAGGTACTGCAAAGGCAGGATAAAGTAGGCGGTAAAAATTCGATTTTCTTGAATTTACAGATGAAACGATTCGCTTCCTTAAGATTAGCAAGTAAAAATCATTACGCCGGAAATCACTAAGAGTCCTGGCAGGCTGTGGTGGTCAATGACCTCCTGTCGTTAAAGGTCAGCACTAAATCATTGCGGACTTGATCGGTACAGAAGCCGATGCATACGCCTTCTCTTCTATGCACACTCCCCTAGGCTAATTCCCTCACTGTAGACCATAGGTAAATGATGCAAAGATCGATATTTGTAACCGTTGAGGCTGTTTTCATCCCGGCGTTGTGTAGACATAATTTCGTCCATGTTGTTGAATGACCTTCTTGTGCACTGCGATGAGTTTCGGTGAGCAGGGTTTTTCCTTTATTTTTCCCGCATGTTGAATTCTGCTGGGACTCCTTTTGGGAATCGTTCTGAGCTCCCGTGAATGTAGGTTCCAACCACCTTGAATCATAAGCTGGTGTTTTCTACAGTTCATCTTGCTCTCTTGTCAAATTTGTTTGCCTCTACATCACGATGTTGTACGCTGAATTCGAAGTGTTTGATATTGTTAAAAAAGCACACTACGAAGTTTTACCTCAAAATCTTTGTCAAAGAAAACGACCCGGCCTCTTTTACCAAAATGTTAAATTGAGAAAACTTCCCGCATAAAAATATCGATTGAAGCGTCGGTATGTTGGAAGTAAGGTTCCATTAGAATGGTGAGTAGAAGGTGAGAAAAACGTTGAAGACGAATGTGCGCTAGCACCACAGGCGATAGCATAACGTTTGCGTACAAGTGCTGCAAAGGCGTGGCTGAATTTCTTTTATATCTGAGCTGTGCACCTGTCATTCCGAAGGTTTAGTGACGCCCCTTCACCGCAATACCAGCGGCAGAATTTACAAGCTCCTGATAGTAGATACGTGCTACCCAAAAAGTGAAACTGGCCTCATAATCGTGTGACGGAGGCCGCTGCTAAACACGAGAAAAAACGTGACAGTGCAGTATGTAGTTACCTGTGCTGCTTCGCGCATAAGGACGCCGCATCGAATTTGGTCTTTACAATTGCATTATGCCCCTGCTCTTCAGCGACTGTGTGTATGTGGATGTTACGCGAACAAAAATGAACCCTCGTCTGGAAAAAGGCAGAATTCCCTGAAATGCACGCACAGTAAAATTGCAGTAGTTAGAAAAATCACGTGATTAAATAAAGGTATCGAGCGAGTCAAGCGAAATTACCGCAGGAATTTGTGGTTTATAAAAGGATGGCTGCGCATGCACGGCTCAATGATTTAAGGCAACACAGGTGTATGTTACCGACAAACATCAATTTTTACTTTCTCATTTTGCTTGCCTAACTATTTCCAACTGCCTAAAATATGTTGATTTGTTTACTTGGCGATGCATCATGATTGCAATAGTAAAAAGAAGCACAATTAAGACCTTCCAAATAGAGCTCATTCACGATGTGATGTTTAAAGACCCCGATAAAAGTGAATTGCGTATTCAGAAGCGAAGCTTGGCCTTTTTCACAATCCTTTCGTGCTCCTTACGATAATTAAAGTACAACAATTTTAACTCCATTCACTCCGGAAGGAAATATTCTCTAATGTGTCAGTTCACCAGCGCTAGCTAAGTGTGTATGGGCCGCCAGTAGAGCCGCCGCCGCCGCTCTCGAATCCGACCATGAGAGAGCCTGTTGCGCCCGTGCCCGGCTCCCATTGTCACAAGCCCGGGGGAGGCTTCCCTGTCTTCTTCTGTTGCTGGGAATGCAAGGCGGCCATTTCCCCTCCACCCTTCATAGCTCTCTCTCCCTCTCCACGAAAAACACCTGCCGGTCGCCACCGCGCGATCTTGATAAGCTGCGCATGCGCGAAAAGAAAGAAGGTAGGCGAGGAGGATCTGTTTGTAATCTGGCGGATGTGACGTAATAAATTGCCTATTGTTGTTTTTTGCTTGCGTGTACTCTCGAACCCAGACGCTTTTTTTTTTTAATCGCCGCAGCCGCAGGTGCCTTTTTTTTTTTTTTCTCCCTTTTCAATTTTGGCGCGCAGTGGTACAAGCAAGCGGGAGGCTTGTTCGCGCCGCGTTGTTTCAGAATGACCGGACTGGAATGGATTCTGCAAATTAGATTGGGTGGCACGCATCCCTGCTGCTTTCTCCAAACTTTCGTGAGTACTGCGAAATACAGCGCAAAGCACGTGTTGCATTCCGTACTTGCCTCGCCAACCCATTGCACCGCTGCCCTCTCGTTACAAATTGTTTGGAATTTTTTTTCTGCATCGACGCTCTATTGTTTAGCGATCTCAATTATTTTTTTTTGTAATCTTGCTATGAGTCTATTTATCAGTGACTTCAAGTGAAGTGTAGAGGAACTAAGGAGCCCTTTTTCGTGCGCTTAAAAGCAGTCCCGGCGGCTCGCACGAAAGGGCTTTCCTTTTGTAGTTCATTTTCGAATACGCCTCCGTTTGGCCCCAGCTAGCCCTGTCCCAGCAAGCGCAACCATTTCTGTTTCCTTTCAGTGTGTACCGAAATAATCTTGATGCACGGCGATTGTGAGATCTTGGCTTCGTCGCAGCTTCTGCTCATGGCCTCTCCCGATGGTATGCCTTGTGCCTCATGAAAAGGTGAGTAGCACTTGAGTGCACCCGCTTCTAAAAATATGTGCTGGCAAAAACCGGTTGCTCCACAAGGGTGCTGATATATGTAATCAAATTCACCTTATTTATGAAGATAGTCCACAGCATGACTTTGATGTGGCCAGGGCATGAATTTCGATCAGCACCGCCACAGCCAAAGCAATAAAAAGCGGGGGAGTATCGAAATTAATGGTGGCCCAACAGCGAAAAAAATACAGAGACCAAGAAATAAACGAAACGAGACACACGAATAGCGCTGAACTTACAGCTGATTTTTTTTATTGGGAAGAATCACATCATATATACGCACACAGAGAAACAGCGCACATGCGCAACGTCAACGACCTCAAGTTTTGGTAAAAAGAAAAAAAAGCATTTAAAAGCACGAGTGCATCGGCAGAACTGCTGCCCACTGTGCAGCATATTCATTTCCCGAGGAGATAATGTGACAAAAGGCGTACTCACGCACCCTTTACTTTTTCTGATGTGAAAAGCTTTGGCTACTTCTCTAGTGCACTGGTAAGAATGAACGAACAAAACATCACTGTCATCAAAAAATGACGTGCATTCGCACATGGATCAGTGCTTCGCTAGGTTAGTTTCTTTCTTTTTCAGCGAATTAGCGTGCTCCATGAGCCGCACTTTAATGCATCGCACAGTCTGGCCTATGTAGCTGAGGCCACAGGACAGAGGGATTTGATATACTATGCCAGTCTTACAAGGAACATATCTATTTTCATGATTTATGTTGCAAACATTTCTTCTGCCCCCTCGTGCATTCTTTGAACCGCGCGGCTCCCACTCTTTCTAGTTTGTTAGGAGAAGGAAACAGAACGTTTACATTATGCTTGCTTCCTACTCTTTTAATTTGGTGCAACAGCGTGTGTACATATGGCATGACTACTACATACCTTTCTTCTTCCTTCCTCCGAACACCTTTCCCGCCCTCACATGCTTGAAGACAATTTTAGCGCGCAGAGGACTTTGTCTGCACTCGAGACGAGAACTGAGTTCAAGAAACCAGCTTCCCTGCATTTGTCCGCCTGAGTTAAGAGACTGGACATCATTTTATGATGACAAGATTTCTTCACTGCCATGCCTAAGCATCCCGTAACAATACTACTTTTTACAAGCTTTGAATGAAAGGACCTGTAATTCAGAAGGGGCTTTTCACTCCTAGGTGAATACTGCCAACAGACATGGTGGGGTTGGAAAGACAACTTTAAATCGAGAAATTGTAAGGCTGTTTCTTGGGGGACTTCATGCGTGAGCCTTAGTCCCGACTCATTACGTGCAAAAACATCAAGAACATTTGACACAAATTCAGGATTCACAGAGCTAGCTAGCACCAGAAAATCCTCCACGAAACGGAAAATGTGCATGCAACAACTGGATAAATCATTCTCAACTTTCATATCAACCCTGCTTAGATAAATGTCGCTGAGGATGGGAGCTATCTTGGCACCTATGCACACACCAGATTTTTGCGTATAAAGTCGACCATCTCACTCAAAAAACGTGTTACTCAGGTAGTAAGATAACATTTCCAAAAAGGATCCGGTTAAGGTTCCACACTCATTTTGGAACCAGCATTCATCATTGTCCTCCGTAATACATTGCTGAACATACTGGATGAGAGTGTGGAAGAGATTATACAAATCAACCACATGTACGCTAAAACCAGCACTGTATACCAAGCTCTCATTTTGGTGCGAATCAGCAACTGTCTCAGAATTAGGAACGAGAAATGGATCCTTTACTTGAAGTGACGACAAATGTTTGCAAAGATAGTAGACACAACCAACTGCCATGAATTGCGGAATTCATACTTTCATTCATTATACTTTCTGTGTTGTAACAAAATCCTTCACATTTTACCTTTCCCAGGAGTGGGCATTTATTGCATTGTTCTGATTTCCAGGTCCTTCCCTGTATTTGGTGCGTGTGCTGAAACAGGGATCCTTTGGAGGCAACCTGGGGCTTTCTTCTGTGCTTTTGATTCTGCCTTAGTTTCCATCGGATAGCTGTGGCTGGTACGTGTGGGCAAAGGCGTTTCATATTTGCAGACCAGCAGATATATGGTCCAGTGCTTGTCAAGGCAATTTTTTTTGGTACAAAGTGTGATGCTGCTGCAGTTCCACAAAAAAAAAAATGTTTTTACAATTTTTAGACAGCTTACCTTCAAGTTCTTCGATTTTGTAATGGTGTATATATGGTATGCTACCACTGTTTTTTTTTTCCTGTCATGTTAATGCATCAAGGATAATGCTAGGCTGTTATGGCTAGCATGATCTGCTAAGGTAAAGGTGCCAGTTTCATTCCACACCAACTGATACAGGTTGTGGGCTTCACCATCCTCAATTTCTTTTTAAAAAATCATAGCAAATTGTATTGCTATGAAGAATATTATCCCAACTTGTTTTTGGCGAAAAAATATTTTCTGCCCGTGACCACCATCTTAAAAGAGTATAGACGCCAAATTTTGGTGGCATTTTTGTAAGACATTCCTGTATACGGATCGCCAAGTGGTTTTTGCCTACGACTGCTAAATAATTTTCAGTTCAATTTTCTTTTCTCGCCAATTTCGGTTTCAACAGCTGAGAGATGGCTGTGACATCACAATCAAGTCCAAGCCATGCACAGCATGAAAAAGCCGCAGTATAATCTCCAGCTCTTCAATTGTTGCGATTCCTGTTCTTGAGGCAGGCTGGCTTCAGTGTTGCAGTGAATTTAAACATCACAGGATATCACAATTTTTTTTCACCCGTCACGTGACCTAGACTTAACTTTGGCGTCACAGCCATCAGACAGCTTTTGAAACCGAAACGGATGAGGAAAGAAATTCAATGATAAATTGTTTAGCGGTCATAGGTGGATATCACCTGGTGCTTTCTGTACAGTAATACCTTGCACTTCATTACAGCTAATTAAACACGAACCCAAAAATTAGGTGTCTATAGGTCTCCGCCATGTTTAAAACAAACAAAGCAATCAAAGTGGCGTGGCAGTCGTCTATGGCCCCAGAGCAGGCGGAAAGCACGGGAGCGGCACTGTGGTGCCACCCCACTGCCGTGGCCATACTTGCCAAGAGCGTGTTATTGTGATATGCAGGCACCTTTTTGGCAGATAAAATACCCACGTGCTGTGTGAGTACAAAAGCAATACTTGGAAAAACTTCACGTACACAGCATGCATCGCCTTGTCCTGCACACCATACCAGACCAAGAGCGGGTTCAAAGCGCACGAGCGAAGTTGTTGCTGCCTTGAAAATGAGTAGCGTTGATTGATATCTATTTGCTATTTGCCCAGCACATTAGCCGCGGAATGCGTCGAGAATTGCAAAGCTTTGGGTGCATACAACAACTTTCAGTCGGGTAAGTGGAATGTGATTTTTCTTGCTCGTAAACAGCACATGCAAACCAGGTAGGAAGTATTCCGCTCAAAACATCATTGCATTCTCGGATGATTCTTCATACCGAGCATCAAATGAGCGTTGTTGGTAAGCATGGCAACAGTAGCAAGGGCACTGTGCCTTGGCACCGTACAGGTTTGCTTATCCTTGCATTATTCCTTTAAATCACCACGCTGCACGTCTATCTGTTCTGTTCGTGGAAGGTTACTGGCGTCAGCGTTTATAATTTCTTCATGGGTATTCAAGCTTTTAGCTTGCATTACAAGCTGCAGCGTCCACATGCTGGTTCCATAGTTAGGGCCCGGCCGCCGTGACCACGTTTCTATGTAGGATAAACTCTGAATGCGACAGTGTGCCATGCAGTACGTAGTTGATGTAAAGATCCTCAAAATCTGAAACAGGGGCCCATATGTCACTCGGGACGCTCAACCCCACAACTCGCATTCAAAATTAGCTGCAGTGAATACCACTCAAACCCCTCGGTATAATAAAATTCATCTCCAATTGAGCAAATCAGTGGCTGTCAGCACACGCTGTCAGCACAGCCCACGGAGGAGTGCAATACTGATCGCATGCGCAGCAACTCACTATGCACATAATACATACAACTAGAAAGTGAAAAAAAAAATTTGCTTCAGGAATTGCTTACATTATAAACAGGTCTACACATTAATATACTGGCTGCCTTGTCAACATTTTACGTGCACTCACAAAATACCATTACGCGTCATAAAGAAGGCCAAACTCGAGTTATTCATGGCCTTTGAGCCCATAACCGCTCTGGCGTAACGGTGTCGGTATCCAGCCTTCGTGCCACACTGCGATGGCCCACTGTTTACGGCGACCTTCGCCCATAAGAAACCTGTGCAAGCTTACTAAACTTTGCGTTCTTTGCCTTCCAGCACATGCCACGGTGATGCAACTAGTCAGCATGGTGCTTTGTTTTTTATTTTTTCGGCTGCAGCAAACCATCGCACAATCACAATAGGCGAAAGCAACTGAAGCATTGTTTTTCCTACCACGCGAAAGTCTGTAATTACGACAGCGCCACCGCATATTCACGACGTAGCCAGAGTGAAGGTGTTCTATACTCCTTTAAGCTTGCAATAGCAAAACCTAGTCACACAGATAAATTTGTAAAAAAATTAACTTTTTGATGCATCACTATAAACAAAAATTTTCATATTAATAAAATGCATTGTTCTTTTGATGTGCAGGAAATAAAGAAACTCTGCCTTATATTTGTTCAAATATAAATCATAAAATATGGTACAAAAAGCCGAAATTTTGAAATGTTTGTCAAATTTTATATTCTTATGGTCTAGGCACTAGACTAGAGTGCCTGGGTTCGAATCTGACTGCCGGCAGCTGCGTTTCGATGGATGCAAAGCGGAGAGGCATCTGTGTGCTGTGTGATGTCAATGCATGTTAAAGATCCCCAGGTGGTCAAAATTACTCCGTAGCCCTCCACTATGGGGCCTCTCTCTTTCCGCTTTCGCTCCCATCTTCCTTCCCTTGTAGCGTGATTCAGGTGTCCACGGGAAAACTTTTCCTTTCCTGTAAACCAATTATTACTATTATAGTACTCAATCTATTTCTCCAACTTTTTTAGAAGACAAAAAGCCTATAAAAGAGATCAAACAACTTAAGCTGCACCTGCAAAAACATTATAAAAGAGATCAAACAATGTAAGGTGCACCTGCAAAAGTATTCTAAATCAGAGAAAATTACCTTATTGAGGTTTAAGGTTTATTCCTCCGTCAGTTATGTAATGAAGTGGCCCTATTAAAGATATGAAAAATACTAGTTTGTACAGAGCCATTCATTGCCATTTAATACTGAAAGTTTAATCAGGGTGCTTTAAAGTGAGAAAATAATTTCTCAAGTTGAGCCTTTGCAGGCAACCACGGTGTTGCTCTGTGCCTGCTCATCGCAGCAGCCCACTTTCTGCTGGCTGCGAACTAGCAGTCCACTGCTTGAGTGCAATGGTGCTTTAGGCCTGGGCACTGTCAGCTTTAAATGTGCAAATTTTTTGCAGTTATATATGTGTATTGTAAAGAAGAAGTTCTGATTAAGCGGACAGATAGCCGAGAAGGAGGAAGAGGAAGTGCTTTTGCGGACCAGCTGACTCAAAAGCTAAGCCACCACCGCTCCGGTTCTTCTCGCTACCAGTGCCCGCTACCAGTGCCTGGATCCCCACTTAACACTTGGTGGAGGTGCGGGGTAATATATATATATATATATATATATATATATATATATATATATATGAAGGAAAGAAGCCAACAGTCGTCGAGGCCAAGGAAAGCGTTGGGGATGGTACTTTATGTCTTTTTTTTTCTTTTTTTAATGTTTACTTGGATAATCACAGAAATTACTAATGTAATCTGTTAGGGGAAAGATAAATAAACACAAAGTAGAAGAAAAAACAACGTGCCGATGGTGGGATCCGAACCCACGACCTCCGAATAACGCGTCCGGTGCTCTACCAACTGAGCTACATCGGCCGCTGTCCCCCCTGCTACTTGCTTGGGTATTTATGTTGTCTGTATACGAACCTTGAGAGTGTTCACCAGCGCCACCCTCAACCATAGCGGCGGACGTAGAACGTCCTTTGTTACCGCCAGCGTCACGTAGAACGTGATCAAGAGCGAGGGCGAAAGCTGTGCTAGAACCCTCTTACGCTACCTATGGCTTCAAGACTGCCAGAACCGAGACCCCCGTGAGCTACAAGCAGATCAATTAAAGGGAAATGAGGGTGCTCGTTATAATACATGAAGGAAAGAAGCCAACAGTCGTCGAGGCCAAGGAAAGCGTTGGGGATGGTACTTTATGTCTTTTTTTTTTAATGTTTACTTGGATAATCACAGAAATTACTAATGTAATCTGTTAGGGGAAAGATAAATAAACACAAAGTAGAAGAAAAAACAACGTGCCGATAGTGGGATCCGAACCCACGACCTCCGAATAACGCGTCCGGTGCTCTACCAACTGAGCTACATCGGCCGCTGTCCCCCCTGCTACTTGCTTGGGTATTTATGTTGTCTGTATACGAACCTTGAGAGTGTTCACCAGCGCCACCCTCAACCATAGCGGCGGACGTAGAACGTCCTTTGTTACCGCCAGCGTCACGTAGAACGTGATCAAGAGCGAGGGCGAAAGCTGTGCTAGAACCCTCTTACGCTACCTATGGCTTCAAGACTGCCAGAACCGAGACCCCCCTGTGCTAGAACCCTCTTACGCTACCTATGGCTTCAAGACTGCCAGAACCGAGACCCCCGTCACGGGGGTCTCGGTTCTGGCAGTCTTGAAGCCATAGGTAGCGTAAGAGGGTTCTAGCACAGCTTTCGCCCTCGCTCTTGATCACGTTCTACGTGACGCTGGCGGTAACAAAGGACGTTCTACGTCCGCCGCTATGGTTGAGGGTGGCGCTGGTGAACACTCTCAAGGTTCGTATACAGACAACATAAATACCCAAGCAAGTAGCAGGGGGGACAGCGGCCGATGTAGCTCAGTTGGTAGAGCACCGGACTCGTTATTCGGAGGTCGTGGGTTCGGATCCCACCATCGGCACGTTGTTTTTTCTTCTACTTTGTGTTTATTTATCTTTCCCCTAACAGATTACATTAGTAATTTCTGTGATTATCCAAGTAAACATTAAAAAAAAAAAAAGACATAAAGTACCATCCCCAACGCTTTCCTTGGCCTCGACGACTGTTGGCTTCTTTCCTTCATGTATTATAACGAGCACCCTCATTTCCCTTTAATTGATCTGCTTGTAGCTCACGGGGGTCTCGGTTCTGGCAGTCTTGAAGCCATAGGTAGCGTAAGAGGGTTCTAGCACAGCTTTCGCCCTCGCTCTTGATCACGTTCTACGTGACGCTGGCGGTAACAAAGGACGTTCTACGTCCGCCGCTATGGTTGAGGGTGGCGCTGGTGAACACTCTCAAGGTTCGTATACAGACAACATAAATACCCAAGCAAGTAGCAGGGGGGACAGCGGCCGATGTAGCTCAGCTGGTAGAGCACCGGACGCGTTATTCGGAGGTCGTGGGTTCGGATCCCACCATCGGCACGTTGTTTTTTCTTCTACTTTGTGTTTATTTATCTTTCCCCTAACAGATTACATTAGTAATTTCTGTGATTATCCAAGTAAACATTAAAAAAAAAAAGACATAAAGTACCATCCCCAACGCTTTCCTTGGCCTCGACGACTGTTGGCTTCTTTCCTTCATGTATTATAACGAGCACCCTCATTTCCCTTTATATATATATATATTGCATGACACAGTACCATTCAATGGCATTTATTTTTTAGAGCTTAATCTAATTTGTGCTTTAGATGAAAAAAAAACACATTTCCATTCAGCGATCGCTTTGAACCCTGGCGTTGCTCTGTGCTTGCTCTTCACTGCAATGGATGCTGGAGCTGACGTCAAGGAGACATGTAACAACACCTTGTGGGGGTTCTCACGGGACTCGGGCACTGTGCTCAGAACGGAACGCCCTGCCGCTAGCTCTGACCACATCCGTGGCAGGGAAGCACGAAACACTCAGGCAGAGCCACCGGGCTGGGCTGTTTATTGGGAGTGCCCAATTTTTATCCTTGGTCATAGCAGCATCCGCGGGCTCTGGCGTCGCGGCGTAGTCTCCCCCCGATGAGATGCTGTGCATCGATATTAGAGGGTAGGGGGAAGGAGGGGCCGCCCGGCACGCTACGCCAGGTCTCTCGCCCCTGCCCTCTCCGCCACTGCTTCAGGGGAAGGAGAGAGATGAGGTATCCCCGTGAGGCAGACAGAGCCGTGTCGTGCAAGCGTGGGTAATCTTAAATTCCCACACCCTCCTCCCTTAATCATGACCTCCACCTGGGTGCCGTTTTCTTCTTGGGAGTCGCACGGCTGGTCCTTCAGCAGGCCCATGTAATACAGGAATCAGGGCAGGGGTCGGGACTTGGGTTGTTGGGCTCTGCTCCTGGTGCTGCTGCCAAAGTGAGGCAGGCCACCCTCTATGCCGAACGGGCCCCGCATGCAGGCCGTACATCCGACTCGTTCTGTTGAAATCCCCGTCGCCGCAGTCACGAGGAAACACAAGGGGTCGAATTATCATGGCTCGCTTACCGGTCATGGGCCGCCAGTACGCCCGTGGTGCGCTGCTCGCCCATGGCTGCGCCGACTTCCTACGGGTCGTAAATCGGCATCAGACTCCATCCCGATAGGAGCTCCATACTGTTTTTGTTGAATGCCAGTCTCTGTGCTTGACCTCAAACCGAATATGGCACCTGCATTTGATAGCCCTCCTCGCAGCTGCGGGCAAAGAACAGTCTTCTTTGCAGCTTTTTGATCCGCATCTCAAATTATTTTGCGTGGAATTCTGATCCTTCTGCTGTACTACAGCTTCATTTAAATTTTTCTTTGTGTCCGTGGCCTTCAGCAGATTCCTTTATTGTCGAAGCTGGCAGTGCCCAAGCCTAAAGCAGCATTGTATTGAAGCAGTGGAGTGCTGGTTCTGTGTATATTTGCAGCCGGCAGGAAGTGTCCTGCAGTGAAGAGCATGTAAGGAATTTACGGCGTTGCAGCGGAGCACCAGAACCAGAGGACCAGCGTGACAGGCTTCTCGAACCGAGCAGCCTGTGCCGTGCTTGCTGGCTGTGAACGCCGATCTTAGCGCCTCCGCTTTACAGCGGCGCTGTGCGCTACAGGGCCCCCCGACCAAACGGAGTGGCGAAATGTATGCGCCAACGGAGCAGGGATGAGGGTGCCTCAGCGGCAGGCATGTCGACAGATAAGCCAGCAACATCCGAGGGGAGCTCCTGGGGAGGTGTCTCCATATATTTGGGTTTAAGGCGATCCAGGGAGACTACCTCTCACGACCATCCAGCAGGATAGTCGCCGACTTTGTAGTCTTGTTGAGGACATGGTACGGGCCATCATAGGGGGGGCTAAGAGGCGCCTTTACAGTGTCTCGCCTTAGAAAAACATGCCTCGAGGACGCAAGATCTGGGTGCACAAAGATCTGACGGTCAGATGATAGAGGTGGGACTGGGTTTAGGTGTTGAATGCAGTCCCAAAGGCGTTAAAGGTACTGCAGGGGCTGGGACGAGGAAGCCGAAGGAACAAACAAGTCTCCGAGATGACTTCGGCCACCAAACAGCCAAGGTCGCGACGAAAAACGGTGCGTAGGCCAAGAAACACCATAGGAAGGTGACCAGCCCAGTGCTCGCGATCTAGGCGAGCAATGAGGGCAGTCTTGAGCTGACAATGGAGCTTCTCAACCATGCCGTTAGCACAAGGATGGTATGCTGTGGCGCGGCAGTGTTTAGTGTCGAGCAGACTGGTAAGGGAAGTGAAGAGGATGCATTCAAACTGGCGGCCACGATCCGTGGTAACAGCCAAAGTGGGAAATCCATGCTGAAACGAAGGCTTTGGCAACTGTTTGCGCAGTAATGTCCAGAGTGGGCACTGCTTCGAGCTAACGAGTGAAGCGGTCAGTCATCATCAGAATGTGCCGGCAGCCATTAGATGGAGGTGGTGGTCCAACCAAGTCAAGGTGAACGTGGTCAAAGCAACAACCAGATGGCAGGAAAGACTGGGGAGGAGTCTGTGTATAGTGAGTCATTTTGACGGACTGGCAAGCAAAACACGAGCGGGCCCACTGGCGAACGTCTAATGTTTGGCCAGACGTACCGCTGGGTAATGAGACACTATGTGGCTCTGATGCTGAAATGGCAGATGTCGTGAAGTGAATGGAAAATGGCAGGATGAAAGACCTCTGGGATGGATGGACGAGGTAGAGCCGATGACCCTAATCACAAAGAGCGCACTGTTATTAACCCTTTCACTGCCAAGTTTTTTTTTTTTGTGACTGCTCCTCACTTCCTTCCAGGTTCTTTTTTCATCTGTGTTACTTTCACCTGATTCAGAATTCGGTTTGGTTTGGCCAGGAATTCAGGAACTGTTGATTCAGAATTCATCAACATTTTCTGAATTCTTTCATCTATCATAGCATGGATGAACCTGGCACACTGATTCGCCATGACTCGCTGCTGAAGCAACAAAGCGACGTGGTGATGATAATGATGCAGGTCTAAAAATACCTAATCTATTTGAAGGCCCCGCCTTCTAAAGAATGGGTCCGCGAGTCAGGGCCTCGCCTGACTACTAGTCACAAATTCACATGAATTCCATTCTGCTCCAAAATACCAATTGGTGAAATATGAGAGAGGCCTTCACCCTGCAGTGGGTATAGTCTGGCTGATGATGATGATAAAAATGCCAGTTTATTTCCGGGTCAGCAGAGAAGCACTTTGCAAAGATGCAACACTGCACGCTGCTGCAATGCGAAGCATGTGGTCGAGACTCGTGACAGGACAATGCTTTGCTACAAAAGTAAGGGGCCAGTGCTTTTACATGGCAAGACAAAACATAGTGGGGTGTAAAGATGGCCTATGTGACACGACAAAAGGGGCTCCGAGCAGTACAAAATACATTGCTCCTCGTCTGGCTGCAACTCAAGGAAAAAACCCAGCTCAGGAGGCATCGCTTCCGTCTTCATCCTGGTATTGCTCTGCTCCACAGTCCATTACATCAGGATGCTTCGGGCTGCTCGCCAACAGCTAACAACGTGATCGCTCCCCAAGCAGGGCTCCCGCCAGACTCCCCCGATTCTTCCATTCTGTCCCTTTACCTACACTTTCTGCCGCGTCAAGCACAAGTCTCGCGCCGCGATAACCTTTGCACATGCACAGTTCAGCTGCCCCTCCACGTGCTCAGACAGAGAGAAAAGAGCACGTGCAGTTTAATTAAAAGACGAATTGAGGCGTTGGAGCCGCACATATATTTACGCTAAATGTTTTATGAATTTGTGAAGCCTCTTCGTAGACAATACGACTTGTCAGCAATATTTCTTTTTAGTGGCAGGGAGTTACGAGTATACTCAAGAGGAGAGATGAAATGCTGGTGTCACCGTTGGCGACAGATTTCTCAAGTGAAATGTATATGTCAGTATTGATTTTGCGAGTGCAGATCCCAAAAGTTATGCTGCTCGGCCATTAATTTCAGAGTGGCGGCAAACTGGCCATTTTAATGAGGTCATTGCAAGTCTGGTTCAACTGGTGGGAAGATTGTTTTTTAATTCAGTTTTTTATGTGATAAAGGAGCCCTTTGTTGCCATACGGTTTTTCTTTGTCCATAGCTCATCATCATCATCGTTAGCTGGACTATACCCACTGCAGAACGAAGGCTTCTCTCATAATCCTTCAGTTAACCCGGTCTTGTGCTAGCTGCACCCACTTGACCCCTGAAAACTTACTAACCTCGTCCACCCACCTGACTTTCTGCCGCCCCCTGCCACGCTTGCCTTCACTTGGAATTCAATTTGTTGCTCTTAGCGACCATCGGTTATCCTCTCTTTGCAATACATGTCCTGCTTGTGACCATTTCTTCTTGATTTCGACTAGAATGCCACTATTTAGAGTTGATTTCTTGGACCCACTCTGCATACTTCCTATCTCTAGACTACACTTACCATTTTCCATTCCTCAGCTCTATGCATCTACTTCAACTTAAGTATAACCCCTTTAATTAGCCTTCACATTTGAGCCCCATAGATGAGTACTCGTAAGATGCAACTGTTTACCGTTTTCCTGAGGTATACCGGTAAGCTGCTAGTCATGGCCTGCAAGAACTTGCCAAATGCGCTCCATCCTAGACTTGTTCTACAGGTTTTCCTTCTGAATTTAATCCTAGTGCCAGCGGAAATAATGTGAGCGCCAACTGATACAATCTGCGCACCGTGTAATTTAATTTTAGTGCCAAGCATTTAATAAAAGCGGCAGTGTATTTAATGCGAACACCAACTCGAATGAAGACAGCGCCAAACAATTGAATCAGACTGCCAACGCAATTAATACAAGCGCCAGCGGATTTAATTCATATGTGGAAAATAAATGCGGTAGAGGGCTCTAAAGCACGAAGCATGAATTCCAGAAATAGATCGAAATTGAGATCACTTCGCAGACCATGCGACGCTTAAGCGTCACATCTGCATGCACTATTTTGCTTTGTTCTTGTATCTTGCAAAAACCAAGAACCACGCGCAGCTGAAAAACTGCAGTTTATGACACGCCTCTTGCAGCTTTTAGTTTAGACGCATGACAAGTGAATAAATATGACTGTCATCTTCTAATTGGCTGGTTAAGCACTGCTTATTATGGGTTGTCATATGCACTGAATCTGCATGCTGATGGCATTTCGGCCTTCACACAACAGCCTGCTGTTTTTGTGAAATGGCAACCGGTGCAGAAATGTATTTGTGTTTCTAATAATGATTCAACACCACTAGCAGAAAAGAAGGATTAGTGTAAAGCAGAGTTGGTTCAGGCGAGAAGACATGGAGCCAGAGAAACATATCTCATTTTACCGCTTTCTCAATTTTACACGGCCACTACCACGGAAAGAGAGAGCGCGTGCCGTTGCATTCAGTCTGGCTCTGACATGGCAAAGTGGCTGAAACTATGTACAGCAGAGCTTTTAACCCAAACAGCAGTGCTTAATTTGCCTGGGCTGTAATTGTAGCGGCGTAGGAAACTAAAGGCTTGTAAAAGCACAGAAGCGGCCGTCTTTAAAATGCAGTTTTATTTTCTGGGAGAGATTAGGTTTAAAACACTTGCATCAAGGCAATGTTTGTCATAATACTGATGAAGGCTATCCTATACGTTGACACTTTGCTGATTCGGCGCATTGTCTGAAAGATCTCAATTTTGATTTATTTCTGGAATTCATGTTTCGTGCTTTGGAGCCCTCTATTGCATTCATGTTCCACATATGGATTAAATTGGTTGGCACACGGATTAAATTTGCCGGCACTTGTATTAATTGCTTTGGCACTCAAATTAAATTGGTTGGCGCTGGCATTATTTGAGCTCGCGCTCGAAATAGATATGCTGGCGCTTTAATTAAATGCTTGGCACTCGAATTAAATTACATGGCACGCAGATTATATCAGTCAGCGCTCAGATTATTTGCACTAGCACTAGGATTAAATTCGGGGGGAAAACCTGTAGTTATCGCTCTTTCATGGTCCGGATCTGCGGTTGCTACCTGTCCTAAGCAGACACATTTGCCAACAACATCCAGAGCTTTGTTACCTGCAGGGTGGAAGTACTGCTCCATTCACTCCGTTTGCTTTATTCTGCTCCAAAATGCTTTGCCTGCGCCATCCCGCCCCAAAACACAATACTGTTCCAAAACTCCAAAACTTGATGTTTTGCCATGATGTTTTGATGCCTTGGTATTTTGCCATAAAATTTAGCGAAACATGATTTTTGCTTAACATTAATTGTATTGGGCCATTAATTGCGCCAGGTACAAGAAATGCGGTTCGATGCAATTTGGTTAGGTGACTGTGAGAAGTGCAGCAGGGCAGTGGCATGTTGTGCTATAGACCTTTTCACGAGCCTCGGCGAAACCGGTTTGACTGGGCTGTGGGGCGGCTTTGGGAGAGATAATTCTCAACTTTTATTATGCTAGCAGCACAGCCCAGTATTCAATATGGCAGCGCCCACGACCACTTTTCGAAAAGGTCTATAGACCAGAACAAGGAGGGTAAATTGAACACTGCCATTTTGAGAGCGTTCTAGCATCATCTATAGTTGCCGCAGCGAAACTATGCCTCTGGATTGTCAAACGAGGCAGCCGTGGGTGTCTAGCTCTTGCGCTTTTATGTTTCTTTTTGAAGTTTTCACAACTGGTTGCTGATAAAATTGTCATTTCTGCCTCACAGCGAGACTATTCTTTACATCTTGCGAGGGCAGAGGCAAGTACAGTGTCCACAAGTGAAGTGAGTGGTTCCTATAAGCGCATGGTACCATTGCACGCAGGCTTGCTATGGCTGTGACTTTTCTGATTTGATTTGCACCCCCAAGTAATGTCCCATGTACCAGCAAAACCTTTGCAGTCTGCTATATGTTTTACCTTTGCGTGGTGACTGCAAAAAATCTGCCGCAGCCCACACCTCACAAAACAGACTGCATGCCGCTACTGCGAGTGAATGCTTCTCATTGGCGATGATTCCCCGGTGTCTCTTTTGTTTTTTTTCCTTTCCAGCAGGGTTGAAGAATGAATCAGCAGCACATCAACCAAACAGGAGATATCAAGGTCTTATTTTTGTGACTGGTTGGCGTTGCTTATCATGGCTGTTAAAAAAAAAAGGCACTTCCTTGCTGAAATGCAAACGGAGACATCAGGTTTACTCGCACTTGTGGCATGCCACCTGTTTGTGCGGTGCGGACTGCAACAAATTTTTGCAGACACCACGCGAGGGTAAGAAAAGTCACAACCGTAGTATTTTTCGCATAGAAAGGTACCATGCACTTAACCGAACCACTCGCTCCACTTGTGGACGCTGTGCTTGCCTCTGCCATTGCGAAATGTGTAGAACAGCCTTGCCATGAGGCAGAAATGCAATTTTGACGATTTTGTGAGCAGCAAGTTGTGAAAACTTCAAAGAAACGTAAAGGCGTAAGCGCTATGAATAGCCATGGCCACCTCGTTTGGTAGTGCAGAGCAGTCATTTCGCTGCAGCACCTCTAGGTAGCCTTATAGCGCCCTCAATATGGCAGCGATCAATTTACCCTCCGTATTCTGGTCTATAAGGGTCGTCATAGTTTAAACGATGGCAGCACACTAGTGGTGGAGGTACAATGCACCTTGGCTGGGCCTAGCTAACACATATAAAATTTTAATAAACTAGAAAAGCGAGCATAAGAAATATTTTGATCTCAAGTTATTTTAAAACGAGTCACAAACGACTGGGAGGAATTAATTGCGAGAAAAATGTTTTGTGCGCATGACAGCAACTTCTCCCAGCCTTTTGAATCGCCGGTGGTGAGAGAAGTGAGGGCAAGGAGCGAAGCAATTGCCACAGACTACCACGAGCTGTTGAGGAAACTTTTCTGGTTACAAAACTACACGAGTTGTTCCAACAGTTCTGCTGTGAAAACGAGTGTGTACTTCACTATAGAATCGTTGTTAACAACAAACCTGTCCAGTCTACATCAGACAAAAGCATACTTGAAGCATTATGGGGGTGATGCCAGGACGGTGTTAATTGCAAGAAATGCTTTCAAGAGTGTTGGAAAGGCATAGAAAGCCTGTTGCCGACGTGTAGCCCCAGTGTTATTTAAAAGAAAACATGAGTCACTGGAAGACAACCATGAAGTAAAGAAGCTTAAGGAAGAAAAGGCTACCCTTCAGTGCCATCTATCCTTCCTGAAGGTACTACTGAGCAGTGCCCAGGAATTTATCAGCACAGCTGCGGAATCAAAAAGTGGCGATGTGCAGCTCGTTTATTTCAATTCCAAGGTAGTGGTGGTGCTTGAGCGTGGACATGTCTAAAGCTGTCAAGTCAGAATAGGCAAAAGCTTTTAGTCAGCTGTGTTACTTTAAACATCTTTACATGTTGAGATATGCGTGCATAGGTAGTACAGCATTGAATCTTGAATAAAAAGTAATCAAATTGGATTTTTTTGTATATCAGAAAAAAAAATTTAGTTATTAAAAGTGCTTGACCCTAGAAACATGTTCTAAAGCATAATTTGAGTGCTCCAAAGTGGCATTACCACTGCTCCCTGAGCTGTTCCAAAATGCTCGAGCCTGCTTCCACCCGTGTACCTATTAAGGCGAAAGCCTTCAATGGCTCATACTGTTGCTGTTTGTTCGTCCGGTCACACATAGCTATCAATCCTATGACGTCATCACCCAAAACCGAAAGTAACGTCATCAGGAAAATGAACTTCAGTAGAGTAAGTTGTTGGGCTAGTTGGTATTCTATATTTAAGGACATAGTTTTCAGCGCAAAGACACGTGGCCAAAGAAAAAAAAAAGACTATAGGGACAAACACAGCGCTGTGTTCGTCCCTATAGTCTTCCTTCTTCTTCTTTCCTTTGGCCGCATGCCTTTGCGCTGAAAACTTTGTCCTTAAATCTAGAAAAATGAAAGTCCGATCTCTACCGGGAATCGAACCTCCATACCTCGGATCCCCTGCCGAGCGCTTTAACCTACTGCGCCATGCCCCCCCCCCCCCTCCCCCCCCCTTTTTTTTTCTTTATTGCCGACTTGGACATTCAAAACAAGACGATGAACAATAAAACGTGCCAGCATACTTTCGCGTGACACGGCGGGTTAAAACTTTTTCAGTTCTACCAAACTGAAAAATGAAGTTTTACCAAACTGAAGCCATGCCCGGAATTGTGAAACACATCATAATTCTTCTTGTCTACAGTGAGAATGATAGTAGCGATAACAATAATGCTGCAATTAGTGATAATGACAGTGATGGAATTAACAATGACGATGCAATTAGTTGGTAATGATAATGAGAGCAAATGTGATGCACCTTGTGCACCAACAACACTCAGGCTGTCGCATTTCTGCAGTGTAGATTCCACAGTGCTCTCGGAATTTTTGTAAACTGCTGCTCTTATCCGAGGCTATTGACCATTACCGTAGGCTTCCACATATTAATTTTTAGGCCTATGTTTTTGCTTTGCTTGCCTAGGTCATTAAGCATTCTTTGTAATTTGTCCACTGAGTTAATTAACAAGGCAATGTATTAAATCAGCCCTTATTCATAATTGTTCCCACTCCAGGTTTCTGAATACTTCCTCTAAGCAAGTGGCAAATAGTACTGGGGAGATCTTGTCTGCTTGCCTAGTGCCTTTCCTTATGGGAATTTTATTACTTTCTTTATGGAGGACTATAGTTGCTATGCGGCCACTATTGATATCTTCCAATACTTTCACATACGGCTCATATACACCCTTAGGCAAGGACTGCTGACGTTTCGACTGAGTCAAACGCTTATTCTAATCAACGAATGCTATTTATAAAGGCTGGTTATATCCCGAACATCCTTCTATCACCTCGTTGATAGCATGATGAATATGATCGATGGTAGAGTACCCTTTCCGAAAACCTGCCTGATCATTTGGTTGATTAAAGTCTAAGGTTGTCCTGATTCTGTATTTGATCCCGGATATATCAAATGCACATATATCATTTTCCTATATCGAACTCTCAAAATATCCCCCTGAAAATCCCACATTAAAGTTTAGCACCGTTGTTCATGTCCATCGAATTGCGCGTCGTGCCCTGCAAAGGATTGTTTTAACAGCTCACCAGCAATCATTTTTCATGCATAGAGCCGGGTTGTGCAGTCATGGCAGCTGCTGCCTGCCAAGATTTCTGGCGCCTGCGAAGTGGCATTTGAAAGTGTTCCCAATGTACTCTCCTTTTCGACACTAGGTGGCAGGTGACATTCAGTGCGTGTGTACACCTTGCAGGTCATCGCCGCACCCTTGGTGAGCAGTGTGTTGCCGGCAGGCAACGCACCACTGCCATACATGTACCATATTCATGCTTCTGGGTTATAGAGAGCCTCATCTGTTGGTTTGCCTTATATATGAAATTGCCTATGTATCTAACTATTTTATGATCCACTTCGAGTTCAATATATATATATAACTGTAGTAGCAATGACTTAGTAAATTCCGTATACGCAACAGGTAGTATGTTGATTGGTCTGTAATTTTTCAAGTCCTTAGCATCCCCTTTCTTAAGGATTAAAATAATGTCAGCATTCTTCCAAAACTCCGGTGACGATGTCCAGACATTGCATGTGCAGGGTGACCATTTTTCAAGCACAATATCCCCACCGTCCTTCAAGAAATCTGCAGTTACCTGAGCCTCCCCAGCTGCTTTCCTCTTTTTCATAGCTTCTAAAGCTTTCTTAACCTCTTCCTTTGTCACTGACGGAACGTCTGATTGCTCTTCACTATTGCTAATCTCATTATCAGCCTGGTTAAGTGTAGAACTCCTCGGCTACCTTGGTATGCATACATCGGATTTTCACCTACTTAATTTCCCCTTCACCTCTTTCAGGCTAGCATTGTATTTTAGAGCATGCTCGATTCTCTCCGTAATATACTCCCTTGCGTCGAACAAATTACGTTCACTGAGTACCTTTAACATCTCTGCCAGTTCTATCCTGACCCATCGGAGGGAGGTTTTCATGCCTTGCCATTTCATAATCAGATATTTCGTCTGCTTAGATAGTTTACTGGTAGCCTGTCTAATTGTCCTACTGTCTACCTCTGCCATGCACTCATTATCAATGGCTCTGAAATTATCGCTCATTGCTTCTAGACTAAGATCGCCTTCGTCGCTTAAGCTGAATATCTGTTCTGTTCAGAGATCCTGAATTCGTGCACCGTCCCTCATGTGGCAAACCTTATTCGTTTTCTCCCAAGTGTAGCTTGCTGCCGGGCTAGTTGATGATTCATGAAGTCAAGAATTTAGCGCAAAAATAAAGAGCGGACGAAGAAGGACATATAAAATGATTGACCAGCGCTAGTCAATCGCCTTATGTGTTCTTCTTCGTCCATTGTTCTTTATTTTTGTGCTACATTCTTGACTTCGTGTAGCAAGGGGCAGCAGAAAATGAAGTGTGCGAATGAGATGTTTTCAAGGATTAGGTCGCCACAGCTGGCTAAACATTAAGATAGGTATGTAGGGACCTTGATGTCGATAGTGGGACCCGGCCATTTTCAATAGGTTCAATGACCAAGATACATAGGATTGGCTTACCTCTTACAAGCGGTTAAGCGTCCACAACCAGGGAGACGACGCTGTGAAGCTGAACGACATGGTGTTTTACGTGACAGGCATTGCCAGTTTGTAGAGCAGAAAGCGCAAAGCAAACTTCACCACCTAGTCTGCTTTTAAACGCGCCTTTTCTTAGATCTTTGGCTGCCCTTGCATACAAAAGCTGTGTTCCAAACAATACTTGTGAGCCTAAACCCAGCTGCAAGGATCCTTCACCAGTTATACTGAAGACATTGTGAACCTGTGTACACATCTAGAAGTCTCCAGCCAGGGATGGATCAGATAAAGCACATTCTCAAAAACATTGAGGCTGACGCTGTTGTCCTAAACCCTATCACTGTTGCCAATATATTCATGCTTTGGCAGAAGCAAAGCAGCGCATTCTGGTTCAGCCACCTTCTGTGCACTTTGAATCACTTTCCAGCTTAGTTCCGTCAGCAGCTTGCTGCTGGACCAGTTTAAAGACTGCGATTGGGGAGGTGATATAACAGCCACTCCTAATTGAGGACATTTGGGGATCTCCATCTAGCCTGGCCATGCAGGCTGATTTGAGAGCAAGTGACTGAAGTGCTGCCATTCATTCATCTGCAGGTTCCTGCTGCAATAACGCTCATGTATGGCAACGTCAGATCTGGTCAGACATGTTTATCCCGTTCCGCCTTCCACTGTAGCCTGCCACCTTCATTCCTAAGTAACTGTCCCCTCTTTGTGTGGACTCCTGGTGCATATATGACAACCTTCTTATTTGTTATGCGTGCAGAGTTTCTGGTCACATTGTGAGTCATTGTCGCCACCTGCAGATGTGCCTGCCTTTACGCGCCCCTGAGCCTTGGCCACGTCTGTCCTGCAGACAACTTTGACACCTCCATTCACCACCTGCCTACTCGCCTCCATCCTCATAATGCCACTCGGTTTCTTTGCTGCATCTCTGCCCCAGGAAAACTAGTTACTGCCTGAGGCAAGAACTGCGAATACGTCAACAAATGTAGGGCCGTTCCTTGTTGATACTGGGGCTACTGTATCTGTGATGTGTAGGAAACTGCACAAGCTAATAAAAGTGTGGACAACATTATCTGATCTTTCGCTTCTCACATCGTAATGCGCAGTGTCTTTCGCCTTTGACTGCCTGCACGGCCAGGGCCACCATTCACAGCTCATTATGTACCATAGAATTTGTTCTCTCGTCCTGCTGCTGTGACACCATTTCAGGTTTTGACTTTCTCTCTGACCATGGCACCATCATCATCATCATTGCGTTAATGCCTAATTAGAACTTCTCCCATGCAGCTTGATGATTTGTCTCCCACTTTGAGCAAACTGGCTGTGGCTGCCGACATTGAGCTTCCTGCATGCTCATCTTCCTCCTTACAAGAGAATTAAAGGAGACTTTTATCCTGCAGTGGGTGTAGTCAGGCTGGTTAGGATGATGATGAGGAACCTGTTCGGCTATGCTCTTGCCATTTTTTTTTCTTTGCTGTTGCACACTATCGCATCCTCTTCATCTAAAAAAAAAAGTGCAAGACACCCCTACATAAAAACGTACACAATATCCATGGAAACCTACTTGTGAGATGCTAGTCATTGTTGCATGGCTAGTGTTTTGTACTTTCCTATGTGCAGAAAGTGCCGAGCATTATTTTCATCGAGTCACACTAGCTTCATTTTTTATTTATTGATTTATACATACTATCGATCCAACCTGGACGAAGATAGGAGTGGACACAATGTCAAACTTGGAATAGCGCAGCCATTTCGTATCTAAAAAAGAAAAACAACTTTACCAAAAAAATAAAAGTGGACACTGCTCAGTTCTATGGCGCAGCTAGGAAGTGTTGTATGGTGCTTCATTTCTTTCTTTTCTGACATGATGGGAAGTTTTACTGAAGAGCCAAGATTTTGTTGGGGAAGCAGTTTCAGATAACAGAAATAAGCAGTTGGTCATATATGTGCTTGGTAGAAGAACATAGCTGCTATTCTGCAAGCATGAAACTGTGCGGCTTGTTTCTAACTAGACACGCAAGTATTTAGACATTTCTTGACAGATGAACATAACGCATGTCTGCAAGACCTGAAAGGCACTGTGTTTTGTTGTGCCTGAGTGCATATTTAGCAAATATGTTAAGTGCAGCACATGCCCTCTCATTTTGGAGATTTAAATTCAGGGGCTAACCGGATGGGTAGTAAGGACCTTGTAATAGTTGTAAACGTGGTGAGTACACTGAATTCTCATTTGAGGCGGAAAAAGATTGCTAGATCAAAGCAGTGCATCTTACTGTTGCATTTCATATTGCTTCCCCACAGTGGCGGCAAGTTTTAGAGGCATAGCTGCGGATGTCCTGCTGATGACAGGAAAGGTGCTTGCATTACAGAACATATTTTATAAGCGTTGTGTTCATCCAGAAAAAAAAAAGGGATTGTAGTATAAGATTATTTCAATTTGAGAGTTTCTATAGGCTCTCCAAGAGCATTGTGCCTTTGTTTGGACAAATGCTGCATCATTGGTCATTCCTCGTTCATATCCATACAGGTGCATAACCTGCAGGATTTTCATCCTCCTAGTGTGTGGGCGCTCATGCATGAAGGAAAAAATAAGAGTGCGAGACAAAACAAACTATCGCTTGTTTGTATGCTTGGGCCGCTTTGTTTAGTGCATTTATAAAATATCTGTATAGCATGAGTCACTGTAAAAAGTAAAAAAAAAAATCGTCAAGGGTGAGTTGTGCTCTAGTTGATGCCAGTAGTTAGGCTGCTTGCTGTCAGTTGAGCACATCAACAAAACTGCCAGGCTCAAATCAGCCACTTGTTTTCCAACATGTCAATCCAGTTGGATTCGTAATGGGACTGCTCAGCGTCAGTGTATTCTTCCTTTTGGGCTCTGCAAAGTATTTTCATAGTCACTTCTATTTGTGCTTGGAATATTGCTTGCGAGAAGAAAAAGGAGCAAGGGAATACCTTCACATTTGCACTGGTTCCTCACAGGTCTGCGAGGATGTGCCTTGCGATCACTGCTACATGTGCGTCAAATGCTTCGATGGAGCAAAGCGGCCCTTGCGAGGTGTATCTGCGCAAACATGCGCTCGTTTAAAATAATTATTTCAAATAGGGCGCCGAACCTGCATTTGCGAGCGGTGCAGATGGCGGCACTTACCAATCATTTTTTTTTTCTCTTTAGGATGCAACATACTCAGCTTTCTCATCAAGAATACAGTTCTAAATGTTGAAGTCATGTCGTTAGATGTCATTCAGAAGGGAACTCTTTTCTGTTACTAATATTTTCCATGAAGTTGCAATTGTAATTTCCAGTAGTGGCGCTGCATTCGCTTTTGCATTTTTCTTCATGGCGCCGTGCTTGAAGCATTTAACGTACGGCGTTAGAGGCAGAAATATGCGCTGTTATTATGCTGTTACATTTCCTCTTTACCGCTGTGGTTGTCATATGCTTTCCCAGTTTTTATAAGTCGGAAACCAGACCCTTAAACACTGTGCTAAAACACTGTCGTACACTTGCAACGTCGGCGAACCGAGACCACCGACCGATACGCGCAATTCACCTAATCTTGGTAAGTTCGCTCCTATTTAAAAAATGTCCGTGCATCGGAAACGAGCTTAGGAGAGTACAATGATTTCAGCGGCTTCTGCGAGGTTAAAATGGTTCAGTGCCATTTATAATGTCAATGCGTGGGGGCAAGTACAGAACTTGGGCGAGCGCACTAAAAGCATGTTCGGAATGTATCGGCAGGAAGAAAGTAATTTATTGTTTCCGATGTAAAAAGTGCCAGTTATTCTCTGAAAAACGACAGGACCGTACAGAAACGTGCACGCAAGACTTGAAGTGATCGATGGTGTTTTCAGCTTTAACAGCGCTTAGTTTTCTTTAGTTCGCGTTCTTTGACACGTCGCTCTTTGCACTACATTGCCGGAGTGAAATAGATTGTTTACTAGGTGGAGGGTTTTTACTGTGGCAGAAGCCTATTTCATTTACTTCACATACTTTACCACAAGAATCAATCTATTTTGCAGCCTTCTCTTTCTTGTACTGCTTCAGCCTTGAAAAGAACAAAGTACATAAAAAAAAAAGTTCTGTTGGCAGATAAAGATATGTATTCTGCGGCAAGTTCATGAACAAAAACAAAATGGTAATACACCCCAAGAAACTGAAGCTCCCCTTGGCTAGAAGCAGCTGTGTCTGCAAAACCTTTCAATGAACTGCCTGTGGACATTACTAGAATAAACTCTTTTGTTCTAGAAATGCCTTGATACAAGACTTCGTGTGGAGATTGTGGCCCATGCAGCTTTCACTTCAGGAGCCTTGCTCTTTGCAGATCACAAGAACACTGGTGGAAGGATGGATGCCATTCACTTGTAGCTGTTATCAGTCGGAACCGTTTCAACTCATCTTGTGGTGAGTATACAGTTCAAAATCTACAAAATGTTTCATGCATGGTAAGCAAATGATAGTAGCTTACCGATTGAAATAATAAAGATAATTTTGTTTCAAAGTGTGTTGTCCACTAATTATTTTAATTGATGAAATGCTCCGACCAGAAAACGGTTGGTTTGCTCAACTGAGGAGAACATTCTGGCTGAGCTACATTCGTTACAGCAATATGATTAGCAGCAGGTGCACTGCTCATCTCAGGCAGAGTGCTGAATTATGCGATGTGTATCAAAGAAAGTAGTACCACGCATTGACTGCTAGATCAGTCAAATGTATACTTAGTGGAAACAAGATAAAGTAGACTTCAAATAGAGGCTACTTACTCATTAGCACAGGTAAAAAGAAAAGCTATATAAGTTTTCCAGAAGCTTCAGTAGTGAAAAATTTGACGTGGTCCAAGGAGTGAACCCTGGACTGTTACTCATGTGGGGCAGTTTGTCTACCAAGTCATCTAACCAGGACAACCAGTGGATGGTGGGGCTAGGCTGAATTTATCAACAATGCACAGGACTATAACTTATGTTTCGATCCCATGGACACCAAAAAGGCCTTCCAGAACTGGACCTTTATGTCTGATAGTGCACAGCTACACGGTACTACTGCTGCACAATTGTTACTAAGGGCCTTGCACTTGAATGTGCCCATTGGACCTGTAAAGGGACAAAACATGGACCAAAATGTAACAATATGTATTAAATTAGATTATGGTGTAAAAAAAAATGTCTGATTTAGTATAGATCGAGCACTACAATATCCAAGAATTGAGGATTTATTTTAATTTGGCACTGAAATTGCATAAAAACGACTGAAGGAATCTCTTGCGGTGAAACACTGTCATCATCCCTGTAACCACGTAACCACGTCTCGGGAAAAAGTCTGATTTTTTTATTTGCACGTGCTCTCTGTTCTTTAACAAGCGCTCACCTTGTTTTATTGTATTGTTACATACATGATCTCACTAGTGACATAACAATATTTTGAGTGCTGTCCAGTGTGCCTGTCAATAAACTGAATCCAGCTTCAGCAGAGAGTGGCCTGGACTAAATTTGAAAGTCACCATCATGCTTGACATAGCTGAATTAGCCTGAACGTCGGTTTTGGTCCAAATCGGACGAAGTCAAATTTTGAGGGTGGTTTGGACCAAATTTGGGGATCATCATTGTGTTTGCCATTGCCAAATTTTGTCAGTGGGACAGCTCGATAAAAGCTTTGTCAGGGTTGGCTGACAGTGGCGGTGGCTGCTCACTTTGAAACAGTGGGCGTGTATGCTTCATTGATTCGGAAAAAAAAAAAGAGAGACGGACTTTCCGGATTTTCAGTGTGGGCGGAAGCCACATACTCATGAAGAGGATTCTGTCATCTTTCATGCAAGATAAAACCTGAATTCGGATAATTCAAACTTTAGCAAAGCAAGACCGTAGTCATGTGGTATTTTCTTTTCCTTTCATATTTGCGCACTTTGTTTAAATGCTGGAAAAAACAATCATGCAGGAAGTATGTTAGTAGAAAAAACTGGGTCATTTGTACTTGAACCCCCTCTAAAACTTAAGGGTACTTGGGCCTAAACTGAATATAAAAAAAATTGAATAATTAATCTCAACTAATTAACCAATTAGATAAAATATAAGGAATACTCCAAACAGAACTACACGAAGACGAATAATATGTTGTCGGTTTCAGTAAGCTGCAGTGCTCAGCCTTTTTTTTTTTTTAATCCTTGGTTTACACTACATTGGTTTACATTACTGTGCGTGCACGTTTGGTCTATTCACCAACATCACAGTGGCCACCAATTTGCTGTTCATGGAGCGTTGCAAAAAACTGCTATGCATGTCTCATCGGCTCACCACAATTTACTCCGGATTTCTTAGCAAAAGCTATCTTCTGGGCAATAAAACGGCACGTGTGAGGTCATGTAAATACCCCTCTGTAAGCTTGTCATGAATAGCCAACAAAAGAATAAAAAACAGGCAAATTATGAATAACCAAATTTATTGCTATACACAACAGCACTTGCAGTCTTAAAATGTGAAATGCTCAGAAAGACAAGGACAAACGCTTTTGTCTCGTCCACTTCTCTTGTCCTTGTCTTTCCAAGCACTTTCAAATTTTAGGATGCTATACTAGTTAACCCAGCAAACAACTTTGTTAAGCACATGCAATGTAGCTCTGCTATAGACCTTTTTCCAATCGCGCCTCTTCTTGCAGACGTCAGGCAAGGTATGTTTGGCAGGGCGGGTTACCGAGGCTCCCTCACATATTTTCTGCAGAAATTCTTTCACAATAGTAGGGTGGGTTTATTTTCCAAGCGGCACTTGATCTCTTAGAAGGCAAACCTGGCAGCGTCTTTTCGTTTGTTGCAATAGCAGGCAGGGAAAATGTATGTGGTCCTGAGGGCCAAGTACATGCTAGCAATGCATGCAATTATTGCGCAACAGTTTGTCGCGTCAATGACCCAGCAGACATCTTTCATGGTTTTCGCACACGCAGTGAACTGCTG
This sequence comes from Amblyomma maculatum, assembly GCF_055883805.1. NCBI lineage: Eukaryota > Metazoa > Arthropoda > Arachnida > Ixodida > Ixodidae > Amblyomma > Amblyomma maculatum. Next base: position 43,917,371 of record NC_139344.1, read on the forward strand.
CCCTACTATGTAGAAATAAAGAAGAAGGCTTCGCACATGTGCAGTAGCATTACTGAAAATAAGTCAATTGGACCTTTTTCCATTTTATCCTGTCTCCTGCAGCCACCACTTTGCAGCAATGAACTAGGGTCACTCAGGATTGGAGTGCCTACTGAAGAGATCAGAAGTGAATTGCCCACATACTAGGGGCAATGCCTGACACCCCTGAGTGCTGGGAACGGTTCATAAAGAGCATTTTCATAGGAAGTTTTGTTGTAGGAAAAACAAATTTAAGGACGGTTAGTTCGACTGACTGCAGACGAAATTCACTCACCAATGTATTACTACTCTCATTGTGCACTGTGGTGGCTTGGTCATTGGGTGCTTGACTACAGAGCCTGGAAACCCGGCTTCGACCCTTGCCATGTTACAATAGAGACAAAATGCAATGTGCCCACGTGCTGTGAGATTTCAGAGTACATACATTCAAGAACCTCACTTAGTCATAATTATCTGCATCCCTCCACTACAGCGTCCCTCATAGCCAGTCAATTTGGAATGTTTCAACCAATCCAATTTTAATTCCATCGTTTTTTCACTCTCCAATTATTCCAATCCCGATTATATTCTATTTCTATTCGTCGTGGCTTTTGGTTCAACTTTGCTAAATCTTTCGTGTCCAAATATCTCCCTCCTCTCCCATAAATGGAGGGCGGGAAATACCTCTTAACACCACCTGCCACAGTTAGTAGGCGAAGGCTTCGCATGGACACTGACGCCGAATGCCTGACATTCTTCTCGGTCAGCAAATGCTGTCGCATCAGTACTCGTATAGTTCATTGCATTAGGCGGATGGGAGCAGAGATGCCAAGTAGTGAGGAGTAGTGCAGTAGCATGCCAAGAGAGGGTGTGCATGTTCTGCCCCTTGAACGATCACCACCGCTAGCCAGACCGCAGTATTGTGACTGGCATGATTGTAAATGAAATGCTAACCTCCATTTCCTCAGCTTCTCACGGCTAAGACATTGAAGTTGAGCCCATGTCCTCTGTGGCAACAGAGGCACCATGTGTCAAATAGGTATGACTGCACAGGGCAGTAATGCTTTGTCACTGCCATTTTAATGCGTCAGCATTATGTAGGTATGTCAGCAGTTTCATGTCACCAGAATTGTCATCACAATTACATTTGAACGAAACAAGTTATAAGAAAAAGAATGGGCCAAAAAATCTTGCTGGGTAAATAATTTGATGCATGTGGGTTAACTAGGTAATTAATTAGAGGGGTAATGGCAACATTCAAACGGGTCACGTGGTACTAACTTCCAGTGGCGGGAAATTTGAAATGTTTGAAACGTGAACGAGCGGGAAAGGGCGTGATTTGCGTGCACAAATGGTAGGAATGGTTAGAAAGTGTGTAAAGAGAGGTAATCAGCCAATTGCAATCTGAAAAATTCCGAGAGCGCTGCAGGATCTGCAGTGGAGAAATGCGAAAGCCTGAAGAACGGAAATCTGAGCTAGTTGGTGCATTGCAAGATCAAAAAACAGCGCGGCTACTTGGGACAAACACAGAGGAGAATAACGGACAAGCGCTTGTCCATTATTCTCCTCTCTGTTTGTCCCAAGTAGCTGCGCTATTTTTTGATCTTGCGAAAGCCTGAGCATTGCTGCTGCACATGGTACATCGCATGCCTCTCGCATGCATGCAACACAACCAGTGTTCCATTGAACGCATCACAGTTCACCACCCTTCTATAATTGGTTTACAGGAAAGGAAAGGTGCAGTATCTGTTACTCGCGGAATCCCGCTGACACATCTTGCGGACAACACAGCAATGAGCATGCTTACGCATTTCTCCAGTGCAGATCCTGCAGTGTTCTCGAAAATGTTCTGCTAAAAAGAGTGAAACACCAATTATGCAGTGTTTTTGAAGTGCAGCCTGGACTGCCCTTGACTGTTCTTGGTGCTAAGAAGCTGCACTAGTTCTATCGCTGGATGAAAGTGTTCCAACCCTAGTTCTCCCATTCAGCACCATTAAAGGCTTCGTCCCCCAGAAAAGCCATTGTCCGCATTATGAGCAAAAAATCATGGGCATGGCTCTGGCAAGTGGTAGCTGGCAGACGACATGGTCATGCATGGCTAGTCATTGAGTTGTGTGATGGCATGAGACGTGGCATGGCCGAATTGGTAGGCGCTGCCAACACAGGTGTGACATGGAAGAGTGAAATCGGAATCCAGCCCTTCAGGACCCCTAGGCCACGAAGATACCTTTGTGTGGCTTGGTTAAAATGGTGCTTTAGATCTTTGTCGCGGTGGTTTTATAATGTGGTATCTTGCGACTATGTATGGGACAATGCAGCCGCAAGTTAAAAGCTTCTGAACAAGTGAGTGGCAAAGTGTGTCTACACGAAGGTCCACAAGGAAAACCGGCAACTGGCGCCATTAACGCTGGCATGCCATGACCTTAAAGGAAGAGTTTAAGTGCCCCCCCCCCTTCCCCTAATATTTTTATGAGCTCAGTATTCATTTGCAAGTTAGCGCTTTGCCCTGTGTTTCTTTCACGTCACTGTCTGTTTTGCACTTCAGACCTCACCAAAATGAGTAAACCCCACTAACTAGTCTAAGAAACAGCCCTGAGGAGTTATGTATTCATTTCCTTTTTTTATATATAAATTTGTCTTGTTCATGCAGAGAATACAGAACTGTAATAAAAGAATTTGTTGAATGCTGCGACAGTTATAGTACTCTCCGCTGAGTTCCAGAAATTTCACAGAGTACAGAAGCTCGACATAAAATATCAGAAAAAATAAACTGGAACAATTGGTTAGAAAAGCTACCCTTGCAGCATCCTTCTTTGACTGTGCCTTAAGCGCGGCTGCACAAGAGGAGGACAACAAAGAATGTACTGGGCCGGAGGCACGTGCTGCCACAGCTCAGTAGTTTGGTTATGCCTTAAAATGTGTGGGAAGCTTATATTTCCCTGCGACCTAGAGCACCACATCTACAACTGATTGCCTAGGACTAGAGGATGACTGAAGCCGGCACCTGCTCTACAGAGCCACCCTTACTCTCGCAGAACGTTTCATCATTGCTACTTTGCCTTTCACCCTTCTGACCCCAGAACCCGCAAATGTGGTTTCTCCAGATTGAGGCACAACTCGGCCCTTACCGTTAGAGGTGTGCGAAGGCTCGGTTTAGCCCAAAAGCTCGTACTCTGGCCGCTCAGAAGCTCTGTGCCTCAAGCTTGGGCGGGGCCAGGCCGGACACACCAATCCAGAGTATTCACAACTTTTTAAAGGCACGAATATGGTTGTGGTGTGCTAGGCGTCACAATACAGCATTATTTTGCAGCATCCTTCCCACACAAGAGTGTGTGAATTCTCTATACAGATGTTTATGCACCTTTACACCACACACCCCTGGCATGAACAGATCTTTGCTAGCTGTCAACGACCAAGCAGAAGGGCTGCTTGTGGGCTATCGAATTTTGACTTTTGTCTCTTCCTCTTCGGCAGATGTTTAGGTATCAGTTTCCAGATTCGCGGTATGCTGTCAGCTCTTCCACGTCTGTTGTGCCAGGCCTCAACAAGCCTCAGTAGAAATGGGCCGTACCACCTAGTCAAAGCATCTGCGGTCCACGACCTTGTCGGTGCCATGAAAGACACGCAGTAAGCAAGATAAGCTTACCGAGTACTTGGCCACAGAATCAACCCCTTGCTCAGAGGCCGCGTGTTTTTGGTGAAGTGAGGAAACCATGTACCTAAATCTTTCCTTTCTTGCTAAGAACACATTATTCATTGCAGCCACAAGTTACAGCAGTAAAAACAACTTCAGCGTTGCTGGATTCACAATCCAGAAGTGCCACAAATGTCTTAAGCATTCATCAATGCATAAATTGTTCTTGCGTAATAATATAAAAAAATCAATATAATTCTATGTTGTGCTGTGCCTCTATATATTCTACAAATTTCAATCTTAAACGCGACAACTGAGCATTTCAAGGTCAACTCATTATTTGGAAATTATTTCTTTCTGTATCATTCTGGGCCAGACCAGGGCCTTAAAGGGCCATTAAACAATATTTGCTCTAATATTCTAGTGAAAGAAATTTATAGATATGGTCTTTGTGAGTATTTGAGTCAAATTTAAACACTTTGCGTGGAGACAATTGACAACTAATTTTTAAAAAGTGCTCCTGGTTAAAGCTCCCAACTGATTAGGGCGACATGTTCCCCCACGCAAACCTCCATCGGGGCTTGCTGGTTGTGCCCGCTCACTGGATGCTCCCAGGTGACCCGGGCAGAATGGAACGTGGTGGGGTGCCGTCTCAGCTTGTTTTCATTTTTTTTTCTTCCATGGCGGCGTGCGTCAGGTTAAGCGTGCAGAGGACGAGCGCCATTTCAGTCGCCAATATTTTCGGTATTACTGACACTAGCATAAAAATTTGTGTGTTGCAAAGAGGACTGATAGGATACCTATATCTAGAGTGCGTTTTCTAGTTTTCATAAATAGCTCTTTGTGTGCCCTTTACGTCTGAACACGTTGCCATGCTAGACTCTGGTCTGTAACACAGATTCCAAGCTAGCTCGTGCTCAGAATTTCGGCCCGTGCACATCTGTACTGACTGCATCACCTCACAAGGTGATTTAGTACAATCATGTCGTATCTGCGCTCTCTCCTGACATGATCAGTGACCTGCAGGATATTCTTATAAACTCATGGGAGATGCCCTCATCAGCACCTCAAGACCAAAGTACCCGAGAGAACTATGGCGTAAGAACGCTCTCACCTACAGCAGCTCCTTACTGGTGGACCTTGACGACTGTCGCCTTTCACAACTGCTTCACCGGATTTGGCAGCTCCTCGGTGAGGACTCACCACCCATGTTCCGCTGCTTCGAGAGCTCTTCTTCAGCTCTTGCTGATGCCCAAGCATCTGCACCTTGCCTTCCCAGCGGCCAGTGACACAACCATGGAGCTGACCAACCAGGTTCATGAGGTGGCCTTCCAGCAAGCCACAGCTGTCTCACCACTGGCAGACTCGGCAATTTCCTGCCTCGAGGCCTGTACTGATGAGCTTACTACCTCAGTTGACACACTCAGGAGCCTGTCCCAAGAGACCATTCACCATATTCCAGTCACCACTTTCCATCGCGTACAAAGAGCCATAACTTAACACTGCTGGTATGACTGGCAATTCCTACATCCTGCCACTAAGTGCATGTCTCGTGGTTGGGAAAAACCCCTCAAGACCATTAATGGCAACTCGTGGCTCCCCAATGCGGCCACCTTTCGTGGTTTGGTTTGTGGGGTTTAACGTCCCAAAGCAACTCAGGCTATGAGAGACGCCGTAGTGGAGGACTCCGGAAATTTCGACCACCTGGGGTTCTTTAACGTGCACTGACATCGCACAGCACACGGGCGCCTTCCTTTTCGCCTCGATCGAAAAGCGGCCGCCGAGGCCGGGAGTCGATCCCGCGTCCTTGGGAACAGTAATCGAGTGCCGTAACCACTGCGCCACCCCGGCGGGGTCCATTTGTGGTAATTGACAAGACCTGTCATAATCCGTTCCTTGTCAACAATGGTGCAGAGGTCAGCGTGATCCTTAAAAAAAAAAGCCATCTTGCCTAGCTTGCGGCGCAATCGCAACGGGCTGCCATCCCTTCGACCATAGTGACATATAGACTTCGCTCCCTCACCCTCAACTTGGTACCCTGCCACACATTTTGATGAGTGTTCGTCATCGCTGATGTTGACCCAATCATCAGCGCATATTTCTTATCGTACTTTCACTTGGGCTTCATTCAGCATGCAGCCCGACAGACAGCTTCACTCGGCTATCTATATCTGGCGTCGAGTCTAACCTTGTCCCCACTGGCATCGGCATGCTGATACCATCACCTCCTTTGAGAACATCCCGGTGTGATTTCAGTAACTGGCAAAGCGTTTCAATCTCACCGAGCCACCAAAGCATATGGTGTGACCAACACCACCAGCACCATCACACCTCTTGTTTGGTGGTCACCTGCTAAACGGGAGTTCAATCATGATGCAACTCGACATTATACGCCCATCATCCAGCGCATGGGCTTCATTCCATCTCATATCTAAAAAAAGATCCAAGTGACTGGCGTCCGTGCGGTGACTATGAAGTGTTGAATACCAAGACTGTCCACGACAGCTATATACTGCTTCACATCACATCTGAATGGCTGCACCATTTTTAACAAAGTGGACCTGGTTAGGCACATCACCAGATACCCACTGTGTTTGCCAGCATACCTAAAGCAGCCATCACAACTGCGTTTGGGCTGTTAGAGTATGTGTGGATGCCCTTTGGACTTCAGAACCCAACTCAAACCTTTCAGCAGTTCATTGCTAAGGTCACAAGAGGCCTCCCAGCTGTGTTCGCATACATCGATCATTGATGTATGCGAACACAGTCAGCAATATGTCTATAGATAACGAGAACTACCTGCGTGCAGTTTACAGCACCTCCAACAGCACGGCCTGGTTGTGAATTCTGACAAGTGCGTATTCGCCGTTTTCATGCTCACTTTTTGAGTCATCACAACTTATAGCTGAATTGCCAATTGCTAATATTTACTTATTTGTCAACTTTTGCAAGAGTGAAATTCTCGCGGGAACAAAAAAAAAAAAATTCCTTTGCGGGGTTCGACTGCATGTGCTCCACATTTTGACGGTTGAAAATGAAACTTGCAGTGCTCCGCAACCATTATGATCTGCTGAAGTGGACTAAAGCATAAGTCAATGCAATGGGTGCCAGAGGTTTATATGTGAAATACCCCATTTTTACTTTCAAATGAGGAAGTGCTTACTGAGGAGTTCGAGGAAGAGAGAGATGCGTGCAGACTGTTCTGGGCTTTGGGCCGTTTGCAAGCAGCCTTCATTATTCAAACGTTGACCTGTATTAAACCCATTTCATCCGCTACATTTGGTGGAGGTGCTGGGTAAAACATCCTGGGAATCCAGCCAGTGCCTCGTCGCAGCCGCCATGTGGCAGGTGTTTGCCACCTTTATCTTCTCAAGAGTACCTTCCAATAGCTACCATCCAAGCGACACAGACTCAGGAACAGTGAGCTGAAGAGACGACGACCTAGAGATCAGCAAAGCGGCTCAGAACGGCTCAGCTTACTGAAGTGAGCCGGCTCATTTGAACGGTTCACCGGCTCACTTAAGCCTGGGTCGCTCAGGAGCGAACAGTGGTCTATTGGAGAGAGAGAAAGCCAACTCTGCCTCTCTCTCGTTCACTGATACGCACCCATTCGACCTGCCGAAATTTAACGAAAGCGTGGAAATATTTGTGTGTCCATCCTATCTCCCCTAATGGTGACTACAAAATCTCAGTAAACAGCAACATCCATATTTTTTTAGACTCGATTCTTACTCTTTATGTCCACTATATTTACTGGAGGTGCACCCATTCCCCAAGAGAGGACTTCGTTCTTTTGATACCCTATCCTTTCAAAATTATCTGAATAACATTGGCCATCATTAAACACACTGAGAATTATCCTTAATAAATACTTTGGGCCATCAATCTCTAGCCCAAAATCTCTTGTGGACTGACTGTTAATAAATACTGACAGTGACAATGTAGACAGATATAGATAGTGAATTATAAATATAGAGAAAGCAGATTACCTGATTCGAGGTCCCTCTTACATTCCCGGAGACAGTGAACTCAGGAGGAGCCTGAAGTATAAATGCATCATTTTTTTTAATGCAGTGTGCTCTTTGTAGCTCGAGTCCGCGTTAGTCCTTTTTCACTTTCTAAATCCCCCCTCCCCCCACATGCTTTCTCTAGCTGATTCGTATTTCGTATATTCCTATAACCCTGTTCAACTTTGCGACAGTTTTTCTCAATGCCCACAGCTCTCAGCGCCCCGGCTTCTCCCACTGCTTCCTTTATTCCTGGCAACAGGTTTCTGGCCCAGTACCCTAACCCAAACTTGTTCAACCTTCCTGTTTTTGCCGCCACATACATACACCGACCGTATTTAATTCATTCATTTTGTATCTACTTCAAGCCGAATCGCTCGCCATTCATGCTGTGAAGTGTGGTTTTAATTTTCATAAAGCATCTGTTCCCGTTTTGAGCACACGACGCGCTGCAGCAGTCAGTGCTGTTCATGACTGAACCAGATATTTTTTTTCTGCTGGGCTGGCTGCGGAAGGGGCCATGCATTCCACATTCGCCCTGTTGTAATGCAGCTTGAGAAAACTATACATAGCAATTATTGAAAGCAAAACAAAAGACGCACAAAAACAGCGGCGACCACCCGAAGCATACACACATTGCGGCTGCCAGGTCGCCGGCGCGGAGCCTCAACACGGCGCCGAAGCAGCCGACCAACTACGTGCGAAGGATTGTGCAGACAGCACACTTTTTTCTTTTCTTTACATGCCGGCCCAATCCACCTGTGCCTGACCACTGGAGTTGCTTTCTCGTACTGCTAATAGATGGCGCTAAAGTAGCAGCAAACAGAAGACCTAACTCTGGCAGAACGGTTCCTAACAGCACTCCAAAAGAAACGCTGCTCACGATTCCCGATGGCTCACTGAACCAGCGGCTCTCCAAAAGAGTGGCCGCTCAGTGAGTCGCCACTCATTCTCGCTCTTTTAAAAAAGCGGCTCGGTCAAAAGACAGTCGAAGGCGAGGAGATGTTTGCGAGGAAGGGCGGGAAGCATGGCCTCAGAGATCACCCCCGCAAGCGTTGGGAATGATCTCGGAGGCAATATGGGACAGCAGACACTTTCTCACAACACTAATAGATGGCGCCGAATTCAGAGGATAGGGAGCCTACATGTTGCGCCGCAGCGCCCGGCTTCGGGTGGTGAAATCTCATGCTAGGGTTCCCTATTTTGGTTAAAAACGGCAGTCAGGCTTGGTGGGCCGCCATGTTGGTTCCCAGTTAGTGCGGAAGCACTTAAGCAGGTATGACAGCGATACATCTATAAAGGATGAGACTTCCCACAGTATTTGGTTTCTAGTATTTGGTTTCAGTATTTAATTTCTAGGGAGCTTCGCAGGACAAAGGCTATCGATCGAACGGAGCTTCAAAGCAGTGGAGAGACTGCTAGAGGTTTTGGAGGATATGCAGGAGGTGCGCCTGCCAAAGACACCCTAAATCTGCGTACCAGGCTATTAATGGAAGTGAAAAGAGTGGGCATACTGAATAGGGTTAATAAAATCTGTCGTGCTCCAAGCAGTTAAAAAGGCAAAGACACCAGACCTCTCCCAGGCCTCAAAGAGCAGAAGCGGCTTGGTGCCTGAATATCCAAGAATGATGAGCGGACAGCACACAGGGGTGCAACAGCTGCACCAATTGCATATTTTGATACGGCTACATATTTCTGCACCAAGCTGTGCATTAAGCGTGAAATTTGCGCCATGCTGTGCCAAAATGCCCTGACTATCCACAAAAGTTTGCCATACTCAGTGACAACTTTCTGCGGCCGTGATATAACCAATCACGATGCTTCAGACACTGTAGCATGCGTCACTGGCATTTTAGTTTTATTTTGAGATGGCGTCATGGCATTCCAATGGCTACTCATATTTTCTTTGCATCAATGTGCTTTCACCGCTTTCCAGTTCAGTCACTGTCTATGCGCTGAAGGAACCCTATAACGCAAGTGGGGAGCGACAAGGCACCACTGCTATTGCTTTCGTCGTGGGCCATAGTGGTACTTGTGATTTTGGAGCAAAACTTCAACCCTGCATTTTAAGTGCTGCATGTTTTTATTGGATGTATCTTAGTTTTTTATGCGGCTCATGGAAGTTTTCGATATCCTGTTGGTTCATTCATGTACACTAAGGTTATTCTTATACTGTCTTGTCGATAGTCTCACTTTCCCATCATCAGATAGTGTAGGAGGTGGCTTCTGTGTTTCATCATCAGCCTGACTATACCCACTGCAGGGCGAAGGCCTCTCCCATCCACTTGACCCCTGCGAACTTCTCAACCTCATCCGCTGCCCCCTGCTACGCTTTCCTTCCCTTGGAATCCAGTTTGTTACCCTAAGCGACCATCGGTTATCCTCTCTTCGCATTACATGTCCTGCCCATGTCCTTTTCTTCTTAATTTCCACTAGAATGTCGGTAACTTGAGTTATTTCTCTGACCCACTCTGCACGCTTCCCATCTCTTAATGTTACCCCTACCATTTTTCGTTCCATAGCCCTCTGAGTTATCCTCAACTTAAGTAGAACCCTCTTGGTTAGCCTCCACGTTTCAGCCCCATAAGTGAGTACAGGTAAGATGCAACTGTTGCATACTTTCCTCTTGAGTGACACCAATAAGCTGCTAGTTATAATCTGCGAGTGCTTGCCAAATGCGCTCCATCCCAATCTTATTCTTGTTATTTCCTTTCCATGGTCCGGGTCTGCGGTTACTACCTGTCCTATGTAGACATATTCGCCTACTACTTCCAGTGCTTCGCTACCTAACATAAACTGCTGTTCCTTCCCGAGGCTGTTGAACATTACCTTAGTCTTCTGCATATTGATTTTTAAGCCTACCTTTCTACTTTTCCTGTCTAAGTCATCAATCATTATTTGCAGTTCATCCCCCGAGTTACTTAGCAAGGCAATGTCATCAGCAAATTGCAGATTACTGAGGTATTCTCCATCTACCCTGATCCCTAACTGTTCCCATTCCAGTCTCTGAATACTTCCTCTAAGCAAGCTGTGAATAGTACTGGGGAGAGCGTGTCTCCTTGTCTAACACCTTTCTGTATGGGAATTTTGTTACTTTTTTATGCAGAACTATGATTGCTGTGCACCCACTAAATATATCTTGCAGCACTTTCACATACGACTCGTCTACCCCCTGATTTCGCAATGCCTGCATCACCGCCGAAGTTCGTGCTAATACAACTGGAGGTGGAACATGTGAAATTTATTTCGAACATCAGAAGGTCGAGAAACGCACAGCAGCCTAGCTATTGAATTCCATAATGCCGTAGTGGAGCCCAAGACTGCCAAAATTAACATTTATGCATGCTGCAACATTGAAGTACTATAAGGTATGCATTGTGCATGAAATACATAACCTAATAATCGTCCACCTGTCCTTAATCAAAATATTGTGTCAAAGCCACCGCCAGTCCACAAGAAGTATAATTTACAAGCCGAAGATGTGCTCGCTCGTCGGTTTTCTTTGCTTAAAACTTGCTTTCGGCATTTGCCATTTCGCCTTTTGGTCGGCGTTTCTTTTTGTCTGTTTCTGTATTTGCTTTTTAATCAACATTTTGTCTTTGCACTACGCTCGCTTCTGGACACAGGCTGATCGCAGTCACTGCTTCAAATTAAGCTCTTTCGGAGCTGCCCTCGCACGACACGAGCTGTGGATTTCGCAGAGAGTAAAACAATGTTTTTTGAGCCTTGCAAGCAACATAAAGTCCCATGATTAAGGTTGTCAAACCGTGCTAAATGAAAAAAAAAAAAAAAGGCATATTCTCTAGCTTTTTTTATTTAGCCTCTTCAATTTTATGATTCACATTTTTGTGTGTGTGATAGCATGCCTAGCAGTACAAAAAGCTTATTTACAAAAATAAATACACGCAGCATCGGTGATAGGTGGCCTTTGCTAGATTTCCTTTGGATCGCATTCATACAGTCCGATATTCACACCTCTTCATTCTTTTGTGCCGAAAGCAAAGTTTCTTCCATGTTTAACAGCTCCAAAATTTGAATTAATTTTTTTTTTCTTGTGAGCTGCTCCAAATATGAATTTTATTGCTCTAAAACGAAGATTTTGCTGCTCCAAAAATCGCTACAAATCTTATTTGAGCTTTTGCACCCCTGAGTACATCCTTTTAATGAACCACAGTGTGAGTAATCAGTAGTCTTTCTTGAATAGTTAGTAATAGTGCTGGCTCACTATTTCCTTATCTCAGCATCATTCCACATTACAGCAATGTGGTGGGTTCGACTTCCACTTTCAATTTTCTCAAATGTGTACCAGCTATGGCCCAGCCTGGTGCTTGGCTTACCAGGGCTCATGGCTTAGGAAAGGAGGAAAAAGGAACTGCATATGGGCTTCTGCTGCACGAAGCGGACTTAGGGTTGTCTAATGGTGGAACGAATCGTGAATTTTGGCTCATGACCCTTTTCCTGAAAAGAACTAGAATACCTTTCCCAAGCATCTTATCCCAGAAGAGCCCAGAATCAGGCCGGGAGAAATCTTGTACCCACCAGCACCAGGATCGAAACTGGTACCTCCTGAATGTGAGGCAGATTCTGTCACAAGGCCATCATGTCTTGGTGGGGTAGTAGCCCTTGCTCGGGTTCTCGTTATAATGGTGCTCAACGTGGCTTTGGAAGATCTTAAAAAAGCTTAATGATCGTTCATGAATTCAGAAAGGCCTTGGTCAAAGGTGCGCTGGTGTATGCAGTACATTTTCGTCTTTTTTTTTTTTTTTTTTACAGAGCACTTGGGGTGGATTCACACACCAGATCCGTGTCATTCCGTGATGATTATGGTTAAAGGATAATACTAAGTTTGTTCTTGAAAGAACTGACCAAGCTAGAAAAAATTTCATTGCAAGAAGACATCAGTGCTCAGCATACTCACCAATGTTCTTAAAAAAAATAATATACACTGGGACGAGCTGTCTGAAAATTTTCAGGAACCTCATAGCTGTGCTTTTTATTTCTGAAACTTAGCCATTGTCAAATATGTTAAACTAGCATGTAGAACAATGTTTCTGTAACACTGATAGTCTTTACCTGAACACACTCACACACACACACAAAGACTGGATCGGTGAAATTTTGTGTTTAGCTCTGCACAAATTTAGTTAAGCGGCAACAAATTTCATGGATATATATTTTATGACAAACAATGCCATGAAAACTAAAAGAACAGTGGGCAATTAGATTATGTACTGACCAAAAATATTTTGTCATTTTTGTTTTCTTGGGGTATTGTACTAAACTTAAATCTAACATATTGGACCAGCCAAAGACACAGGAACACAAGAAAAAGAAATGCTGCGCGTTCAGAAGGTACCAGGTTTGATTCCAGGTGCCGCCAGGTACTCAACAGTTTTCCAACTGGTACAGGATTTCCCCTGACCTGATGCTTGGTTCTTTTGGGGTGAAATGCTTTGGAAATGGGTCTCAGACCAAACAGTGTTGTCCCATGTACTTCTTTGTATTGAGTTCCCATGTCCTTGGCTTCCCATGTCCATGTCCAGCAACTTAGGTTTGCACCAACTGGTCTGCATGGCCACTATGTAAAAAAATGGAAGCACACAGATATGTCGCAATAATACTAGCTGTGCCCCCCCCCCCCCCCAACAGGGTAGGCACCTAAATTCACCCCTGCTACTGTGGTAAATATGCTCTCAATGACCTCATTGGATTTTCTCCCTGTCCATTGCCCGGACAGACTGTTTCCATATTGGGACATAGATACATGCTTTAGTGAAGGCCTCCAGAAATTTCAACAACCTTGTCTTTAACTTTAAATGTGTGTCAACATCGCACAGTTCACGGCATTGCTTTTCACCTCCATTGTAAAGGGACTGCCGCAACCAGGATTTCATCCTGTGTCCTTGGGTTTAACAATTGAGCACCCTAATCCTGTGCCACTGCAGTGGCTATTACCTATGTGGGGACGGAATCAAGATGATGAACAAAAGCTGCAAATCGCCTCCAAGGGATTCCTGTTTCAGCACACGCACCAAACAGGGAAGGGCCTGGAAATCGGAACAATGCAATAAATGCCGGCTCCTGGGAAAGGTAAGACATGAATGATCCCGCTGCAACACAGAATGAAAGTATAATGCTAGTAGCTGTCACATGGCACTCACATGGAAACATTTAATGTTCTATCAGTAAAATAAATTGGCCTCAACCAAAAAGAGCAAATAAAATTTGCCCCTAGTGTCAGCAGTGCATTTGCTGTTTGCAAGATAACATATAGGAAAGCGTGAATATGATTTGGCAGTGTAAACCAAAGAAACACGGAGATGAAGAAATGATAAAACAAACTTGGCATTTCCATGTGCGTTCCTTTCGTCCTTGGCCTGCTCGCACAGCCAAACCACACTGCAGTGGTGTGCCAGCTAGCCTATCAAAGCATGCTACTGGAAAGCTCTTCGCGCAATTATACAATTCTATTTTCTACCATGACAGGCCTACGTGGGCACTAGTATCTCTATATGGAACAGACTGGTTCAGCCTAGTCCCACCTTGTGCACCTGAATGCCCTCTCACTGTATTTGACAGCTACTGGAAAATATGCACCAGCATTTATTTTGTTAACGCGCTACAGCTGAAAGAAGCGATTTCACCCGCTCTAGTCAGGAATACAAAAAGGATCTATACAATGGCCACAGAAATAGCACTGTCACTGAGTAGATTTGCTGGTGAACATTGAAAAACATTTTTTTTTACCGTGCCCATGAACAGCAATTACCTTGTATGGTGCACAAGACAATATACAATCATAACTAGAAACAGAATTTGAATTCACCTAGAGTTGATGCAAAAATGTCATTAATATTATCACGCTTAGCTAAAATGTTATACAGTTGTAGTCGTATGACCGGGTTAGTCCTATCTAGTGGTCAGAACAGTCCGGCAGATATGTACTGGCACCCCCACCCCCCTCACCCTTTTCTACTGCTTTGGCTGTCACGGTGCTGACCGAAATGCATGCCCAGTGCCAGCTTCATAAATAAGGTCACTTCGATTTCATATAGTAGCGCTCTTGTGGAGCAACCTGTTTTTGCCAGCACACATTTTGTACCCACCTTTCATGAGGCACAAGGCATTCATGGTGCAGGAGAGCCCATGAGCAGAAGCTGCGACGTAGCCAAGATCCCAAAATCGCTGTGCAGCAAGAGTATTTCGGCACACACTGAAACAAAAAATAGAAATGGTTGCTCTTGCTAAGACAGGGCTATTCGGGAGCAAAACGGAGGCGCACTCGAAAATGAGCCGCCGGCGACCGATCGAAGCATGGATATTGAAGGGACTGCTTCCTGGCGCACGGAAAAGAGCTTCGTAGATCCTCTACGCTTCACTTGAAGCCACCAACTCACAGCAAGATGCCGAAAAAAGAATTGAGATCACTTAGCAATAACGCATCGATGCAGAAAAACTTTCCAGACAAGCTGTAACGTGAGAAGAGCGGCGCCATGAGCTCTCCTAAGTTGGCGAGGAAAGTACGGGATGCCACCGTAAGTGTTTTGCGCTGCATTTTCGCTGTATTTACGAAAGTCTGAAGAAACTTGCAAGGATGGGTGCCGCCCAGTCTATTTTGCAGAATACATTCCAGTCTGGTCAATCTGAAACACGGCGCGAACAAGCCTCCCGCTTGCTTGTACCACTGCGCGCCAAAATTGAAAAGGAAAAAAAAAAAAAAAAAAGCACCTGCGGCTGCGGCGGCGATAAAAAAAAACGTCTGGGTTCGAGAGTACACGCAAGCAAAAAACAAAAATAAGCAATTTATTACGTCACATCCGCCAGACTACAAACAGATCCTCCTCGCCTACCTTCTTTATTCTCGCGCATGCGCAGCTTACCAAGATCGCGCGGTGGCGACCGGCAGGTCGAAAAGGTACTGACTACAGTGCTTAACAAGGCCGCTGCAGTGACGGGGCCCGGCACTATATAGGGCACTGTGCACAAGTTAGCACAGTGCCCTAAATATCTGTTAGCATGCATTTTTAGCAATTGATACGATAAAATTTGTTTTTATTACAGTAACTTGTGTTCATTTTTATAGCTCAGTGAGAGCGAGAGTGCTAAAGCCCGCTTTCCGAGTCTACTTGAAACCTCAAGCGCGCTTGGGGAATCGGCATCGGGCCAAGCCCGATTGGACTCAATTGCGCTTGAAAGTGGCCGTGTGACAACCTCCGATTTGCATTGAGTTCGATGAGCATTTACTCAATGAGGATTGAAAGTGCCCGTGTGACAGGAGTATAAATCCCGAACGCTTTAGATATATATTTTACACATATATTCCTTACAGCTATTGCTGAATCTCGCGTTACACAGGCTTAACCGTCCTGGGACTTTTTCCTATACACACACGTGACGTTACATGACATTAGTAAGAAATGCATAGGAACCGTTGCATATTCCAGTATTAGGTAACATAATGGCGATAGCGTAGAGGTAGGTGCAGCGTCCACCTCTCGTGAAAGATTAAGGCAGTTAGAAACTTGGTGCTGCGCAATTAAAGGAATATATGTATCACTGCACAAATTTATTTGTTTCAATTGCATAAATTTTTAACACTTGGTAGCGGCCGGCAGATTAAAACCTTTTATATTTAATTCATGTTAAGGCATATCTGTATCTTACCTTGATAGAATGTTTCAACGGTACACTTCATATGCTTGGCAAATGAAGGCTTCAAGTCATGCCGAGTCGAAAGGAGAAAAAATCATTTACACCAATTTATTTAAAGATGAGACGAGGGCCGAGGGGTATACAATTCAATATACAATTCTCTGTGCATGCATGTATGAAGAGAACAAAGCTGGCATTTCCCAGTTTATACACTAAACATACGACAAAATATCAACAGGAAACATTGCATATCTTGAGACAAAAATCTCATGTATAACAATTTCGACAAAACCACACCTTACTTCTTGGCGCAGATGTGACAGATGCACATTTAAAGTGAAGCCAATGCAAGCATGCGTCACACCCAATGGCGTTGTCACTGTGCTAACTTGTGCACAGTGCCCTATATTAGGGTCCCTAGAAATATTGCTAGTCTGTCGTCCGCCGGCCACGGCGGGGGCTGCCGCTGAATGATCGCCGCGGTGGCGCTGCGGTGAACCGGAGTGCGCCACTGCTGACGGAGCAGACGACGCGCGCGCCCGTGCGCTTCGAAATGCATTCGCTGCATGCTCATTGTCAGGTGCCTTGTACATGCGATGCCGCTCTTTAGTCTTTGATTTCAGTTTAGTCGTAATATTGAATTCGCAGCCGAGTTGTTGGCATAACCACGGATGCGACTTTTTTTTTTCGTGAGCGAAGTTTTGCGCGCATGCCCCTGAGCCGATGTAGAAACGAAGCTGCTTTTTATACCCTATTATCCTGCTGAAGCTACCGCCGTGCCGTATTGTAATGAAGATTTCTGAGGATTTTGTGCAAACAATTGCGCTTGCATGGAGAACTATACTAGACGCACATTCTAGGCTCCAAGGACCATGTGTGCGAGCAACAGAGCGCTGTCGCCGGCGTTTTCATTCACACTATAGTTTCATCTTAACTTCTTCGGACGTTTAGCTAAGTTATAACACGTATGTAGAACTAGAAACTTTCGGATGCATGCACAATTAAAGCACGCAAGATGGGAACCCGAGCCCTTCAAATCGCACCGCGCTTCAGGCAGACTGCTGATAGGCATTCTTTGGTACTTAGGAAGCCTAGTAGTGCACTCATCAGAATATGCCATCACTTTTGTTGACTTCCGTTTTGCAACCTCTAAAACATATTTTAACAGCCAGCTGTTAGTTGAGAGGAAGAGCACTAACACTTCTTTCAAACTCTGTCCTTGAAGGTTCATTTTCATTTTTCATTTCACCGAGAGCTTTTACCAGCTTTGCCACCTTGTCCTTCATACGGCAAACTGCTCGAGACAGAGAGAGAGAGAGAAAAAACATTTATTGCTCTAAAAAGTTTCTGGTTTTAGCGGCGGGCCGATGTCTTCATATCTTCGGCCTCTTCACAAGGTCGGCGCCCCTATTCCAGGGCACCGCTGAGTCTTGCTGCTTCGCAGGCGTGCCGCACCAGTGCCCTTTGGGCCGTGAGCTCGCTGCTGGTCAGCAGACCCTCCCATTGTTCCGCACTCGGGTTATTTAGTTTGTGGAAGGCTCTGTTTCGTTCGCATTCCCATGTGATGTGGTATAGTGTGGGGGTTGCCCCGCACCACGGACATGTGTTCCTGTATTGTGTAGGGAACATCTTGTGTAGTATGTATAGATTGTGGAATGTCCCTGCTTGCAGTCTCCGCCAGCAGACCGCCTCGTGCTGTGTTAATGATGTGTGGGGTGGTGGGTATTTGAATCTCCGCCCTCTGTGGCAGTTTAGTATTTCTGTATACGTTGGTTCCACCGTTATGGGGTCCTCCAGGGCTTCTGACTGCCTTGCTCGGTTCGTGATCTCGCGAACTAGGCTGTCTACCCTCGAGTTACCCTCTATCCCGGTGTGTGCCGGTATCCAGAAAATCCTGTGTCTTAAGGTCTTATTTGGAAGCCTTGCTTCGAGGAGGATGCTCAGCACTTTCTTGCTTATTTTGCCCGTGTGTAGTTCCTGCATGCTGCTTTGGAGTCTGTTAGGATTATGAGAGACTTGTTCCTACGGTAACCTTCGGCGGCCGCTAGAGCTACGGCAGCCTCCTCCCCCTCCGTTACCGTACAGTTTCTTAACGTCGCACTGCTGATTGGTTCCCCCATGTGGTCTACCACTGCTGCTGCGACTCTGAACTTTCTGGTCCTGCGGTCCCATGGGTATAGGGCCGCGTCTGTGTATACCGTATTTTCCATTGTGGCTAGGTTCCGCTGCACATAGTCTGCCCTGGCCTGCCTTCTAGCGGCGTGGAGGTTGGGATCCATGTTTCTCGGCAGGGGGCTGACATCCAGTGTTTGACGGACCTCGTCTGGAATGGCGGCTGTTCTATCTACGATCCCTTCTACGTCGTGTCCTAATCTCTCTAGGAGCTTGCGGCCGGTGACTGTCTGTTGGAGCCTGACTATTTGCGCACTTAGCTGGGCGTCCCTTAGTTCTTCGAATGTGTTGTTTAGGCCCATTTGTAGCAGCTTTTCATTTGATGTGTTTTTTGGTAGGTGGAGTGCCGTCTTGTACGCTATTCTTAGCAGCGCCTCCGTCTGTTCTTTGTCTTTCTTGGTCATGCGGTGGTATGGCAACGAGTACGTGACTCTGCTGACTATCAGGCTTTTGACGAGCTTGATCGTGTCGCTTTCCTTCATCCCGCTTCTGTTCTGCGATACCCTCTTTATCATGCGGCTTACTTGTTCTGTTGACGTCTTGAGTAAACTGATTGTGTGGGTACATCTTCTGCTTCCTTGGATCCACATGCCTAGGATGCGTATCATGTCCCTTTCCGGTATATTTTGGCCTTCTAACCTTACTGTCAGGTCCACCTTGGTGGGGTTGGACCCTACCCTAAGAAGTTCCGACTTCTCCGTGGCACAGGCTAGGCCCCTTTCTCTCACGTACTCTTCTACACATGTTGCTGCTTCCTGCAGTCTCTCTTGCTTTTGTCCTAGCGAGCCTCGATTCGTCCAAGCCGTAATGTCGTCGGCGTACATTGCGTGCTGGATGCCATCGATCTTGCTGAGTTTTCTGGCCAGTCCGATCATCGCAATGTTGAAGAGCACTGGTGAGATTACGGATCCTTGCGGCGTGCCCTTTCGTGGGGTGGTGAAGGTGTCGCTTCGCAGGTCTCCCAACCCCACTGTCGCTGTGCGTTCTGATAGGAAGGATCTTACGTAGTCGTGGGTCCTCCTTCCGCAATTGGCGTTGTTTAGGCCTTCCATGATGGCTTCGTGGCTAACATTGTCGAAGGCCCCTTTGATGTCCAGGGCCATGATAATGTTTTCGCCAGTTCTGGGTGCCGTGTCTATGATTTCTTCCTTGATCTGCAGTAGGACGTCTTGCGTTGACAGGTTCGCCCGGAAGCCGAACATGCTGTGCGGGTACTCCTCCTCGGCTTCTAGATATTGTTGGATTCGCCTGGTGACGATTCTCTCGTACAATTTGCCAAGGCACGACGTGAGGGAAATGGGTCTCAGGTTCTCTATCTGAAGCTCCTTGCCGGGCTTGGGTATCATAACCACGACAGCGTGCTTCCACTCCTTCGGGACCATCCCCTCTGCCCACAGCATGTTGAGGTACACCGTGAGCTGGTCGATTGCTTCGTCGCTGAGGTTGCGAATCAAGGCGTTCTTGATCTTGTCTGCGCCGGCTGCTGTATTTCGTGTTGTCGCTCTTATCGCCGCCTGGACATCCTCTCCCGTGATCGGCCTGTCCATTGCAGGATTGTCCGCCCCTTGGTACTCCCCGTCGTAGCCCTGGGGGTTGTCCTTTCCGTAGCATTTGATGCGGACTGCTTCTAGCAGTTCTTCGTCTGTTCCGTCGTACTGGTGGACCAATTTCTGAATTGCCTTGCCACTTTCTGTTTTTGTCTTGGTTGGGTCCATGAGGGCCTTTAGTATGCGCCACGTATTGGCCGTGCTGAGCGTGCCGTTCACTGAGCTGCTGAACTGCTGCCATCCCTGCCTGGCCAGTTGTGTTGCGTACTCCTCTGCCTTTATCGTGATTTCCGCGATCCTCTTTTTGAGTTTTTTATTTAGCTTTTGCTTTTTCCGGCGTTTGGTGAGCCCGCGTCTTGCCTCCCATAGCCCGAGCAGCCGCTTGTCCACCTCCGGTACTTGTTCTGTTCTATCTATTTCTTTCGTATAGAGTTCTTGTATTTGTTTCAGTTGTTGGCCCCACTCCTCCACGGAAGTGATTTCCCCTTTTAGTTGTTCGCAGTGTTTGCGGAAGGCGTCCCAGTTGGTAAGGTGGGCCGTTCCGATCTTCTTCTTTACGTTGGCTGCTTCAATTGTCGTTCTTAGTATGTAGTGGTCACTGCCTAGGTCTTCCAGCAGATTTTCCCACTCGGCCTGCTTTGTTCCTTTAATGTAGGTGAGGTCAGGGCAGGTATCTGGACTCACACTGTTACCTCGCCTAGTCGGTTGATAAGTCTGTTTCTTAATTTTTTCTTCTTCTTGACAGGGTCTTCTGAGTTAACTTTCGCACGTATTTGCAGGCTATATGCATGTTGCATCAGAAATAATGGTACAGTTCGTCGCAAATTAAGTAACGCCCATTGTAGGTGGGAAAGGTCTTGGTAATAGGCTTCAATCCGCTGCCAGGACACAAGCTGAGTTTCGCAATGTCCTGAATAAGATTAATTACCTCTTCTGTCGACTTTACAGCTATCTCCTTGACTTTGTTTCCTCGAATGCACACAGCAGCATTCATGGCAGCTTCACCACTGCGATGGAACAGAACTCGCCGATGGCAATTGCCTCCGGAGATTCGTCCTCGCTTGAGTGGCACTATGCGAATGTTCATTGTTCAACATCAGAAAGATCGACATTTGTCCCCAGTGGCGGTGGCATGCAGCTTTCTGCATTCCTGGAGCAGGCTCACGTCACACGATCCACCACCGCTGTATTCTTCAACTGGCTCCACTGATGCTTCAGGATCAGTGCACTTTTTTTCTTTCTCTGCAGGTCTCCCTGCTGACTGTTTTTGCTCGTACAAGTTGCGCTCCTTTCTCTTGAGAGGCAGGGGTTTCAACAAGTATTTTGGAGTGTCAGGAAACAGCGTTGAGATGGCATCCTTCGTGAGTTGCGTAACATCCCGTGGAATCTCAATTACCTTTACCTGTCTTAAAACTTCGCTCAATAAAGCAGGGTTTGAAGTGTCGCTCACAAACGTCGACACTAGCTTATTCGTGTTACAGTAATGTGAGGGCCACCCCGATCCGGATCATCCGATATTTATATATACCGATATTTATATCAACGTCCAGGATTTCCGGTCTGCAACTCACAAAATTCACCACTTGTGGGTTTGCCCGCCACTGAAGCCGACAATATCGGCACCTGACGGCAGTGGGCCTTTCACCGAGCAACCCATCTTCGTACATTGCTTGCACGCAAGGGCCTTATCATCGTTCTCTCTTGAATTTTATTAAAACACAGCCAGCCTATTTTCTTTCATTTATTACGCCTTTTAATTTTCGTTTTACATATTCCTTTATGCCCTAGCTGAGACAATAAACAATGTTATTGCCTTTGCCGCCGCGCTTGATGTTGCGCTCCCACTCTTGCCTCTTCCTTGCGTCTTTCGGTGTCCTGAAGAGAGAACATTTCACCTTGCACGAGCGCTACCCGGTCTTGCACCCGGGCAAGAAACACGTGCTATCACGCTTACCCCGTTTTCTGCACTTGACGCGATCACATATCCATAAAAAAGGCACACTTGCACACTTGCACACATGCTAGCTAATTTGCGCGCATTCAGGCTCGCGAGCGAAAAAAAAGTGCACGTGGTGCACGAGCCTTGCCACGGCACCAACGGATCAGCGCGGCGCAGATTCGCAGTACGGCCCAACCGCCACAGCACCCCATGTACACAACGCGACCACGCTCCGAATGCGTACAGCGCCCCCTGCGCTTTCATCCGGGAAGCGGCCAACCGGTTCCATAGGGAACTCCGCTCGGACGGCAGACTAGCAAATACTTCTAGGGACTCTACCTATATAGTGCCGGGCCCCGTCACTGCAGCGCCTTTGTTAAAGTGACGGGCCCCGTCACTGCAGCGGCCTTGTTAAAGTGACGGGCCCCGTCACTGTAGTCAGTACCGGTCGAAAAACCAGTTGGCCAAGATGGATGCCGCGTTGGCGGCAGCGGGACGCGAGCGACCATCTGCATTCTCTTCTTTCTTCTTTATCCTCCCCTCTTCCTTCTCCCACTATCCGCATGCTTACAGTGTCGGTGTCGTTTCCGCCGGCAGTCCACAGCCCCCCCCCCCCTCCCTCCCTTTTTTGTTTCTTTCTTCGCTTCCTCCTCGTCCACTCAAGTTAGCAAGATGCCGCGTTGTTCGTCTCGCGGATCACGTCAGTGCTGCCCGTGCAGTCGTCTTTCTCCTTCGGTGACTTTATGCTGATCTGCGACGTTTCTGTTCGTACTCATTTAACACGAGAACGAGCACAAGTGCTATATCATCTGAGAAGACACAGTGCGAAAGTCCTCACCGCGGGACATTGGAAACTTCGACAGAACGATGTTGAAGATTTTGGGAAGGCGAAGAAAATCCGCGCGGCGCCCACCACATTGCACCTATATTTCATATTACAGGTAAGCGTCTCTTTGCTACGATGTGTTTTGAATTGTATTCTGAAGCGTGAAATGAATCGTAACGCTGCACTTAACAGCAGACGAAGAAATGGAGGGATGGAGCAGACGGCTTAAGGTCTATTCACACTTGCGACTAGATGAGGTCGCGCGACTACCAGTCGCGCGACTAGAGGAGAGGAGCTATGTTCACACTTGCGACTGTCGCCTTCACGAAAAACGAGTTGGGAGTAGGAAAGCTGCAGGGCGCTGACAGCGAACGTCGGTAGCAGCCGCTTGCCAGACACTTCAGCTTTTTCAGGCGAGAACGCCGACGATGAATAGACGGTGTCGATATAAAATGTTGCGCCTGCGTGAAAAACCCATTTCTCAAAAGTTCATAGTACCGGATAGTCCGAATATCTCTCCAATCTCCTCCCAGGCCATATCCTTCTCCCTGCCTTTGAATTCCGGATGCCGTTTGTTGAAAAGGAAGGGGTATTCTTTAATTGCATCGAGAAGGTGCTCGATCGAGTACTCCGGGACCTCGCTGATTGGTGAAATGGTTTGCGACTAGTAGTCGCGCGACTAGAAATTCGAGCAGTGCCCGATCGGCCCGCGGCAGTCGCTTTTCGACCGATGCGACCATTTGCGACTGTCGCTTTTCGACCAAAACGGTCGCGCGACCGCTGCTAGTCGCAAGTGTGAACGGGCCTTTAAGGTCTATTCACACTTGCGACTAGATGAGGACGCGCGACTACCAGTCGCGCGACCAGAGGAGAGGAGCTCGCCACTACCGATGTTCACACTTGCGACAGTCGCCGTCTCGTTCGTTCCGAACGAGTTGGGAGTAGGAGAGCTGCTGGGCGATGACAGTGAACGTCGGTAGCTGCCGCCTGCCAGACACTTCAGCTTTTTCAGGCGAGCCGGTACGCATGCCGCGCTCTCGTGTTTCCAAGAGAACGCCGACGACGAATAGACGATGTCAATTACCGTGGTGTCAATATAAAATGTTGCACCTGCGTGAAAAACCCATTTCTCAAAAGTTCATGGTATTTACCGGATAGTCCGAATATCTTTCCAATCTCCTCCCAGGCCATATCCTATCTCCCTGCCTTTGAATTCCGGGTGCCGTTTGTAGAAAAGGTAGGGGTATTCTTTAATTGCATTGAGAAGGTGCTCGATCGAGTACTCCGAGACCTCGCTGATTGGTGAAATGGTTTGCGACTAGTAGTCGCGCGACTGAAAATTCGAGCAGTGCCCGATCGGCCAGCGGCAGTCGCTTTTCGACCGATGCGACCATTTGCGACTGTCGCTTTTCGACCAAAACGGTCGCGCGACCGCTGCTAGTCGCAAGTGTGAACGGGGGCCGTATTACGCACCGCTCTCAAAATCGCTCTCAAGTTTGAGAGCGTGACGTCAAAATGACGAGGCTCAGACATGTGAAGTACGGTGTCTAGATGGGTAGGTGTGCCGACCGGCGGGGGTAACGCGTGCCTTTTCTTCATGACGCCGCAGTGGCGCCACCAGCGAAAGCCCGGTTCATGACCGTTTCCTCCGGCCGTCGCCACGCATGACAGAAAGCGACTCGCTTCACTTTTTTCCAAGTGCAAATGAGTTTATTGCAAACAAGCTGTCTTACGGGAATAGGGAAGGGATGTAAACATATTACAAAGGCAGGGGAGCCGAATTTAAGGCTGTTTTTTTTACGTACAGCGTGTTTGCTGCGTTCCCGATTTTTCAGGCAAGCAACTCCAAACACTGTTATGTCACTTCCTCGTTCTTAATTTTTTTTTCCATTAAATGTTCCACGCCATCACAAGGCAACGCGAATATATATTAACACAGTGTTCAGCTGTGATTTATGCGTGTGCATGGGCGTAAGCAGACCTTGCGAATAAATAAAATAAAACGAGTGCATAAGCTTGTATTGCAAAACGGTATCTTCTAGCTGAACTTTTGAAAGTGCAATAAATGACATGCACAGTGTTTTTGAGTCAGTGAAGTAACACACCCCAAAATCATGTCTATGCGTTCAAAGCACGCGTCTTAATTTCAGGTGTCTTCTTTTTTTTCGCGCGTTTTCACGGGCCAGGTTCTTGCTCTTGACCAAGAAGTGGAGGCGCATGATAGAGTAAAACTTGACGACGCTGTTAGTGATCTCAATCTTATGCTCCTCACAACCGATCATAGGCGGAGATTTGAGCTGCAGAAAAGAGGCGAAGTCTGCGAGACTTTCTAACTTGTCCTGCTTTCCCAGAAATTGCAAAAATACGCACATGGAACGATTCCAGCTAGCAGCGTCTGTTGTTATCACACCCTCCACCATAATTTTTGCTAGCACATCAGCTTTCACGTTCCCCTTCGAGGCGAAAACGCCAAGCACCTGGTGCCACTTTCCCGTGAATGGTTGGAAGAGAACAACTAGGGCGTGATCCTCCAATTCTGAGCTGGAGCTAGATGAAAATTTTTCGAGGTCCACCAAACCGTTCACTTTCCCGTAGTGACTGACCGTCAGGTTCTCGGAAAGTTTAATTTCATCCATCATATAATGCCGCCATGACGTTGCTGCTCCGTCATGCATATGCATTTTTCCTTCAATGCAGCAAACACCCGTTTGTTGAAGCCGAATCCGCTTCGAAATCCGCGCAGGTACCGTTGGAGACACGTTCTGCCTGGCAGCAGCATGATCTTCTCCTTGCGCAGGTGCTCATAAAGCCGTTTGCTCCTCATCCGCATTATCAAGCATTCGAGCAGCCACTCGCGCTGGTACTTAAAACTCTTCGTGCTTTTCCGCTTTGAAGCATTTAAACAGGCCATGACTTGTGACTGTTGTCTTACTGGCAAATTTTCTATTCTTGACATGAGCGCGCAGCTTTCTAGTTTTGAGTTCTTCCTCCTCATTTCTTCCAGTTTTGTCTCAAGAGTAAACATATTTCGCTTCAGTCTCTTGAACTTTGCGGTTACAAGCTTTCTCTTCTTTTCGCGCTCCCTCGACCTCCGGTCCTTTGTTCTTTTGTACGAGCTGATTTAGGAGCAACTTTTTTGCGTATCGGCAATGCAAACAGTCTCCTTGACTTGTGGCGATATGCCGACGCATTTGGAGCTGAATGTTGTGTTTCCGTGGATTCTTATATTCTTGGATTTCGCGAGGACGGTGTCAAGTTGGTCATTGCATTTTATGCCCTGACATGGAATCATGGCATCCACGTCAGCCAAAGGTCCCCAATCTGTTCAAGAGTTTCCAAATCCAGCTTCTGTGTTACGGCGCCTTGCACGGACACGGTGGCTCGCAGTTTTGACGCACAGTGCTCCAGGAGTATTACTTTCACCAGAACGATGCTCTGTCCGCTTTTTCTGCAAGTCGAGAACGCAGAGACGCCAGAATCTTCAATAGAGTGATGTGTCCAGCCGCTGTGGGATACCGTGCAGGTGGTGAAGTCAATGTCAACCGCACGAGGTGACACTTCGGTTACAGACGTAGAGATACCTTCACTGGAGCTTGAAGGTACTGGATCGTCCGGCACTGTCTCAGGGTCGTGGCTGTCACTTCTGGCAGCCTTGGTTGGGCGGCAGCCTGTGGAATTCTTCGTCTTTCGTTTCGCGGTCACCTTTCTTGACAGATAAGCAGGAGCGATCGGGCAGGGCAGAAGGCACGGCATCTTTCGTCAATCGTGGGTGAGAACGTGGGAGGCTAACAACGTTGCCTTCTATCATATATTTGTAATCCCGTTCGATAAAATGCCGCTCACACACAGCGGAGTGTGGCTGCAACTTCTTGTCGGCACGATGAAGAGCAAGCTCCCACCTTTTGAACAGTTCGGGATCCCGCGGCGCCGAAAACAGCGAGACTTTCAGTCCTTTTCTCGATGACTTGTAGCCGGATTTGCAGAAGGGTGCGAAACAAGTTGTGTCCTTTTTGGTCTTCATTCCGATCACTTCTCACAAAAAGCGCAGCGCCTGCTCCGCTACGGCGCTTGCATGTGGACGATGACAGATAGCAAACAGACGAGAAAACAGGTAGCTAGTGTCGTCTGTTTATTGTTTCAATGCCAGACCACAAAAGTCTCAGTTTCAGCTACTATTCTGACTGATAACGCAAGTAATAAGCAATGTTTTTAAACAAAAATGAGGTTAACAAAACGCGCGATGCGATTGCGACAAGTAGCAGACGATCCGCCGGTGAGCACCGGGCGGAGAACAACAGCGCCAGTTTCGTCGTCATGAAGCGGAGGCACGCGGAACTACGCTTTGTGCCCTGCCGGTCGGCACACCTACCCATCTAGCCACCGTATGTGAAGTGTGACGACATCACGGCTTTAGCCAATTACAAGCAGGCTAGGGTGCTTAATAGCAAAGCCCCACCCCGGAAACTTTTATTTGCACGATAAAGGGGCCGTGTGCAAACATTTTTCGTGAAAACGCAGCGAATAAAAGTATAAATGTTCTATTTACCTAAGAAACATTGTTCGAAGCTATAATACGGCAACTAAAAATAGAAGCATTTTCAGTATTACAATTAAATGTGCGCCTAGGTAACGATTTCCGCCGCGAGGGTCAGCTGACGACAGCGAGGCGTGAACATGGCGGCCTGCAAAGAAACAGGGGCCCGATCCTCGATATTCGCCTTTTCGGCCATGTTGTGACGTACCCGTGACGTAAATATTGGGGCGGCGCTAAAACGCGTATAAACAGAAATTGATGACGAAATTTAAAAAACAAGGAAAAAAGTTACAAAAAATAACGCCGTCGTCTGCTACTTGGCGCCGATTACAAAAATGCCAACGCTGCGATGCCAAGAAGCTGAAGGGTCGGTGCGAACAGTGTTTACGCTGCATACACGCGTCGCGCGGCAGGGCAAGGCTGAGGAGATAGTGAGATACTTACGTATACATTGCGGCTGTACTGTACTATTATAGTAACGGTAGTTGCGACCACAGTGCATCATAGTACACACGCTGTCGGACGTCCACCAGCAGCTAGGCTGAGCGAACGGCGGTACTCGACGCAAACCCCACAAACAGCCGGTCGTCAAGTGTGAGCGATGCCTCACTTGAGATGCCTGCATGTTGCTAGCTGTCCGTGTTTCATTTATGGACTTAGTCGCGCAGAGAAATCGGCGAGTATCAGGATTAAAGAATTTGTTTACGACTGAGAATTGGAAGCGCCCAACAGATTTTCGGGCTGCAGTTGCCTCTAGAGAAGAGACGCACCTATCCGACGACAACGCTGGCCTTCTCAGGGTATCACTGTCGTTGGAAACTGCCTGCGGCAGCCCACCGTTTCCATCATGTTAGCAAGTCTGCTACGGCCGGGTATACGTGTCGGCTTCTGTGGCGTAGCGTGCAGATATCGGCCCGACTGGAGCGGCGTAGTGAAAACACGCATAGTGGAGAGCTCGATTAGGCCATATATCTGGCGATCTTAGCATGCGCTGACATCGGACCACCTTTAGCGTGTTAATTCCATCGAAATGCGATCGTCGTAGCTGGGCTACGCACATATTGCGGGTCAGAGAGCCGAGCGTCTATAATCATTACTGAGCCATCGAGGCGGGGACGTTTTCACGCAGCCGCAAAAATAAGCAGATAAGATTTTCTGGCAGCAATGAAAATGCAATGAAAAGTGTATCCAGATGCCCACTGGCAGCAACAGGTTAGCTTTCACGCTGATGGCATTTAATGTGCCCTGAATTAGACATAGCACGCTGTATGCACATTTCACCGCATGCAGAGTGTGTCACTCTGTTGTGGCAGATGCCTCGTTAAAATAATAATAATAAAAAAAAAAAGCTGTCGGTATTATTCTGCTTGGTTTCTGAGCATGTTGCATAAAAACATTTTATAAAAGTAGCAACACTGCTCGTCTGATGCAGGTGCACATCACACCACAATGTCACAAGAGAAACAAAATTTGTCAGGTACAGCCTAGTTCCTTTGCTACTGTTTACCAGTTTTGCACTTGCAATAGCATCCGGCACTTTCTTTCAGTGCAGCATGATTCCTCAGAGGAGAGAAGGGTGATGAGGTCGGCTAGAGATATGCCTTCACATATACTATTTGACGATCAGGAAGTGAAGGAACAGACATGAAGAGTGAATATGATATATGATGCCTAATTACAATGAGCTAGATGCAGTACGGAAACCATTTTCTTGAAGCAATTGTCAATTGAATGTAGCATTCATGCACACATTAACCAGTGCACATGCTATATACACAAAGCCCGAACCTGTCTCTGAGTGAAGCAAGGGAGCCAAAGGGGAAAGCAAGCGTGACTTTAAAGACACCGTAAGTAAAAAGTAACAGCAACAAAAAAGAAAAACAGAAGCATGCACAGGAACAATATTCGACAAAAAGAGGCATGAATTGCAAGGCCTGCAGCAATGTGGCCTGCAGCACATCAGGGTGGTGTTCTGGATTTTTTGGCAAAGGTTCATTAATGCCAGGTGATAATACTGTATGATTTGTATTGGCTGTGCCATCCCCTGTGTGCTCTTCCAGCAATGCATAATGTCCAACGTGCAACTGTCTAACATCCACTCTCTACACTCTGACTCAAAAACATGCTCAAATGAACCTCACCTGAATATGGGCATAAATATGGGAATAAAGCATGAAATTTACTTTTTCGACATTCTGATTGCATATCATTGGAAAACTAAACGTGATTTAAATGAGCGTATGATTTGCAGCTAGTGCGTCTTGTATGCATGGTTCTTCCAACAGGTTGCAGTATAGCTTCTGTCCTTTATTTTGGTAAAACATGCACACTTTAAGAGACCTGCTACTCACGTAACACATTCCCTGTAGCTTTAAACAGCTCGTCGTTGACTAACAATTGGTGTATCATTTGCTTTCGGTACTTTTTGGCATTTTTTTTTACATGCACCTGACATGAAGCCTTGCTTATAAGAAAACTGAAAA
Source organism: Amblyomma maculatum (assembly GCF_055883805.1). Lineage (NCBI taxonomy): Eukaryota > Metazoa > Arthropoda > Arachnida > Ixodida > Ixodidae > Amblyomma > Amblyomma maculatum. The sequence continues at coordinate 43,947,183 of NC_139344.1, forward strand.
TTACAATATACAAAACAATACAAAATTTATTTACAGCACTGCACACTCTACAATACACAGCCTAAAATGAAAGGCTGTCACACATTCAAGTAATTACAGTATTGTTGTACTTGTACAGCTCATCGCCATATCTGAAAGGTGGCACGGCCTTGGAGACCAAAGAAGAGAAATTAGTTATACAAAGCAAGGGAACACAAGATAGGGTCAAAAACCCATTCTCCAAGTGTTTGGCCCAAGATAACCCCAACACCAGCAAAGCAAGCACCCACTGTTTTACCAATGAGTACCCAACACCACTGAGGATTGGTCCCCAAATGCTCAAACCACTAGGCTGCAACTGCAGTCAAGGGATGCTATGCGTTCCGCAGTATTACCAGTATCAAAGATTATGGAACTCAACGTCATTTAAATGGTAGTCGGCACCTGGGACAGAGCAAGTATTCCCTGATTCTGTTATGGACAGGGCAAAGGTAGTTATAGTGTGTGTAAGAATGATTTTATCTGTGCATAAATGCCTGCCACACCTAGAATGTTCCCTTTATGCAGTCTACCAAAAAGGAGAAATGTTTGGCTCAGGAAGACAAGCCTTAAGCATTATTTCAGCAAGTCACTCAGTGTGACGGCTATCAGGCAAACCAGCACAGCACTTGAAAACTTCATGCTCTAAAAACAATTGTGGGGACACGCAAGCTCAGCATTTACCGCTATGACACAACAGCTTTTATGGCTCCTGTCTGCAGACTCTCATTCGTGTGAATCGACTTTGCTACTGCTAACATCTAGTATTTATTCTATGATACATATCAGTAGCATATACCTGTAAGTTATCCAATTATGTGGAAGACCACTTGTCTAGATACCTATAAAGCCCACTCTAACCAAGCTGTACGGATGCGTTTCCATGGCCTAAGGGTTGCCTGTCTTATTACCCAAAGATCCTGCAAGGTTTATCACCTCACACATTCATCTCAAAGGTGAAGCCAGAGACATCACACTGAGTACTCGGCCATGTCACCTGTCTGAAATGTGCCCAAGATTTTCCACTCACAACGTCGCGTTTTGTGCAGAAAAGAGGCTTTAACGTTGCTGCATCAAAAAAAAAAAAAGCAAGAAGCCAATAGCTGAACATCAACGCTACATTAGGCTCTGCTGGCTCGCAAGACATTTGACCACAGTGTCAACAGCCGAGTTATAGATGCAGCTGTGGCAGAGGCTGTACCACAGAAACAACAGATGAATGTGGTCAAGATAAAATGAAATCGCTTTGTTCACAAATTCTTCAATACATCACGAAAAAGAATGGCTCACTTATGGATAGTATGACGTCTACTGTGTTCAATAGGATTGTACCTTCAGGAAGTTATCTTTTGAATGCAATCTTAAGAATATATTGTGGTGTTCAATTTAGGCTGTACACATAGCAGACGTGCAAAATATGCAGCACATTCTGAGGGTTAAATGCAGAGAGGATTGCTGAAGCTGATATAATAGGAAAGCATAGGGATACTAGATAACATAGAAAACACATGCGACAATAGGATAGGTGTAAGTGAAACTAGCGCAGCTGTCACTTATGAGAGCAAAAAGTTATACAACTCAGTACTAGCACAATGGTACAAAATGTTGAAAAGTGATGATGAAACACAAGTTTCCTTGAAAGTGCTTCTACATAAATGAAATGAAAGTGATTGGCATAAAATTTGTGCCCCTTCCTTAAAATTCTCAATTTAAAGCTCACAAAGAACAATGAAGGCTACAAAAGCAACTAACAGAAAAAAAGTAATGAAGCAGTTATACACAGCTGCAATCATTCGATAAACATCTCGAGTGATGAAGCCAGTCTCCAGTGGCTTAGAGCATGAATATGTGAGCTTTACCAACCCTCTTTTAACATATGTGAGTGCCGGAGGGCATGTGGCAGCAGCAAGAATGTGTCAAGAAGCAAATGGCCCAGATAGCAGCCTCATAATAGAGGTATGGAAGGACTACACACAACGCTATCATGGAGGGAGGTATTTTATGGAACAAGATATGTAGCAATGCACAAAAGGAGCAAAGCATTTTGTAGAGCTGCAGTCAAAAATTTATGAAGGACAATCTTATCAAAAAGTTTTTATTTCACTCCTGCGCTTGTGCATCATTATTGTGACTATGAGTTATATAGTGAAACATGAAATGTCAAGCAATTTATCCCGTACACAAATGAATGCATTCTTTCCCCTGCGAAGCCACCTTCAAGAACTTTTGCCAGTGGGTGCACATGCACATCAATATCACCTAGTTACAAAACAGAGAAGTCAATAGTTGCCTTTGTGAAAAAACTGAAGAATACAAAAATGTTCATTGATCGCCGAGCCACACAAATGATGCAGAGGTTAAACAGGTTATCTGGGATCTTGATTAACATCACTACAAAGCATCAGTAATTGCAGTGCAAAATGAAACTGGCAAATTTTGCAAAAGTGGAATCTAAAATTGCCAAAATGGGTTGACAAGTTGGCGGGGGCCTCATTTTCCGTGCATACAACAATGAAAGACAATGACCACCAAATAGATGCACAAATTATCCTTGGGAAAACTAGTTGATTGCTGTTCATCTACATTCAGCATATGAAGGAAGCAATAGAAAACAAGCATAAAGGCAACCAAATACAAAGAAGCACAGCTCGCTTCACTCTGCAGTTTGTGGAAAAACACAGTGGGCACCTCACATTTCACCCTAGTAGCACACAAGATAGGTGTAACGAAATGGACTCTGCTATGGTAAACGACTGCAGACACATCCACCAGGGTGCACGTATGTCAAATATTCTCACTGAAGTAGTACATCGCAGGCTGCCTGCTTGCCACAAACACCAAAGTGAATTGTGAACTGTTGCTGCCCGCATGTCCTACTCAGAATGGCACTTCTGGAGGTAGAAGGAGAACGTTTTTGTACCTTCCTGTGTTTCATTGACATGAAGCACTTAATAAAATGCACACTGAGTTTAAGCAGAACACAAAAAAGCAAAGTATACAACAAAGAATGACAGCTCTCAGCAAGGGCCACAGCACTTGTAGAATACACTCAGTATGTCTACAGATGGTAGACAAAAAATTATAGCACCAAGGAAAGGTTTGGTTTGGTTTGTGGGGTTTAACGTCCCAAAGCGACTCAGACTATGAGAGACGTCGTAGTGGAGGGCTCCGGAAATTTCGACCACCTGGGGTTCTAACATCGCACTAATGTGCACTAACATCGCACAGCACATGGGCGCCTTGCTTTTCACCTCCATCGAAAAGCGGCCGCCGAGGCCGGGATTCGATCCCGCGTCTTTGGGAACAATAGTCGAGCGCCGTAACCACTGCGCCACCCCAAAGCTGAACTTGGTTCTTGCACATGCTATCAACAAAATGTACACCAAAGAGATGGTTATATCTCAAAACCACAGAAAAAATTAAGACTTGGACGGCTTTTCAGCAGTATGCTATCGAACATGAAGCAGTAAGAATGTGCACATTGATCACTTGTGGCATATATCAAAATCATGACAGCGAGTGAAAATCTCAAGTGCAGGTGATCAAGTTGTTCCTGTCCGAGTTAATATAAATGTTGCACGTCCTCTTCCTTGTACTTGTTGATGTTCCTGCTGCGATTACCATTTGAAGGTGGCGTCAATGTCATGTGATCTGCACACACTACAAGCTGTAACGATCTTCAAAAAGAGCTGTCCATCTGCATAGCACTTCACATCTGATGTGGCCGTCCAGGGACAAGGCGTGGCCTCCCAGATTATACAAGCCTAGCAGAGAGGTTAATGATGTTGAATATGGCCCCAGGACTTCTCGACCACATGATGACTCGGATTGGAAGTGCTGCAACGGCTGCACAAGGTCCACACGATCACCTGCAAATGTTTAGTGCCTAAATTATATGCAAATAAAATATCAAACACTCATGGCACAGGAACATTCAAAATCATCAAAGCTACAAGCTAGGCTGCGGTAAAGTGTAATCTATGAATGCAAGAAATGGTCAGTGCAAAACCTAAACCTAAGTGAACCATTTCCGTAACAGGTAAAGACGGCTTGGTGGCGGAAATTGTATTGTGGCTAACTTTTTCTTTCTTTTTTTTGCAATTAAGGGAACGACTTATATCAGGCGATTTCACTTGTTTTTCCTTCCTCGGTCGTCGAAACCATTAACCAAGAAATCTTGACAACTACAAGCACACTCAGGTTTTTTTTTTTTTTTTTTTTTTTTTTTTTAAGTTCGTGCAGTGTAGAGAAGTTGAAGAAAATTATAATGCGTCGTAGAAATATGCAGCTAAAAGCAACGCAAAGTGCTGATTAAAAATATCGGATTCGCCGCATGCGTCCTGTGAGTATTCCTTTAATCTTCAGTCATTTCCCGCCTGCGTACAACTTGAATGCGAATGACGCTGTATGAACAGTCACCTTTACAGGTTTTCTTATTGCACTTACCTCTGTGATGCTCGACGTGCTGCACCATTTCCAGCAGATTGACTGCGTTGCCCTGCTGGTCGACACCCATCGAGAAGCCCGACACATTCCGGGAGCTTGTCGCTCGGCCGAACGAATACATTTCGTGCCATCCAACATCAGAGGCGTTCACCACTGGCGATCACACCCGAAGCACCAGTAGCTCAACAGTTCAACATTCCGAGCGCAGGACAATTCTCGCCTCGGAGCTTGCAAAGCCGCCACACTACACTCCTCGTCAGATGATTGATCTGACTGTACTGACGAGCTATCTTTCAAGACAATTTGACAGCATTGCTGTGCTGCAGCAAATCCTCGATCACTACTTGCAGACGACGAACGGCACGAAGACCACTCATAAGCGTACAAGTTCTTTCTTTCCTCCATGTAAGCTATAGTGAACTAGAATATATATTCTAGTTCACTATAATGAAAGCGTACACCTCCCTTCATGCCTCCCTCCATGGCCGCCGCCATTGCTGGGTTATCATAACCGCACAGACCAATGATTTCTTACCATGGGAAGAAAGGGTTTGAAATAAGAAAGCAGTTAGCGCCGTCACGCGGCCGCAAGCTTCTGCCCCCATTACAGATTGTCTCAAGCGTCCTTTATTTCATACGCGCTCATTATTTGCCTTTCTATTGCGTTTAAAAGCCATGCAAGGTGTATATAAAGTTATCCTTTTACTTTTAATAACAAGCTAAGAAACTACGGTAGGCTAACGGCTGCATAAATCAGCTTGCCTGTCGCCATAGTCTCATTAGCATAATTCGGGCACCTCGCCACTCGGCGAAATTATGGCGGCCAAACGTCAGCATTTTCGGTAATGGCGGCACATCAGTTACGTCATGACGCGTCAATTTGACGTAATCTAAATATGCCTGCGTATCACGTGTTTCACGTGACATAGCTCCAGCCAATCAAATTTGAGCATCCGCTCCTTCCCAGTATGCCATTATTTTCATCACATTGGTTAATCGAGCGTAAGTGTTCTCCAAACCACCATCAGTAACTTTGCTTCCACTCCAAAATCATTCGTATTTGTCATCCAGGCAACAAGGATAGCTCCGGTTGAAATCAATTTTCACGGCTACGTCATTTTGACGTAACCGCTAAAAGTGCTTGCCTCAACTGATGGTTTCGCGCCACAAGTTTGAAGCACGTGACTCTTTTCAGAGCCAATCAGAAAGACAATATGGCGCCGCCAGGGGAAGGCGAATATCGAGGATCGGGCCCCAGCTGATTTTCCAGTCTATTTGCTGTTTTTTACGCGTAGTTTAAAATCGAGGTCCTCTGCGGATGTTGTTAGTTGCCGGAAAAATCTGACTGAAAGCAGTAAAGGCTACGAACCTGCAGTGAACAGCTTGGTGAAAGTGTTTGTCACGAAAATAGCTTGCTGAAGAGTGTTTTTCATCAGTGCTTACCAGCGATGACAAGAGCGACGAGCGGTAGCCATGTGATCTAGTGTTGTTTCTTTGGAAAATACAAGAGGAAAATGAAGGCTACACTATTACTTCTACCGATAGATGGAAGCTGACAGTATCAGTAAAGTAGGTGTCAGCCGCTATGCAAGAGCTCGCGACTGCAGTGCGGGAAACGAGATCCGACGCACGACCCTTCACCACTGACTTGTCGTGCAAGCCATAGTGACTCGCTGCTGTGCTTAGCAACCAGTTGACTTCAGGCACATTGGGCTCGGTTCTTCATATTGCGATTGATGCTACTGCTGCTCCATTCCGTTCATGTTCAGTAGCTGATGTTCTGTGTGAGGTACAGAAACCGACGTTTACGCTCCGTTTTGGTTTGTTTAAGAGAAAGAAAGCACTCTTTTTTTTTTTTTTTTAATTGTCACCGAGGCGAGAACGAGTTAATTCTACCAGACCTCAGTTTAGAGGCGATAAAGGTAGGCCTGAGCAGGGATGTCTAGTATGTTGCATTTCGCGCAGCGGTAAGAGTGATGGTGTTGGTCGCACATTGTTGCAAGGCCTCTCTGACGGTGTCATAGTTTCTGTTCGTGCTAGACGGTGTCCACTCTGTCGGCAGGAAAAGCAAGCGTATCATGCATGTGATGCCGCGAGCGAGCTCGAAATCGGCTCAATTTCTGCGATCGCACTATGACAACTAGCTTTCAAGTGCCTTTATATCCATCAAAGAGTCTTTAGTGTTTCAAAATATGTTCATTTTACACACATTACGCATTCTCTTTCAATATTGTGTGAATTATGTACAAGCCTTTTCTATTAAAATACCAGTTTGAACAGAAGATGAATTTTTTTGGTTATTTGTTGAAAAGACTTAGAAAATAAATGCCAATGACAAAAGTAGCTGTGCAAAATGTGTATATCACACATTTATGGCGTAGTCATTTATTGGATGCTTATAGTTTAGCATCGTCTACTGTCTTCAAGCTGTTTAGCATTTTTCTTGACAGTGTTGCACGTTTTATTAGTGTAAAATAACCTTTATTCACACATAGCCCCAGCAATGCATTTGTTATGATAGCAGTTATTTTATTGTCACTAAGATTTTTGTCATTCAGCAGTCATTCTGGGCACTGAAGCCAAGTAAAATGCACTATTCTCCTAGCAGCTGCTACAGCAGAGAGCAAGACGTCTAATAGTCTACCATCCAGCTGGCTTTGTTATATCTGATATATAAGCATTTTGTATACTGCACCATGCATACAGTACCTATTTGTATAGGTAGCTTCAATATGCAATGGCTTCTTTGGGCCTAGTAATTTATTCTCGAATGTACATGTCAATGTCGTATGGTCAATGTATATCAAGGTACATGTGCTTCTCTATATGCTGCCTCTTTTGCAGTAAAAACACTCAAGTGAAATGCTGCTGCCAAGAAATAAGTGTTTCTACTGAATATAAGTGGCAGTAAAAAAAAAAAAAAAAAAATCTTTGTTGGTAGTATTTTCTGATTACAATCAGCATCATGAACATTTACTGCCTTGCTGTAATACTGCACTTTTCAGTTTAAGCATGTTTACACCACAGTGACCACAGCCAACTGTACCAGGCTGCAAGACGGTAGCAGAGAAGAGACAGCGAGCTGGGACTGGGATGGCTTGGCGCTGGTGTAATCAGCCATGACTTCAGTGGGTAGTTGCCGTCTCATGGGTAACCAAAATATGACATCCACTTAGGCCCATCTTTTGCTAATCTCAACAGCTTTTGAGCGTGCTTTAGCACTCAATTGAAGATCCATACTAAGTAGCCCACAGCCAGAATCGTAAACATTCGCAGGAATGCTTACAACGTGTGCCAATGCTGTTTAGGCAAGCATCATTGTAAGGACAGCCTTGTAACTTGGTAGTGATGATTACCTGCATAACAGAAGCACCCCGATCTCTTAGGCAGCAAATAAATTTAAACACTATAAATATTTGTCTCCTATTGCTTTTGCCATGAACAAAATTTCACTGCAACATGCATTCTTTGGCATATAGCCCGTCTCAGCATATTCAGGAAATGTATCTCTTGCCGAAGCCGAAATCTAAGTCAGTTTCTCCCTGCAAGGCTTGTTTTCGAGAAAAAAATTAAAAAGTCTTGTCCTCAGAAAAGACTCCCGGTCTTTGCGGAAATGAAAAGAAGCAGGCGTTTTTACGGCGCATTCACTTTCAAGCCGCGAATGTGTCGCAGGCAGGGAGCGTGACAAATGGCCCGAAACCAGTCATCGAGGAGCAAGGCGCGCTGGACAATCAATAGTCCCTTCATCCTGTGCTTTACATATAAAGGGCAGGTATACAGAACCCTTTCGACAGCTCTCGCTAGGTCATTTTGAAGACAACTGTTAAAAAACAATGCACGAGTGGGAACGAGACCTTTTGGTTGGGAAAAAAAGCCTTGCAGAGAAGCCGACTTACAACAAGTGGTATTGCACACATCAATGCATATAATCAAGATCATTCGATCACCAACACGGGTTTTTAGATCTTAATCAGGAAAATGACGCAGGTGTTCAGCAGACCTTCGATCACCTTTCGGTGCACAGGAGTACCGCTATCAAACATTATGGTGTCGCAGTGCTGGCAGACAAGGACAAGACTAGGGACACACACAACTGCACTGAACTTACAACTTTATTTTGGACGCTTTTGATTCGCGCATATATAATTGACAGAAGGATGAAATGAAAAGAAGCAGGCGTTTTTACGGCGCATTCACAAACGCTAGACGAACGCGCCGTGGAGGAGGCGTTGGTCCGGCGGGGCAGCCAGGGTCACGAAATGCGCATGTTCGCGTCGCAGATCTGAGATAAAGCAGGCACAATACAAGTTTACTATGATCTTCAGAACTCTTTGGCAAACACACGCAGTCAATAACAAAATCTACTCACTATTGTGATGTTCACAACGTGCGTAAAACCCCTTGCCTAGCGACTTGTTTCCGTATCCTTGACGGCAATCATCGTTCCGCCCGATGGCTTCCGCTACCGACGCACTGCGTGATGCAAACGATCTTACATTCCCTACGTACGTTGGAAGCACGGTATAATCGTGGTTGGAAGCCTCCGGTAGCAAAAAAATGCGGTGCGCTTGCCGCCGCGGTGACGACGTACTTGACCGCAAGCCGCCGTTCATCGATGTTCGTCGGCAATCGTCGCGCAGTCACTACACTTTCTGCTTGTTCCCGAGTTGAACAGAGCCGGAGCAACTTGTCCGGCAAGTCAAACGCGTGCTCGTGCTTCATTCTTCGCTGTGGATCGCCGATACAATGCCTCAAAGCGGCGCATCGCAATTTACGCGGCCGCCATTTTCACTCTCAAACGTTTGAGACTGCTTCTGTCGCTCTCAAAAAAACGCTCTCAATTGGCGGCCATATTTAGGGGCTCAACGTCATCATTTCTTTCGTGTTCATGACGTTTGATGACGTCCACCGGTGACGCAGAACTGACCGATCAGAACTGACCAATAGGACATAGGCCTTTGAGAGCGATTTTGAGAGCGATCCGTTTGAGAGCGGTGCGTAATACGGCCCCGGGCCTTTAGCAGGCTGAACCGGAAACGCCATGACGAGCGTGATGCGCGGAAGAAGGTACGTAATGTGATGTTTGTCTTTCTTTTCTACTTTTAGTAGCTACGATGACGGATGAAGTTTCTAAACCGTCACTCTTACCCTAAGCAACCATCTTGATCTTGAGCACTGCCTCTAGCCTCCTAGCATGAAAAGCACAAAGGCGGCAGACTACAGTTCGCGAGCAGCAGCCAAGTACGGGCGTTATTAGTCTTGCCTGGAGAACTCGAGCTGTGCTATGTGTCGCAAAATATTGTCGCCAACCTTTCAGATCTTCAATGATAACGCCTTGTAGAGCACGGATCGATTCTGTATTTTTGTTCATGCTTATCGCGAAACGCGCTTCTTTGGCTGAGCTACGTGTACGCGAAAACTCACGCGAACGCGACGACGACACACATGGCGCGAAGCCTTCGCGCGAACAGAAATGCATGTGTCGATTGGCTCGGCACTCCGACCTGCCGAAATAGAAAATTTTGCCCCTTCCTCGCAATCGCATGCACAATCAGCTAACAGCATGAACGCAAAGCATACGTTACTGCCGTTCTATTCGCACGCGCTCTCTCTCTCTCTCTCTTTTTTTTTTTTTTTTTTTTTTTTTTTTTTGCAGTGTTGCATCGTGATTGTGCATTTCCGCGTAAAGCGGGAAACGCATGTGAGCGAAAAAGTGAGCGAAGCGACAAGGCGGCGCGGCGTAAGCGATCATGGTTCGCTCCGTCGCCTACTGGGGAAGACGCATGCACGCAACAGCGCGAACCGAGCGAAACGACGACAACGCTGGCATTTGGCTGGCATAGTGGCTTAGTACACCGCAAAACTATTGCCAAATCTAACAAGAGTCATAACGATTGCAAGAATTGACGTTATTTTGCGACAACATGGCAAAGTAAAATGTATTTACAGCAAACCGTATCGAATGTGAGTGAACTTGCACTATAATCGGCACGAATAGTCACGTGACCCCTTGTTTCTACTGTTGTTTCGGTTGCGATTAGACGTTCTTTGAATCCTTGGCTATCCACCATTGTTCGTACAAAGCGAAAAGTTTACGCGGTAATGCACAATCACAATGCAACACGACAAAATAAAGAAAGCATGCGAAATGAGCGGCAGTGACGTACGGTTACTTCCGGGCGAACGAGCGAAATTTTCTATTTCGGCAGATCCGAGCGACGAGCCAAGCGACACATGCATTTCTGTTCGCGCGAAGGCTTCGCGCGACGCGTGCCGCCGTCGCGTTCGCGTTCGCGTGAGTTTTCGCGTGCATGCGATTCAGCCTTAAATGTCTCGCTTTGTACGAATAATGGTGAATGGGCAAGGATTCTACGAATGTATAATCGCAACAAAAAAAATAAATAAAAGGTCAAGTTAGTATACTCTTATAGCGCAAGTGTAAATCCATTTTATGGCATGCTATCGCTAAACACTTCAATTCTTGCAATTGTGACTTGCATATGCAAATAGTTTGCGGTGTACTATACCAGTAACACAGAGCGTCGTCGCCGTTTCGCGTTTCCGTTGATTCACGATTAAAGTATATTCTAAATAACTTGCACTTGGTTGCTTCAAACTTTATCCAGTCAAGTGCTTTTGTCTCTTCAACAACTATAACAAAATGTGTGCTTCTTTTGAATGATGCATAGTCTTATTTATTTAAAGAATCAGCCACATCAATTACATTTACCTTCGTGTTTTTACAGGTCCACCTTGGCCATGGAAATTGTATGAACCAATTCAGTCTCCGATCGGATTCCGACTTCTGCAAGCTGATGTCCGTTTACCTCGGGGGGAATGAAGTACAAGGAGCGTGACAGGAAGCCTTCGTAGCAGAGCCATCTCAAGAGTGTTCCCTCCACCTTACCCTTTTGGAGTGGCATCAGTTGTCAGGTAAACGAAAACATCTTTCCATGAACTGCAGAAGAGATTTCATTTGGTTTTGTGGTGGCTGTATACAATATAATTGTAATTGTATTGTTTTTGGTATTTCAGAAACTGAAGCTGGTGATGGTTTAACTGTGGCTATCAGCAAGCTGCAAACCATGCTGCTTAAGAAGCATGGCTGCTGTTTGAAATACAGTGCAGGGGAAGGCTGATGAGATCACACAAAACGGTTTTATCATTATCAATGGATGACTGGCTCAATGTGCGTGTTGGTTGTTAGGCACCAACACTTATGCTAGCAGTTTTGAGTCACTTTCATAGCTGAACTTGGCTAGCACGAAAAAATAAGCCATATTTGCTGCAAAATTTAACAACACTAAACAACATGTGTTGCTCGTTTGGAAATGTATACAGCAGTTGCTTGACCATGGTCAGAGCAGTAGTTGTATTTCAGCATGCTAACCCTAGCAATGTTCTATTTTATGCTAAACAGTATTTCAGTAGTAAATCAATGCTTTCAGTTGAGCAATAATTTTCTGGAAAATATGTAAAGTTTTCATCCAAATTGTGATTTTGTCGTTTTTGCAAAATCAAATGAATGATTGAATAGAAAATAATTAATGATTTTATTTGTGCAGACACCTCGCTATTGCTGAAGGAGGTGAGCTGCAGCGAAGAAGATGTGGTCAAGCGCTACAAGATGATGCCGCAGTACCTGGCACAGAAATGTCTGCGCCTTTTTCTCTAGGGTAAGATTTATAGTGTATTCCTTCCGGTGGGTGACAGAGTAATGTATGCACAGGATTTTTTTTTTTTTTTGCAGCGGAGTTATGCTTGCTTTCAAGGTGTAGCTAATCAGCGGGTGTCACAGGTTGCTCAGTTCTCTAACATAAAAGCTTATAGGCTTATAGTAGGCAATAAAAGCTATTGCAATTTCAGGAGATTTTGCTAGCAGAGAAAGACTTGCATGGGCCGCAGTTATAAGGGCATTACATACTGGCTGTCCTGAGGATATCTGTGTGCAGTAATGGTTAGGCTAAACACGTATAATCTTTCAGTTATTTTCAATGAGCCTTGTTAAACTCTTTAAACATTTATTTATTGCTCGATATGAAGGCTTACTACTTTGGCATTCTACCACTTACGTTAGAGTTGTGGGCTTTATGTAGGAGAGGCGGGCTACGATTTGATAAAATGGTAATACAAAAATGGCCTTGTGCTGTCCATTTCTGGTCCATATAATGAGCACAATGAGGTTTAAAATATTCTTGTGCCTGTCACTGCAACATTCTCCATTGCCAATGTCTATGGAAAAGTACAAAATAATTATTTTATTTTTCAGTTACCTTCAAAATAACTAGCATCAATTTTTCTTCATCGAAACCACTTTTTTTGTTTAAAAATGCATTTTAAATAGGTGTTTAATTGAAATCTGCATCTTTTTGTCATTCAGGTGTTCCCGTTCAAGCGCCTTGTGGAAATACAGCTTTATGGATTCCAAATAAAGGCGGCTTCTCACAGGTGTTGTTTCGCATGTCTTCGGCATGCTTGCACACTTTTTTTGTGCAGAGCTGCTAGGTCTATGCCTGCAAAATAGCCCAATTAATGACTATGATCCCTTCAGACTAATTTTTCTCACTTGGCTGTGGTTGCATTTTGCACGTGTGAATATTCTCACAATAGGAGAGAAGAAAGTCACAACAGTATGTGAAATGAACATGCGCCCTCGGACTACAGAACATCAGAGTACGGAATGTCAGATTGTGGGACATCAGAATGCATGCCGTCACATATAGAACAACAGACTACAAAACGTCAAAATACAGAACTACAGACAATGAACGTCACAATATAGAACTACAAACAATGAACGTCACAATATAGAACTACAGACAGTGAACGTCACAATACAGAACTACAGACAATGAACGTCACAATACAGAACTACAAACAACGAACGTCAGACAACAGGTCAAAAATACGACAAGACTACAGACCATGAGAAATTTTCTGTTGTTTTTTTCGACTGGGCATGTGCGCTCGTAAAGGGAGGCTGTCATTGTGCTAATAAATATGTTCGATTTTTTTCATTGCTGCAGTCTAAAAACAGTGGCGATGTGCGTGTGCCGCGATGGATATCAGTACTCTGTTCTGCACGACCGCCCGATACAGACACGCGCTTCATTCCGTCAACCCACCACATGCACTAAATGTCCGCGAAAGCGTTTACGGTGCATTGCATAATAATAATAATAATAAAACAGACCCCTGGCCTTGAAACATGAATCCACGGCTTCGAGGCTTACTATTTTGAGCATAGCGTAGACGCACAGAGAAGTAGAGAGTGCCGGCTGCGCACGCGCATTAGCCCTACTTGGCCCCACTAATGCCACTGCGTGTGCGCCGAAGGAATCCGGTAATTCGGTTTACATGTAGGCAAGCACTTTTCTCTTGTCAGTGAAATGCGCCCAGCTGCCCTCTCGGTGTCACTTTGTTTATGTTACGCTGTCTGCAGTTGAAACTTCTCTCTTTCCACGCAGCGTAGTGCGGTCAACTGTCCCACCTTTGCGAAGATGTCCATACACGCTTCGTAAGTGACCAAATACAATTAGACAGACGTACAACGGCTGTTACGTTTCATTATCGTTTCATTACGATGATTATCGGTGATGACGTCTGGTTTTTGATTATCTATGAGCACATATTTGTAATGTTTATAAGCATGAAAAGCAATGAACCAAAACAGTGTACATTCTCATTTCAGCTAACGCTCGACATTCGGTTCAGCGGCGTCGAATTCCTTCGTTTCTTTTTTTTTTTTTTTTTTCTTTTCATCTGTACTCCGTATGCGACGTCGTCCTTTTGCAGTTGTATTTCTTGTAGCGGCTGCGAAGCTACATTCAAAACGGTGCTTTCCGAGAGGACAGCTGTACCTAAGCACACGTGTGCCACTGAAAGCTCTAGGGAACAGAGCACGCACCAACGAAGATGTGAAGGAGACAACCACTCGATACCGCCGGCCGAAACTATTTCTTTTGGTCTACTGTCCTATTCCTTTTTCGACCAATATTTGAGAGTCGCATGACGCACATAGCATCTAAACGGTGGATCATACGCGTGGTACGCCAGCTGGCGTATCGTGATGTCACGTGCGAGCATTTTGCCAGCACACCATGCAGCATAACGTGGCGATATCCGTAGCACTCGCTGTCAAACACATAATGTCTAGATTTTGCGAGAAATACCACTGGACCAACTGCGCGCACGGATGAAGAACCTCGACCAAGCAACCTGCAATCTGTCAAGGCATGTCTTAATTTTGATAAATTTGCACTTTTGTCGCCAGCCGAAAAGCAAGCCCGATACATGTAAATTTACCGGAAGATTCTGCGCATTCTGTTTGGTTTTGCTAGCCGTGTCACTTGCTATCCGAGCATGAAGCGCCTGGCGAAATACGAATGCGTGAGGGAAAAAGTACAGGGCCAGAAGCATATTCAGAAAATCACAAAATAGCGCAAAGCCCCTCAGTGATTGGGCGTGAAGGTTAGCGGCTTAGCACTGCAGGCGAGCGTCCACTGTTCGCACACAATGCAGGGGTGCAAAGGGTGATGCGGTGACCATGTGCAGGTTCTTCGTGCGAGCGAATAGCCCCTGCATAAACCACAGTGTATGCGCGCAAAACATGTGCACGCACGCAGTGTGCGTGTCATGTCTTGTCACCTAAAAAAAACTTTCACTCCGCGGTCCTTCCCTAATGAACTGTTTGTGTTTCCACTTTGAGTAGATGCGTCTCCTTGTGCTAAGAACCAGTGGCGTCTCGCACCACGTTCTCAATGGAGTGGTGCCTCCAGGTATCCATTCATTCCTTTCACTCCACTGACACTCTCTGCTTTCCTCTAGATCATGAATTGTAGCCTCTGCATCAGGTGAGAGAGTTGTCGAAATTCTTCCTCTATGGAATGTTTGAAACCGGATCTGCTGCAGAAAGAAGTTGTTTGGACAGGCAATGAATTTTTGAAAAGTGTGACACTCACCTCACAAACAGCAATGCAAATAGCAACAAGCAAAACAATTCACAGCACAAAAGTAGTATAGGTGGGTTGCAGAAACCTAGAAGTCAGCAGAGCAAAACCCCTTCACCATGGCAGCCAAACCTGTTTTGAGGGCAGAAGTTGGGTGCAGCGCAGAATACTTCTATGTCCAGCCTGATGTGTTGAGCAGAATTCCTTCGCTATTGAGAGCCTGGAGGAGGTAGGGGCAGGGGAGGTGTTATGAATGGCACTCACAAACGGAGGGGTTCTTAATCCCATAATTGCGACAAGAAGAAGAGGGGTGCAGGAAATGGATGTGGTCATTATTGCCACAATAGACGTCTCCTGCACTGCACCTGATTTCTGCCCCCAAAACAGGTTTGGCCGCCATGGTGAAGGGGTTTTTGCACTGCAGAGAAGCTGACTTCTAGGTTTCTTGACTAGCTTCAATACTTTGAAGGAGTGTAGTCACGCGCGCCGCGCCTCTCCTGGCAATTGAATGAACTCACACTTTTGCTGCTTTTACCTAGATGGCGCTAGCAGTAAAAAACCTTTAATGACCGAATACAGGTGCAAATTCTAATTATCACCATGGTTTGTGCTTCTTATTTTAACTTTATTTTACAGTAATACAATGTTAAAAAAAAAAGCCAACTCAAACAAGTCTCACGTTGTTGAGTATGACGGCCTTCTCGATTGAATGCCGTGTAGGAAAAATTGATTATATTTGAAGGCTCAGTATAATCGTGCTAATTGTATAAAGCGCAATTTGCGATCATGTTCACAAATAACTACTATTCTAGTTTCGCCATGCATCATTCCTAGGCTGTAGAATGAGCGGTTTTTCTGGTCAAGCTATGCGATGTGAGGCAGTATTACGGAAATCTTCAAATTGGAAAGGTAATTAAAAACGAACTAGCGAATAAATTTCGATGAAACGTCGTACACTCAACTATTACAATGTGCGTCCGAAGTGGTAAAAATTTTACTGCTGTGCACGTTGATAAAGCGCAGATATTCGTGCCCAAAATAGCCAAACTTTACCATGTTGAAAAGGCTGCCGATCAAATACTGATTAAATTAAAACTAATTACGCGCCATGTCACTTAATATAAATACCCATTCTACGTGTAGGCCAAAGGAAACTGTTCTAAGTGCAGCAGTTTCTTCAGCAAATTAATCCGAAGTAGGGTATATCAACGACGCTAGCGAATTTGTCGTCTGCAATACCACCTCTCATGCAGTTGATAACGTTGGCACACTAAAGCAGCGCACATCATTTGACAGAGCGTATATTCAGCTTTCGAATGATGCCTACATTGTGATGTTCGAAAAAGAACAACGCGCAGAATGCTCACGCAAACATTGCCTAAAATGGCACATTCGCGCTGCCGGAGTGGGACCCCCGCCTTAAAGCTATTTTTCCTACGTTTTTCAACAAATTTGATAAAACCTGGCATTCTGATTTAGTTTCTTGCCCTGATTTCAAATATGTAATTATGTTTCCAATTGGCTAATTAGTTCAAAAGATAAATGAAATTGTTCATAATTTGCGGAAACAATGAAAAAATAATCGCACTACAAAAAATTCACATGAATACTTTGCTAGGTACTAGAAAGCATAATGAATATAATGTTAGGTGCACTTTTGTATAACAAATATTAGCGATGTTATAGCAGTATAGCTGTTCAAAGTTCACTGTTCCAAATGTGAGTGCCTTCCTGTCTGATTTAGAGCAAAATTGAAAATTTTGAACTGCTATAACATCGCTAATATTTGTTAAACAAAAAAAATGGTCCTAACATTGTATTCATTACGCTTTCTAGTACCTAGCAGTGTCCATGTGAATTTTTTGTAGTGCTGTTATTTTTTCAATGTTTCTGCAAATTATGAACAATTAATTTCATTATCTCCTGAACTAATTGGCCAGTTGGAAAAATGGTTACATGTTTAATATCAGTGCAAGAAACTGAATCAAGATGCCAGGTTTTGTCAAATTTTGTCAAAAAAATGGAAAATAATTTTAAGAGCCATGTCCCCCCTTAGCAGAAGCGAAATGCAATACAGCTGACATAATTCGTGGTGTGTTTGGAGACTGTAAACGGCCCATTCTTACCATTCTTTTTCAGCGAATTTCTAACAGTCTAGAGTTATCATGGGAAGACGAAAGAGTTACACTGGCCGTACTGCCCGAATTCGTGAGAGTCTCACTGACTGTCAGAGGTTGGGCACACTACAAGCAGTGGCGCACCGCGGGAGCGCGGCTCGTTCATACACAACCCTTCATACACCACGCTCCACATCATGTTATACTTGGCACTTGCTGTATTTCATTTTAAACCAGCCGAAAGACCAGACAGAGAATAGAAGTGAACGAGATGAGGCTGGCTTCTCTGTATCTCGTCTTTTGGCTGGTTTAAAATGAATGATTACCAACTCCCCCAGTCGTTAACCTTGTTCGTGTATTTACAGGGCATTCCCACATCTGCTACTGTGGTTTAGTTTAGCACTGGTGAATGCTGTCTATGTTGGGATACATGCAACATAAATAGCTTGAAAGTAAAATATTGCACGGCCATCATTGTAGCTAGTTTGTAAAGCATGGGATGCATAATGTGGAGGTCTCGGACCTCAACGGTGGCATGTTTGTTGTTTTTGTTTTGTTTTTCTAGTTTGCAATGAGTTATTTTTCATTTAAGAGTAGATACTTTGCTAATTACCGTTCATCACCAATAATAATAATAATAATAATAATAATTGGTTCACAGGAAGGGAAAGGCGCAGTATGTCACACTTGTTATGCGGATACCTGAACCGCGCCATAAGGGAAGGGATGAAGGTGGGAATGAAAGTGGAAAGCGAGAAAGGGGAGCCGTAGTGGAAGGCGGCCACCTGGGGATCTTTATCGTGCACTGACAACGCACAGACATCACCAATGCAGATTTTGTATTTTATTAGTTAATTATATGCTTTCCTCAATTTCATTCTGTTGGTTTGCATACCTGTGTCGTAACAGGGCCTTTATATATTTTTCCTTTCCTGCTAAATAGAAGAGCATCAGCCTCTCATAGCCTGTGTTTCTTTGGGACATTGAATCCCATAAGCCAGACCAGCATGAGCCTCGTTTCTGATAGTCGTAGATCTATTTCATTGAACCTCTTTGTTAATAATAAGCTTGTCAAACTACGTCATACAAAAACATACAGTATTATGGGCGTGACAACATGAAGGTGTCAATCATTACAAATGTCACAAGTGTTAGGCAGGCATGGAGGGCTTATCATTAACGTGTTAAAATTAAGGAAGCTTCGGTGCCACTCAAGCGAAAACGTGGAGAAAAGGGCTACCCTTGAGTGCAGTCTATCCTCACTGAAGGGATCACTGACCAGTGCCTTGGAAATTTTATCAGAACAGGCATGGATAAAAAAAATTATATGCACAAGATAGGGAGTGGAAATGTGCTGCTTATTGATGTCAACTCCGAACTAGTCTAGTGGTGCTTGGGCACATCATAGTGGTATAGTCCACATTTCTCAAGCTAAAATAGTCACGCTTTTAGTCAAATTTATCGTTCGGGCTTCAAGTATATAAACAAGCATTGCATTTTCTGCTAGTTTGTTCCAAATTGTTGCTGAGGTCATGTGTGTTATTTGAAACATCTGTACAATGTTTTGGCTGTTAGTCTTGTATTTTCAGCAATGCATTGATCTTTGAATAAAAAGGAATCAAATAGGTTATTTTGGTATGTCAGGTATAAAAAATTCAGCTAATAGAATCATTTGACTTTAGAAACGTGCTCCAAAACAATTTGAATGCTTCAAAACTCCCGTTTTATAGCTTCAAAGTGCTCGAGCCTGCTTCCACCTCTCCAAGTTGGTTTGTGGTTCAGGTCATTATTGACAATTCTGCATGACTCAATTGATGTCTTCAGTTTGGAGCTTTGGGGAGGGTTGCATCCATTGGGAAGAGTGAAAAATGCTGACTGAAGATAAGAAACGCTGCATTGTGAAAATTCCGATTGCTATTGCGCAACCATCTCATGGATGATGGCACTTGAAAACGTTTTGACTGGAGGTACTCGCACTGCTTGGGCTAGGCCAGTGCAGCACTTCATCTTACAGGAGCATATGTACCTAATTTTAGTTGCATTTTGCTTGTTAACAACATGCAAGACATTACTCTGTACAGATCATCACCTGGTTTTTATCTTCAACCGCTAAATAATTTATAATTGATTTTTTGTCTTATCTGTTTCAGGATGTCTATACTCCATTAGCACACTGAATGTTAGTAGTGCTGCTACTGCACTTAAAGTCAAGTGTTGGTCTCTGTTTGCAATATTTTTTAGCTGCTTTGAGAAGTATGATGCTCATGGACAGCCTCCTTAACAACATGAACTGGTGTATTTGTGATGAGGACTGTATATCAAAGACAGCCAGAGGTTTTAGGATGCTAGCATTGTAGCAACTGTCGTGGTACTGCAGTTCGGTGAGGGATTTGGCCATCTCATAGTTGTTGCCTGTTTGCTGTGGCCACCTTCAAAGTAAATAGCTATGGTCCTGTCACATAGTTTGAGAACTTCTTGTTACTTGTATGGAAACTACTGTTTGGCACAAAATGACTTGTGGCTGCCATCATGTGCGTTATAGAGGGCGAGCGACTACATTTGGGTGGAACAGTTCCTCATTCTTTTTCACAGCCCATAGGAAGGATTTTGCAAGTTTAGAAAATGAAAAGTCCACAGCTGAGTCAGTCGCAATTCTGGAATCATGCTGTGTAGTCGACAAACGCTACAATCCGAGAGCAACGCATGTCGTCTAATGAACAGTGCAAGCGAAACTTCTTGGATGCAGCAGCAAATGAAAATGTGCACACATGGTTTTCAAGATGTCTCAACATTTATTTATATGCTTCACAACCTACCAAAGCCCACATGCTTGCGTTATACCAAAGCACAATCAGCTGTCTGTTCTGATGTCTGTGGCCAGTGTTGATAACTTCATATCAGTTCTTTACCACCTACGGTGTCCAATTCTGCTGTGCGTGTGCACTGCAGTGATATATTGCCGCACGCATGCAGAGAGCACTAGTACTGGCCTTACTTAGGGTAACCTTTTCGCTGTTTTGGCTTTTCTCATTCTTGAGCTGTGCTACATGGTGCACACTTTTCTTTTGGTCTGGTTCCTTTGACGAGTCATGAATTCAGCATTTGTGCTTCTTTCCTTTTTGAAGGTGTAGTGACCATATGCAAATCCACTATTAGAATATATGAGCTGCTGCATAGTCTGCAGTCCTGTTATCTTTTTATTTAAATTTGGTACGTCTCGTGAGTTTCTCTGAGTGTTTTGTTATTGTTCTGAGCTTGCATACTTTTTGTTTTTTCTCCCCATGACAGCTGATCCTGCACGTGACTGATGCTAGTCGAGAGATCACAACAGCTGCCCACCTTTCAAAGCATGGCATTCCCTGGTCCAAGTTGACTGCTCCCTGTGCTACTGGCTCAACAGTGTACTCACAAGTCTGCACTTCACTTACGAGCGTAATAGCAACACACACACGTTGGCCATAGCTTCTGTGTCAAAATAAAGTATTCCTACTTATGTGCCTTTTCATTCATTATTAACGCACATGATTGGAGTAATAAACACTCCAGTGCCAAAACACCATGTTGACACACTCATTTATGTTTAGACTGCCTACCTTCTGCATTACTTCCCTTCTGTAACCTACCTAGAAAGGTAAGTATTTACTGTATGCGTCATAGAACCACATGTATTTGTTATTCCTTTTGAGACAGGAAATAATCCGCAAAGCCAGTGAAGTAAGAAAAGTTCACAGACATAACAAGGGGGAAACAGCGCAAGCTAAACACGGACAAAAAGGGAGGATGAGCTGTTTGTCTGCGTTTAGCTTGCGCTGTTTCCCCCTTGCGATGAACCAACTAGCCCGCAACGTTTTGTTCAAGTTCACAGATATGTTTCGTAGACAATTTTTTGAGGCAGCCTAATGAAGATGTTTCGAACTGCAGACAGGGACTGATGATAAAAAGGCAAAGTGGGCGGTGTTTGTTGAATTATAAGATTGGTTTAATTCAGTATTTTGCAGATGAGCAACAACTTTCTTAATTGCAATGCCCTTGTCTGCGGGATACTTACACCCATACTGTCACCTCATCTAATGCTCAAACATTTGGCAGTGCTAATCACTTTACTAAAATATTGAAATCTTGGCCCTTCAAAGTGAATTGCGTTCAATAGCGAGGTGACATGCTTGTAGCAATGAGATTCTAACCTTGGATACCCGCTTAATACACTATTGCTGTGCCTCTATGCTACTGGGATGGTGAGGCAGCATACTAACAAGGCATAAAAAGAAGCGTGTGCTGTAATTCTTTTACATGCAACAATAGTTGAAGCCCTCGCCTAATTTAATGTGACTGCATTAAAAGGCCATATTTACCAAAAAAGGCAATTTGAGCGACAAGGATGAGTGGCAGATAGTATGACCGGATGAATTCCAGCTGCCTACCCAAGCAGCTCCTTTGACATGAGAAAAACGCATTGCCTTTCAGAATCCCAAGTCAGATGTGTGAGTTGGGAGTTCTTTTACATAATGTGGTAATTAGTAATTTTACAAATTGGTGTGCGTGATAAAAGTGCAAACTAATATCGGTGGATCAACAAGTAGCCAACTAAATGTACAGGGATGAGGATACAGGAGTCTTAAATGCTGTGGCATGTTTCCTTAACAGCGGTGCGGAAGTGCCCCCGAAATATTTGTTGCATTTGCTCAATTTAGGTGTATTTCAGTTTCTGGTATAACCTTTAGGCACAGTAATTGTAAGTAAAATCGGCAGTTAAAAAAATAGCATTGTCAAGATGACAGCGTTCCAAAAAATTGAGAAATAGTAATTAAGGTACGTATAGCAGCAAAAGTTGCCATACTGTACCATCAGCATACACGTGTGATTCCAGCCATTTTTGGAACCATAAATACATCAGTAGTTTATCAATTCACTTTCGGACTATCCTCATGTTTGACAAGATTTTAATGATGAAACCTTCAGCTTAATGCCTCCAGTAGCCGGAGTATTCTGAAGCATAGCATTGTTGCCTTACTTAATTACTTGGCACACTTTCCAACTTTGCAGCGAGAAATTTTCTTAGCTTAAAAAAGTGAAAAATTTGGCAGTACTCTTTCAGGGATGAAGCAAGCTTTTGGAAAAGGAAAATAGAGTAAATGTCTCCGAGTGGACACCGTGCACTGTGAATGAAACTAATGAGCAAAAAAAAAAATGCTTTCAAGCAAAGTATTGCAATGCTTAATATTACATAGAATTCCTGCTGGCACACATAGATTTCATATTTCAAGCTGCCAGTTTCCATCATGCAAGAACGACATCTGCTAGTTTCTATACAGCACCTTCGTGCTTTCGCACTGGCAAGCCATGTTTTGCGAGAGGGTACCTTTCTAAGTGGACTCAGCTAGGTTTAACCTGATTTCCATGAAATATATATGGAAGGGTGCTTAAACCAGATGCTATCAGGCTTTAAGTATATCTGCAGGTAAGGGCCCTGCCAACTACTATTTTTAATAAAGAAAATTTGATATATCTAGTCGTCACTTAGTGTTTGTCATATATACTCCCTCAAGCACAATTATTAGTGGTCTGATCGAGCTGCTTGGTTGATACTAAAAATGAAAACGCAGCACTGACACCAAACATGGACGGGCTACTGCTCAATTAAAACGCCTGGAGAGAGTGCAACGTAAGTCAACTTAATCGCTTTCACTTCTTTTTTCTCGACTGCGACGTAAAGTATCGGCAGCATGCAGTGGTCACCTTTACAAACCAAGCATGCAATGCGTCTGGTCATCAACTGGCAGCTGTCGGCCGACGCATCGTCGCCGTCGATTCTCCCAGCGACGCCACGCCCTCCGCGGCACGGATTCAACCCTCTTTCCAGTTTGGTTGCTAATGGCCATCAATTTTCGCAGGTAAGCCAGCTCTACTAATTGAGCACATAAATAAAATATTTTATCAAGTTTAGTTTACAGCGCAGCCCTATGGCAATCGCGTAACCGGCGAAGCGAATAAAGAGCACATCAGAGGATGAAAGTTCGGCGATGCACTTTGATGCATATCTTACGCACTGGATTTGTTAGAGACCAACATGGAATAATTTGAACAAATTGTTCGATATACGCGGTCATTTGGCTGCCGGATATACCATTGCTTGTAAATCCGGCCGCGCAAAATATATAGTAAAAAAAAATTACTTCTTTTTCCACATTCTATGTTCCCAACAGACATATATTGCCTATAACCACGCACTGAGATCAAGCGCCAAATGAAAATTTGCGCTTCCACTTCAGTTCGAATAATAGCTCTCGAGGTCAAATGTTCGAATGAGTCGCGTTACATATGCTGTGTATGCGAGGTGGGTACGTGGCGGACGAATTAAACTGCACTGCAAAAGGTGGTTTGGTTTGGTTTATGAGGTCCCGAAGCAACTCGATCAGGCTATGAGATACGCCGTATATAGTGGAAGGCTCCGAGAATTTCAACCACCTAGCTGGGTTTTACCGTACCGCGCAGTACACGCGGGCGCCTTGTTAGTTTTCGCTCCCATCGAAAAGCAGTCACCCCAGTCAGGATTGAATCCCACACCCTTGGACGCAGAAGTTGAGTACGCCAACTGCACCAGCACAGCGGGGGAGGGGGGACACTGCAGAAGACACTGTTGCGTTGTTGGGTGCTTGGTTTTGCCCACGGCTGCTACGTTTTTGTGACATGGTCATGCAGTCCCGTTCCACCTAGCTTCCACTGGGCCATCGCAATTCAATTTCGATCTCCAATAAAATCGCAGCCATGCAATTCCTGGCACAAAGTCACCTCCTGGTCGAATTAGCATGGTTTACCCTGCTCGAGTCGCCAGACAGTTCGTGTATCGACGCCACGTACACGCTTACGGGTGGCATGCAATTCGTTGCAGCACTGCTGCGGGTGCGAGCCGTGAAAAAAGAAACTATGCCGGGACTGCGGGCATTGCAGAATTAACATGCAGTTTCACGGGTTAGTTCGGCTGGAGGCTTTTAATTGTGCCCGTGTATGCGGTGCGATTTCTGCGGTGGTGTGGAGCAGGCAATAGGTAACACGTGGTAACAATTTATTAAGCAGGCGCTGGTATATAACTGATAATACTTTTTTAACTAGTTATGCGCACTAGCGCCTCATTTACTAACAGCTATAGGTTTGCTGAGGTCGCAATTACAATATCTATATCAGTTTTTTAATTTTTGGAAGCACCATTATCGTCCCAGCTTTTAGCACATGAATTTAGGCCGCGCATGGCAGAAAACGAAACCTCTCGGTAGAGGATAATTTAGTACGCGCGGCTTATATATGTACGGGTGTACGTTGTACGAACGCTTCGCTAGCCATTCCTCCCGGGCGCTCCCGAACATAATGAAAGGAGTGACACCCGCGGCGGTGCGTGGCGCGTATTGAATCGTAAAGATCAGCATGCATGACTAGCATGGCGATTTGCGCTCACCCGCTGTATAGTTTCGGTTTCGCCTGTGTGCGGCCGAAACTACCCGAGCAGTTAGCGTAGGTGGCAGCGTACTGTTCCAAAGTTGTCATTTCCTCCTTCGTAGCGCCCAGGAGGGACGGCAAGCTTCGAGAGCAAGGTATACCCGCGCATATGAAGCGGGCTCATAAGAGAGCCAGGTCATAGCCTCCTCTATTTTTTCGAAAAAATAGAGGAGGCTATGGCCGGGTACGCACTCGATCATCACAGTGGTTTCAATTTAGCCCGCGCATCAAAATTTTTTGCGCTAAATACGCCAACAGTATTAGGTTTTGGGAAAGTTTACACTGATATAGATACTGACATGGGCGTCGGCATGACCCCCTGCATGGTGCCAACAGAGTCTTACCTATTCATTGAAACTGCATTGTCAGAACACTTAGTGACATAATTTGTTCATTCTAGAAGGACAAACTCGTGGAAGTTTAAATTTTGGGGCTTGTGTTATTAAATTAAGGAGAAAAGTATGGGAGATGGAATAAACCCCACCCTTTACAACCCCCTTTACTGATACATTATCGCCAGGTTTGATTTGGTTGTTTAATCTGATGCAAAAATTCATAAGAATAGCAATAAATGGACAGCAGAAGACAATTAAGTAGTTCAGTTTGGTAGTTAAAATCTTAAGGGTCACTGTATCAAATGCTTTTTGAAGATTAAGAAAAGGTAGCTAATTTTATTTGAGTTGAACATGCCCATGCTTCTCATTTAGTGAATCAGTATATACAAAGCATTCCTCATCACCTGATGGGCCAGCTCATCAAGACACTTACCGTAATTGCTTAACTGTGGCTGCTTCCTCTTTGTATGAAATAAAAAACTAACTTGAATTTGAGGCAAAAATTTCTAAGAAAGGAAAAGGCACGAGTACTGAGTCATCAAAAGTGTCCTAAAATTGAGATACTCGCTTAAAATCAAGAGACTTAGCTGCAGTATATGCAGCCAAAGAAGAAACAGAAAAAGGCTTTTGAAATGTCAAAACAAGTGATTTTAATAGCACCCCCAAAATTCAGCAAGAGTACTGGGCAATTTTAGAGTGTATGGTTAAAGCAGAATTCATTTTACCCAAATTTAATACTCAACTTGGCTGTTCTGCCAATGCCAAATTTTTCTAAAAAATTGCAACACTTAGAAGCACAAAAAAAGCCTAGCCCTGAAGGCTTTTGCTTTCATTTCTAGAATGCATTCATATCTTCAGTTAGAAATGTTAAGGTATAGAAGCAAGATCAAAAGCGACCATTCAGAGCTTCATTGTAACTATCCAAAATATAAGTTATGAACTGAAAAATAAAACGACCCAAGTTTAAGGTCTAATTGTGTTTTTTAGGTTTCGCTCTCAGCTATGCTGGTCCCTGTAGACCTTTCCTCAACTCTTTAAACTGTACTTCAAGACCTAGTAGAAGTAGTAATAATAAACTTTATTTGGCTACAAAAATGACGGCCAAAGAGGTTTGCAACTTGTAGAACCAGGGCCATCTGTCACTTCGACATGGAGGACTCCAGCCAGGTACACCAATTAAAAGGAGGAGAGTCAAGATGAATGGGGGACTGAATGGCAATGGTGCAAAGGAAAAGCAGTGTTCTAGGTTAATGCAAATGAGAGATATAGTTGGGACAAGATGCTTTAGGTGGAAACGGTAAAGAAAGAAATGCACTGGGAGAAGGAGGAAGAAACTTTAATGACACGGAGTATTAGGCACTGAGAATGTCCTGAGTACGGGTCACCAAGGCCAACCAGTCCGTCAGCTGATGCAAGACTAGCCAAGCCCACCAGGTCGCGAAACAAAAGTGCGGAAAATGAAATGTGCCGGGATGGTGAGAAAATTTGTTCCTATTTTACGTTTGACATGAGATTTAGTGACAGAAGAAAGGAAGAGGTGTCAAAAGAAGAATGAGATAATCTCGAAAATGCCTGGAAAGCAGCTTCGTTCATCAAATTGACAGGTTGAAAGAAGCTGGCTATCCGAAAAGTGGTGTCATCTCAGTTGCTGAAGGAACCTATAAAAAATGAAAACAAACAGCAAGGAAGCTATGCCTAACACAGCAGACAGAATACAACAGCAAAATCTGGTTGCAATACCCTATCTGCACAGCATATCGCATGATTTGAAACGAATAGGCAAAAAGGTAAATATCGAAGTAGTTTTTACAGCTTCGGAAAAGTTGTCGAAGCTTTGTAGGATCACTCAAACCTGTGGAGTGCAGCGACGCGCATGTAGCATAAAACACCCGACTTTATTTCTACCCTGCAGCACAAGTGTGGTGTATGAGATCCCATTAAGCAGTGGGAAACGTTACATTGGACAAACGGGTAGATGCCTCAATGAACGGCTCTGAGAACACAATTATACCTATGAAAAACTTGCAAAAAAGAAACATCTGCAAAGGAAACGTTGCTTTGCAC
The DNA here is from genome assembly GCF_055883805.1 of Amblyomma maculatum. Lineage (NCBI taxonomy): Eukaryota > Metazoa > Arthropoda > Arachnida > Ixodida > Ixodidae > Amblyomma > Amblyomma maculatum. The sequence goes on from NC_139344.1 coordinate 43,974,603, forward strand.
AGCAGCAGGTGCACAGGTTGTATGCCCTGGCTTCTACAGGGCTTAAAGCCAGGGGGTGTGTCAGAGACCCCCCCTTCGTAATATTTAAGAGGGGTCCGAGATCCCCACAAGCTTGAATTCAAGCATGAGGACTGTAAGAATACAAACCAGGTAACCATTGTTTTGTTCTTGTCAGTGGTGTAATTGGAAGATTTCTTCTCTATCGTTTCAACAGTTTCACATTGAGTATTAAAAAAAAACCAGAGATGGAGAAAAATAATGATTTCTCCCCTTTGTATAAAACGATTTGCAAAACAGGCAACCAGCCACTTTCTCTCTTTATTTCCCTTTCCACCAATGCTCGAATCACTACAGACCCCCTCCAATTGAGCCAGACTTTAAGCACTGGGCTTCACAAAACAAGGATTATTGGTAGAAGCAACAAGCAGATTACAAGAAAGATTCTGGAGGCAAGAGTCATCAAACAGAAAAAGGGCTTGTGCGTCAGTGCACCTTCGATTATGCTCAGTGAAAAAGAACTTGAGATCCTGTAAGTAGCGTAGGTTTACTCAAAACGCTTAGTATGTTATATCTTTTCTTTTATGGCAGTTTTCGGTTCTATATCTGGTGATTTTTAAGGCTAACGACACGACTTAATCCTGCTCATTCATACTTTATATTTTGACAACGGAAGCCCATATACAGCTCAACCTGGCTTTTTCATTTGTCTTCATCGAATGTTTAGCGGTGAGGCATGTGCTTGCTCATGGTGTATACTACTTCACTTGCGTTTTGGATTTTTGTGATTTCTTGTTCATTGTTACTTTTTTTTGTTTTTTGTCAATGCTTTGTTAGGAGAGAAGACTGGTATACGTGTATATGACGTTTTGACTTCGGCTGAGTCACGTTATGAAAATGTGCATAAATTCCTCCGTTTTCCAGTAAACCTCAGTTGACAGTCAGTGCTGTGTTCATCTCCCTACCTCTGACCACATCTATTCAAATCTCAAAGACCTCATTCCAATAGTAACATGCAGAAGTATTGATACAGTCATAAATTTATTACAATGAATAAGACTTTGCTGTCAACCATGATGAACTTGACTTTCTGCAACATCTAATGTCAATGTCAAAGTGAAAGTGATCGCTCCTTCTGCTTATATGCTTCGCTTATTATTAAGGAGATTATTAAGTTGGTTAAGACCTCAAGGCAGAATATTAGTTTAAGTAGTTTAGTCACAAAACAAAAAAACATGGGAAAGAAATTATAACTGAGCTTTTTCTTGGTTGAAGCGCCGTACAGGGGAAGAAAGTAATCATATTTACACAGGTGGAAGCAGGCTTAAGCATTTTAGAGCAGCTCAGGGAGCAGTAATAAAGTAACTTCGGAGCAGCTTTGAAGCAATAAAGCGAGAGTTTTGGAGCAATCACATTATGTCTTGGAGCAAGATTCTAGACTCGCTTTTAATAATAGAATTCTAGCTTCCTCACTTAACTCTTTGACTGTTGAATATTAAAAAAAAATAAAAAATCACCTCCAGTGTCGAACTATTTCAAACGCTATGCGTTTAGCGCAATACCTGTACTGCAAAAACGCCGCGGGTCGGCATGCGGCCACAGCACCTGTACGGCAAACCAGTCAAAGGGTTAAATAGCAGCAAATGGAATGCTGCCTTCTACATTTCATAATTGAAGATCGTTTAACTAAGAGATTTATACTGTTTTGTAAGATTCAAAGGTGGACTTCACCACTTTGATGCACTCAAGTATCGCCACTAGTTCGAAGTTCACATCAATGAACAGTACATTTCTGCTTTCTATCTTGTGCATATGCTTTCTGATCCTGCGCCTGTGCCGATAAATTTCTGGATACTGGCCAGTAACGCCTTCAGGGAAGATAGGTGGCACTTTAAGTATAGCCTTTTTCCCCTTCAAATTCATTACTTTATGGCCCTCTGTGGCTGCTCAAATTATTGCTTGAGCTTAGTTTCAACACACTGGCGATAGGCCCTGTATGACCTTCCAACACTTTTGAAAACACATTTAGTGACTGGCACCTAAGTGGCATCACCTCCATAAGAGTGCCAAGTGTGCTTTTGTCTGTCGTAGGCATGACAGGCTAGGTGGTGAAGCACCTGCTTGTATTCACAGCAGAATCGCTAGAAACAAACCGTGCAGTTCGTTGCAGCTGGACAAGTTTCCAATGGCTCGTAGTCATCATCGGCCAGACTATACCAACTGCAGGATGAAGGCCTCTCCCATACTCCTCTACCTGTGCTAGCTGCATCCACTTTACTCCTGCAAACTTTTTAACCTCATCCGCTCACCTAACTTTCTGCTGTCCCCTGCGACGATTTGCTTCCCTTGGAATCGTTTATTACCCTAAGTGAACATCGGTTGTCCTCTCTACGCATTACATGCCCTGCCCATGCCCATTTCATCTTTTTGATTTCCACTAGAATGTAATTAACTCAAGTTATTTTTCTAACTCACTCTATGTGCTTCCTATTTTTTAATGTTACACCTACCATTTTTCATTCCATAGTCATCTGCATTGTCCTCAACTTAAATAAAACCCTTTTCGTTAGCCTCCACGGTTCAGCTCCATAGGTGAGTAAGTGTAAGATGCAACTGTTGTATACCTTCCTCTTGAGGAATACCGGTAAGATACTAGTCATAATCTGAGAATACTTACCAAATGCACTCCATCCCAATCTTATTCTTCTAGTTATTTCCCTTTCATGATCTAGATCTGCAGTTACTACCTGTCCTAAGTAAACATATTTGCCTACCACTTCCAGTGCTTCGCTACCTCGTAGTAGTTTGGTGCGCCTGCTTCACTCGCTGATCTCATTTTCCTCACCACAGGCGATTCAAAAGGCTGGGAGTAGGTGCTATATCAAGTGCACAAAACATTTTCCGTAACGAATTCCTCAAATTTGCTTATAAGCAAACATTATGCTGCATACTTTTCTAGTATATTAAAATTTTATACGTATTAGGCTCGGGTGAGATGCATTACACCTCTGCTACCGGTGTGCTGCCATTGTTTTGACTACACCAGCCACATACCCTGTATACAGAACTCATAACAGACCATTGCCCAGCTGCGCTTCTCATAGTCGCTTAACTTAATCGTCTCGGATTGCGGTTCTTGCTGTCAGTACCAGTAATGGCCCACTGTGCCACAAAACCGTGCTCCACTAAATTTAATGCAGTCGAGTTGGAGCAATTTTGGAGCAGGGAAAGCAGGCTGGAGCAGAATGAAGCAAATGGAGCAGCACTTCCACCCCTGCATTTAAGATGCATGCAAAGAAAGGAATACTGCAATCAAATTCTAAGTTCATTCTAAGTTCAAAAGGCAAGCCACCATGTCAGTGTTACCACTCAGTATCCTAATTTCTAAGTTCAATATCACAGGAAAGACAATTGTGCCAAGCTCAAGTTTAACACCGTTCAAGATGATCCAGTTACATATATATATTCCTGCCGAACATAATCACAGTTCCCATATTGTAAGAAATCTTTATCAACCATGCTTTTAATTATGTGTTTATTGATACCTCAGAGGTCCTAATGCGAGACTTTACAGAAGGGCTTGTGCACAGTGATAAATGGCGACAGGCTAGTGGTATACATGGCTATGATTAGACAGGTTCTTTGATGGCAGTACTGAAGCTTACAGGATCACTGATGAGGGATGATTCCAGTTGTGAACAGTGCTTGCGAAGAATGACTCATGAAATGTAGTTGTGCGGGCATGCGGTGAAACGCCACTTTTACGATGACCTGTGCGAGGTGTTCTATACAAAGATTAGCCGAGACGACTGCCATGAGGTCTTGTATGAAAAGCTTGTGATAAAGGCAGGGGCATGAAGTACAGTGACGAGAACAGAGACTGTAACAGATTTCATGGCAGAGATGCTGAAGGAGTATTCGAGGGAATGAAACTGGTGGCATGGTTTTGAACAGGCTCATAAGGTTCAGTAAAATTACAGTAGTGTGGATCAACTATATGAATGGTATATTAAAGTTGTGATCACACAAGGGTTTTGTAATCTAATAATTTTACGCAAGAAGGTGCCAACCATGGGTAGGTTACGATAGAGGTATCCAACAGTTCTATTAGAGTAATTAGTTACATGGCTTACAAGGCAAGACAATGTTAAGCCATTAGTGAGGTGAACACCAAGATACTTAAACAAATTCTTTGAAAAAGTAGTACTAGTGTTAATTTTGTAAGTAGGATGTGTTGTTTTGGCAGTGGTGAGAAGAAATCAACAGTCTAAAGCTTCTCAGGGACGGAGGCCACATAGCACATCACTATTGTATGCGAATTAGATATAAGGCAGAAGCGTCAGACGAGTTGGTTACAGATCAGCGAAGTACACAGTCAGCAACTAAAATGTAGATGGTAGAAGTTACTGAAGGGAGATCGTTAAGAGTAAGGGACAGTGCTTTGTGGAACACACAGCTGAAAGAAAACTTTGAAAAACAGGACTGGGTATTTGCAGTAACAAACCGCGGTCGGTCGGTCAGAAAGCCTTGGAACAAATAGAGGTTTGTTCAATTCAGACAGCTTCAGCAGAATGCGGGCAACGTGAAAAATGCGTGCAGACAGGCGACGCAACTTCGGAAAAGCGGTAAAAGAAAATCGAGTACCGAACCTGCTGGATATTTTTTTCGAAGTTAATATTGGGATATATTGAGGGCGAAAGGCACCATTTCGGCTCCATCTTAGTGCCTATACCCTGTGCGATTCAGGGAACGTAGGAACGGGAGAATGCTAAATATTTTTTACATACTCTTGCACACTACGCGAACGCGCACACCTCGTGAATAACGCGAAATAGAAGTGTCCTTTCGCTAAGGCAGTTTTGGGAAAACTGCTCGCAGCTTCGAAAAGACCCGTTTAATCTGGAGTGCCCGGCATTGCAAAAGAAAGAGCACATAAACGCCCTTCCAGAATCAGCCAAGCGATCACATACGGTGATTACATAAACACCGCAACCTTCAAAACGAAAGCCAAGACCACCTACACGTTGAGAATATTCTTCTTCCATGGCAGCACAAACCAAATCACGACCCCCATACACAGGCCTTTTACATACGCTCTTGGTTTCTAGTATGCCACACTGTGCACCATTCATGCTTCAAAAATAAATCTAAGACGCCCTGTTTGTGAAGCAACACGCAAATATGATTTGTTGCAGAATGAAGGGAGAGACCGACGGGGTCCACAGGGAGGAGCACTCTTTCAACTTCCGTGGATGCACGAAGCCTCTACTGCGTCTATCGCCTCTGTCGTTACTAACGTAATCCATGAAGAAACTGCAAGATGAGCACTGAGGCACGAAATGTGCACGGCGCAAAAATCGCGATTCACACGACCACCCATTCCAAACGTCGCTTACAAGCACACGACACGTGATCTGCCTCGGGCAGTGTTGCCAAATGTCGGTGAGCAAAAGTAGCTAGATGGCAGCGTGAAAGTAGCTAAAAGTAGCTAAAAAATCAAGCAAGGAGCTAAAAGTAGCTAGATTTTTTCTTAAGAAATTTTATTTTATAGGGGGTATTCACGTGACGTCACAGCTGACGTCAGTATGCAGTCGATGCCATATTTGTGTCCTGTTCAGACTAGTACTAGTACGGGGCGGCTGTTAGCTTAGCTGTTCGTGCGCGTCCGTTTGCTCTGCCACTCTGCCTCATGCCAGCACCGTTGTTATGAAAACTCAATCGGTATTATGAGTGACAGTTTGATTTATCAGCAAAGTGTGCGCGATGCGGACAGAGACCTGTACGAAACAAAACTTTGCTACATACCCGTGTGCAGTCGATATGCGCAACTGCACGGTAAGCGTCGGCCTGTGCCCACGCATAGATATGTGCGACATTCATGAATTCCTTGTCCTACGGACGAGCTTCGTCACAAGAAACCAATCGCAAGCCTACTGACCACTCGAAGAACGCAACTACGTTACAAGCGGCTGGGTTAAGAGCCGCGGTTGAAGCAGACGAACTCGCTCTTTGTGTAATTACGTGCGTGCCGTCCAACGTTTATACCAACTAAACCGCTGAGTTTTTGTAGCTGATATTCTGCATAGAAATGGCATTTGGTAGTCAGGATGTTTTATACAAAACTTGTTTGATGCACTTGCCTTAATCGGTCAGAAGAAGTCGGATGTTTGCATCGTCTGTCGCGGTAAGGAAGCAAAAGAAACCGCTGCCACAGGCCACAGGGATGACACCGGTGGCGCCACCTCGTTGCCTTGCGGGCTCGAAATAACTTTTTGCAACAAAGCTCTGGAAATACAGCGCAGTTTTGGCCAAGCTAAACTTGATTTGTTATTAGAGATAAATAAGTTTATAAAGTTTTTCAAACCTTCTGCAAAACAACTCTGCCCGCCTACGTTCCTTCGCCGAATCTGTATGCGGTCTGCTTTGATTAGCAGCCGACACAGACGATGCGAACATCCAACTTCTTCTGATCGAATGAGGCAAGTGCGGCAAACACAAAGTTTAGCGAGCCCTCTTTGAAGGATTTTATTGCAGCAAAACACGGCGAGGAGGTGTTGGTGGCGCGCTGCATGCATGCGCATGACTGGAAGCGATACCGCGCTGCTCTTTTACCGGGAATGTGTCTTCCGAGTGCGTGAAGAACAGTCGTGCACGGATAGTGACAAGAGCTGGCTGCTGGGGCACATCCGGAAGATTCCAGTCCAGCCCATTTTGACATACATTTCTCATATTCTATAATACTTGTGCGGTTGAGCCGTGCCAGCCATACGTAACGTCGCATTTCGGTGAGGTATCTCGTTCGAGTGGAGTTGTTCGTGTGTACTTCCGGAACCTTAAAATGCCGAGGTCGTTCGCGCAGCTCTTCAGCTTCCTTTGTTTACACTGTGCACGCGTCTATTGCAGTCTACGATAGCTCAATAAACAACATATTGCTGCGGATGCCACTGATTTTAGAACCGCACGACAGCACTTGATACGTACGTTCGCCCTGTTCGTTCCGTGGACACAAAAATGGCCGACTGCGCCTCAATTACCCACAATACGCCGCGCACAGCGCGTCAGTGAATACCTCCTATATTTTGCATATATAACGCATTTATAGGCAGCTCTATTATTGTAAAAATTAAACACAGCTATCAAGATATGGTTTCCTGCAGGCGACTACGCATGACAAGTGCTAACGAATAACGAATGATGAATGTGCTCAGGTTTCGATTCCGATAATTTAGGCAGACGATTTTGCAAAGCGTTAAGGCTTGCGCGCTAAGAAAAGACGAGGTGCGAATGCATCACTGCTCTGTAAACATGTAAAGAACGGTCGTTTATCTACTTTTTGCGCGTACACAGAAGCCTATGAACGGAGAGCTATGAAAGGTGTAATGACTGACCAGGCACGGCCGCTCATTGAGCGGCCGTGGCCCAGGCGATATTTTCAGTCCGCGACTCGGCGTAACTCGGACCGGTGGGCCTCTTGGCCTCTTATCCGCTCGGTGCTGACCGCGCATGATCCGCAGAGAGAGTCGAATCAGACAGTCGATTCTAGGCGCCTTATGGTAGCCGTGCAAAGAACGTTAAAGTTTAAATAATAGGAATGCGTACACACATGCACAATAGTGTACCGCGAGCATGACTTCGATGCTCATCGGAGCCCCAGCGCTGCGCGATAGGCGACACCCGTCAGAAGCTGCGCCGCCGCATCAGCCGCATCGCCTCGCCTCTTTACTTTGTGAGCTATTTTTTTCTTTTTCCCATTGAGGCGGACATGAAGGAAGCTCATGGAGGCAGAGGCGGTGAGGCATACCAACACCCTTTAAGTGGCGCCTTGTATTGCATCCTCCTCTCTCTTTTCAAGTGTTTCCTTCTTTCTCGCTGGATATCTTTGTCTGGTTTGCGTATTGTTTAAAAACTACCAGATGACGCTACGTGCCTGACGTCAGTTTCATCATGTGTAGCATGATGTGTAGTGTCTGTGGGAAGATTTTTCACGCCAGAATAGTAATTTTCCGAAATGTAGCCAGATTTAAGCTAGATTTCACCAAAATAGCTAGATTTGTAGCTAGATTTTGAAGAAAAGAGCTAAAACAGCTACTCGTAGCTAAACTACCTTTCTTGGTAGCTAGTTGAGTCCAAAGGTAGCTAAATTGGCAACACTGGCCTCGGGCTTACCTGCAAAAACGCCAATCCGAAAATAATAAACAAAGCCAAGCCAATCCATGGGTTGCATTGATGATTTGCGTATTTTCACCCGGTTGCACCAAGCTTCTAGCTTCTAGCTTATTCCAACCGGGTCGCAGCAACGCCGGCCGTGTTCCAGGGCCTGTTCCAGGCGGTGTTGAAGCCAGTGAGGCCGAATTCAAGTCAGCAGGCAAGAGCCTCGCCTCGGGCATTGCGAATCCTATGACCGGCCTGTTCGCTGAGGAAGCCAAACCCAAGCTGGCGATTGAGGTGCGTACTCGTCTGGATTGATACATTTTTTCGAGCGAGTGAAGGGGTTGCGTTTGATCAGACCAACCACTACAGGCCTTGCAGATAAATCAGCTGCATATGCAAGACCTGCGAGGTATTGTCTCAATCACAGTATTGCGGGATGCGGAAGACCGTGGCAGACCTGCGTTCCACATCATCTAAAGGCACAGGTGGGCAGTCTCGTGCCTTGATTTAGTTATTTACCCTCACTTTCATCTTTCCCATCCCGCTAACATATCGGAACATGCGCGGGGTGCCACTTTTATAGCTTTTGCAGAGAAATATCGTGCGTTGAGCGTGGGCGCCAAAGATTATTGCTGCACAAGACTGCTGCTCATATGGCGGCGATTTTAGGAATAAGGTAAAGGGCGTGTTACTCATGCATTTCGTCCCCCATGCTTCCTCTGGCGCGCTTCACAGGCGTGGCTGTCAATTTTCACTTTAGATAGGCTAACTGGTCGCAACACTAAATGCCAATATACTGTACTACTCTGATCACAAACGTGGCTCGAACGGCAAGACAAACAAGGAAACGAGGGGATCGAGCGAATTATTGTACAAGTGAACGGAACATCTTGACAACCGGTGCAGATGCTTTGCTTAGAGAGCCTCCCTGCGGGAGCCATCTAAGCGGCACCGGATGAAGCTTCTATGTATGGCGCGCGTACGATAAGAGTGATAATGATAAACCCCTTTTGAGAGAAGAGAGAACGGGTGGATTTTGTTAGATCGTGCGGAACGAAGTTTGTCCACGTGCTTTCACATTCTGCATTATTGCGATCACGACAGTGCTTTTTTTTTTCTTCCAGAAATGACCAGGCTCCACGGTTATCTTTCTAAGCTCTGGGTGTGCTGATGGCGCATCACAAATTATAAATCACTTATTCCTAGGCGACCCGGTGTATCCACCTTTTAGGGATATATTTGTTTGTGGGGCGCATGAGGATTCGGTTAAGGGCTTGGTCAGCGTTGTGAGCGATAAATCATAAGCATGGCGATGGTAGGTGGCACCTGAAAGGGCCTAAGCCCTGATTGGGGCGTAGGGTTGTGTGACGTCACGCGGCAGTGTGACACGGCCCATTTGGCAGAAGCAGCGAGGGGATATAGAACTCTCAGGGGTTCTTGCACACCGATTCAGAACATGCTATATATACCCTTTGCGATGCAGGCTCTTGAGAAGGGCTTTATATCTATGTCCGATTATCTTTCACATAACATTGTTGCTTACAGCGGCACGATAGGGAGTATGCGTGAGATAATAGGGGCACAATTACAGGATTAGTGATAAGTGTTTTTCAGAGTGCATACACACCAAGATCCGCACGGCATCCACGGATGGAAATCGTTAACACTGTCGCGTTGGTACTCTTGTACCTTCCACGAAGGCTCCCAGGTCAGTGGGTTCCACGAAGGCGTGCCTGGTCAAGCTTTAGTTTATGGTGCAAACAATCTTTGACCACGTCAATGTGTACAAATTATGTTTCCGGCGCTTATGGTTTGGTTGTTTGCGGTGAGGGTAACGGCGGGGCGAGCCGACCAATTTTAAACACGTAGCTTATGACATAATGATTGCATGTGGGTTTGGGACGTCTTTATTTTCTTCCGGTCCATACTATCGGGGGTCATGTAGATGAATGATGACTCAAGCAGAAGGGACTTTGTCATGCAACCTGACAGGTGGGCTACAAATGAAGCTTGAATAACTTCTTTTATATGTATTAAAGTCTGTGCTTCTGGAGTCCGGACACAACCTACGTGTGTAACAATAACCTACTCTGCACGAATGGCTGAGACCCTGCAAGTTGTAGGCTACCCAACGTCTATAAATCTTTGCGGCCAATCGTGAATATTAGAAGGTATTCAGTCGACAACCTTCGACGTTGAAAGCGTATTATGTCATCTTGCATTGAGAGACTGTCACACTTGCAGTCAGGTATTCCGTGCTTGCTGAAAAGGTAGCACTTTTGGCACCAAATGAAATGCGATCAGCGGACCACGTGGAAAAAAAAAAAAAGGTCAGCTGAGGCAGTCTCAATGCCATCGTTTGAGATGGGAAATTTGTTCCGTTTTGCGACTGTTTTGCTTCTGTTATTTATTTAGCAATAGTCTTCTCGTTGTGCACTTGGAGCGCCACATTTAGTCTCTTCAAAGATGATGGCTTGCACAACATGGTTTCGCTGTCTAGCGGCTATAGCCTGCGTGGGTTAAGTGAGCGCTCTTAGCTCAAAAGGCATACAATGTTTTGATTTGGCTTCCGTAATATCACTCGCACCACCCACGTATGTCACAGCCTCTTCCGGTTGCGAAACCACCATCTCTGTCTCTCTCTCTCTCAAGCAAGAAAAGAAGTCGCAAATCGGAAGAACGAGCCAATCTCTGATGATGATAGGCAGACTGCCTCAGCTGGATACTGTTGCACGCACTCCGCTGTTCGCATTTCATTTTAGGGCTCAGGAAAAAACTATTTTACTGCATTTTACAAAGAACACATTGCATTTCATCCAGCATTCCTTTTAGGCGAACAATAAGTCGTCGATTTTTTTATTGCTTTTGTGCTTCTTAAAAAAAGCAATTGCTTTGAATCAAATATGAATATAGGTCTAGGTACTTGATATATCAAATAATCTAAACTTGTGTTGGGCGTATCATAGCCATAGTTGCTTATGCCTCATAAAATCCCATATAACTGACATTTGACGTCGATATTGCATACAGGACTGGCGTAAGCAGTGATATAAGACGAGGACAAACCCACAAGCTGGCTGGATAGCATCCTCCTTGTCCTTTTCACTATCATCCTTATCAGCGACACAGCTGAGCCACCCATAGGTGGCGCGTCTTGGCTTTTTCAATGCCAAGTGATTTATGCTGCAGCACTAATGCCTCCACTTTGAGTCTAGAAGATCACTGTGATCAAATTTGGGTAGCATTTACCCTATTAACATACAAGCTTTTTAGCTCGGCGCCATACTCAGGTAGGTTGAATGTGGTCCATTTTGGTTTTGGTGCACCTGTACACCACTTAGTGTAACAAAAGCCTAAGGGATTCTGCAGCTGAGGAATCGCAATGATAAGGTTTTTATATCCATTCTATATCTACGCGTACGGAATTGCGGCTAATACCTTGCGAACATGGCAAAAGTACTTCTGAAAAGGATTTAAATTACATTACTAATTACTCTGCTGAAAATCTCAGAAGAGTAATTAAATTACTCATTACTGCTCCTAACAAGTAATGAAGTTACATTACAATCACTTCGACAGAGTTATTCAATTACTTTCAAATTATTTTCTAATTGTTATCCATGCAAAAACGAAAGTAAAGCTAGTAAACAAAACAAAACTTATTCTCCAGACATGATTGATTGAAATCCGTTTATTGACAGCCCTGAGTCATGCACTTTTGCTTCATGCATCTGTGTGGGCATCTGGTGGCCGAGGCGGGTGCTGAAGCACACATGTTTTTTCGTCTTCCCGCCAAATTCCGTCCCAGAGAACTATTCCTTCCCTCTTTCCTATGGCACCTGACATTACAAAAATAAGACAACCGCAAAAAAGAAAAAGTAGAAGCATGGTCGAAAGGTCGCGAAATGAGCTGGCCCGGAGCTGTCTCCGCCATTTGTAGGCGAAGCTAGGTTATTTATTCCTTCCGTAGTTCCAGGTATCGTCCTCGGCACCTCGCGCTCAGTAATGCTCACGCCGTGGACCCTTCTGCCTGTCTACGCCGCCTCAACCCTCGTTCCCCCCGCGGTGACGAGTGCAACCAGGAACCACTGTGCCTTAGCCGACGCAACAGGGAGTGCCTCTTCGCCGCGCTTCCAACTAGTTTTCAACTCCGTTCTTCTTGCACAATTTGTGTTTCGGCATTCCCTTGAAGCCTTGTTTCCTGCTGCTTAGAGAAATGTTGCATGAGATAGCCGCACAGTGAACCTGCCACACAGGAGGTCTCAGACACACTGTTCTGCTCCATGCTGCCTCCTTTTGTCGATCCGTTACGCTGGCTTCTGCTTGCCGCATGTCGTTCCTGCTTTTGCAGCATTCTACTTTGTTGTCTATTGAAGGAGTAGTGGTGCATTTAAGTGAAAGTAATTTCGAAAGGAATTATGTTTGCTGCGAAACCACTGCCAAAAAGAAATTCATTACATTACTAAACTATCAAGCCAAAAAAGTAATTCATTACATTACAAATTACCGTGAAAGTAATTAAATTAGTTTTTTCATTACTGTAGTTCAAATACTGCCATGTATGCTTGCTATTGGCCATCCACGGCAGCAGGATCTATTTGAGTTCGTTTCACGAATTGGCGCAGGTAGTCATAGGGGAAAGCTCTGGGCTTACCAGTTTTAGGTGGGCCTGCAATTCGTCTTTGCAGGTTAGCGTCTCATGCGTTCGTGAGAATGACACAATTTCTTTATGTCAACGTCCCGATTCGATTTACCGTACAAGTGCTTTCATTGAATTTGTCGTCCACCGCCCTTACGTGCACGTTCTATCGGGAAAATCAGCAAAGGGATACGGTGGCTTTCTTCGTACTCTTTGTGCCCAGTATTATCGGCTCGACCGCCCTTAGTTTATGGAAATGCTGGGAGGCGCCTCTCAGTAGAAGGAATATTTATTCGGGTAAAGACAAAACAAAACGTGGCGGTGAGAGGTTTGAATTTTATTTTCTAGTTTTTCAGTATGATACTTGTGGTAATTACAAAAATGGAGGCGTTCATGACAGTACTGCATGTGTATCTGCGAGTAGAACTTATAGCGATACTTAAAATTTGTATTGCTGTGACAGAACCGGGGTAAACTGCAAAAGTCGAGGACGGGAAAGGCCGTGTGGTTGGTGAGAGCGGTGCCACTTTGAATGCTCTTTTTGCGCACAGAGACGACTAGTTTCACGGGTGCGTATTTTTTCACTGTGTATTTTTGCACTTGAGTTGTGCTTTAGCTTGTTGGTATGATTGCATGGGCAGATGATGCTGCGCGTTATGAAGAGGGCGAAGCTGTCCTGGTAACTTTTGTGTTCGTCGTGTTTTCGCTCTGCTACCTCTAGTCATCTGCTACGTTTTCAACAACGTCGCAAGAATTGGCCGCGTGTGTGGCCGTTTTTCAAGCGAAATGTCTTAATCGACTCTGCACTTCAAAGGTTGTAGACCTTAGACTTAAGAAATCCAGGATTGGCCACAACAGATTTCTCGGCTTGTGCACTATGCGTACCCTGTAAATTATGTGGCCTGAGCCACTTGACCACAGTAAGTGCTGGTACAGGTAGGTACTATCAGGAGGCATATAAATTAGCAGTCAGCGAAGCCATGCAAACCATAGGAGTTAGTTTCTTTAACTTGTGCCGTTGACCTGAATTGATACTGTAATCGTATTCTAGATTAAATATAATGTAGCAGATAGAAAGCGGAACAAAACCAACACTACGCTCATGGGACAGGAACCCATGGCCTCCGACATGTCTCATAGCCATTAGTCGCTTCGGTACGTTAAAGGCTATAAACTAAACGAAAATTCGCAGCAGTTCAGATTCTATAGATGCCCTGCTGATATAACTTGGCCCGGCATAGAGCCGCCAGAGGGCCGCCCGTGGACAACGTCACAGCCGAGTGCAGCCTGTAGCTCGGAAATTTTCTCGTGCCCTTTGTTCGCTATAGGCCCGCGTTTAATTAAGGGAGACCGGGGTGTAGTGGTGTACAGTATTCTCCAAGCACTCAGTTCTTTGTCGCCACACAAGTGTTTGTCTGTACGTGCTGATGGCGAAGCGATATATTTGCACCAGCACGGATGGTTCGTGTATTTATTCTCCCATTCGTGACTTCGACAAAGCGAATTCATGTGAAAAAACACGTTTTTGTGTGCCATGTAGTAAAAGTTTGTCTTCGTGATTGAACTAAGATACAATGAACATCTGTAGGGAGATTTTAAATTAGAGGACAATTTACATGAATATTAATATTAGCCTTCACTGGCTTTTCAATGGAAAAGCGCGTCTGTACTCATAGGGCGAGTGTTAGGGATAGAGAAAGGCTGAAGGTTTTGGTACTTCCTCCTGTTTAAGGAAGAAGATGCATTATTTTCTATTGGTAGCTACTCAAACTTGCTGTGGCTTTTTGTGTTGCTTTAGCAGAAAGTGTTTGTTTGCCATGCGAAGTCATTTTCTGCCGCTCAGACTGGTACCTGTGTTTGTAGTTTGTGGTGAAATGATGATTTCGCATCGCATGTTTTTTACGTTGAGTGGTTTAAGGGTAAAACAAGTATCTCCCATGAGCAATATTAGCTGGCGTCCACGTGAGTGACCGTCCATGCAACGAAATTCGAATAACGTCACCACGCCGCCGTAAGATGTCAAAGCACATGTTAGAGTATACGCATAGTCATGATTGACGAAATGACGTTCTACGACCAGAAAGAAAAACAACATGTTCATAATCAAGACACCACTTCAAGCCAGGAAAAGAGCAGCATCACTCAGCACTTTCCTTGCTAACGTACTGTAAGGTGCGGTGTCTGCTCAAACATTACTCATATTCATGCCTCAATTTGATAGTGCAGTATCGCCATGGCCGCCAGCGGCGCGCCAAGGAACAGATGCCACGCCGGTCAGCGAGATAGCAAAACCTCGGTTTATTTTCGAAGTAGGCTAGCCCTTTATAGGCATGCGTCACGTTTGAAAGGGAAAGGGAAGAAGATAGAGCGGCTATAGTGGCTTCCGCTCCGAGCGCTGACGCGTGCGCAACGGAAAAACTGCTGAACCAGAATATGCCACACTTTCTCCGTAAAATAGGAAACGCTGCACTGGTCTGCGTTGCCTCGTAGAACGCCTAAGGGCTTGTTCGGGGCTTGCGGCTTCCTCTCTCTGTGCTGGTTCGGTCGTAGGCTGACCTTGAGAAGCTACGCCGGGGAACTGGTTCGGAGAGTTTGAGCCGCTGGGAATGCAGGTCCTAGGAGTAGTATGGTCTGCAGTCGTTGGCGAGCTAACTAGGGGGTTTTGCTCGCTCACATGACTTTTGAGGTGGTGATCATCCGATGTACAGTCGCATTGCAAATGAACTTGATCTGCATCTCGCCGGGGCCAGGCTCATCGGGGTTGACACCGTGGCCATCCTGGAACCGGATGCTGTCGTAGCCGTCCCGATATCCACTTGTCCCCCTTCCGCAGTTCCGCAGGAAAACATTTGACTCCGGTAGTAGGGTCCAGGCATCTTGACCCTGCGGTGGCTCTGCAAGCTTAGACGGAAAGCACGAGTCCAGCCGGGATCGTAGTTGGTAACCCAAAAGCATCTCCGCAGGGGATTTTCCACTTTTCAGCGGAGTTCTGCGGTAGTTGAACAACAGTTCTCAAAGCTCTTTCTGCGGCTCCATTCGACTTACGGTGACAGGGGGCGCACCGTAGATGCACTATATTATTTTTTTTTTGCAAATGTAGCAAATTCCTGGCTGGTAAATTGCGTACTGTTGTCAGAGACTAACGTTCGTTGGACTCCGAATCGACTAAAAATGGAAAGCAGGCAGCTAACAGCAGTTTCAGTGTTGGCATGCACATGTGGTATGGCTTCCTTCCATATAGTATGCGAGTCGACCACTACAAGGATCATTTTTTCTGCGATTGGACCTGCAAAATCCACGTTAATACGCGACCACTTTTCATAGGTGGATGGCCAATTAACTAGCGGAGCGGCCGTTCGAATCGGCAGGTTCTGGATGCAGTTCAGAGAAGTAGCTGATATTTCCTCAATGTCCTTATCTAATCCTGGCCACCAAAACAGAGAACGTGCAACTGCTTTCATAGCCGACGATCCCTCATTAGTCTCATGCAGAAGACGCAACACCCTTGTACGAGCTTCTTTCGGTATTACCACACGATGTCCCCAGTACACTAGTTCATGCGCGACTGACAATTCCAGCTTCCGGTCAAAGAATGGCAGTATGAAATGGGGTAATGAGTTTGTGGTTCTGGGCCACCCGTTCATAACGTAACAATTAACCTCCGTCAAAACTGCGTCTGCGGCTGTCCAGGCAATGAGCTCACGTGTTGTCACGGAACCTTCGTCCTGTCTTTCTAGTTATAAGACGTATTCTGGAGGTTCACCATCCCCGACCGGTTCCGGAGCTCGTTGTTGTAGGCGGCTCAGGGCGTCGGAGTTGAGTATCTGCTTGCCCGGAGTGTACTGTAACTTGTAGTCGTAGGCCCCGAGACAGAGTGCCTAGCGCTGGATGCGTGCGGCGGCCATTGCTGGTATCTGATGATCCGGTCTCAGCAGGCCCAGAAGCAGCTGGTGGTCAGTTACCAGCGTGAATTCTCGCCCTAGAAGGTAGTCACAAAATTTTGTTACACCAAAATTGTGTGTTAGTGCCTCTCGTTCTAGTTGGGAATAGTTCCGTTCAGCTCGTGTTAATGTTCCAGAACGGAACCCAATTCACCTATGAACGTTACCGACTGTGCGGAACAGGATTGCTCCCACACCCATCGGGGACGCGTCACATTCCAGTTAATTCCTTTTTCTTATCGAAAGGCAACAGAACCTGGGCAGCCGTAAGGCTTTGTTTAGCCACATTAAATGCGGATTCCTGTTTCTCTTTCCAGCGCTAGCGTGCATTCTTTTCCAATCTCTGATATAACGGGAAAGGAGTAGTCGACATGTTAGGCAGGAACTTGGCGTGAAATGTCGGCATTCCGAGAAATGCACGCAGTTCCACAACATTACGCGGGCTTGGTGCGTCTACAATTGCCTCAACATTCTTTTCTATCGGGTGAAGACCGTCTCGGTGAACTCGGGGCCCCAGATAAGACACAGCCGGTCAGCGCAGTTCGCACTTATCGCATCTAATTTTCACTCTGTGTTCTCGGAAGCGTTGTAGGACACTTCTTAATCGCTTAACGTTATCGTTTTTTCTTTCTGAGACAAGCACGTCGTCTAAATAAGCTTGTACGGCCGGATAGCTTCCCAGCACCTCATCCTTCTTTCTCTGGAAAATTGCCGGTGCCGATGCTATTCCGAACGGTAGCCTATTAAATTAGAAAAGCCCTTTGTGCATGTTAATGATGCAGACTTTTTTTGCCGCTTCGTCAAGTGGTATTTGGTTTTATGCATCTTGCAGGTTCAGCGTGCCAGAACAGTCACCATCGCTCAAATGGGCAAACATGTCATCAATAACGGGCAATGGATGTTGCTCGGTGGCACAAGCTGGGTTCAAAGTGGATTTAAAATCGCCGCAGATTCGGACCGTGCCATTCTTATAGCACATCTACAATTGGTGTTGCCCATTCGGAATGCTTCAGTGGCGACAGCACGCCTATAGAAACCAGCCTGTCCAACTCCTGTGTCACTTTATCGCGCAAAGCCTTGGGAATGGGCTTGTAGCCTTACTAAACCTGGGAATGAATCCCTCTTTAAGGTGAAGACTAGCGGGGGTCCCATTGATGAGGCCTAGAACGGTAGAAAAGATGTCCTGGTCATCATCATCATCAGCCTGACTATACCCACTGCAGGATGAAGGCCTCTCTCATATTTCTCCAAATAACCCGGTTCTGTGCTAACTTGACCCTTGCGAACTTCTTAACCTCATCCGCCCACCTAACTTTCTGCCGCCCCCTGCTACGCTTTCCTTCCCTTGGAATCCAGTTTGTTACCCTAAGCGTCCATCTGTTATCCTGTCTTCGCACTACATGTCCTGCCCATGCCCATTTATTCTTAATTTCCACTAGAATGTTAACTTGAGTTATTTCTCTTACCCACTCTGCACGCTTCCTATCTCCTAATGTTACCCCTACCATTTTTCGTTCCATAGCCCTCTGATTTGTCCTCAACTTAAGTAGAACCCTTTTGGTTAGCCTCCACGTTTCAGCCCCATAGGTGAGTAGAGGTAAGATGCAACTGTTGTATACTTTCCTCTTGAGTGATACCGGTAAGCTGCTAGTCATAATCTGCGAGTGCTTGCCAAATGCGCTCCATCTCAATCTTCTTCTCATTTCCTTTTCATGATCCGGATCGGCGAACACTACCTGTCCTAAGTAGACATATTAACCTACTAGTTTCAGTGCTTCGCTACCTAACTTAAACTGCTGTTTCTTCCCGATGCTGTTGAACATTACCTTCATCTTTTGCATATTGATTTTCAAGCCTACCATTCTACTTTTCCTGTTTAGGTCATCAATCATTATTTGTAGTTCATCCCCCGAAGGCAATGTCATCAGCAAATCGCAGATTACTGAGGTATTCTCCATCTACCCTTATCGCTAACTGCTCCCATTCCAAGTCTCGGAATACTTCCTCTAAAAGGGGTTTGAATAGTACTGAGGAGATCGTGTCTCCTTGCCCAACACCTTTCTTTATGGGAATTTTGTTACTTTATGCAGAACTATGGTTGCTGTGCAGCCACTATATATATCTTTCAGCACTTTCACGTAGGGTTCGTCTAGCCCTGATTTCGCAATGCCTGCATCACCGCCAATGTTTCAACTGAGTCAAATGCTTTTCCGTAATCAATGAATGCTATGTATAAGGGCTGATTATATTCCGAACACTTTTTTATCACCTGATTGATGGTATGGATATGATCGATAGTAGAGTGACGTTTCCGAAAACCTGCTTGATCCTTTGCTTGATTGCACTCAGGTTGTCCTGATTGTATTAGCGATTACCTTAGTAAATATCTTATACGTAACAGACAGTAAGCTGATTGGTCTGTAATTTTTAACGTCCTTAGAGTCAGTCCCATTTCTTATGAATGAGGAAAATGTTTGCATTCTTCCTTGGCTCCAGTACCGTCGATGACACCAGACACTGCGTATACAGGGTGACAAGTATACAGGGTGACAACAAATCTGTAGTTATCTGATCCTCAACAGCTGATTTCCCCCATTTCATAGTTTCTAATGCTTTCGTCACCTCGTGATTCGTTACTGGTGCTTCGTCTGACTGGTTTTCCCTACCGCCAATCTTATTACTGTCTTGACTACTTTGGCTACTGTAGAGATGCGGTAGCTGCTTTTGCGGTCTTCCAGCGAGACGTCTTGGGCTGCTATCTGCAAGATTGGAGCTCCTGCGTTGTTGAGTAGACTAAGCAAGTCACGTTCATAGAGGCTCGGTCCCGCACAATCTAACACAGTTAAAGGGCACACAACGGACGCCCCTTGGTAGCGGACGCGTAACTGAAGTTCTGCTAGGACAGGGAGGCGGCCTACGTAGCAGGAAAACTTCGTTTGATGTTTTCAGGCTTGGCCACTGCTTGCGATACTTCTCTTTGAGTTCGCGAGGGATGACGCAAATTGACGACCCGTTATCTACCTCCATTCTCAATTCCATGCACCCCCACGAGAAACCTCTGCGAATAGTTGGCTCCTGAAAATAATTCCTTTCAGATGCTGGTGTCCAAATGTGCGACGTCTCTGTTTCATCATTCGACGAGCCTTCTGCGACAGCCAAAGTGTTAGTTCTCTCGCCGCCCACGTCTTGTCTGGATGTGACACACGACGTCGGCACTTCTGCGCAAGATGACCTTGCTGCCCGCACCGGTAACACCGAGACTTGGCCCCGAAGAGGCGTTTTCTTTGTGTTTCTCACTGCCGCATTTATTGCAAGATTCGGTGTTGTAACGCTTCTGTTCAACATGATCCAGCGTCTTTCCGCATGCCTCTACTTTGAGTAGTGGCGTCTCCTCGGCGTTCATCGTTTTTACATCGGTTTCTGCAGCCTCTGCTGCAATTACTATTGCCTCCGCTTCTTGTAGCGTCAAGTCCCTTTTAGACAAGAGCTGTTTCTGTAGTGCACTCGACCTTAAACCGCAAACAATGCGATCCCGTAGCCTCCGGTGCAGACTGCTTCTACAGTTGCATTTATCCGCAATCCGCCGTATTTCCTCCAGAAATGCCTAAATTGGTTTCCCTTCGGCCTGGCAACGGTTACAAAATTTAACTTTCAGTGATTTCGTTCCTTTTTGAGTCGTTTGGTTTGGTTTTGGTTTTCTGGCGTTTAACGTCCCAAACCACTGCGCCATCCCGGCTGGGCTTTTTGGGTCGTAAAACTCGTTCAAGGTTTCAATTGCTTCTTCATAAGTCAATGCATTGGCGTGCGTGGAGCTACTTTCCCTGCCAATATCTGGACAGTGTTCATGCTTAATGCTGCCACAAGCAATGCTCTCTTCTTTGCTGAATCTGCAACGGCTTTTCCTTCAAAGTACGCTTCAACGTTGATAAGGTATGGTTCCCACTAATCTGTACTTTCGTAAAAGTCTGGTAGCTTGAGATGCGCCATGCCTTCCAACGATGCAGTACGGTCCTGGGCTTCTTTCACGACTTGTGCGTCGTGAATCCTCGTCGCCACTGTAGCGTCGCCATGGCTAACAGGGGTGCGCCAAGGAACAGAAGCCATGCCGGTCAGCAAGAGAGCAAAACCTCGGTTTATTATGGAAGTAGGCTAGAGAGCAAAACCTCGGTTTATTTTGGCAGTAGGCTCACCTTTGATAGGCATGCGTCGGGTGAAAAAGAGAAAGGGAACAGGAGAGAGCAGCGATGGCGGCTGCCGCTTTGAACGCTGATGCGTGTGCAACGGAAAAAATTCTGAACAGAATATGCCCCACATAGTCACGACTACAAGTCATAAACACGCGTATTATTACTCAGCACTTTCGGAAACAACATGTTGTAAGGCGCAGACATTTTATTATGAGCACACTTGTGTCACTGCATGGTACATGCATACTATGCATGACGCAAAAACAAACGTGAATTAAAAACAGATGATGCAAACAAAGGCGCCTTTAGACATGCGCGTGTCTGTCTCTTGGCACGCAGCTCAAGCGGAGGAGAGGATGGAGCGTGCTTAGAGAGATCATCAAGCATAAGTTACGCCAGATGTAGCGCGAGAGAATGTTTTCGCATTTCCGCGCATAAGCAGTAGTTAGTGCCTTTAAAGAATTTTTTCTTGCCTGCAACGATCTGAAAACGAAGGCGAAATAAAACGTTTTGGCTGCAAACCGCTGAACTTACGAGGTGTCATGCCAGCGAGAAATTGATCGGGGTTTTTAAAAAGCTGCCAACTTCTGCCGTGTTGGGCGTGGTAACAGCCGCCCAGAAATTTAGCCGGGCACCAAACTCCTCCGGCGAACACCTCCTTCACAAAATGCGGGTGCTTTCCTGCAAAGCACTGGTGCACTGGACGCGAGCCATGCCAAGGAGAGCGAAGCGGCGTGTTTCAACATGAACTGAGGAACGAGACAGCTCGGCGCCGTGGCCCATGCAGTAGAACCCTTCCCGCTCCGCGGCATATTTGAGGCAAGAGCGCTGCAAGCTCTCCCATTGGTCCTGCGAAAGTGCTGCTGTCGGATTAGACCATTTCAGTGTCAACGGATTCTCGGTTTACGGAGACTCAAGTGCTTGTGCTCGACACTCGGATAGTTAGTTCGTCACTAGAATCCATTGGGAGCAGTTCGCCCTCTCTGAGCCTCAGAAAGCGGACGCGGCGTAATCTCCCCGGCCGTCGCTGTGCGAAAACCGTCTCAACTTTCTGCCGCAGAGCTGATCTCGTTGTGTCAATGCCTGTAAATAGTGTATAAAGCTTTTTCTTCATTTCACTAGTGCCGACTCGGATCCATCGCTACCGTCTAGGGAGCTGGCAGCACTCGTTCACGAAACGGGTGATGAGCGCTATGCAACCAACTCCTTGGCACAACCCTGTTGACGGTGGGATACTGTATGATAACCCCACCGGCACAACAGCCGAGTGCCTCGTCAGTTCATGCCGCAGTGCCGGTCTTGAGCTTCGTCCTTTGAGGCGTGATGAACAACTTTTGGTTGTAAGCTCACTTTGTTGCGGCGTGTTGAGTATCCGGATGTCAGGGTTCCTTGTGCACAGTAAGTGGCGCAGTTGGGGAAAACTGTAGGGTCGGTCTATTTTTTCTCCTTGCGCAGTGCAAAGAAGTCGTCATTGCTGGCCCTGAGAAAGCGTTCAAGCTGATCTCCGATTCTGAAGCCTGGAGCATGGCGCCATGTGTTCCAGGCCGCTTCCTAGCCAGTGAGACAAGCTGTGACCAGTCAGCCATATTAGCCCCTGGCTTTCGTGGCCGTACTGAAGTCAGTGAGACCGGTGGCAACTTGGAAGCCAGCAGACTCTTCTCGGAAGGTTCTAGCCCCATGAGCCGCCTAATCAGGCAGCAAGCAAAGTCCAAGTTTGCCATCACGGTGCGTACGCTTTTAGACTACACATTTTTAGGTCGATGTAATTGAAGGGGAGTGTTCGATCGAACAAACCTATAGGTGCCTTGTCGATGTGCTAGCCACGTAGGCAGGACATGCCAGGTGCCGTCGTTGCTATTAATAACCAAGCGGCGCAGTTTTGTTTCATACGCTGTATTGGAGCGTTTATACCTTCCCTTAATTTATAAGCACCTTGTGTGCTTATAAATTAGTTTCACGGGTGCGACTAGTTTCACGGGTGCGTATTTTTTCACTGTGTATTTTTTCACTTGAGTTGTGCTTTAGCTTGTTGGTATGATTGCATGGGCAGATGATGCTGCGCGTTATGAAGAGGGCGAAGCTGTCCTGGTAACTTTTGTGTTCATCGTCGTGTTTTCGCTCTGCTACCTCTAGTCATCTGCTACGTTTTCAACAACGTCGCAAGAATATGCCGAGTGTGTGGCCGTTTTTCAATCGAAATGTCTTAATCGACTCTGCACTTCAAAGGTTGTAGACCTTAGACTTCAAAAAATCCAGGATAGGCTACAACAAATCTCTCGGCTTGTGCACTATGTGTACCCTGTAAATTATGTGGCCTGAGCCACTTGACCACAGTAAGTGCTGGTACAGGTAGGTACTATCAGGAGGCATATAAATTAGCAGTCAGCGAAGCCATGCAAACCATAGGAGTTAGTTTTTTTAACTTGTGCCGTTGACCTGAATTGATACTGTAATCGTATTCTAGATTAAATATAATGAAGCAGATAGAAAGCGGAACAAAACCAACACTACGCTCATGGGACAGGAACCCATGGCCTCCGACATGTCTCATAGCCATTAGTCGCTTCGGTACGTTAAACGCTATAAACTAAACGAAAATTCGCAGCAGTTCAGATTCTATAGATGCCCTGCTGATATAACTTGGCCCGGCATAGAGCCGCCAGAGGGCCGCCCGTGGACAACGTCACAGCCGATTGCAGCCTGTAGCTCAGAAATTTTCTCGTGCCCTTTGTTCGCTATAGGCCCGCGTTTAATTAAGGGAGACCGGGGTGTAGTGGTGTACAGTATTCTCCAGGCACTCAGTTCTTTGTCGCCACACAAGTGTTTGTCTGTACGTGCTGATGGCGAAGCGATATATTTGCACCAGCACGGATGGTTCGTGTATTTATTCTCCCATTCGTGACTTCGACAAAGCGAATTCATGTGAAAAAACCAGTTTTTGTGTGCCATGTAGTAAAAGTTTGTCTTCGTGATTGAACTAAGATACAATGAACATCTGTAGGGATATTTTAAATTAGAGGACAATTTACATTAATATTAATATTAGCCTTCACTGGCTTTTCAATGGAAAAGCGCGTCTGTACTCATAGGGCGAGTGTTAGGGATAGAGAAAGGCTGAAGGTTTTGGTACTTCCTCCTGTTTAAGGAAGAAGATGCATTATTTTCCATTGGTAGCTACTCAAACTTGCTGTGGCTTTTTGTGTTGCTTTAGCAGAAAGTGTTTGTTTGCCATGCGAAGTCATTTTCTGCCGCTCAGGCTGGTACCTGTGTTTGTAGTTTGTGGTGAAATGATGATTTCGCGTCGCATGTTTTTTACGTTGAGTGGTTTAAGGGTAAAACAAGTATCTCCCATGAGCAATATTAGCTGGTGTCCACGTGAGTGACCGTCCATGCAACGAAATTCGGATAACGTCACCACGCCGCCGTAAGATGTCATAGCTCATGTTAGAGTATACGCATAGTCATGATTGACGAAATGACGTTCTACGACCAGAAAGAAAAACATCACGTTCATAATCAAGACACCACTTCAAGCCAGGAAAAGAGCAGCATCACTCAGCACTTTCCTTGCTAACGTACTGTAAGGTGTGGTGTCTGCTCAAACATTACTCATATTCATGCCTCAATTTGATAGTGCAGTATCGCCATGGCCGCCAGCGGCGCGCCAAGGAACAGATGCCACGCCGGTCAGCGAGATAGCAAAACCTCGGTTTATTTTCGAAGTAGGCTAGCCCTTTATAGGCATGCGTCACGTTTGAAAGGGAAAGGGAAGAAGATAGAGCGGCTATAGTGGCTTCCGCTCCGAGCGCTGACGCGTGCGCAACGGAAAAAATGCTGAACCAGAATATGCCACACTTTCTCCGTAAAATAGGAAACGCTGCACTGGTCTGCGTTGCCTCGTAGAACGCCTAAGGGCTTGTTCGGGGCTTGCGGCTTCCTCTCTCTGTGCTGGTTCGGTCGTAGGATGACCTGGAGAAGCTACGCCGGGGAACTGGTTCGGAGAGTTTGAGCCGCTGGGAATGCAGGTCCTAGGAGTAGTATGGTCTGCAGTCGTTGGCGAGCTAACTAGGGGGTTTTGCTCGCTTACATGACTTTTGAGGTGGTGATCATTCGATGTACAGTCGCATTGCAAATGAACTTGATCTGCATCTCGCCGGGCCAGGCTCATTGGGGTTGACACCGTGGCCATCCTGGAACTGGATGCTGTCGTAGCCGTCCCAATATCCACTTGTCCCCATTCCGCAGTTCCGCAGGAAAACATTTGACTCCGGTAGTAGGGTCCAGGCATCTTGACCCTGCGGTGGCTCTGCAAGCGTAGACGGAAAGCACGAGTCCAGCCGGGATCGCAGTTGGTAACCCAAAAGCATCTCCGCAGGGGATTTTCCACTTTTCAGCGGAGTTCTGCGGTAGTTGAACAACAGTTCTCAAAGCTCTTTCTGCGGCTCCATTCGACTTACGGTGACAGGGGGCGCACCGTAGATGCACTATATTATTTTTTTTTTGCAAATGTAGCAAATTCCTGGCTGGTAAATTGCGTACCGTTGTCAGAGACTAACGTTCGTGGGACTCCGAATCGACTAAAAATGGAAAGCAGGCAGCTAACAGCAGTTTGAGTGTTGGCATGCACATGTGGTATCGCTTCCTTCCATATAGCATGCGAGTCGACCACTACACGGATCACTTTTCCTGCGATTGGACCTGCAAAATCCACGTTAATACGCGACCACTTTTCATAGGTGGATGGCCAATTAACTAGCGGAGCGGCCGTTCGAATCGGCAGGTTCTGGATGCAGTTCAGAGAAGTAGCTGATATTTCCTCAATGTCCTTATCTAATCCTGGCCACCAAAACAGAGAACGTGCAACTGCTTTCATAGCCGACGATCCCTCATTAGTCTCATGCAGAAGATGCAACACCCTTGTACGAGCTTCTTTCGGTATTACCACACGATGTCCCCAGTACACTAGTTCATGCGCGACTGACAATTCCAGCTTCCGGGCAAAGAATGGCAGTATGAAATGGGGTAATGAGTTTGTGGTTCTGGGCCACCCGTTCATAACGTAACAATTAACCTCCGTCAAAACTGCGTCTGCGGCTGTCCAGGCAATGAGCTCACGTGTTGTCACGGAACCTTCGTCCTGTCTTTCTAGTTATAAGACGTATTCTGGAGGTTCACCATCCCCGACCGGTTCCGGAGCTCGTTGTTGTAGGCAGCTCAGGGCGTCGGAGTTGAGTATCTGCTTGCCCGGAGTGTACTGTAACTTGTAGTCGTAGGCCCCGAGACAGAGTGCCTAGCGCTGGATGCGTGCGGCGGCCATTGCTGGTATCTGACGATCCGTCTCAGCAGGCCCAGAAGCAGCTGGTGGTCAGTTACCAGGGTGAATTCTCGCCCTAGAAGGTAGTCACAAAATTTTGTTACACCAAATTTGTGTGTTAGTGCCTCTCGTTCTAGTTGGGAATAGTTCCGTTCAGCTCGTGTTAATGTTCTAGAACGGAACCCAATTCACCTATGAACGTTACCGACTGTGCGGAACAGGATTGCTCCCACACCCATCGGGGACGCGTCACATTCCAATTTCAATTCCTTTTTCTTATCGAAAGGCAACAGAACCTGGGCAGCCGTAAGGCTTTGTTTAGCCACATTAAATGCGGATTCCTGTTTCTCTTTCCAGCGCTAGCGTGCATTCTTTTCCAATCTCTGATATAACTGGAAAGGAGTAGTCGACATGTTAGGCAGGAACTTGGCGTGAAACGTCGGCATTCCGAGAAATGCACGCAGTTCCACAACATTACGCGGGCTTGGTGCGTCTACAATTGCCTCAACATTCTTTTCTATCGGGTGAAGACCGTCTCGGTGAACTCGGGGCCCCAGATAAGACACAGCCGGTCAGCGCAGTTCGCACTTATCGTATCTAATTTTCACTCTGTGTTCTCGGAAGCGTTGTAGGACACTTCTTAATCGCTTAACGTTATCGTTTTTTCTTTCTCAGACAAGCACGTCGCCTAAATAAGCTTGTACGGCCAAATAGCTTCCCAGCACCTCATCCATCTTTCTCTGGAAAATTGCCGGTGCCGATGCTATTCCGAACGGTAGCCTATTAAATTAGAAAAGCCCTTTGTGCGTGTTAATGATGCAGACTTTTTTTGCCGCTTCGTCTAGTGGTATTTGGTTTTATGCATCTTGCAGGTTCAGCGTGCCAGAACAGTCACCATCGCTCAAATGGGCAAACATGTCATCAATAACGGGCAATGGATGTTGCTTGGTGGCACAAGCTGGGTTCAAAGTGGATTTAAAATCGCCGCAGATTCGGACCGTGCCATTCTTATAGCACATCTACAATTGGTGTTGCCCATTCGGAATGCTTGAGTGGTGACAGCACGCCTATAGAAACTAGCCTGTCCAACTCCTGTGTCACTTTATCGCGCAAAGCCTTGGGAATGGGCCTGTAGCCTTACTAAATCTGGGAATGAATCCCTCTTTAAGGTGAAGACTAGCGGGGGTCCCATTGATGAGGCCTAGAACGGTAGAAAAGATGTCCTGGTCATCATCATCATCAGCCTGACTATACCCACTGCAGGATGAAGGCCTCTCTCATATTTCTCCAAATAACCCGGTTCTGTGCTAACTTGACCCTTGCGAACTTCTTAACCTCATCCACCCACCTAACTTTCTGCCGCCCCCTGCTACGCTTTCCTTCCCTTGGAATCCAGTTTGTTACCCTAAGCGTCCATCGGTTATCCTCTCTTCGCACTACATGTCCTGCCCATGCCCATTTATTCTTAATTTCCACTAGAATGTTAACTTGAGTTATTTCTCTTACCCACTCTGCACGCTTCCTATCTCCTAATGTTACCCCTACCATTTTTCGTTCCATAGCCCTCTGAGTTGTCCTCAACTTAAGTAGAACCCTTTTGGTTAGCCTCCACCTTTCAGCCCTATAGGTGAGTAGAGGTAAGATGCAACTGTTGTATACTTTCCTCTTGAGTGATACCGGTAAGCTGCTAGTCATAATCTGCGAGTGCTTGCCAAATGCACTCCATCTCAATCTTCTCATTTCCTTTTCATGATCCGGATCGGCGGTCACTACCTGTCCTAAGTAGACATATTAACCTACTAGTTTCCGTGCTTCGCTACCTAACTTAAACTGCTGTTTCTTCCCGATGCTGTTGAACATTACCTTCGTCTTCTGCATATTGATTTTCAAGCCTACCATTCTACTTTTCCTGTTTAGGTCATCAATCATTATTTGTAGTTCATCCCCCGAAGGCAATGTCATCAGCAAATCGCAGATTACTAAGGTATTCTCCATCTACCCTTATCGCTAACTGCTCCCATTCCAAGTCTCGGAATACTTCCTCTAAAAGGGGTTTGAATAGTACTGAGGAGATCGTGTCTCCTTGCCCAACACCTTTCTTTATGGGAATTTTGTTACTTCATGCAGAACTATGGTTGCTGTGCAGCCACTATATATATCTTTCAGCACTTTCACGTAGGGTTCGTCTACGCCCTGATTTCGCAATGCCTGCATCACCGCCAATGTTTCAACTGAGTCAAATGCTTTTCCGTAATCAATGAATGCTATGTATAAGGGCTGATTATATTCCGAACACGTATCTATCACCTGATTGATGGTATGGATATGATCGATAGTAGAGTGACGTTTCCGAAAACCTGCTTGATCCTTTGCTTGATTGCACTCAGGTTGTCCTGATTGTATTAGCGATTACCTTAGTAAATATCTTATACGTAACAGACAGTAAGCTGATTGGTCTGTAATTTTTAACGTCCTTAGAGTCAGTCCCATTTCTTATGAATGAAGAAAATGTTTGCATTCTTCCTTGGCTCCGGTACCGTCGATGACACCAGACACTGCGTATACAGGGTGACAAGTATACGGGGTGACAACAAATCTGTAGTTATCTGATCCTCAACAGCTGATTTCCCCCATTTCATAGTTTCTAATGCTTTCGTCACCTCGTGATTCGTCACTGGTGCTTCGTCTGACTGGTTTTCCCTACCGCCAATCTTATTACTGTCTTGACTACTTTGGCTACTGTAGAGATGCGGTAGCTGCTTTTGCGGTCTTCCAGCGAGACGTCTTGGGCTGCTATCTGCAAGATTGGAGCTCCTGCGTTGTTGAGTAGACTAAGCAAGTCACGTTCATAGAGGCTCGGTCCCGCACAATCTAACACAGTTAAAGGGCACACAATGGATGCCCCTTGGTAGCGGACGCGTAACTGAAGTTCTGCTAGGACAGGGAGGCGGCCTACGTAGCAGGAAAACTTCGTTTGATGTTTTCAGGCTTGGCCACTGCTTGCGATACTTCTCTTTGAGTTCGCGAGGGATGACGCAAATTGACGACCCGTAATCTACCTCCATTCTCAATTCCATGCACCCCCACGAGAAACCTCTGCGAATAGTTGGCTCCTGAAAATAATTCCTTTCAGATGCTGGTGTCCAAATGTGCGACGTCTCTGTTTCATCGTTCGACGAGCCTTCTGCGACAGCCAAAGTGTTAGTTCTCTCGCCGCCCACGTCTTGTCTGGATGTGACACACGACGTCGGCACTTCCGCGCAAGATGACCTTGCCGCCCGCACCGGTAACACCGAGACTTGGCCCCGAAGAGGCGTTTTCTTTGTGTTTCTCACTGCCGCATTTATTGCAAGATTTGGTGTTGTAACGCTTTTGTTCAACACGATCCAGCGTCTTTCCGCATGCCTCTACTTTGAGTAGTGGCGTCTCCTCGGCGTTCGTCGTTTTTACATCGGTTTTCTGCAGCCTCTGCTGCAATTACTATTGCCTCCGCTTCTTGTAGCGTCAAGTCCCTTTTAGACAAGAGCTGTTTCTGTAGTGCACTCGACCTTAAACCGCAAACAATACGATCTCGTAGCCTCCGGTACAGACTGCTTCTAAAGTTGCATTTATCCGCAATCCGCCGTATTTCCTCCAGAAATGCCTAAATTGGTTTCCCTTCGGCCTGGCAACGGTTACAAAATTTAACTTTCAGTGATTTTGTTCCTTTTTGAGTCGTTTGGTTTGGTTTTGGTTTTCTGGCGTTTAACGTCCCAAACCACTGCGCCATCCCGGCAGGGCTTTTTGGGTCGTAAAACTCGTTCAAGGTTGCAATTGCTTCTTCATAAGTCAATGCATTGGCGTGCGCGGAGCTACTTTCCCTGCCAATATCTGGACAGTGTCCATGCTTAATGCTGCCACAAGCAATGCTCTCTTCTTTGCTGAATCTGCAACGGCTTTTCCTTCAAAGTACGCTTCAACGTTGATAAGGTATGGTTCCCACTAATTTGTACTTTCGTAAAAGTTTGGTAGCTTGAGATGCGCCATGCCTTCCAACGATGCAGTCCGGTGCTGGGCTTCTTTCACGAATTGTGCGTCGTGAATCCTCGTCGCCACTGTAGCGTCACCATGGCTGACAGCGGTGCGCCAAGGAACAGAAGCCATGCCAACAGAAGCCATGCCGGTCAGCAAGAGAGCAAAACCTCGGTTTATTATGGAAGTAGGCTAGAGAGCGAAACCTCGGTTTATTTTGGAAGTAGGCTCACCTTTGATAGGCATGCGTCGGGTGAAAAAGAGAAAGGGAACAGGAGAGAGCAGCGATGGCGGCTGCCGCTTTGAACGCTGATGCGTGTGCAACGGAAAAAATACTGAACAGAATATGCCCCACATAGTCACGACTACAAGTCATAAACACGCGTATTATTACTCAGCACTTTCGGAAACAACATGTTGTAAGGCGCAGACATTTTATTATGAGCACACTTGTGTCGCTGCATGGTACATGCATACTATGCATGACGCAAAAACAAACGTGATAATTAAAAACAGATGACGCAAACAAAGGCGCCTTTAGACATGCGCGTCTGTCTCTTGGCACGCAGCTCAAGCGGAGGAGAGGATGGAGCGTGCGGAGAGAGATCATCAAGCATAAGTTACGCCAGATGTAGCGCGAGAGAATGTTTTCGCATTTCCGCGCATAAGCAG
The DNA here is from genome assembly GCF_055883805.1 of Amblyomma maculatum. Classification (NCBI taxonomy): domain Eukaryota; kingdom Metazoa; phylum Arthropoda; class Arachnida; order Ixodida; family Ixodidae; genus Amblyomma; species Amblyomma maculatum. The sequence continues at coordinate 44,005,515 of NC_139344.1, forward strand.
TACTTAGTGCCTTTAAAGAATTTTTTCTTGCCTGCAACGATCTGAAAACGAAGGCGAAATAAAACGTTTTGGCTGCAAACCGCTGAACTTACGAGGTGTCATGCCAGCGAGAAATTGATCGGGGTTTTTAAAAAGCTGCCAACTTCTGCCGTGTTGGGCGTGGTAACAGCCGCCCAGAAATTCAGCCGGGCACCAAACTCCTCCGGCGAACACCTCCTTCACAAAATGCGGGTGCTGTCCTGCAAAGCACTAGTGCACTGGACGCGAGCCATGCCAAGGAGAGCGAAGCGGCGTGTTTCAACATGAACTGAGGAACGAGACAGCTCGGCTCCGTGGCCCATGCAGTAGAACCCTTCCCGCTCCGCGGCATATTTGAGGCAAGAGCGCTGCAAGCTCTCCCATTGGTCCTGCGAAAGTGCTGCCGTCAGATTAGACCATTTCAGTGTCAACGGATTCTCGGTTTACGGAGACTGAAGTGCTTGTGCTCGACACTCCGATAGTTAGTTCGTCACTAGAATCCATTGCGAGCAGTTCGCCCTCTCTGAGCCTCAGAAAGCGGACGCGGCGTAATCTCCCTGGCCGTCGCTGTGCGAAAACCGTCGCAACTTTCTGCCGCAGAGCTGATCTCGTTGTGTCAATGCCTGTAAATAGTGTATAAAGTTTTTCTTCATTTCACTAGTGCCGACTCGGATCCATCGCTACCGTCTAGGGAGCTGGCAGCACTCGTTCACGAAACGGGTGATGAGCGCTATGCAACCAACTCCTTGGCACAACCATGTTGACGGTGGGATACTGTATGATAACCCCACCGGCACAACAGCCGAGTGCCTCGTCAGTTCATGCCGCAGTGCCGGTCTTGAGCTTCGTCCTTTGAGGCGTGATGAACAACTTTTGGTTGTAAGCTCACTTTGTTACGGCGGGTTGAGTATCCTGATGTCAGGGTTCCTTGTGCACAGTAAGTGGCGCAGTTGGGGAAAACTGTAGGGTCGGTCTATTTTTTCTCCTTGCGCAGTGCAAAGAAGTCGTCATTGCTGGCCCTGAGAAAGCGTTCAAGCTGATCTCCGATTCTGAAGCCTGGAGCATGGCGCCATGTGTTCCAGGCCGCTTCCTAGCCAGTGAGACAAGCTGTGACCAGTCAGCCATATTAGCCCCTGGCTTTCGTGGCCGTACTGAAGTCAGTGAGACTGGTGGCAACTTGGAAGCCAGCAGACTCTTCTCGGAAGGTTCTAGCCCCATGAGCCGCCTAATCAGGCAGCAAGCAAAGTCCAAGTTTGCCATCACGGTGCGTACGCTTTTGGACTACACATTTTTAGGTCGATGTAATTGAAGGGGAGTGTTCGATCGAACAAACCTATAGGTGCCTTGTCGATGTGCTAGCCACGTAGGCAGGACATGCCAGGTGCCGTCGTTGCTATTAATAACCAAGCGGCGCGGTTTTGTTTCATACACTGTATTGAAGCGTTTATACCTTCCCTTAATTTATAAGCACCTTGTGTGAGAAGGTGGCCCCTTGGTTTTCGCTGTTAAGGGTCCTCTCGTTTTCTTGGGGTACGTTACGGAGTCAATATCTGAGAAGCCCTGCAGCCTTGTTATTTTTCGCAAAGACGGTATCTAATTAGCATACGTTCTAATAATTATTTTTGAACCAGGAGCTGTACCGCTGTCGACAAAAGACATCGTGCATGATATTCGGTGTAGATTTAACGCGATAGCATTACAGTTGCTGTGTTCTCGAAATTTCTGCGTGAGCATTGTGAGTGAGAAATCAAACCCATGGTACTGGTACCTGGCAGTAGAGAGCGCAAGGCACTGATTGGTTGCAGGGTTGGGCAACGTCACGCAACCACGGGACACAGCCAATTTGGCACAGGCAGCCAACTAAGGCTTCTCACGTGAGTTGGGTGAGTAAGTGGGATCAAACACTCGGGAATTTTGCATTCCGGGTCAAACATATGCTACCCTTTGTAATGCAGACACTTTAGTGCGGTGTCATTGAGCAGGGCTTTATATCTATGTCCAGTGGTCTTTCACATATTCTGGTTGCTTACAGCGGTACGATAAGGATTATGCATTACACAACAGCGTCACAATTCAAAGATCAGTGATTAAGTTATTTGCAGAGTTCATGCACACCAAGATTCACATGGGAAGCCACGGACGGGAGGCGGCCCCACGCAGCGTCTGAGTCAGGGCACTGTTGACTGTGTTTCGTGACAGGTGTGAATTGCAGTGCTGTAAGTTGGGAAGATACGTGTAATAAATTAGTGGTACTGTTCAAGTATCCTACAAAAGCTGGTATCGTCAAGCAGCATTGCGAGATTAATTATAAGGCGTGAGGGGCTACTGATTTGGAACTTGGGCAGAGATGCTCAACAGCCTCTTTATAGACAGTGATCACACGATCTTGTTACGTTAGCATTCAGTCGTAAGCTGGATTGCTCTTGCTCTCGGTGCGAAACGATGTGACTGGTGGTTGAGCATGCACAGTACTGTGATTTCAGGTGTGACTTTGGTACCTTACAAGCTCATTATCATTGCGTGCTTTGAATGGTTGTTCGGTTACGCACGGTGTATGGACTTTGTTTAGGACAATGACACTGGGCGCCACGAATAGGTCTCATGATCTGGCTACTGCGACGACCGAGTTCCATTACTGCCATCAACACGCAGATAACGCGGTACCTCGCTTATCTCCCTCGACCTGACTCGACAACCCAAAGATAAGATGGCAACCTAGTTCTTAAAAGTAAACTTTCGCTTGCGTTTGTGTTCATCGGCTATTTCCAGGATGGGGCCCACTTTTCTGCCGAGGAGAGCCTCTACGATGTCTGGAATGATGAGGCCTGCGTGCGGAGGCGACTTTTCGCCACCCCAACGCCGACAGAGGGACCAATCTGGGCTGCCGAAAACAACAGCCGGGTGAGGGCGGCCTACTCTACCCATCACCGGTGTAGGCGCCAGTCACCGGCTCAGGCGGACTTAGCCGATTTCTGTTAAATAACACAAAAGCCTAATGTGAAATAATGATTAACGATGATTAGTTATTAAATAATGATAATGGTGCATAAATATATTGAAATAAAAAACAAAAAAAAACATCCGGGTACGCTGCACATTCGTCATCCCAGCCGAGCCGGTTATCCGTTGTCAGCAGAACTCCTACAAGAAAAAACAGCGCAAACCAAGCCGCCGGGTTCTGCGCTCAACGCCAAGGACTGCGCAGGGTTTTTAAGCTGGACGAAACAGCATGCCTGGGCAACACGGAGAAGGAGCCCTCAGCATCGTGCAGTGAACAAGAGCGGGAACCGTCCTCGAAAGAGGAGGCAAAGTAGAGATTAGACGAGTGAGACGATGTTCCGGAAACGACGAGCGAGACGATGTTCACAATGGATGCTGTTTCCCGTCACGAAAGCCTTCCTGCGAGTCGTGATATTTTTTTTAACTCCGAGAAGATCTGACAATGAGTTTCAATTATGTATTTGTGTTTATTTTAATATTCTCTAGCGCCTTCCCCTGGCACCGCTAAGGTCGCGGCCAGCACTTGGTTGCCCGAAGGAAAAGACCGCATCTGGCAGTGGCTAGCGGAGACTGTCATCAGACATCCGCCCACTTGCGATATTTTTTTAATCTCGACCGCAATTCATTCTGCGTACATACTTCTTAGCACTAACAGTGTCTATTATTAATTAACCTGCTCCGAATAATGAGCTCCGAATGACTTTGGTCACACATGACTGCGGCAATAAACAGCTTATCTTACGAGGCAACCAATACTCTTCGAAAAAATTAATACCGGAAGTTGCATTTTTATTTGTGAAAAAAATAACAGAAGTCCAACCCAGTCATATAGTTCTCTTAATGGCAACTATAAGCGCGAACGTTTCTTCATATTTGACGCTGTACAGTTGCGCCCTGTACTTTTCATATCGACGGCTAGTTGAAAAAGTATTTAGTTTGCAATTTAACAGCTCTCCTGATTCGAATGACCACACCAATTCCACTTTGGGGATTAGCTTTGAGTGCCTCCAGTATTACAGGATATGCGGCCAGCGTACGCAGCGCACATACTAACCTCCATGCTCGTCTTGACCCCCAGCGTGGATTAAATAAAAGTATTCGCCGCACTGAAAGACGCACTGCAAAAAGTAAGAACCCAGATAAGTCAAGCTTTATAATGTGCTGAGTTGTTTGCAAATGAACGTCTATTTTTGGCGGCACTATCACAGCAGCGATTTCATGCTCCTATCGATCAACATTTTATGGCCGCAGCCAAAGTCAGATGTAGGTTCTTGAGAATCCCCGATTATGACTTACTGCTGGGGGTCAAAAGTTTCGAAGCCCTCCACTACGACATGTCTCATAGCCTTAGTCGCTTTGGGACGTTAAATAAACTAAACGAAAGTTCGCAGCGGTGCAGATTCGATAGACACCCTGCCGATATAACGTGGTCCGGCATAGAGTCGCCAGAGGGCCGCCCGCGGACAATGCCGCAGCCGATAGGGCGGTAGTTATCTCGTATCCTGTGTTCGCTGTAGGCCCGCGTTTAATTAAGGGAGACTGGGCTGTTGTGTGCACAGCATTCTCCAGGCACTCGGTTCTTCACTCAGTACGCACAGGCAGACACACAAATGTTTGCCTGTGCGTACGGATGGCGAAGCGATATATCTGCAACGACACGCATTGTTCTTATATCCATTTTCCCGTCCGTGACTTCGACAAAGCGAATCTATGTGAAAAAGCTTTTTTTTTGGCATTAGTAAAAGTTTGTCTTCGTGATGGAACTAACATACTATGAACATCTATAGGGAGATGATAAAGCAGAGGACCATCTTGGTAAAGCTATATCATTTCGAAACAGCTCTTTTTTTGCATTGCGAATAATTATTTTCGCTTTTCCTTTTTCACTCAATAAGAGCTAAGGCCCCTTGACAGTAACTGAGAGCAGTGAGGGTCAGTTTGTTGTTCAGAGGTTTTTTCCCGTTGTGAGGATGTTACTGAATGGACACCTGATGTGCTCATCGAACGTATACATCTGACCGCGATAAACGCCTTAGCATGGTTTAAAAGTGAGAAATATTTAATAACGCTAAACAATCTCGAGCGATCAGCTTGCTCAGCTGATGAATTCAGTATTTTACGAAAGCGTGAATGAAAAACCAAATGAATCCATCTTTTGGAACTCAACTTGCTCCAGTTTAAGATTCACTTTGCGTGCCAAGGTGGGAATATTGGCGCGTGACTGGTAGAAAATGTACGAGGCTATGCGTGGTTATCTGTGCGTGGTTATCGACCCGCACAGCGCGAGAATGTGCGAACAAGGATGTACGAACGAAGATGTATGAACGAGGATGTACGAACGAGGATGTGCGATGAGAAGACGCGCAATGTGTGCACGGTGGGAGAACGTGCAACGTGCTCACGGCGCGAAGGCGTGCACACTGTGAGGACTTTTGTACCCGTGTGTGTGCGGCAAAATTTGTGCATAGCTATCAACATTCAGAGTGCATGGATGTGGGCACTCAAGACCCCAATATAGTCCGACGTAGCGAGCGCGAGCCGACGCGGCCCAACGTCGCCGACGCGCAAATAGGAATTCGCGAAATTTATGGAATTCTACAGGAACTGCGGCCAGCCGAGAAAGTGATCCTCATTACTGTGTAATCTCTAACTCCTCTGTAATCGTACATATACTTAAAGTTTGATTAGTTTTCAGTAAAACACGCACGTATACAATCATCGTTCCGTCTGTAGCCGTCGGCGGCGCGGGCTCAGGCCGTTGCTGGGCTGGACGTCTCCACGGCTGGCTGTAAATGCCTTGTGCCATTTGAACATTCGCAGTAAACACATCGCGTCATTGCCTTGATCACAACAGTAATTAGTGCCTTGATAGGCTGCAGCCAGGTCCCTGTAGGTGCCCTGTCGTCTGCTCGAAAATGAACCCCGAAAACGTACCAGCCCTCGAGGGCGTCTTCTGCGTATGCGCACCGCGGCATCGGGCACGCCAGCTGCGCCAGACTGTAGAAGCGGCAGTTTTTTAACGCGCCCGTCGTAGCCGACGTGCCGTGGCTAACGTCGCAGACTTAGCCAGTCGCGTCGAAAACGTCGGACTATATTGGGGCCTTTAGTGCAAGGAATGAGTGCACTCTGAAGGTACAAGACATTAGTCTGATCTCAGACGATGAGACATTCAGCATGGGAATGCTACCATGCTATGGTGATACGCTGCATGGTTGCAAGGCTCCTACATCACACCTCATGTTAGTCTGATCTCAGACGATGAGACATTCAGCATGGGAATGCTACCATGCTATGGTGATACGCTGCATGATTGCAAGGCTCCTACATCACACCTCATGTTTGTGTTGTGCATAATACTAGTATGTCAGCTTTAGGCCTTGTGCAAGGCCTCAATCAGTTTCTGCTACAGTTATGACACAAAATGTTTTGCAGAAATGATGCTCTACATGAGATGAGTCAAGTGCAAAGAATGCAAGCTTTCAAAAGATACATGTGGTCACCTGGATTGGCTTTATTGGCTGATACACTGTGGTCACAAAACATCTGCTTTCGGTCCACCAGGTTCGAGCTTGGATGCAGGTTTCGTTCTTCAGCTGCTCTTGGCCTGTTGGATTCGAGCTTGGATACAGGTTTTCACTGTGCGACGTCTGCAAAATGCAAAAAAAAAAAGCAGGACTATATTCCAAAATCCGAAAATTCAGCTGTCTTTACAAAACATTCTGAGAAAGGGGTAATTAGGTGCTCTATTTTTAATTGATAACAATTCAAAAAGTTTCGATTCTGAACTACAGAAATATGACGAACCGACACAAGAATACAGGCGTTCAGCATCAGTCCATCACAAAATCCAATACCTTAGTCGAACAGATATTTCAAGGGTCTTTGAACCAAATCCTATCAATCAAAGACATCTGAGCACTGCTTCATGGAAAGCTACAATAACTAGAGTTAACAGAGCAGTGCAGAACTGGAGATTTAAATGGACTTTGAGAAATAGAAGTGTGCATTCTAGGATATGGCTTAGCACACAGGGCTAGGAATAAAACCAAACCTGAAATGAAAGATTATCCAATTCTACATATATGATCATAGAAGAAAAACAAAATTGCACACAGAACAGTATGGAAAGTATATCATCATTGCAACTTGTACAAAAACAGTTGATAACACATCTTCAAAAGTGCACGAGTATTACTTGAGCCCAGCAGCGAATTATCAATGGCAATAGCGGGGTACAAGAGCTTAGTGAGATGATGGAATCTTTCAATGGTGATCGAGAATGCCATGTAGAAGTGGCACAACTCTCCCCAAGTTTACTAAAAGCTTGGTTAGGATTCGTGACGGCCCCTCAGCCTTCCTTCCAATAAGGTCGAGAAATACCCTAACCACCCGAGGCAGTGGATACAGTGCATAGGGATCAGGTTAACTGATATTCACAAACATGCCTTGACTAACACCTTTACTCCAAGCGGTCCTCGAGGCCCCCCCCCCCCCCCCCCCTTTTTTTTTTTTTTGAAATGAAGCTCCACTTGAATTGCTCCTCGAGTGCATGAGAAAACAGAGCATCTATAAGTGGCAATGACACTACTATGGGGACACCTAGACTTCCACTTGCAAACATGGGGCATCGCAGCTTTCACACACTGTGCAGACTTCGTTCTACTGCATACCAAGCCTTTCATGAAAGTGGATACAATAAGGATTCACAGACCCACTCTCTGAAGCATTGGCTCCGCGAACCTCAATCTGACTCGAAAATACTGAAACATCGTTTTCGTTTCAAGTACGACCAAGAAAAGCCTCCTAAGTTTCTGCGGCTGACGTTGAGCATGGATAACCATCGTCAATTGCAGATTTCAATGCTGTAGTTGATCATCGCATTACGCTACTGTGGTGTAAACACATTTCAAGTCATCACCAGATACCTTAGCAACATTTCAGAGCACGCCGAGTGCCAAGTTGCAGAAAGTATTTGATGGCTAATGAAACATGTGCAGTGGTTTCTGTGAACCACTGTGGACAGTGGTGCAATCGTGGGGAATGTCATATTGCAAATAGGAAGACAGCGAGGTGCTGGAGGTGCAGTTGTGCCATGGAACACCTGTGCTGCACACATCAATGGCTTTCTGATTGCCTCAAATATACTTGTATGTCTAGATGCAGTGCTGAAGGGGGGGGGGGGGGGTCAATTCTGTCTTTTTAGCTGTGGAGAGATATTTGCAGTTGGTGGAAAGCATGGCTTTTCAAGTGCGCTTAAAATTAAAGCTCCTAGCTTGCTTGGAAACAGAAGCGGCATTTGCTTCTGGAAAGACAAATTTGTTGGCTTGGGTGCATGCGCTATAACATGCTTCTTTGAACCTCACATGTGCTCAACGCTCGCCGCTGAGCACTCAGAGGGCAAATATGCAACTAGGTCACTAGAGTTCACAGCAGTTCGAGCAGTTCTCAATGCCTAAATCCTGTTCTACATGAGCCATATGTCACTGGCAGTGAATGTTGGTAGATGTGAGTTGTTTTCAGCCATTTTTCACAGCTGCCTTGTTCATGCAGTCTGCAAAACATATTCTACTAGGCTGTGACTTTTTTTAACGTCCAAAAGCGACTCAGGCTATGAGAAATGCTGTAGTGGAGGACTTCAGAAATTTCAACCACCTGGAGTTCTTTAACGTGCACTGATGTCGCACCGCACATGGGCGCCTTGCTTTTAGTCTCCATCGAAAAGCGGCCGCCACAGCCTACTAGCCTGTGACTCTTGAGGCAGCTTGTGGATGCTGTTCACAAGGACTTGACATTAGAAAATGAGCATGTTACACGTAGTGGCATGCACTTTCCAGGCCAAATTTTGGCCTTATGGCCCATTCGGTTGGGGGGACGAGAGCAGAGGTGCCGAGCAGTACAGAGAAGTACAGTAATTTTCCTCCCACGGGAACGCTCTCTGCGTGTCGAGAGCAGTACGCCACGACCATTGTGACCGCACTTCCCTCCCCAGCATTCTCCGCCTACCCGCAGTAGCAGCAGTTGCAACCCGAGGAGAAGCAAACACTCCATGTAGAACTGCTTTGCATGCCTTTGTTCTCACAGCGCGGCGATCTGCCTCCTTTGGCCCTTTCGATGCCAGCAGTGACTCTCAAACCTGAGCAATGCTTTGCAGCCGCCATTTAGAGCGTCACGGACTCGAGAAAAGAAAAAAGATAGTGCGGATACACTGCTTTATGTCATGTGACTTCCTCTACACTCGCTTTAGATGAGGGAGCAGCCGGGAGTGCATTCAGGTGCTCTCAGCAAAGGAAAAGACCTCCTCCTCTACCATTGGAAGCCTGTGATTCTACTCCTGCTCTACCACTGGAGGGCACCCGCTTGTCTGAGAGCACTTTCGAAGTGCTCTCGAGGGCGCCTGCTCTCCCACTCGAATTCGCCATTAGTCTTGCCCCGTATGCCACTTGTGCTGTCTGGAGTGGAGAAATATTTCTGAAGGGTAAGTCGGAGGAAATGCTGAAAAGCATTCAAGAATCTGAACTGAACCTTAAGTAGAGAAAAGACTGTTTTCTGCACTTTATGGAGCTGAGGTAGCGTCGAGTGGAGACATGTTTTTGAATTCGGCCACAAGGGTAAAATTTGAATTAACTATTCCACACGCAAAACACTCATGTCCTAATGTCAAGTCCTCTGAACATTCAGAAGCAAACTCGATATTCGCAGGCTAACAGAACATGTTTCCCGGGCTGCATGAAAAGGCAGCTGTGAAAAACAGCTGAAAACGCTTAATGTTAGGCAAAATGTCGCTGCTGCTGTGATATTGTTCATGTAGAACATGACATATGCATTGAGAAATGCTGTGAAATTTAGTGACCAAATTTTTTATTAACATTTGATTTGAAGTTGCTGCTACACTTGATCTTTGAGCTTGCGGGGCTCAGGGGAGAGGGAAGAAAATATGCGTGCTTCTTCGCTACATATACACCCAAACCAACACATTCAACTCGCTGATTTCAGTTTCCAAACAAAGCTTGGAGCCACAATGGTCACTGCACTTGAAAAGCCATGCCTTCTGCCTACCGTGAATATCTCTCCACAGAACAAGTGAACCAACCGCTTTGACAGCACCGGGTGTCCGAAGAGTACATAGTACCCTGATGTGACAAGCAAGCCATTGATGCCTGTAGCACAGATGTTGACATTGTTCACAAGGCTCAATCACGCTACTAGTGGCCCCAGCTTCCTTTATACGTACTTGCTAAGACCAAAAATGGGAAGACTGCAAAAATGGGGGGGAGGGGGGGGAGGCAGCATTTGTGTACAAAAGGGGGAGGCGGCTGCTACTTTCAGGCAGTGTCTGATGCGTCCTAATCTTAACATCCTAAGCATAAACACATGCAGCAGCAAGCATGCAATGCATGTCTAAAGGTGTGCGTCCGTCGAGATATCTGCAGGCCGCCACCAAATGTTCTCATTACGTCTCTATAGACAACGCAAAACTGATCTGCATGCCCACCACCAGTTTTCTCTCAGTACCATCGGAGCGCTGTTTAAATTTTTTAATGCAAAACCATAACTAGCCCTTTTACACGTAATTTCATCCGTGACCGTCGTTGGCTGCGTTGGTTCCGAAAAAAGAGCAATCACGCCATTGCTGAGCATAGAGCAGCTTAGTAACATAAGGCATGCGGCTGAGCTCAATAAGAAGGATCAGATAACATGACATTTGGGCAAAGCCTTTAACCTCAAGTACACTGAGTGGCTGCCCTTTGCTGAGATCGAAAGCGAAGCCAGCACAGCATCTATATCTACTGTGGCTGCATTAGCTGTGCATCGCTGCCTACAAGAAACGCAGTACACCAACTGTTTTCGCAGCCAGCGACACCTACTCTTGCTCGGCTAAAGTCTGCTTTGATTGATTTCCTGCTTAGCCAATGATGCCGATGGTGCTAGTGTGGCCTCTGATGGAGATGCTCGAAATTATAATGCGGCTGCTGATTCCTCGGTGCTGGTTCCGCAAAAAAAAGCCATTCTTTGCAGGCAGAAGCCCCTTATCGGAAGATTTAGGGCAGTGATCATGCAATCAGAAAGTTTGGTCAAACATCTGAAGTCTTCTAAAAAATCGGAAGGGTTGGCTGCAGGTATGTACGCAACATGCCTTCCCCACAAGTGTGTCCTTGTCTGTGGAAGCCACCAAGCAGAGCAAACTTACTATTAGTCCTCAAATTTGTACCGTAGCTCAGCACTAAGTAGGTTCTGAAACACTGCTCATATACAGCAACAACTTAAAATGTGCTGCCCCACAGAAGTATGTGATGATCAACTACAGCACTGGAGTTAGTGATAGACCATGATTATGCATACTTGGTGTCAGAAGCTGGGATGTCAGGAGGGATGCCAAAGCCATACCCAGAAAAAATAATGTGCTAGAAGTTCTAAGTTAACCACGGTTGACCTGGGCTGTCACTCAGCCAATGCTTCAGAGAACAGATCTGTGCATACTTACTGTATCCACTTTAGTAAAAAGCTTGTAAACCCGCAGAACAAAGCCCACAGAGAGAGCAAATGATAAGATGTCAAGTGTTTACAAGTTGAGTGCCAGTCTATGAGCCCTCAAGGTCACATAACTGCCAATAAATGAAAAGCAGGCATTCAGGGCTACGTGGAGTTGAAGTAAATGTATTCTTATGAAGTGAAGATTTCCTGTCACTATACTCAATCTCACAAGCTGTCTGCTGCACCTGGCCCATTCGAGATCATATAGATTATAGTAGGTAATTGTGCTCTTAAGTGCCTCTCACCCCTTGAATTGGCCAGGGTGAAAGTAGGAGCACAATGACCTACTTGGACCCTTTGCAAAACTCAATGCGTGACCTATATTATATAGCAAAATCCTTGTGGGAGAATATTTTTGCACATCTTGGGTGCACAGTCACGTGACACATGGGTGATGTAGCCTATATGTCACATACACATATCTCCTAGATTTTTTTTTACAGAGGCATGCTGCTCAGTCAAAAGACGCGATGCGCGGGAGTGTAGTGCGCACCGATTCTGTGCGTTTGCAATTTTTTGTTTTCGTTCTGCTTCTTCCGATAGTTTGGTGGAACGGCTGGTATGCAATGCGATGCGGGATTCTGGAGTCGTGAGTCTGTTTTTTCGCAGCATGTCGATGGGATGGTGCGTTTGCTTTCTGCAGTCTAAAAAAAATGTGCAAGAGTACTTGCCGTGTGCGGGGCTGCATATATATTGAGTACCAGAGTGAGAGTTATTTGCACACACGCATGCCCATACGTGCCCATACACATGCAGTTTTGTAGTGGCGCAAAAAAAAGTAATTCTGTCAAGACAGACCATCTTCTAAAGGGCACGTAAACTTTGACGTTTGGATTAAGCAATGGAATTAAGATGTTTCACATAAGGTTTGCTTTATGGGGTTTAACGCCCCAAAGCGACTCAGACTTGTATCACATGGGGGGCTTAACTCAAGGTACAAAACCGGCCCATGTGTGGACACAGAAGCAGTCAAACCTTCGGTGCTACAAAAAAAAAAAAAAAGAAAAAAAAAAGCAAGCATGCACACTGCTCTGTGCTTTGCCGAGGCAGCTCCAAGCCATCACTCACTTGAAACCGTGCTGCCTGCGTTGGCCAGCCTGCCCCCCCCTCCCCCCCCCCTCGATTCATTCATTTTTTCCGCACTGCTAAATAAAAAAAAAAGAAAGCATGCATACTGCTGTGCGTTTACCTCGCAGGACAGCTAGACTCCCCTCCCATTACCTCCACTCCCCTTCCCACCCGCCACTCATTTTAAAGGACGGCCAACATCCCAGCACCCTTGCGTCCTTCCCGCACAGACCAGGCAACCCTTTTCTCACTCCCTCCCAGTAGAATGAAAAAAAAAAAAGCCGATGCAGGACATGCAGGAGTGACATAGCCACGTCACTTTTGTTTCAACGAGGTTTGGGTTGCTTTGACCTGAGCAGCAGTATAGGGAGCGCTCAAGATTTGATTGCTTCTGTGCGCAGCGCGTTAGAGCACAGGGCTCGATCGGCCACCTTTGTACCTTAAGTTAAATCCGTTGTGTGAAACGATAGTGCCGGAAAATTGTTGGTTCATAAGCTAAGCCACATCTTTTATGAATTTACAGCTTAACTTCAAACACCAACGTTTATGTGCCTTTAGAAGATGCTCTCAGTCTTGACAGTTATTTCTTTTCTGCCACTGCAAAACAGCATGTGTGTGGCGTGCGTGTGTGCAAGTAACTCATGCACTAGCCTTGCGTGTTTTCATTACAATGAGGAAAACAAATGCACAATCCCTGCAGCGCACTGTGAAGAAGCAGACTCTTGACTCCGTGTCCTTGCATTGCTCGAATACCACCAACCCCACTAAACCACCGGAAGAAAAAGAATGAAAGCTAAGCAAAAGATAGCAAACGCACAGAATCGGCGCTCACTCTAAATTCCCTTGCATCATGCTTTTTGACTGAGCAGGGCTTCTCTCTCAAGGAAAAAAAGAATACAAACTCCACAAGATATGTGTACGTAACACATAGGCTATGTCACTGATGTATCACATGATTGTGCACTGAAGACATGCAAAAATATCCTCCCAATTCCCTTTGGGGCAGAAGTTGGGTGCAATGCTGAATATTTCTGTATCAAACCTCATGTTATGCATGAATCTGACGAGGAGCATGCCTTCACTATTGAAAACCAGAAGGGCGGAAGTAGGGGGGGGGGGTTATGAATTTTGTTACTGAGTGGAGCAGGTAATGGATGTGGTCATTGTCACAAGAAATGTCTCCTGGCAGCCACCTATTTCTGCCCCCTAAACAGGTTTGGCCGCCACAGTGAAGGGGTTTGCGCTGAGCAGAGAAGCATTGCAGAAATATTCTGCCAGAAAAACCCCATACTTCATTCATGGTCTATGATTACATATGGCATAGTATTATCAATAACACTCCCCTGTTTTCGCTTTTCACTTTACATACAAATTATATTCGCACTCAGTTTAGCTACCAAAAAAGTGCAGGGGGGCCTTTTAGAGAGAAAATTTGTCAGAGCTGATTTATAAGAAAGCAGCCATCAACGGGTCTAGTTGAAGACAGGAAGACCAGAAAAATAACCCTCCAGAAAGGTCTTCAAGGAGTTCCAATTTGAGAAAAATTTATTCACAGCAGTTTTGCATAAATGTGTGAAATTTAGGAAAACAAAGACAAACATGCTGAAAAAATGAAAAATTAAATAGGGACAAGAGAGATGGCAACTGCGAAAAAGAGAGCCACCTGTAACCATGGTCTGGACGCATGCCAGGCTGCCACTTTGGGTTTATATTATATAGGCTCATGCTCTCTTCGATTGTTCCCTCTGAAGTGCACTTTTAGTTTTCATGTAGGCTCGCTTTTAGAGAAAAACCATGCAATTTTTTTGAGAATTTTAAGAAGCAAATAATTTCAGGAGTTCCAAAGCTCCTTGAAATAGTTCCTGAAAACCAAGGGTACTCAATGATATCAAAGGCCTGTGTAAACCACACTCCATGATCATCATATTGAAGGGAATGGCTTACCAGCCCAGCCTCTGGGGCCTGTGCCCAATAAAGTATGGATGCATCATGTAGAACTTATGAAATCAGCTGGTAATGACATCTGTTTCAAAACTTCTGGCTTTTCCCATCTTAAAGTAAGCTCGCATTTTCAGTAAGTAGCACTTTAGTGGATAGAATGCAGTAATTTATAATAAAAGACAGCCTCAGCTTGTCCTCAATGTCCTTTTATTACTCTAAAGCTGAACATGAGCTATGAGAGACATCATGAAGGAGGGCTCTGGGTTAATTTCCAGAGCCCTCTTCCACAAAAGTTCTTCAAGCTATGCAGTGGCACCAAATGTGGGCAGGCAAATTTGCATTTTGCCTATATCAACAGGCCACAGGCACCATTCCACTCCGCATTCTCAAACTCAACAGCCAAATGTCATAGCCAATAAGCAACGGCAGCAAGCAAAGAAAACACTGAAGAAACCTAAATGTCAAAATAAACATGAGGGGTCACAAATGCAGTAGTGGGTTAGGCAAATAAAAAACTACACATACTGAAAGATATCTTCAGTACTTACATCAATGTCCTGCTTCTTGCCCACCACAGCACAGCACAATTCCGGCAAAGGGTATAGAGCTTGAAGGAGCCATTGCTTACGAAGCCACATGGAACTTGCTGCAAGGTAAAAAGTACCATGACCCAACAAATTAGTGAAAACGTAATATGGTGCAACACGTACATGCAGAGGCTTTGTGAGCAAGAAATAAAGGCACAGAGTAGGAACACCGCAATACTGTTTTTTTTTCTTGAAATGATGCACGACATGCTGGTGCAGGTCACTGCATGAAATTTGCCTCTGCCTGCTAAATAATCTTAAATTATTATTTTTTTAATTCAAAATTTCACTTTGGGATTCAATTAGTTGAAGGGCGATTGCCTACAATGCCAGAGAAGAAACAATGTTGACATCACCCGAGACATACCAACAGTGAAATAACTCCTTTCACTCCATCTCGTCGCCAGCCTGGCAAAAGAGCAAGTCAGGCATCACAGTGCCCCTAGTTACAAATAAAAAAGCATTTACTTGACTTTAACTGCAAGTGCATTTTAACAGCCTATCCATAATCCACCAGTTCCCACTAGGTTCGAGATCAGACAAGCCCTCCCTTTCTTTATGCTTTACATCGAGCGAGCACCTTAATTGGTACTGCAGGACCTAATACATGCCTGCAACTACAATACTACTTTTCTAAGAGATGTGGAACTTCATTAAAATTCATTTTATGACCGAAGTAGCAAAGATTGTATTTTATCTTGAAAGAAGCAGCAAGAAAAAACAAGGGTATGAAAGGAGACAATACGGGCACTAGCTTACAACTAATGTTTATTGAAGCACACATGAAATATATAAAGAAGACGAGCAACAACGCAAACCACTCAATCACTGATAAGCAAAAAGCAAGACACGAATCACTAAAATTTAAGAACAGTTCCCTATCTAGATAACCCAACTCACTGCATGGTAACATGATGGATGGCTCACTAACACATTCATTACCTAGTTGTAAAATATGTCTAGCTTCAATGATTTCCCAGCTGATTTGCAATGGATGACAGCCAGAATGTGCACAGCAGAAAGAAACTGAAAACAACTAGTGCATTCTTACAATGCACAGCCAAGTTGACCTCTACCTATATCTACTCAAATGGAACCGTTCGGAAGTTTTAGTGATTCATGTTTTGCTGTCTGCTTATTGGTGATTGAGCGGTTTGCAGTGTTGCTTGGCATTATATATTTCTTATTTGCATCAATAAACATTAGTTGCAAGTTAGCATCTGCTTGCTTCTTTTCACGTCCTTGTTTTTTCGTGCTGCTACTTTCAAGATGACACCTTACCAACTCACCCAAATTACATCCTTATGACTGTATTTTAGTCAGTGAAATTTTACTTCATGTGACACTAATCAACACACATGACCACGTTTCATGGAACTTAAAGCCAATCAATGAGAGCCTCATCATAAAGCATGAAAGTTGGCTCAGATATGCAGCTCTCCATGCCAACACAGCTTGCATAGACATGATTTTCTGTGGTAAACAAAACACTGGGCTGCTGCAAGGGTGGTACAGAGCAAGCAGAGGGTGCTCTTACACTGAGAAGAAATGTGGCATTGAATCTTGCTGTACATGGGGACAATGTTTTGGGGCTATGCAGCCGAGTCTAGGTACGAAAGAAAAGGAGAAAAGTTTCTGTCCCCTTGCCGTGAAAAGTGGTTTGCTCACTATTTGGGCTAGGAGTGTACTGGGCTGAAGTGAAGGGAGGAAGTTGGAGAGTAAATGCAAGGTCACTAGGGCTGAAGTAACCCACTCTACATGGCAAGGGGAAAGAGGTATGTTGCCTCTTCCTTTCTGCCTAACTTCAGCTGCATAGCCACAGTTATCCCCGAGTATAGTGATGTGCTACCGTGATCAAGACTTGTAGAACTGAAAACTGAAAGTAACAAAGGGGTATGGCATGATTAAAATATCTATGGTGTCCAGGTGAATAGCACGCTGCACTCCAGGGTTGCTGACGGCGCATTTACTTATTTTATATTAAAAAAAAAAACAGTAGTTAGTGAACCATAAATATAATACTTCTGCTATTGTGAGGATTCCATAGCTATGTAAACTGCATGAAGAAAGTGAAACTATCAATAGCTTGCACTGACAACTCACCAGGCACCCACTGGTGAAATAAAAGTGGAGCAAAATGTCATCTGCATTCACCACATTCATCATGAAGGTACTGCAGACACTAAGCATAGTTCACCATCATAGCACTTCTGATATCATATCCAAGCCATCTATAAAGCTACCTAGCTTGTCACATGAACATATCAACAGATGACTTTTCAATGGTCATATGACTGACCAAATTCTCATGAAAAAAAAATGTTTATGACCAAATCAGCACTTTTCTCAGAGTTCACTGCATGGGAGTGAGTTCGTCAACTGCTAGTGTTTCAGAAAAAGGGGTCATCAAACTGTAAGTAACCCGAGTTGAGTTGCAAACAACGAAATTTCGGAGAGTGGTGAGGGGCAGACTTTGTGGCATTACGAAGGTCATCTACTAACGCTAACAGTAGGCAACCTTGATTTGATGACAGGGTTCAACATGCCAAAGAAACTTAGACAATGAGGGTCAGCAATAGTAGGTAGCTCTGGATAATTTTGACTATCTGCATTTCTTCAATGTGCACTGACACTGTACAGCACATGGGGACTTAGCGTTTTGCTACCACCGAAATGTAACCACCCCGGCTCGGACCGAGCCCGCGTCACCCAGCTCACTAGTCAAATGCCCTAAACACTGAAACCACCACAGTAGGGTGCAGGCAGCCTTGAAGAGGGTTACATTTGCAGGCATGTTTTGTACAAGCCAAGCTTATATAAGCTGGGTATGGCCAAGCTGCGGCTAATGAGTAGCACGAAGCTCCTTGCAAAGTGCAGATCACGACAGCTTGGCACCTGTCCACCACCCGCCATTTGCAGTATTTCTGCCTCTACAGCCAGCTTCTCTGTTCTTTCTCCTTTAAGTTCCAAACCACCTATTGTTTAGAATTCTTTTGAACAATGAAACAATATGCCACCCTTATGGACATACATCTAACAGAGCTGCTCACGACTGTAACCATGCTCATTCGAGAATTTCAATATGCTTGCTTTACAAATGGGGCAGTAGAGGCATATTAACAATCGTGGCATGAGTTCTTCACTGTGAGCACCAGCTTTGTTAAATGAAAAAAAAAAAAAAAGTCATTCTTATCATTTACTTTGCTCTTTGTAAAATGTTGCCTTTTTAGTCAAGAGTTCTCATTAAAGGTATGGCAGCAGTTGCGTAGGCCCATAGCTAAAGAGCTGTCTGACATATGCCCGCATTGTATTAGCTTGCTCGTACATTGAACTGAGCCTTAGCAAGCTTCGCGGTGATGCAAAGAGATGTTTGCCCATGCTAACATCTCAGCATTTCCATAATGGCGCAGATCAGTGTCTTCACTCTACTTGTGCTATGAGCATTCCTGTCATTAGCACATATTGAAAGTAAAAAGGATGACAGCAGGCAATGCGACATATGCCAGCAGAGACACGTTCACCTGCTTTTCCTCTGCACATACAGTGAATTACAATCCCAGAAGTGAAGTGGTCTGCCTGCTCCGCAAAAGAGCACCTGCATCCAGTACAGATTGTGTCCCGATTGCGTTTGGAACTCATGCCAGCGCAAGTAGGTGGTGCCCATGAACTGACAGAAGAATTGCCTGTTATTCTGTGTGCTAGCCCGTGCTTCGTCTACACATGCCAGCTGTTTTTAAACCTGTAATAGGTCTGCATTTCTCCCGCTGCTTCTTGGGATGGCATTGACATCAACAGTTTATGCCATTCTTTCGTATAGCCGAGTGCGGGCAAGCAGGGTAAAATTTCTTTGGCACTATTCTCAAATAAAAGCAAGTCGCAGTTCACCATTTTCACTGTTTCAGAGTTCAGGAATGGCTTTAAGATCATGAATAGCACATAAAAATGATTTCCGCACAAAATCTTCTAGTCACACTCCGAGCTGAGGTCTTTAAAAAAGATTATTGCATAATACTGCTACTCTTAGACTTGCTGTCCTCAAGATTAAGCACTAGTTCATGACAGCAATTTGCATTCATAGCAGTGGCAAGTAATGAACATCTATTATGGAGCACAGAGGGCACAGTCAGCACAGCAGAGCATGCTACTGGAAATAGAAGGTGCAGCTGAACAAATACTCAAGCAAACTTCTAGCCGGTTCTGTTGATTTCGGAAGAGCAATCCACTGCTCCAGGGACCGATCTTGGCTCAGCAATCGCTCCCCATCTGCATCGGGAAGATGGGACCTGCGTTCCGGATCTGCATTTGGAATACAGTTACTCCAAAAAGAGCAGAAAATAATGTTCTGTAAGTCACTAAACCCTGTGATTGCAATTGACCATTAGTAAAGTCTTGTCATCTATCACCTCGATCTGCTCATAATTTAAGTAGCATTATAAAAGTCTGCGATTCTGCAGGAACCTCTGATCTCACACTAAGAACTCAGTGCCCATAGCAGGCACAACGCGCATCTAGAGATGCCAGGTAATGTAGCTCGAAAGAAATGTTATGCTAACTCTTCTTTACCTACTGAGAGAGCAAACAGTATTTCTGTCATCGAACCTCCTTTTAAACACTATTTCATGGCAATGGCAAAAGGCATTTCGAGTCAACTGGAGGTCTAACCTAGTACAGTGGCGATGAACGAGCCGCTGAGCCTGCCATGTGCCAAGGCGTAAATGCACTTCACTGCAATGTACGAGTAAACAAGTGGAAGGCTGGAAGCTTGAACAATCTGTTTCCAGTAAACAGTAACGTTTGGGTGGTTAGGTTGGAATACCAAGCAAGCACTCTGCCCATAGCTTTATCTACTAGATTTCCTCTCAAAGGTATAACCAGCAAACAATGTCTGCAACTTAAGCCAGGAGTACAATCCCAGCATGTTCTGAATGTTCTGAAGACTTCGATCATCACATTGACTATTTAATCATGCCAGTCTCCTCAACATCAAATCAAAGCAATATATGTGGCAGCTTATGGAACCCTCGCACATACAAAACACACCGAGAAATGCAAGCCAGTCAGTCTAAAGGCAGCCTATCATCAGCATATTGTTCATGGCCTTCACAGTGCCACCAAGTTTGCTCCCTGACCACCCTATGAGCATGCAGTGTTTGCACCCCAACTCGGGTTACAGAAAATGTGGCGGCTCTTTAAACGAAATAGGAGCAGTGCACCAAGAAAGGCAAAAGTTCATCCCTGGCTCCCATTATGTCAACTGAAGAATGTGCAGAGTCGGACAAGAAATATGGATTTCTGAAAACATGCATTCTGTATAGAAATATGAGTGATATCTAGGAATCTAGGAAGATAGTGGTACCAGTGCAGTAAGCAGTCTGCCCCTTAGGCATCATGAAGGGCCAATGCTCTCGAACTTCCAAACCTTTTATCATGCCAAAACATGCTCACCCGATCAATTATGAATTGTGAAAGGCTACACACTAAAGTGGAAACAGTTCCATGCAAAAAAGTAAAAAGAAGCCAAATGCAGAATGTGATGTGACTGTTCAAACAATGTCTGGAAGTGCATGTGGCAACCAAGCAATTCATAAATGTGGTAGCCATTCATAATCTAGATCCAGACACAACACTAATTCCATATCAACATCTACCGTTGCTTCTACAAAACATGCATAAATTTAAACAAAAACACCACAACTGAATGATACTTTAAGCAAAGGCTTGTTTTGCTTGGAATTCTGCATGCACTCTTCATTTTGAAACTTGCATGAATTTCATATTCTCACATCTGTGATGAATCAGTGGTATACTGAGTACGGAAAAACTGCACATTTTGATTCACATTTCATATTAGAGAAGATGCCAATGGGGCATCTCAGCACTAAGTCAGATTTTTTTTCGCTTCATTTGTAAATAATTAAACAAGAAAATCAATACTATTGGTACTGTTGAATGCATAATTACCTTTACACCTTACTGACATTTCTGGACTGAAGGTCTGAGTTTGGTGTCTGTCATTTATATGCGCTTAGTAGTTTTGGGGGATTACTTCAGTCACGACCAAAGTATAAAAAAGAAAATATCAAGCCCAATACAGGTGAAAAAATTCAAAATAGCTCAAAACTTTTTTTTTTTTTCCCCTTCTACAACCCAAGGCTCGACAATGGAGTTTAAGTACGGTTGCTGCTGAATCATACTGCCGTCGCATGTTCGCCGGCTCCATATCTCGTAATCCGCAATATTTATGGAACATAAGAATAATGATCTAGCCCTGTTGTAACGCAGGTAGGTTTTACCGCTTATTCAATCCGTGTAGTTGCAACTGCACAAGCGCCGGATCTTCAACTGCAGCGCAACATAAGGCCCGGGTCGAGGCACTTGGAACTGGCCCATTCTAAATTCTTGCCGAAGGCTGAATTGCAGTAGGCGCCAGCATCGGGCACCCCGCAATGGTCTTACGAGTGATGATTTGTACGGCATATTCTATTCTGAGCGTGCAGCCCCTGGCACTAACTGTCTCTTTTCCTAGACACTGCAAACGCATTCACCCTTCGCTCGTCAAAAGCAAACTACCGTATGTTATAATGACATGCGCGTCTTGATGTTTACGAACTAGCGCTGTGTTGGCATGCATCATCAGTTCTGCGCAAAGTTTTTAGGAGAATGTACAGGGAAGATGGAAATTACCTTACCTCCGAGATGTCAAATGTATGCCGGGTGGTGGCCGCCCTCCAATAGTCCCGTCGTCAGCGTAGTGTTTGCAGTGAGAGCGCACAAAGGAAACGCACTACCTGTCGGGCACGCGAGCACACTTTTTGCACAGGTATGCACACAACCTTACCACGCTTCTGCGCATCGCACGAGCTATTTTGTTACGCTCTGTGCCTCGTATATCTCGAAATAATGAAGCCGCCAGCAGCCAGGCGCTCCAACAGCACACAAGAGAAAAAGGCGCGACGCCACCAACTCATACTTTTTTTTATTCTTATAGCGCTGACGAAACACCACAGGAAGAAAGACACAAATAGACAGAAGCTTCTGTCCTTTTGTGTCTTTCTTCCTGTGGTGTTTCGTCAGCGCTATAAGAATCAAGATCATGTACCAATCCGCTTCGGCTGCCTCGTCTGGTTTCGACTTGTTTCGGTTTCAGCAGTAAGGAATTTCTGCAAAGGCAAAATATCACACTACGCGTTGGACATATTATCGAAAAACAACATAGACAGAGGGATCACCTTAACCTGGGCCCCCGCTCACACCAACATACCAGGAAACGAAGCGGCCAACGCCCTTGCCCGAGCGCTCATTATCCGGGGGGGACGCCGGCCTCAACCTAACTTTAAAGACGAGATGCTCGCGACCTACAACGAAGTCATTGAGCACTACAAGTTAGGACGGCGGAAATATCCACCCCCAGATAGGTCCCTCACATCCACAGAGGCAGTCACCTGGCGCCGGCTGCAAGCCAAGAACCACATGTCTCCCAGATGGAGATACCTCACGCAAACTGGAAATCCGGAGGACCAGTTCTGCAGATTCTGTAGCGATATAGGAACGTTACGTTAAAACATATCCTCTTGGAGTGCAGCCACTCCCCGGGCTACAATTTATTCAAGGACGCAGAAGCATGGGAGACCGCGCTTCATAGCGAAGACCCGGCGACACAGGCCAACATTGTCCGACTGGCAACCGAAGCGGCGAACCGCTTTGTCTACTAGCCCCTGCCTCTTGGGGTGACATCGGGCTCCCTGGACGCCTGCGAGCGGTGCCGGAGCTCCGGTGTCGCCTCTTCCGGACAATAAAAGTTTTCACCACCACCACCACCACCACCGGAAGTCGCTGACCTAACGACTTTGCTGCTCGCCGAACAGTGGCAAGCACGTTGTCGGGCGTCTACGCGCTAACGCTGCATGTTTGTCGTGTATACGCGCCTGTAGTTTGTACATTCAAAAATTAGCAGTGCTAGCGAAAGACCACCGTGAGTTTCGCTTCTTTTCTCGCGATGCTGGACAAACTAACTGCGTGCTTTGCTTGTCATGGACGTTAGGTTGACCGCGGTCTGTGGTTCGGCGAATCGGAGCTTTGGCCCAAATTCATTGCCAAGTTCCTTGCGAAAACTCCTGTTCATAAACAGTTACAGTGGCAATTGTTTGTTTGTTAATATTGAAAGACTATACGGCGTTTTACAGATCAAGTGATTTGTGTGGAAACAGAAGATGCTGAATTGTGCTCGCTCATAAAAAACAGTGGGCGAGCCCAATTCGGCTCGCCCGCTGTTCCTTTATGGGCGCCACATCTATGGCTGTCAGCTCCAACTGGTCACCTGAGAGCGATCATTTCTTGTGTGATATGTGCCTCACTACTTCAGTGTTTAACTCTTAAATGGTGACGAAATTTTTTAATGCCTGTAGCTTATAGCAAAAGCAAGGACAGTGGGGTGAAAGCCTGAACTCTCAATCAGAAAAGATATGCGATATGCAAAAATAGCTTACCGGTCAAGCTTCAAGTGAAGGCAGTGTGGGGTGTTTGCATGCTCTTTACTTCAATTAAGAAACTGACCATACAAATATTTCAACTTATCTCTGCGGCCTACAGCATACAGTAAAGAAGCTAAAGCAATCAAGCTGCTCTTTCCATGCAGCATAATGATTATGCACTGCTGGTGGAAACTGCACAACATATGTTCGTGGAGTTGCAAGTGCAGCTTTCCTCAATGCATCTCGCGTGACGCAGCCTACAGTTACACTGAAAAATATGCCATCTAAAATACATTTCCTTGCAATATGATGATTCAGCATATATGTGTATAGTGTGCATAGCTTCAAGATGCAACACATACTGTTGGTATCACCTCTCATAAAGTACTAGGATTTGTGTATCTCTTCATTAGTCTAAGATCACCGATTCAATCCTTTCTTTTTTTTATTTTTATTTGACATTGAGACGGAAAACATTTGCAAGTGTCATTACGCAGCAGAAAGCTTCAATTCAGAGTAGTGCAGTTCAGCAAATTTTTGCTATAGTCTCAGGAAACTTAAAAATGGTGTATATAGGTGTAGATGTGCAAGTCAAAACTCAAAAGGCTGTAGGAGCTGTTTTGCTCAGCCTATCCTTGTGCTGAAAAAGAGAGTCAGGCTGGTTGGTTATAATGAGTCGATTGAGTGAACAGTGCTCTAAGATAGTAAGGGAGATAAAGAAGCAGAATTGTTGTCATCTTCTCTCCCATCCCATCTGTTAGTGCTGTTCAGTCGTTTGAGAATTGTCTTTCTGTGGTCTTTACAAGTGAATATGAGCTCGTGAAGTTTAGTACTGGAGTTGGCTTTCACATTTCTGCTATCACATTTACTTTTCCTTCTACAGATGAAACTCCAAGCCAGTTCTTCATACAAACTTAAGATGCCTAATGGTGGTAATAGTGTGCAGTTATAGTGAGTTGCCTCCATTCATATGCAAAATACAATGTAAGGGAGATTTTGATCGCCAGTTTGACCGTCATCTACTTGGCAGGCAACACATCAATGTTGTGCACACAGCCTTTGTCGTGCATCTATGGCTCCGTCCAACTTTCAGAAACGAATGGTTGAAAGAAAAGCAAATGATGCTATTAGATCTAGTTGAAGTATCTCGCTTTTGACATTGTTTTACAGTGAGCTTGATATGTCGAGTAGTTGTTGCTCAGCGTGCATGTTGTCATATAAAGATTTCTGCATAATGAAAGGAAACAAGCACTTTTCTACTAATGTTGAAAATGTGCTGCAAGCCAAGACCAAAATTGTGAAATATGAAAAAGTGTACCTGTCGCAAATAATCATGAAGTAATCATTATATGAAAGCTCTAACTTTGACTTCTTTCATATTGAAAGGACCTACACAGTCTCAACGACTAATTTTTTAGCAAGCAAGCATGTATATGGCCACGTAGTTTGCATGCTCTCTTAGAGCATCTGTTCACGCACTGGCTCCATGTGTTTCTACAAGCTCGCACAAATACGTGACCAGCTCATTCTCATTCAATCTTGCACAGTGGCTGTGCGTGCTTCTGTGAGCTCGCTCATGGGCTCATTCAAACTCACAAGAACTTGTACAATCTCATGCGTTCCTGCACAGTGGCTCTACGTGCTCTCATAAATCCACGTTTAATCTCCCAAGAACTCACATATTCTTATACATTCTCATTCACTCTCACACTTTCTTGTACAGCTCACATACAGTTTTTTCAGTAAAAAAGAAATCGGATTAGCACGGCGCCTGCGCGTTATGTGTGACTCATGAGTGCAGCTAACAACTTGCGAAACGCGGCGCTACTGTTGCCGTACGCGCCGATACCCAGAGGTCAAGGCACACTACATTTTGCAAGCGGGGTTGGGCCGCTGACCCGGCCTCACCCTACAAATCCCGCATTTTGCTTTTGACAGTGCATCGCCCAGCAAAATTTTAAAAGGGCGAACTGCGATAAACTTACCGCGTCTGGGAAAGCCAGAAAAAAAACATCGTAAATGATATGGCCGTAAACTATTGCTTATAATGCGGGATTTCTGATAAACCAATATAGGGATGGGCTGCTTCTGCCGGCCACGCCTGCTTCGGGGCAACAAAATGTGCCTGGCAGACTCGCTATCGGAGTGTACGGTAGGAACAGTGCCGCGTCTCGCAATTTTTGCCACGGTCCATGAGTCGCTTTCAACTTCGCAACGCGATGAGAGAACATTAACGCTTCGTAGCTTCAGAAAGCCCCTCAAAACTTTAGAGGGGCTATTAATTTTTAACTCCATTGCAAAGCGTCCGAGTTGCCGACTGCTACACATCCACCTGTGAACGAAAGTACGACAGCATGATGGCGTTCCACGAATCACGGAAACCGGTAGTAGTGGCGCTTGGCAGATGCAGGGCGCCTATAGAATATAGGATAAATTATGGCAGCCGTTTCTGGCTCTCATTAACGACCTGCAAACATTTGTTGAAAACTGTGCACTCTGTTACTTAAGTGACACGCGCCATGACACCTTGGTAGACCGTCTGAGATGTTCGAAGAAATTATCAAGGGCTCTCACATAAGGTATCTCGCTGCGTTTAGCATTCCATATAAGGCATTATCCCACATTTTCATAATGGATTTTTTATCCATCTGCTGAACAGGTTCTAGAGCCCAAAGTGAAAGTATTAGAAGTGTGCCGGAGCGCCACGTTGGACAATAATGTTCTTCTGAAGACGAAGAAAACACTCATAGGAGCCCACAGTAATGTGACAGCCAATGAGGTTGCTGATAGACTAGCTAAAGAATCTCGGAATGGCCCTGTATTGCCCATCCTCCCGGCAACAGCGTACATAACAGCAGCACGATTTCGTAGGCGTTCCTTATTAAGCACGCTGTCTGGACCTGTTTTATCATCGGACGACTACCTGCATCTGAAGTATTCCTGGAATAGGAAATCATGTCATTCAGAGCAAACTGAGGTCTCACTAACAAGGCTACGCTGTAGTATTCCACCCCTAAATTCCTATATGCACAGATCTGGTTTGGCGCTTTCTCCCGTCGGCGCATTTTGCGGGGAACCGGAAACAATAGATCATTTCTTGCTATTTTGCCGCAGTTTTTCCACGATGAGAAAACGGTAATTGGAGAACCCGTTACAACAGCTGGGTCTTAATTTGAGCAGCCAGATTTTATTATCGTTCGGTGCCACCCTGCTTGGTTTCAGCCACAGATCTATTTTTAACGACATTCGAAACTTTAATAGGCTTTGCTCGCTAATCGGCTTTGATTTTTTATTCTGTACATATAAATCTTAGTGTTCTCCTACTGCGTGCGTTAGTAATTACCCTTTTTATTTTGGTTTTTCATATTTACATTTCCTTCTCAATTACTTAACAATTATTTCTATTTATTTTTATGCGATGTAGTTATACATCTCAAAATCTAATATCTCTGCACCCCAATTCTTGGCCGATTCCGCTGTGTGGGTATGTGCTACCCAATTAGAGGAGAACAACAACAACCGGCTGCTTTATCCCGTAACACCAGCTTCCGAAGCAGCGTACGCGTGTGGTACTGATTCTCGTGTGACCTCCGGTGGAGCCAAGTCAAATATAATTTGAGTCCTTTGCGGGCAAAGGTCAAGACTTTGATACCGATGGTGTGCGGCCGTGGAAAGCGCAAATGTGCTGTTCTCGACGGTGGCGAGCACGGTGAGGATGTCGTCGCCAGCGCTTCTACGGCCACTAGTATCTCGTCAAACAGCGACACCCTCTCCGCTGTCTTGCAGAACGAAAAACAGGACTCCGGACTTCAATTCTACAGCGCCGCCTGGGAAGAGTCCAGTCTAGCTCCCAAGGACGATGCTACTGGATCGGCTAGAAGTCGTCAACAAGGGTGGCATGAATCACAGAGCGCGCCCTCAAGATGTAACACACAATGTACTCACTCTTGGCGCAGGTGGTCAGCAGTCGCAGGGAGGCACACAATGTGCCGGAGTAGGAACTGCGGGCGCGGATGAGCGAGATCGAGGTCGAACGAAACAAGCACCACACGGTAGTGAGCGAGCTGCATGCCATCATCCGCCGCATGGAGGCCGAGAAGGCTGCCTGCAAAGAAAAGTTGCAGGTCTTGCTCACCGAGAATAAGGAGCTCGAGAAGAAGGTGACAAATATGCACAAGCAGCACGTGCGTGTATTTCGCACTTGATTGCCTGTTGTCAAGATAGAGGCGGCCGAGAGCCTGCCTATTCTGGGCGCTCAGAAGTTGGCCCGCGAGCGCACGAAGTTCGTAATCTCGGAGGTGACCAAGGCCAAAGTCTCCGATATTCTCAATGATTCCAACTTCGAGAAGGTCAAGGACTTGTTCTTGCAGTGCACCTCGCAGAACCAGGTGCTCCAAGAGAAGGCGAATGAGGCTGAGCATGCTAAGCTGTCAGAGTGGAAGTCAACTGAGGCCTCTCTGCGAAACGACATCCAGCATTTGATCCAGCAGAGGGACGAGTACTTGATGATGCTTAAGGGATACCAAGGAGATTTCGCAGTCGTGGAGGGCAAGTCTGAGGGTTCCACTAAGTGTGTGAGGGCGCCTGACAATCCCGAAGCGCCGGGAGCCTAATTGCGAGATGAGAATGTGCCACCTGGCTGAAGTTTATTTCAGCGGCACTCCAACCTCCCTTTTGTCGCACGGCAGTGCCAACAACCTTTCTTGCCAAGACAAGAAAACGACGAGCCTGACTTGTAATCGTCTGAGTGACGAAACTAACACTTGCTTACTCCCGCGAAAGGCACTTGTCTGGCAAATTCGTCATTTTTCCGCAGCGCGCAATCACCGCTGTGAAACTATGAGCATTCATCAGCAGACTCGCTGAGAGTGCGCAGTGGTGTGCTGCGGAACAAATTCTTGGCGCGAAACTTCTTTGTTAAGGGGAATGGGCTCGTTTCTTGCTTTTATTTATGTTCATCTTCACTTTATCGCAAGCACACACTATAAAACCATGTAAGCTAGAAATAGTGCTCCGGTTGCACTGAAGGGCATCTTGAGCGCATCATCAAAAGACAGTTGCTCATCCTGAAGTTCAGCTATGAAGCCGACTTCACATCAAAGGCCAATGGCGGTGCACGCAATGCCAGTTTGTTCTGGCGACTGATCTAGGCACAAAAAAGACATTGGCCAAAACACAAATGCTCCAATATACATACACCATGCAGCACCTGTGTTCAGCTTTGAATGGTTGCTTGGCAAAGACTGTCGCTGAAAAGAAAGAAAGGTAAAAAATGGCAGTTCGTGGGGATAAAAAATGCGAGAAAGGTTGAAGGGTCAAGCATCTTACACATCCGCGATGTGTGGGACGCTAAAATGTTTGTGTAATTTGAATTTGTAAACACCTAGTCTTGCTAAAATGTCCGACGCTAGCATTTGCAAACCAGGTGTCCTTTATTTTGTATCGACCACCTCATTCAAATGTCAATAGATTTACTAAGCGCCTTGAAAGCCTACGGAATTATGTCAATGAAAATATGCGAACATTAATTCTCGGAAGGGATTTTATTATAATCTATGAAATTGTTTGTCTACTCAGGCATTAATTACTTTGGAAGACTGCGGAACCGAATCTTATACAGTTTTGGCAAGCTTGGCGACACGTGCCAAAACACATAGCTCGGCACTCATTGATTTCTTTGCCATGCCGCGGTAGTGCAGTGGTGGGTGATGGACTGCTGGGCCCAAGAATGAGAGATCGAATCCCGGCCGCGGCCGTAGCCTTTCGATGGACGCGGAAAGCAAGGCGCCCGTGTCCTGTGTGATGCCAGTGCACGTTAAAGAAACCCAAGTGGTGGAAATTTCCTGAGCCCTCCACTACGGTGCTTTTCATAGTCTGAGTCATTTTGGGACGTTAAACCCCACAAACCAAACCTGACCATCGTTAATCAGTAACATCAGTGCAAGCCATTTGCAATCAGGAGTCATATGCAATGACATTAGACCACTTTCCCATCCACATGCCCGCTGAATATGTATGTAAAATAAAAAAACAACGCTTGGGCACCTAGCAGTATAATCACGACGTGGAACATTATGCAATAGGCGCTCAATGCTTTCCGCGTAAGCATTTTGAACAGAATATGGGATGCCGTTTTTGCTTCAGATAGAGCAGATTCTGCGAACGAACCATTACTATCTTCGGACGGATTCATCACGATAATTTTAAAGGAAAGTGCTGTAAAACGTGCAGTAAAAGCCGTAAGCTGTAGATATTCAAAGAAGGCATGAAAATGTCAAGGAAATAAAGAAAAACGAAGCATTTCCGAGCGTTGATTAAGACCCGGTCATTCGATCGGCGATCAAAGAGCTTCAAGCAATTCTCCAACAAGACTATTGACTGGTTGGTGCACGAGCTTCAACATCCTAAAGCGGCTCAGGCTGCAAGAAACGCCGTAGTGGACGGCTGAGAATCTGCCAGGTTTGATAACTCAGCGATTTTATCAACACCAGTAGATATTGTTTTTGTGCAGCGTGCGTGGTGAAGCGGTTATCACGCTACAATTTGTTTGGGAAAGTCCTCGTTCGAAAGTGGCCATGGACCTGAGCAAATTAGAAAAAGCAGAGTTGATTTTGGTTTGTGAAGAGTTGGGAATTGAAGTCAGGGAAAGCCTTAGACAGCTGCAACTTGTGAGCGCAATTCGGGAGTGTGGAGCTTAGGAGGATGAAAATTCCGAGACCTGGGATTTCATACAGAAGTTGAGAGAGGCTGAGGAAGAGGCCCGCATTATTAAAAGAGCGAAAGAAAGAGAACTAGAGCTCAAAATATTGGATTTACTAATCGCAGAGATAAATCGTACCGGAAGTAATGCGACTAGTAATCAGTCAAGCTCGGTAGACGCAAAAATCGAAATCAGAGATCAGCCACTGCAACGAAGAGGATCGGAGCAAGAGCGCGTCCGATTCGGATTGAAGGTGGGTAGGCATAGTCAGGTGCAGTTTAATTCAAATGCGGAAGCCAAGACTGGCACGAGAAACGCGTCGGCTAATGCCCCACTTGGAGAGAAACGTGCAACAGGTAGCACAGTGAAAGAGATGGTAAAGGAGAGGCATTGTAAAACTGGGAAACCGGTCGTCTGTTACCGTTGCCAAGAGCCTGGCTATATAGCGACCGGTTGCCGTAAGCCAAGAATTACGTTTTCGTCTCAGTCTAATGGCGACAAGTCGCGACTCATGCATCCCAAAAAATGAAAACCGCGTAAAGTTCCCCATAACTCGGCTGCTAAGAGTAGTTTTCCCATTGCCCGCAACGAGATGGAGGAGACATTTGGAGTTCCTCAGACAGAGGCAGCCGTCTCTGAAAACCTGCCCCAGTATTATCCGTATAGGTTCTGTGACCACTCGGATATGTTGCTTAAAGAAAAGGGCCTTTGTTTTGGAGACGACGATGTTTGGGATCTCGCCCGCTTGCGGCCTCAGGATAGCGCAGTGCAAGCGAAGCGCGTGAATGATGAGGGCAGAAAGGACGCTGAAAGCGAAGGGGACTTTCATAGTCACGAGAAAGAGCGAGGGGTGGCCAAAAATGGCCCTGCGAGGAAGGCTAACAGCTTAACCTGTGAAGGCTCTACGAGAACTAGTGACGAGCCAGTGCAAGTTTCAGAAGGGCGGCATCACATAGAGAAGGCCACACAGGAGATTTTCTGGGCAGACAGGAAAGTTCAGGTCACTTTCAAAGCTGAGTTGAAAACAAGGAGGCTACATAAGCGAAAGGAATCTGCACCTCAGCGCTCTAGGGTGCTTACGCGTCGCGTGAGAAGACAGGGAATTCGAGATCTGCGTGTTCAGGACCCCTCAGTATTTCAAGTATGTCTTCTCCTAACATGAGACGCGCAGGTAGCTGTCCTTTGTCGGATGACATGTGTCGTTTGCTGAGAAGGGTGCGTTGCTGTCGCGCGACAGGAGTACAGGATAAGCGCGCGAAGCAGGTATCAAAGCCAGCTCTGGCACTGGCAGAGTCAGAGCGTAGGGGGTTTGTGGAACTAAATGTTAAAAAAGGTCTACTTGTGTGTTCAGACACCACAGTAGTCTAATGAGAGGTGGCATGAGGAGAGTGCGAAAATGGGTGCTTGGATCTTGCGTGAAAAGAAAGAAAGCTAAGCGCGTGCTGCGGAGGCTAAAGCTACCTGCGGCGCTATCGCGGTCAGGCCGTAGACGCTTTTCTAAACGTTCGAGACCCCTCAGCACTTCTAACATGTGTTTCTCTAACATGGGACACTCAGGATGTTGTCCCTTGAGAGGAAAAATGTGTCGCTTCCTACGTAGGGTGCGTAGCTGCCGCATAAAAGGCACACAAGCAAAGCGCGCGCAGCGCCGACGGAAACCACCTACAGCACCATCAGTGCCAGGCCGTAGAGGCTTTCGTAGATCAAGAGGTACAAGACTCCTAGATTCTTCAGTATGACTATTGTACCTCGAGACACTCAAGTCGTTGTCTTTTGGAAGGTTGCAATAATCGCTTGGTACGCAGGGCAGGCAGAGCTCGCGTGAAAGGAGTCCGAAGTGCACGCAGCGAAGGTTAAAGTCAAATGCGGCACGATCGAGGTCCGGCCGCAAAGTCTTTAGCAGAACAAAAAGTGCAAGAACCCGCGCTATTTGGAAGATGTCTACTTTTACATTGAAACACCCAGGTAGTCGTTTCGTGAGGGGTGACAGGAGTGATGAGCTGGGAAGGGACCATAACTGTCGCGTGAAAGGAAACAGGCTAAGCGCGCGCAGCGAAGGTCAAAGTCAGCTACGTCACCGGCAAAGGCTCGTGGGGTATGGAAATCCAAATGTTCAAGGCCCTCCTGTCACTCGAGACAGTGCAGTAGTGGCCCAGTGACAGGTGACAGGAGTAGCTTGTTACGAAAGAGACGTCGTGGCCGCGTAAAATAACACTGCAGAATTAATGTGTGGCAGTAAGAGAGGAATGCAGCATGCAAGCGGGATCCCGGACAGGAGGATCCGCAAGCAACGCTTTCGCAGTCGTTCGCTCCTATCTCGCGTCCGGCTTTCCAAGCGCGGGTTACTCTTCGAAAGTCACATTAGCGAGCTGGCGCCTTCAAGGTTTTCTCAGATCTCGGCTTCTATTTCCGCAGTATGATCGCGGCCGCCAAGGGCGCGGCTGAAGCTTTGACTTGAGAGGGGAAAGTAGAGTCGGGAAAAAAATTCATCCCCGGCTAGTCAGGCTTTTTGAGGGTTCCTGGATACTCACCCTTCTGTGCTGCAGAGAGAGAGGGAAAAAAAAAGCTAGTGAACGCGGCGTGTGGGCCGTCCCCAGTTGGCAGGTTGACAATGGAGGGGGAGCACCCCCATGATGTTTGTGAGCGTGAAAGCAGTGCGTCCGAGAAGGAAGGCGCTTGTCTTGTTTCAGCTATTCGGAAATTGCAATGTTGCGTGCAGGGTCGTACCCGCTTGTAGAATTAGCCTTTGTTCGTTTACCTGCCATCTTAATATGTATGTTTCATTGGAGCTTAGCTTTGCAGTTCGCATCTAGCATGCGTTAAATAAAAGGGCTTGATAATGCCAACGCTGATGGCCTCAGACAAAGTTTCCCTGGGCAATGCCATTTTGTTTCGCATTACTCTTTTTTGTATTACCCTTTGGTCACCTGCAGCTCAACCTTGTGATATGTTCTCGCAGGATGTGGCTTTCTGCGGCATCTTTCATGTTACGAAATGGGTCAAAATCCTAGCTCGCTTATTCGCTTTCGAATAGAAATTGCTTAGTTGTTTCTTGTTTTCTCTAACATTCTAACATGGTATCCTTCGGAAGAGGACTCGAAATTATCGGGGGAAAATTTGGTTTGTTCCTTGTTATTTGTAAAGGCAATCTTGGTTAGAAAGCAGCCTGGCGAATTTCAGAGTTGGTTTGGCGGATGCTATTTGCTGTGTTTTGGGCCTTGCGCGGCTGAGCCTGCTAAAGCTGTCCAGCGAGCAAGCAGGAACCAGAGGGCCAGGGTTGATACGTGGCTGGACCGGCCAGGCTGATCCGACTCCAGGTCTCTTCGTGGAGTGGCGTGGGCTGCCCCACTGCGAGACCTCTTCGGGCGGCGGACGGGCTGTTGCGACCGGGGTTCCTGCCGAGGTATGCGCAGACTCCAGCAGCTGAAAATGGTGGAGTACCTAGCGGATGACGACGAGTGACCGCCGCCAAAAGCAAAGAAGCGGCGGCGACGGCAGCGGAGTGACGCTTTGTTTCCGGCTACGGTGGCCAACCCTTCCCACCCTTCGGGATGGAGACGGGCTGCCTTTCGGGCAATAATCCCCCAGGCGCCATGGCGGCGACAACAGGAAACCTATCCTGGTGCTGAAAGGGCAAGGGGCGCCTCACCGAGCCGCATTGACCCCGCTCGCCGAATTCTCGAGGCACGCGGGTGACCTCCTTGGAATTACGCGGGGGAAATGACCGCCGCGAGCGGGCGACATCGCGGTATGTTTTGCCCTGGTGCCGAATATCGACCAGCCGCACAAGATCGTCATCGACACCGGAAAAGTTTGCCCTCACCACAGAAAGATGTGAGGAGGTTCGAGTACCACCCTCGGCAGTGGGCAACACCTCCAGTGACCTCTTGTGCCCTGGTGATTGGACTGCACCGATCGAACTTTGTTTCCCTAGCTAGGGAAGTGGGGACAACCGGCCGTATTTATGCGGAAGAAATTGTCTACACAGAGAGCTCCGTTTTCCTCTCTTCACCTGTACATATCCCATAATGTAAAAAGTTGTATAAAACGCTCTTCTTTGCCTCTCCACCCGGGCCCCGTCTGCTCCGTCATCTCGGCTCCTGATGGTTCGACTGAGGTGAAGCCTAGGCCCCCGAACCCGCGCCCACATCAACGCATCAACATACGTTGCATTCACAGCAGTGACGCCGGGCGCGGCTCTGCGGTTGCCCTAATTGTCTTTATCAGAGCACCCCAGGTGCAACGATGGGACCCAACCAGGATTGCAGTCACCGAAAGTTATAGACGGCCGACCTGCAAAATGAACACGTGAAGCTAGAATGATGAGTTGCAGCAATTCGTGCCTCATATGTACAACATTCGTGGTGTACGCATAAAAACAAAGCAACGGCGGAGCCGCTCCAGCCTTAAACGGCGCGGCTGCGCGATAGTAAAAATAGTCCAGTGTGACGCATGGGCTGCAGTACATCGATAATCGTTTACGTCAGTTAAGTTTAGTCGTTCAGTCGTGTCCGACTCTTCGTGACCCTATGGACCATGCCACGCCACGCTTTCCGGTCTCTCACTATCTTCCTAACAACACATAACTTCATCTGCAGCGCCTCGAGGATGCCATCTAACCATCGCGTTCGCTGCCTACCCCTTCTCCGGCGACCCTCAACCTTTCCCAACATCAAATCTTTCTCCAGCGACTCCTCTCGTCTCATCAGATAACCAAAGTAGCTGAGCTTTAACTTCAGAATATGATCCTCCAATGAGCAGTCAGGGTTTATGGTCGACAATATATCGACTGATTTGATCTTCTGGCAGTCCAAGGAACCCTCAAGAGTCTCCGCCAGCACCACAACTCAAACGCGTCAATTCTTCGGCGGTCAGCCTTCTTCACAGTCCAACTCTCGCATCCATACATCACAACTGGAAAGCCCATAGCACGAATTATACGGACCTTGGTTGGCAGACTAATGTCTCTGCTCTTTACTAGGCGGCCAGGCTAACCATGAGTCTCTTAGCCAGAAGCAGGCGTCTCCTAATTTCATGGCTGCAGTCTCCTTCCGAGGTAATCTTGAGCCCAAGAACAGAAAATCTGTCACAGCTTCCACTTCTTGTCCATTGATGCTCCAGGACTTGATAGGGCAAGACGCCATGATCTTTGTCTTTTTAATGTTCAGTTTAAGCCCAAACTTCTCACTCTCTCCTTGTACGCGCATCAGAAGTCTCTTGAGTTCCACTTCACTTTCTGCCATTAAAGTGGTATCATCCGCATATCTAAGGTTGTTACGCTTTCCAGCAATCTTCACTCCAGCTGAAGACTCGTCCAGACCGGCCTTCCTCATGATGCACTCTGCATATAGGTTAAATAGGCAGGGCGACAGTATGCAGCCTTGCCTCACTCCTTTCTCAATCGGAAACCAATCAGTAGGACCATGCCCAGTTCTGACTGTGGCTTCTTGCCCTTCATACAGGTTCCTGAGGAGACAGATGAGGTGAATTGGAACTCCCATCTCTTGGAGAGCTTGCCACAATCTGCTGTGATCTACGCAGTCAAACGCTTTCGCAAGATCAATAAAGCAGAAGTAGATGGGTTTACGTTACGTTTACGTACCTGACACGAAATGACATGCACACACTTGGTATTTGTCCGGACTGCTGTGAATGGCGCATCTGTTGATGCGGGAAAGCCCTTCTCGTCTGTGACATTTCCGATCGCTCCTAGCTGGTCTTGTCGCATTCATGCAAGCGCACCTTTGATATTTTGAAAAAACTCGCAGTCGCCTTGTCCGGGCTTCACACTTTGCACTTTAATCCGCGTTCGGCTGTTACAACCCTCGACTGCACAGTAAACCATCGCTTTGACACTATTTGTGTGGCCCGCTCCACGGTCAACTGCTGCACTGAACAGGAAAATGGCGCTCTCAGCGTTTCGTGCAAGCTGTCAAAGGCAAGTTCTACACCACCTTTTCTCAAGGCGGATATTGGCTCCTTTCTGTAAGTGGTGCTGCTGTAGAAGGAAAAAAACACCTAAGAATGAATTACAGCCCCGACAAAAAAAAATAGCGGGAGAGAGAAAAACAGCGCCTCCACAAAGGTGCAGCGCAAGAGCACGCGGATCACACTACTTCGTCAGCAGACGACGCGCGCTCGGGGACCAGTCATTAGGTACCCAGACAGCGTTTTTGCACGTGTCAAATGTTTTTTTTTTAAATACATGATAATTTTTCTCACGCCACGGGCGCACACACACACACGGCGAAAGCGAGACAAGTAGCTCAAATCATCCGTTGCACTATAGCGCAAGAATGTATGGCTAGGCAGAGCTAAAGTGGGTCATGTTTTCCAACCAAAACCAATTCGCCTACGCAGGGCGCTAGCTGCGCCTGTGTCATGCATGGGTAGGAGCATTTCCGCAAATGGTCCTGTTTGGGTTACGGCAACATGGCGGTGTCCCGCCAAGCAGCGGCCGCTCGCCTGAACACCGATTCTTCGTTACCGATGCGCGGTGTCGCGCGTTTACGGCAAACGAAACTGGCGTACGAAGCTTGTGCTGTGTGTAAAGATTCCCGCATCATCAAAACTTAGCGAAAAAACCAACGATATTTTCAGATTGCTTGCGAATTTATCGAGCTGCTAGGCTTAATGAGTTCGCCTTGTTTGGCTGTCATGGAGACCAGACGCCAGAAAGCGCGGAAGGTTCAAATGAGGCTTCCTGGCATAGCTTGAATTGGCTATGAATGTCCAATTTTGTGTTGTCCTAAGAAAACGGTTTATACTATAGAGTGAATAAACGAACTCGAGCATTCGAGTGGTGACCTCGTGATTGCCGCCATCATCAAACTGGTTTGTAGTTGCCAGATGATTTTTGCTTGCTAAATCTGGTCGATGAACAAGGTTTGAACCTGGCAAAATAGATCGTTGGAAGATGGCGGCGTGCATTTAGCTGACGGCTGCTGTAGAGTAGCTCCTGTAAACAACGATAAATTTCTCGCGTCTGGAGCATTTGTGATGGTATGTTGTGTCGCGTATCTTTTGTAACCTCATATAGGTGTCAAGCTTCTTCTGTGTTATCTCAAGGCTGGCTAGATTGTGACTGTTGCGCGCTTTGCGTGCATTTCGTCCGTCGAGTACACGAGAATCTCCTCGGGCCAGCTCGCTGACTCGAACTGAGTGGATCGTTGCAATACAGCGGCCCGAAAAATGTCTAGCCGTAATACATGGAGGCTCTTTCGAGCTCTCATAAATCCTGCGCAGACCCGCACCGAAACCCAAAAACATTTACAGCGAGCAATCCACTCCTTTCAAGGCAACACTATGCAGCTGGCACAATCGCTCCGGGACCGCTACTTGTGCACAGCTCAAGACCCCTGAGGATCGGTCTACTCCTACGCAGGCAAGGAGAACTCGGAGCTGGACAAACCTCTCCAGCTTCACGATCTTCGGGTCAGTCTAGTCAAAATGAAGAGAGGCACCGCGCCTGGTCGGGACAAGGTCACCGTCAAGCTTTTGGCGAACCTGCCTGACTCGACGTACCAGTGCCTACTCGAATACATTAACGCAATTTGGACAGGGGAAACCCCCTTACCCATCGATTGGAAAACGGCACTTGTGACTTTCATCCCGAAAGCTGGTAAACCAATAGACACGGATAACCTCCGCCCCATCTCTCTCACCTTTTGTGTGGGCAAACTAATGGAGACTATGGTGCGCGATCGGCTATCCGAGTATCTTGAACACAGGCACACTTTCGCGGACACCATGTTCGGATTTCGCCCACACAGATCCGCACAGGATGTCCTTCTCCAAGTTAACAGAGAAATTCTCAACACATTCGAACGCCCCCACAATGACCTGGTTGTACTCGCCCGAGACTTAAAAGGCGCTTTTGATAACGTCACACTCGAAGTCATACTGACCCATCTAAGTGAAACACACTGTGGCAGCAATACGTTCAATTATATAAGACAATTCCTTACAGACCGACAATCATACATCAAAATACAAGACAAGGAGCACGGACCATTTATGCTCGGCACGCGGGGCACACCTCAGGGCGCTGTTCTCTCCCCGCTGCTTTTTAACATTGCCATGATGCGTCTGCCGGCCCAGCTGGCTGAGGTCGAAGGCGTGCAGCACGCGCTCTACGCCGACGACATCACCCTATGGGCAACGCAGGGCAGTGTGGGCGACATTGAATCCTGCCTGCAAACAGCGGCCAGCATAGTGGACCGCTATGCCCGGCGCTGTGGTCTTCAATGTTCCCCCCAGAAATCACAGTTTGTGCATCTCCGCCCCTCTCGGAGATGCAGTACACAAATCTCGCTGTCGCTTGCGAGCGGTCCAATTCATGAATCAAAAGAGATCAGAGCACTCGGTCTCTTCATCCATCACCAAAGACGCCCTGACACAACACTAGCCAAGCTCCGTCAGGTGGGGGACCAGGTGGGCCGTATGGTCCGCAGGGTGTCTAACAAACGCGGGGGGTTGCGAAGTAAGGATGCCTTGCGGCTGGCAAACGCCTTCGTAACCAGTCGAATCCTGTATTCGACTCCTTACCTCCACTTGTGGAAGCACGAGGAGGATACCCTTGAGGTGATCCTCCGAAAAATCATGAAACGTGCCCTCGACCTCCCAATCTCCACCTCCAACAGTCGGCTCATGGCCCTAGGAGTGGTGAACACTTTCAGGGAGCTTCGGGAAGCACATGTGATGAACCAATATACCCGCCTCACACAGACAGTGTCGGGTCGCCGCCTTCTTGCCCGGCTGAGCATTCAACATAAACAATTCACAGAGGAGAGGCTCCGCATCCCAGAACTCTGGAGACGCGCCCTCAGAGTGCGGCCTCTCCCTGCCAACATGTCACGAGAAGACTATAATGGGCGGCGCCTGGCGCGGGCGGAAGCCTTGGACCGCCATTATGGCAACAAATCAGGTGTGTTCTACGTGGATGCCTCGGGGCCCCATCCGGGGGGGCTGGTACACGGCCGCTGTCGTTCACAACGGGAACACAGTCGATGGCCTTACATTCAATGCCAAATATATAACACACGCTGAAGAGGTAGCCATAGCACTCGCCGCCTCACACCACACTTCTAAATATATCATCACCGACTCACGAGGGGCTTGCCGGAACGTCGCCCAAGGGTGGACCACCCCCTTAGCCTATAGAATATTTCAAAATTGCTGTCGGGACACGGACCCCGCGTGCCGATATCTCGTCTGGGCTCCTAGCCAGCAGGGTCTTGCAGGGAACGAGGCAGCTGACGCAGCCGCCCGCGCGCTTTCTCTCCGGGCAGTTTCCTCAGGACTCGAATCGGCTGAGGACATCGATTCCAATCCGGCCTACACATTCAAAGATATTGTAATATTTTATCAAAACTCGCATCGCAAATACCCTAACCCCTGCAAAGGGTTAGGAAAAGCGAACGAGAGGCTGCTCCTGCGCCTCTTCACTAACACAATGCTGTGCCCGGCAGTACTTAAACATTTTGACTCACAATTCACTGGACAGTGCCAGTACTGTGGGGAGGTGGCTGACACCTACCACATGGTATGGGCCTGCCAACAAAACCCATCCCTTCCCCCCATCCCTAACCCTTCCCGGGAGGACTGGGAGGCGACCCTGCTCGGCTGCTGCGACCTACAGGCCCAAAGGGCCTTAACGCGGCGTGCGCGGGCGGCGGCAACCGCCAATGGGGTCCCTGACTAGGGTCTCCACCGAGTATTATATAAGGCCGAAGCCCTTAAGGCTCCGCGTCAAACCTCCCAATATGAAATAAACGTTTTCACCACCACCACCACCCTCTGCCTGGCTTATTCTAAATGTCCAGCGTTCCGTACTGCAAACATTAAAGGGTGCTCGCGTGTGTTTTTACAGTTTACTTCATTTGCTTTATGTACTTTCAGAAAATGACAGTTGAGACTGCTGTGAGCAGATCGTGTTCTGGTCTAACAGAGACGGTGGTAAACCCATGGCGCTGAATCAGTCCAGCTGTTCCCGTAAGAGAATCTGCAAAATAATTATGTTCAGTTCCCTTGGTGTCATTTGTCTCGGGATGTTTTCGATCACTCGCCTTGCCGTCAATAGTTCAGGTATAGCTCTCGTTGTGGATGGGAGAGCCTGCCGTGATATTTGCAAATGTAAGTTCAAAGAGGCGCGTTTACGCACATGCACGTGAGGTGATATGCCGGGCCTTTTGGAGCTTCGGCCTTCCATACAACTCATGAAGGTTCTATCGCGATGCACGAGAGCGCAAGCGGCTCATTGTTTCGAATGGCTTAATTTAAATGCTTTGCTCTTTCAACTGCAAGTTGAAGCGACACTCGAAAACAGAACTTTCAAACCGAAACTCAAGGAGCGTCTACTCGGAAACATGTTTCACAATTGTCCTACATCAACCCCTTATCTTCCAAACAATGTCTGAAAAGTGCTTCAAAACTTGTAAAACTGTGTAAAAGGTTTTTAAATTGTGTTACCTAATGCTGTATGTAGAACTCCACTCGAACCTTGCTTATTTTTGACTTAATTAGAAACAACTATGCTGGTCACAGTGATGGGTTTGATAATGACGGCACTACATATGGGCAGAGCTCTTTAATATTACCAGTTGTGAAACTTACCATTGGACCCATGTATAAAAAAAGGCGGTTTTTATTGGTCAAAATTAGGTGTTTACGAATAGGAGCGGTACTCGCGGCAAATAAAGGGAAGTGTGTCAAAATTGGAAACTTTCAGATTGTTCGTAAATGCGCCATCACCAGAAAAATAAAGTATGTTCAGGAATTGGAGCCGCAAAAAAGTCTTGGACATCACAGTTTTACAGGTAATTATTGTGCAAAAAAGAAAGAAAAAAATAGTTTCCAGAAACGAATGACGGCAATAAGAGCAGGCTTCTTTTTCTTCTTCTAGATGGCGCAACAATTCATATACAACCAAACAATGAGCATTAAATCCGGTCACTTTTTGAAGCGGAGTTTCCCAACTGGTATGATCCAAAAGCTCTGACACGTGGGAACTTCCCCCAGCCCATGGTTTGTACTCTTGGTGCTTTTAAATTATTTCGTCCAATTATATCCCATTTTAGTGAATACGATAGCATCGTTACCTGCTATATACTTGCACGCTTTTTAATGGTTTACTGTAGGGGCGCTTCAATCGATGCGGCTCCGCTGCGTCGGGGAACCCCTATTCTGGAACTTACCGGTCGGCCCGTGCTTTGCGCTGGGGCGCGCTATTTTTTTTTCCTGGCTCCCCCTATTCTAGAACTCTCTGCTAGAATTTAAAGTGAAAATATACTGCATGACCATGTCATGAAAATTGTATTTGAAACAAAAGGCTTGAATATTGAATATAGAAGGCTTGATG
This sequence comes from Amblyomma maculatum, assembly GCF_055883805.1. Lineage (NCBI taxonomy): Eukaryota > Metazoa > Arthropoda > Arachnida > Ixodida > Ixodidae > Amblyomma > Amblyomma maculatum. Next base: position 44,047,191 of record NC_139344.1, read on the forward strand.
TCTGACGTTGTTTCCATCAGTGCGCACCTCCGTGTCAGCATCGTCGTCGCAACGTGTCAGTATCGGGGAGCTTGGAGACGGCGCCTTAGCTCGACGGAAGTTGTCTGTGTTCGCTGCCCCAGGAAAATGCTGCATCATCCCGAGTTAGGAGCTTGAGAGGGCTAGCGAGCTGAGCGAAGGTTTTGATGAAACGACGGTAATAGGAGCAGAAACCCAGAAATCGCTTGACTGTTTTTGTCTCTGGCAGCTGTGAATGCCGCAACAGCTGTGAGTTTCTCAGCCCGGATGCCGCCAGCACACACGGAGTGCTCAAGAAACTTCAATTCAGTGAAACCGACTTGGCACTTTCCAGGCATGAGGCACAGGTGTGCGTTCCGAACGGCTTCGAGGACAGCTCTCAAACGGTGCAGATGTTCTTTGACAGTTGCAGAAAAAATGATCACATCACCCAGGTAAGCTTGACATGTGTGTCAGTTTAGACCAGTGAGCACCGTGTCCATCATCCTCTGGAAGCTTGCTGGAGCTCAGAACAGCCAGAAGGAGAGGACACGAAACTCGTAAAACTCGTCCGGTGGGATGAAGGCAGTTTTCTCTCGGTTCCTCTCATCAGCTTCAATTTGCCAATAACCACTGAGGATACAACTGAAGTACTTAGTGTGTCGAAGTCTGTCCAGAGAGTAGTCAATGCGTGGTAGTGGATAAACGTCTTTCTCTTCACGCTACTTAGCTTTCTTTAGTCGACGCAGGAGCGCAGTGTGCCATCCTTTTTCTTGATGAAGACGGCAGGAGACGATCATGGACTTCTTGATTGTTGGATGCGGTCATCGTCGGGCATCTCTTGGGCTTGCTTCTGGATAGCGTCTCGCTCACGAGGAGACAACGATAGGGCTGCTTATGGATGGGACGAGCGCCTTCATGTGTATTAATCCTGTGTTTCATGAAGGCTGTTGTCGCACTTTAGAGGACGACGTGGAACAAGCACCAAACTCAAGCAAGAGGTCTTGTAGCTCCCCCTTTTCAGTGTGCGTAAGGTCTGGATTTATGTCTTGCACTTTCTGGTGGTCTCGCAGGTAAATCATTCGGCAACTTATTGAAAGGGGTCTAGGTACGCTGTGGCTGTTCCACGGAACAGATGGCGATGCTCATTGCTGAAATTTATGACCACTTCTGTCTGACCGCCATGAAAGATACAAAGACCACATGGTACATAAACGCTTAGAGCAAGCAGAAGAAATGTATTAGGCTCGACAATTCTCAGTCCCCGCTGTGGCTTGCCGCAGGTACTCTCGCGATGATACTGACGCGTGGGGGGTACTGTGGCGATATTGACGGCGATTCGCAGTACGGATCGAGAGTAACTGAGCTCAGGCTTCTCTGTCGCCATCTGAGTGAAGGACGTTACCAACGATTCGGCAAATCAATTGTGGCACCGTGTTCGCGGAGAAAGTCGATACCCAGGATAACGTCGCGAGAGCATTTCTGCAGAACGAGAAAAGTGGCAAGAAGCGTGCAGCCAATCACCGTAAGTCAGGCCGCACAGACACTACGGGGTGCGACAACATGACCTCCGGCCGTACGTATGTGGGGACAATCCCACGGCGTTGTCACTTTTTTTCAGGGGCATCGGGAGTTGTTCGCTAAGCATAGAGTTAATCATCGCGGCATCGATTAACGCACTCACTTCCTGTGCGTCGACGAGAGCAGGGATGTCGATAGAGATCCGGTATTTAGTAGAGTCAGCCGATGTCGAATTGGGGTTGAAGTGGCTTAATCGGTGCGGCGGACGGAGCTGTTCGGTGATGTGGTAAACTGCTTCGGAGGGATTTAGCCGTTGCGGAGAAGGGTGATGTTCTACGATGTGGCGGTTAGTTCCAGTGCCATTTAGTCATTGCGGTTGCGAGAGATGTTCGGGGGTAGCGACGGTCCGGTCGGAGTGATTCCCTCGGTGGGATGAAGAAGGCTAATCGGTGATAGAGTGGTTGTCGTGAAGATACGATCCAGGCGGAGGGGGAAGCTTTTCGACGAATCGGTGTTCGGCAGCCTCGCTTCCAAAGGTCGCCGGAGCTAGTTTTCCGGACGGGGGCTGGAGGATGTCCCACGTGGTGCAGTGGCATAAAGGTATACGGAAGGCGATGAGCGACGAGGTGACGGGGACCGCGATTGGCGGCGTGGCGTAGATGGCGGAAAGGCCTGGCGGGTGACGTACTCGGCAATATCGTGTGGCCGCTCATAAGGCCGTGGAAGAGGGCAGTCGGGGGAAAACCCGCGGAGTCCCAGTGCGCGCTAAGGGCACCACCAGTTGAGGTAACCGGCCTCGCCAATATGTTAGCAGAGAGGCCACCGCCGAACTGGAGGGCGCCGAAGGTCCTATTTCCGTGGCGCATGGCGCCGTTCCTACCAGTACGCTGCCCGTTGAGCAGCGTGTACCGCAACCACCGGAGGAGTGTACGTCGGTGGAGCAGAAAGTGGGGCAGGACGGCGCAGCATGTCCGCATAGGTCACCAGCGGAACACATGCCGGTGGGTTGACCGGAACGACTGGTGCCCTGAGTGCGCTCTGGACTTTTTTCGCGGATTACGCATTACACTACTCAGAGAATTCACACAAGGGGAAAAAGATCCTTGAAACTTCTGGATCTCTTCGCTGACCACGGAGCGGATTAGTTCACATAGAGCGCTTGGATTGTTCAGAGGGTCACATTCAAGTTGGTCCAAGGTGGACCCGGGGCTGTTGGACGGGCTTACTGGCTGGATCGCTGCTGCAGCATTTTTCCATAAGGATGGCGTCAGTCAAGAACGCCGCGATGGTTTTAATTAGGTTCCTGAAGAGGCCGCAAAACAACTGTTCTTTCACACAAAGCGTCAGGTGCCGCACTTTCTTGCGTTCTGGCATGGAAGGGTCTGCCCGATACAGAGACGCGTTACATCCTCGACGTACATTGCGATTTTCTTGTTTGCGAATTGAGTGCGCACTTTCAGAGCCCGTTCTGCCTTCTTCTGGCGGTCGCTTCTGGCGTATGTGCTCCTGAGCTGGCTTCGGAAGCCCGGCGAGGTGCTCAGTGTGGCCTTGCGTTTCTCTAACCACATCCGCGGGCCTCGTGCTCAAGGCTGAAATAAACGTTGCGGAGTTTTTCCGGTAGTGCCACTTGTTAAATGCGGCGACACGTTCAAACTGAGCCAACCAGTCTTCGGCATCTTCAAATTGGTCACCATGGAATGGCTATGGGATTCAAAAGGGTCCGCAGGGTGGCATAGGGAGGAACAGTAGAAGGAGTACTCACGTATGAGTTGGCGGTGACGTTGCCATATCTGGTGGAGTGGTATACAGGTCTATCCCCCAATAGGAAAGGCCTCCGGTGACAAACCTTGAAGATCACGGCTCTTGTACGATGCACGGGGGTGGATACGAGAGGCAGGTGGGTGGCAGGTTCGGCTCCAGAACGAAGAATCGAGGGCACCTCCACCAGTGTCACGACCCAAAGAGCCTCAAACGAACTGACGCAGGGCCATCTGCAGGCAGACCGACGAAACGTTCACCAAGCGTTCACGAAGCGTTCTTCGAATAAGGCCTGGCGTGAGCGCTCTGCACGCGCCGACAACCACTTCATCTTCGTCGTCGGCCCAGCGCCGATACCGCGCGCTGTTAGGCACGTGACTATATACATTTTGAGAAATTAGTGGGACCCTGCGCCTTTTTGTGAAGTAAATTGCCCTTAACATTTTCGGAATGATATCTGCGAATATACCTTGCTTTCGGCACACTGCTGAAATTTTCCTTCAGTCTGATATAACTCTAATGATATAGGAAAACTACGGTTGGAGACCATGAAGAGAAAGAGGAGGCAGCTACGAGACACGTGCCGCATGCTGCTGGCAGCCGCCCGTCCCTTGCAATCCAGTCGGTGGTGCTCTTCGCTGAGCTCCCCCGTCATGTTTCCTGCAAGCAGCCACAAGTCTCCTACCCGGAGATTTCTGCGGATAACTACAACGGATACCGCCTGCAGCGAACAGGTGAGCGCTGGTAGTGGGAGTTCCCTGGTTCCAAACGGCCTGCCTCGTTTTTTTAATCGCAGCGCCCCTTGGCTTTCGCGCACTGGAGGCGCTTCCGTCGTCCTCTTTGACTTCTGGGCTTTGCGAGTGGCTGCTAACGCACGTAGATTGGGGGCAAGTAACCATATCCAGGAGCTCGTTTTGCTGCAGTATTTAGCATTTTAGTGGAGAAGCGGCTCTACAGGGTTAAGGTTAGGGTTGGGATAACTCTCGAGGTGGCGGTGCCTCCTTCCGATTAGGGACGAGCACGCATCGTTTTCTGTCAGGCGTTTAACGGAAATCTTACGCTTTTTCTCGTTTGCGGACAAAGTTAGAGTATTTATGGGGTAGAAGTTTTGATGCCTTTCAGCCTGATTCCTTCCTTGCTGCTTAACTCATGATGTGACGGTACATGCTGTTCGTGGTTTCCGCTCTGATGCTAAAACGTTCGTGTCCCATGAGGGCGAGAGCTGGTGTCTGCGGTCGGTGACCACTCAAGGCACCAAATTTTGATAATGTTACCACGCCATTGTGTGATTTCAAAGCACTTCTAAGCGTAATCGTGTAGTCATGAAGAAACGTAAGTTTCTACGAAGTTGGAGAAATCAGTCATGGCCATAATCACGGGACCACTTTAAGCCAGGATAACAAGTAGCATGACTTAGTACTTTACTAGATAACGTACTGCAAAGTACAGATGCTGTGCAAACATTACGCACAGTCATGCTTCAATGTGATAGTCATGACTGAGGGATAAAAACGCATAGCTGACGCAGAACTTCAGTGAGCGACGGATTGTAAGAGGCAGAATTTGTAGAGACGTAGCGCACAGTTATGCCTCGCGTTGAGTCAGTATGCAATGTAGCATGACTCAGCACATCAGAAAATAACGTGTTGTAAGAAGCGGAATACATATAATGAACAGTCATGACGCTTGATGCTAAGCGCGATGCACAAATAATTCAGAAAAGAAGAATGAAGTTACGAATGTATACAATATATATATATATATATATATATATATATATATATACTTAAGTCGTGACAATATATATATATATATATATATATATATATATATATATATATATATATATTGTCACGATATTGTCACGGCCCCTGTGACTTAAGTCGTGACAATATATATATATATATGTATATATATATATGTGACTTAAGTCGTGACAATATATATATATATATACATATATATATATTGTCACGACTTAAGTCACAGGGGCCGTGAAGGTACACGCAGCCGAGGACACGAGAATAAGGTCGGCTTGTAGTTCCGATCACAGAGTCCACCAGAGCGCCGCCCGTGCCAACAAGCGCTTCGTCGTTGTCGGCACCAAGCACGGCTGTCGGGCAGCGCTAGGCACGTGGCTAAAGTATTTTTGTTAATGTTCCAATAAAACTTTTAGTGTTTTCGTACTGCTCTCTACAGGTTGCCACTGACCGCTTTTCTTCATTTTCAGTTGTTTGCCGCAAAACCCAGTCGGAAAAACCTACAGAAAATTTTCTGTTGTTACGACAGAATTTCTGTGCGGTTTTTGACGGGAAACCTGTTGTGATAACAGAACGTTCTGTAGTAACATCAGAAATTTCTGTAGTTACAACAAAAAAGTACTACAGAATAAAGACAACAGAAATATACTACAGGAAAATTACAGAACTACAGAAAAGTACTATAGAACTACAGAAAAATCTGACGTTTGCGAGAGAACTACAGAATATTGTGTCGTATTTTTGACACGGTTCTGTAATTTTTTTCGACTGGGAAGAGTCAGGTTTCACGCTGCTTGGCGGCCGTTCTTTGTTACATCCTTTACTATGTTTTAGAATTATCGAAAAATTGTGTTACCAAGGGCCCAGATTTTCCTGTGGCCCCAATGTACTTAAATCTTTTTTTTTTTTTTTACTAAGTATGGTTACGAAAGTTACAGCCTGGTTTCTGTTTGGGCGCACAGCGAAACTTATTTCTGAATTTATCAGCGCGCCTACTTTACTGTGTGGAGCCACAAGGCTGGCTTATTCGTTTCAGGCGGCACGTGTGCCTATTCCTGATTATTTATGCGGCCCTCAACTGCGTGAAAGATATAACAGTACATGCGTACACAGAGGGGCATGTTTGTCTTACTCCTCAATAGGGGGTGCCGTGATGCCACGCGCCTTTACGGCTATCACCACATTTCTGTGCATGGCCCCGGCTTCGGACTAAATTCCTAGTGCACTATATATAGGAATTATTCAAATGAAGTTACGAGCGCCATTTTGAGGCGCAGAACATAGTCTGCGACGGAGCCGAAGCAGGAGGGGATAAGGCAATCAGATATGAATACAGCGTTCCGGTTTGCAACCTGCACCACAAATTGGCGGTCTAGGATGTGGATGCATACTCCCTGTTCCATCATTTCGAGGGCAGTGCTTCCGATGCGATGCTTTTTAAGAAAGTAGCGTCACTGGCTTCGCGTGCACTGCTGCGATGGCTGCACGTTTTACGACATTTTCTACTTCTTTAAGTGATGCGTGTTTTCGTGCGCCACGTATACGCACGATTACGTGCTTACTTACAATCACGCTTTCCTTTTAGTGTATGCATAAGCCTGGCAAGCCGCAGTTTCAACGTCCTGTTATACGCGGAGCCAGAAATGGGGACTAAATTCAGGGCAATATTGTTAAAGTCATGCCCTTGTTTCAGGTGTTTTGTTCGCTAATTGCCGCGTTCTGCAGGTAGGTTCACCTTTACATGAGCTCCCTGTTGGGAAAAAGATTCTCGGACTCTATTAGGTTCATATGTCGTAGTTGTGGAAAAGCTAACGGGCCCAAAACGAGAACGACTGGGAACTTTTGGTAAGGCTAGTGCACTGAACGGCAAAAGTCAACGGAATGACACATCAATCAAACAGTTGCAGTACTGCGGTGGCACCGTGAGCGTCTACTCGCGCGCCTAATGAAAAGCCAGCCACTCCTTCGCATGAAATAACCACTTATCGCGGCTTCAAAGCGTGGGGATCTGGGTGACATATTTGTAATATTCCAATTAGCTTTCGCTACGTAATCCCCTTTCGTTGGTATCTGCTCCCGGTGATGTGTGTTGTGGCGGATGGTGTCGCACTGGTGAAAAAAAAAAAAAAAAAAAAAAAACACTGAAAAAAGGGGCGACAAGTTTGTCATGATTTTTTTTTTTAATTTCCAGATGGCTTATGGAGCAGCTTGCTCATTCGCCTGCCTTGATAACATTACAAGCTTTTTCGGTGCTAATCGTTTTTAGGGAAAATCCTTATTTGCGTTATTTCTGTGTCTAATATCGACCCGACTGGCCAGGCTTCTTTCTTACTCTCCTTTATCCAGTTGGATGACTCAGTGGTTAGGGCGCTCGACTGCGGAACCCAAGTACGCGGTTTGCATAACCCGGCGGTGGCAGCCGCTTTTCGGTGAAGGCGTTAAATAAAACGCCCGTGAACTGGGCGATGCCAGGGCACGTTAAAGAACTCCAGGTTGTCCAAATTTCCGAAGCCCTCCACTAAGGCTCATCCTTCGTATCCTTAATCGCTTTGTGACATTGAACCCTATAAAATTAAGAAAAGAAAACCGAACGAACTCGTATTTTTGTTCACGCCCTCTTGTATTCGTTATAGACGACGTCACGATTAAATGAACTTAATTTAAACGAAATTGTTACGACACATTTGGCTACTCGTTCACTTTAAATGAGTACAGCACCGAGTTTCCGGCATCTAGTGTTCTTGCTGGTAACTGTGAGTCGTGTTTAGGCACGGAAGAGCGCCAGAAGATACGCCAGTGTGCGCTCTAATTATATTACAGCACTACTATTGATGTCAAATGTAAACAGCGTTGAAGAAGCATAAGTGTCATACGCTTATAATGACACTGAAGCTTCCATAGCACCTGTAATCTGCTTCGTAACAGGTGACTGCCAGTGACCGTGATTAGATCGAGCGCTCGGGCGATTGGGCCATGTGTCGATTGCAGCTGATAGAGAAAGTCCAATGTTTGTATATGTGGCGAAAAGGGAACGGCGTCACTGATGTCGTAAACATCGTGAAATTGAAAGCGGCTATTTCAGCTATTTCACGCGTCAAAGGATGTCCTCGGTGTCATCATAGAGGCTTGGACCCACTCATGAGCACGCCCCTTTTCCTTCAATGCTGATGTTGCGAAGTCATGCCGGCCGCCGGGAAAATGCTCTTGGCTTTAAATACTGCCAAGTTGTTCCGGCTGCCACACGTCTGTGCCTTTGCGCAAATCCTCAGCGAGGTCTTGAACAACATTTGGTCGTAGGCTGTCTTTGTTGACTGATTGTATCCGAGTGAATGTGGTTCTTGTAAACAACAACTGGCAATGGTGGAAATCAACAGTGTTGCTTTTTATTTTCTCTTTGCGCAGGACGCGAAAGGTTTCTTGGGCGACCCAGGCGAAATCAGTGAGTCCACGTGCGCTTTCACAGCCAGCATCCCAGCCTTGAATGTTCCAGTCCTCTCCATAGCCAGTGAGGCTGTCTGCGGGTTGCCAGCGAGCAGCCTAGGCTCGGGTGCTCCAGGCCGTCTTGAAGCCAGTCAGGCTGAATTCAAGTCAGCAGGCAAGAGCCCCGCCTCGGGAATTGCGAATCCTATGACCTGCCTGTTCACTGAGCAAGGCAAATCCAAGCTGGCGATTGAGGTGCGTACTCGTCTGGATTGATACATTTTTTCGAGCAATTGAAGGGGTTGCGCTTGATGGGACCAACCACTACAGGCCTTGTGATAAATCAGCTGCATATGCAAGACCTGCCAGGTATTGTCTCAATCACAGTATTGCGGAACGCGGAAGACCGTGGCAGACCTGCGTTCCACGTCGCCTAAAGGCACAGGCCCGCAATGTCGTTGCTTTAGTTATTTACCCTCACATTTATCTTACTCCACCCGTTAACATATCAGAACATGCGCGGGGTGCCAGTTTTATAGCTTTTACAGAGAAATATCGTGCGTTGAGCGTGGGCGCCAACGAATATTGCTGCCCAAGAAGACTGCTGTTCATAAGGCGGCGATTTTAGGAATAGGGTAAAAGGCGTGCAATCATGCATTTTGCCCTCTATGCTTCTTCTGGCGCGCTTCACAGGCGTGGCTGTCAGTCTTCACTTTAGATAGACTAAATGTCGCAACGCTCTAAATGCCAATATACTATACTACTCTGATCTCAAACGCGGCTCGAAAGGCAAGGCAAACAAAGAAACGAGGGGATCGAGCGAATTATTGTACAAGCGAACGGAACGTCTTGACAACCGGTGCAGATGCTTTGCTTAGAGAGCCTCCGTGCGGGAGCCATCTAAGCGGCACCTGATGAAAGCTTCTATGCATGGCGCGCTTAAGATAAGAGTGATAATGATAAACCCCTCGTGAGAAACGAGAGAACGGGCGGATTTTGTTAGATGGTGTGGAACGAAGTTTGTCCACGTGCTTCCACGTTCTGCATTATTGCGATCACGACAGTGCTTTTTTTTTTCTTCCAGAAATGACCAGGCTGCCCGGTTATCTTTGTGCTGATGGCGCATCACAAATTATAAATCGCTTATTACAGGGTGACCAAGGGTATCCAGCTTTTAGGGCTATATTTGTTTGTGGGGCGCATGAGGATTCGGTTAAGGGCCGGGGAGCGTGATACACAGGCTAGTTTTAGCGCTATAGAGTGAAAGCCCCGTAATCCAGAAATTTCTATGTCAGCGTTCTGAGGGATACATCATAAGCATGGCAATGGTAGGTGGCAGCTGAAAGGGCCCAAGCACTGATTGTGGCGTAGGGTTGTGTGACGGCACGCGCCAGTGTGACACGGCCCATTTGGCAGAAGCAGCGAGTGGATATAGAACTGTCAGGGGTTCTTGCACCACCGAGTCAGACATATGCTACCCTTTGCGATGCAGGCACTTGAGAAGGGCTTTATATCTATGTCCGGTTATCTTTCACATAACATGGTTGCTTACAGCTGCACGATAAAAAATATGCGTTAGATAACAGGGGCAGAGTGCACTCGAACTTACACCGCAAACAATACGATCCCGTAGCCTCCGGTGCAGACTGCTTCCAAAGTTGCAGTTATCCGTAATCAGCCGTATTTCCCCCAGAAATGCCTGTATTGGTGCGAACAAAGGTGCCTTTAGACATGCGCGTGTCAGTCACTTGACACGCAGCTCCTGCGGAGGAGAGCGTGCTGCGTGCGGAGAGGGATCATCAAGCACAAGTTACGCCTTTTTTAGCACGAGAGAGTGTTTTCGCAATAGCGCGCATAGGCAGTCTTTAGTGCCATTAAATATTTTTTTCTTGTCGGTAGCGATCTGAAAACGAAGGCAAAATGAAACATTTTGCTGCAAACTGCTGAACTTACGAGGTATCAGCCAGTGAGAAATTGATCGGGGTTTTTAAAAAGCTGTCAACTTCTGCCGTGTTGTGCCCGGTAAAAGCCACCCAGAAATTCAGCCGGACGCCAAACTTCTCCGGCGAACGCCTCCTTCACAAAATGCGGGTACTGTCCTGCGAAGCACTGGTGCACTGAACGCGAGCCATGCCAAGGAGAGCAAGGCGACGTGTTTCATCATGAGCTGAGCGACGAGACAGCTCGGCGCCGTGGCCCAGGCAGCGGAACCCTTCCCGCTCCGCGGCATATTTGAGGCAAGAGCGCTGCAAGCTCTCCCATTGGCCCTGCGAAAGTGCTGCCGTCGGATTAGACCATTTGAGCGTCAACGGATTCTCGGTTTTCGGAGACTCAAGTGCTTGCGCTCGATACTCGGATAGTTAGTTCGTCATTAGCATCCATCGGGAGCAGTTCGCCCCCTCAGCCTCAGAGAGCGGACGCGGCGGAATCTCCCCGGCCGTCGCTGTGCGAAAACCATTGCAACTTTCGGCCCCAGAGCCGATCTCGTTGTGTAAATGCCTGTAAATTGTGTATAAAGTTTTTTCTTCATTTCACCTGCGCCGACTCGGATCCATCGCTACCGTCCAGGGAGCTGACAGCCCTCGTTCACGAAACGGGTGATGAGCGCTACGCAACCAACTCCTTGGCACAACCCTGTTGACGGTGGGATACTGTATGATAACCCCACCGGCACAACAGCCGAGTGCCTCGTCAGTTCATGCCGCAGCGCCGGTCTTGAGCTTCGTCCTTTGCGGCGTGATGAACAACTTTTGGTTGTAAGCTCACTTTGTTGCGGCTGGCAGAGTATCCGCATGTCTGGGTTCCTTGGGCTCATTAAGTGCAGTTGTGGTGGAAAACTGTAGGGCCGGCCTATTTTTTTCTCCTTGCGCAGTGCCCAGAAGAAGTCATCGATGACCCTGAGAAAGAGTGCAAGTTGATCTCCTATCCTGAATCCCGGAGCCTGCCGTCATGTGTTCCAGGCCCCTCCCTAGCCAGTGAGACAAGCTGTGGCCAGTCAGCCATATTAGCCCCTGGCTTTCGGGGCCGTACTGAAGCCAGTGAGGCTGGTGGCAACTTGGAAGCCAGTAGCCTCATCTCGGCAGGTTCTAGCCCCATGCGTGGCCTAATCAGGCAGCAAGCAAAGTCCAAGTTTGCCATCACTGTGCGTACGATTATGGACTACACATTCGTAGGTCGATGTAAGTGAAGGGGAGTATTCGATCGAACAACCTCTAAGTGTCTTGTGGAAGTGCTAGCCGACTAGGCAGGACGTGCCAGGTGCCGTCGTAGCTCCTAATAACTAAGCAGCGCGGTTTTGTTTCATACGCTGCATTGGAGTGTTTATGCCTTCCGTTAATTTATAAGCCCCCTTCATGGATCACTGCCTTGTCGTGGCGGAGGGGCTTGCGAAACTCGATGAAGTCGTGAGCTCTGCTGTGTAGGGCCACCCAAGATAGACAGGTCACGGCAGAGAGTTCTGACAAAATGTGATTCACTGGAGAAGGTAATGGCAACCCACTCCAGTATTTCCTGCCAAGAAAACCCTATGGCCAGTCACAATACCATTAATGATATGGCGCCGGAAGATGAGCCCCCCAGGTTGGAAGGCGTCCCACATGTTACTAGGGATGAACAAAGGGCGATTCCTAGTAGCTCCAGGACGAATGAAGCGGCCGGGCTAAAGCCAAAAGGACGCTCAGTTGTGGATGTGTCGGGAAGCGACCGGAAAGTCCGATGTTGCAAGGAGATGTATCACATAGCAACATGGAATGTAAGATCTATGACGCAAGGTAAACTGGATATCGTCAAGCGAGAAATGGACAGATTGAACATTGATATCTTGGGTATCAGCGAGCTCAAGTGGACCGGAATGGGAGAATTTAACTCCGGCGACCATTATGTCTTTTATTGTGGGCACGAATCTAAGAGAAGGAATGGGGTCGCTCCCATAGTAAACAGAAGATTGGGCAAAGCAGTGCTAGGGTACAACCCCAAAAACGACCGAATGATTTCACTTCGGATCCAAGGTCACCCTTTCAACATAACAGTTATCCAAGTCTATGCACCGACCACTACTGCTGAAGAAGCTGACGTTGAGAGATTTTATGCCGACCTACAATGCCTTTTAGACCGCACCCCATTATCAGACGTTGTTTTTCTCATAGGAGACTGGAATGCTAAGGTAGGGAGTGAAGAAATATCCGGAATTACAGGCAAGTTCGGTCTTGGTGAGCCAAATGAAGCTGGGCAGAGGTTAGTAGAGTTTTGTCAAGAAAACAACCTGACCATAGCGAATACTCATTTTCAACAGCACAAGAGGCACCTGTACACATGGACTTCACCGGACGGTCTGTACAGGAATCAGATCGATTATATTATTTGCCGGCAGAGATGGAGAAGCGCTATACAAGCAGTAAAAACAAGGCCTGGGGCCGATTGTGGCACCGATCATCAGCTTCTTGTTGCCAAGATTAAGCTTCGATTGAGGAAAACGCAGAAAACTAGAAGGCCTTTCAGGTATAATCTGGATCAAGTTCCATTAGAATATGCTGTGGAAGTGAGGAATCGATTTCAAGAATTAGATCTAGAAGACAAAGAGCCCGAAGAGATGTGGACTGATGTTCGCGATATAATACAAGAAGTTGCTACTAAGGTAGTTCCAAAGCAAAAGAAGTGCAAGAAAGCAATCTGGTTATCTGAAGAGGCTTTGCAAATAGCTGAGGAATGGAGGATGGCAAAAGTTATGGGGGAAAGAGAAAGCCTCAACAGTAAAAAAACGACAAAGAGCGCGTGCTGATAGGCACGAAGTCATAAAAAAGCGCGTGCAGAAGCGATAACTATGGTGTCCGCACCAGAATGTGTCAGACTGCCGTATGTGTATTCGTGTGTCGCCGGTACTTCTTTTAAATTAATTCAGATTTTTAATTCAGATGACAAAGAGCGAATGTATGAGCCCTACAACTGCTTAATACCTCGCGAAGGATAGCGTGAAGTCAAAATTAGAAGGTCTCTTAGATGTCTTTTAAGAGAACAGAGGAAAAAGCCTACCCTTCCTCTCCTATCATTTGCCTCTCATTGGCGTTCGTTGCAGTGCTACGTATAATTATAATTGGTTTAGAGGAAAGGAAAACGCAGTATCTGTCGCATTTTCTCCGGCAACTGTGAGTTTGCACAGTACACCATCCCTCCTGTCGCGTGGTGTTGCTTGGCGCACAATCAAGAGTGGGATTGCAGATGGCAGGAACAGTAGACAAAAACTAAACTCGTGGAATATGCAAATCTCGCGCACAAATCTTGCGCACGGGATTTCGTTCCATGAGCCTAGAATGGCTTTCGGATTAAAGCCACGGTGGTCCACACCAATCCGGGCATGTGTTCATGATGCTACGGCCCAAAAGCTCTCGCTGCTGGGCGGGCGGTGAATACCCTGCTAATAATACAAAAAAGAATACAAAAATGAACGGGAAAATCATTGGCCGCGGAAAAACATAGTTGGAACGAGAAATTCTCGATGCTTCCAAGATCAAGAAACTGGGCACTGAATGCGTCCGCGACACCTCTGTTAACAGCAAAAGAGTACCGCTTAGTGTATCATACCCTGTTAATCGTTCTCCCAAGAGTCCAGCAGGTGGGGTCGTGGATGGAAGATGAGCCCAGTGCTTTGTTTGATACGTATCGCATGCCGCCGTGGTCTGTTGACCTTAGGAGATTTGGCACGACAACGATGCGAATTCTAACTCATGTACCCTTAATCACTGTAAGAATAAAACTGCGCTAACATTTGCCACCACTAAGAAGACCTTTTATGACCCCAATGGCAAAGTGCATCTTATGCTACGCAGACCACTTGAAATAAGAGGATAAAAATTTTTAGATGGGGACACCGAACCTACCCCATTAAGGGATTTATGCGACAGTGTTCTCGCCTCTTGTCCGTGGCTCCCCTAATCACTATTTTTTTTAATTGTGCCCCTATTATCTTACGCACAATCCTTATCGTACCGCCTTAAGCAATTAAATATGTGAAAGACCACCGGACATAGATATAAAGCCCTGCTCAATGATACCGCACTAAAGTGTCTGCATGACAAAGGGCAGCATATGTCTGACTCTGAATGAAAAACTCCCGAGTGTTTCATCCCCCTTACTCACACAACTCACGTGAAAAGCCTTGGTTGGCTGCCTGTGCCAAATTGTCTGTGTCCCGTGGTTGCGTGACGTCGCTCAACCCAGCAACCAACCAGTGTCTTGCCCTCTCTGCTGCCAGGTACCAGTACCATGGGTTTGATTTCTCACTCACAACGCTCACGCAAAAATTTCGAGAACACGGCAACTGTAACGCTATCGCGTTAAACCTACACCGCATATCATGCACGACGTCTTTTGTCGATAACGGATACAGCTCCTGGTTCAAAACTAACTATTAGAACTTATGCTAATAAGATACCGTCTTTGTCAAAAATAACAAGGCTGCAGGGCTTCTCAGCTATTGACTCCGCAAAGAACCCCAAAAAAACGAGAGCACCTTTAACAGCGAAAACCAAGGGGCGAGCTTCGCACACAAGGTGCTTATAAATTAACGGAAGGCATAAATGCAGCGTATGGAACAAAACCGCGCTGCTTGGTTATTAATAGCAACGACGATACCTGGCATGTCCTGCCTACACGGCTAGCACGTCCACAAGGCGCTTAAAGGTTTGTACGATCGAACACTCCCCTTCACTTACACCGACCTACAAATGTGTAGTCCAAAATCGTACACACCGTGATGGCAAACTTGGACTTTGCTTGCTGCCTGATTAGCCCACTCATAGGGCTAGAACCTTCCGAGATGAGGCTACTGCCTTCCAAGTTGCCACCAGTCTCACTGACTTCAGTACGGCCACGAAAGCCAGGGTCCAATATGGCTGGCGGGCCACAGCTTGTCTCCCAGGCTAGGGAGGGGACTGGAACACATGGCGCCAGGCTCCGGGATTCAGGATCGGAGATCAACTTGCACTCTTCCTCAGGGCCATCGATGACTACTTCTTGGTACTGCGAAGGAGAAAAAATAGACAGACCCTACAGTTTTCCACAACTGCCACTTAATGCGCACAAGGAACCCTGACATCCGGATACCCAGCCAGCCGCAACTAAGTGAGCTTACAACCAAATGTTGTTCATCATGCCGCAAAGGACGAAGCTCAAGACCGGCGCTGCGGCATGAACTGACGTGCTAGGCACTCGGCACATTGTTGTGCCAAGGCGTTGGTTGCGTAGCGCTCGTCACCCGTTTCGTGAACGAGGGCTTTCAGCTTCCTGGATGGTAGCGATGGATCCGAGTCGGCGCTGGTGAAATGAAGAAAAAGCTTTATACACTATTTACAGACATTGACACAACGAGATCGGCTCTGCGGCCGAAAGCTGCAACGGTTCTCGCGCAGAGACGGCCGGAGAGATTCCGCCGAGCCCGCTCTTTGAGGGGGTGAACTGCTCCCGATGGATGCTATAGTGACGAACAAACTGTCGGAGTCTCGAGCGCAAGCACTTGAGTCTCCGTAAACCGAGAATCCGTTGACGCTCAAATGGTCCAATCCGACAGCAGCACTTTCGCAGGGCCAATGGGCGAGCTTGCAGCGCTCTTGCCTCAAACATGCCGCGGAGCGGGAAGGGTCCCGCTGCCTGGGCCACGGCGCCGAGCGGTCTCGTCGCTCAGCTCGTGTTGAAACACGTCGCTTCGCTCTCATTGGCATGGCTCGCGTCCAGTGCACCAGTGATTTGCAAGACAGTGCCCGCATTTTGTGAAGGAGGCGTTCGCCGGTCAATGTTGGCGTCCGGCTGTATTTCTGGGCGGCTTTTACCAGGCACAACGCGGCAGAAGTTGGCAGCTTTTTAAAAACAACGATCAATTTCTCGCTGGCTGATACCTCGTAAGTTCAGCGGTTAGCATTAAAACGTTTCATTTCGCCTTTGTTTTCAGATCGTTACCGGCAGGAAAAAAATTTATAAAGGCACTAATGAATCCCTACGCGCGGTAATGCGAAAACACTCTCTCGCGCTACATAAGGCGTAACGTGTGCTTGATCTCTCTCCGCACGCTGCACCCTCTCCTCCGCAGGAGCTGCGTGTCAAGTGACCGACACGCGCATGTCTTAAGGCGCGCGTTTGCGTCACCTGTTTTTATATATCACACTTGTTCTTGCGTCACGCATAGTATGTACGTACCATGCAGCGACACTAGTGTGCTCATAATAAAATGCCTGCGACTTACAACATGTTATTTCCGAAAGTGCTGAGTAATACTACTTTACATGACGACCATGAGTCATGCCTCACTGTGAAACATGTCTGTGCGCAATGTTTTACAGACTCTGCTCCTTACAGTCCGTTACTATGTTTCTTGCTACGTGCGATTATGACTTGTAGTAGTGACTATGTGTGGCATACTCTGTTCAGCATATTTTCTGTTGCGCACGCGTCAGCGTTCGGAGCGGCAGCCGCAATCGCTGCTCTCTCCTCTTCCCTTTCTCTTTCTCACGTGACGCATGCCTATAAAACCCGAGCCTACTTGCAAAATAAACCGAGGTTTTGCTCTCTTGCTGACCGGCGTGGCTTACTGTTCCTAGGCGCGCCGCTGGCGAGCGTGGCAATGCTACAGTGGCGACGAGGATTGGCGACGCACAAGTCGTGAAAGAAGAACCGCAGCACCGGACTGCACCGTTGGAAGGCATGGCGCTTCTCAAGCTGCCAGACTTCGACGACTGTACAGAAAGTGGAAACCATACCTTATCAAGGTTGAAGCGCACTTTGAAGGAAACGCCGTTGCAGATTCAGCAAAGAGAGCATTGCTTATGGCAGCTTTAAGCACGAACACTGTCCAGATATTGGCAGGGAAAGTAGCTCCGCGCACGCCAAATGCATTGACTTAAGCCGAAGCAGTTGCAACCTTGAACGAGTATTAAGACCCCAAAAGGAACGAAATCACTGAAAGTTAAATTTTTTAACCGCTGCCAAGCAAATGGGGAACCAATTAAGGCATTTCTGGGGGAAATACGGCTGATTGCGGATAACTGCAACTTTTGAAGCAGTCTGGACCGGAGGCTACGGGATCGTATTGTTGGCGGTGTAAGGTCGAGTGCACTGTGCCCCTGTTATCTCACGCATACTCTTTATCGTGGAGCTGTAAGCAACCATATTATGTGAGACACCACCGGACATAGATATAAAGCCCTTCTCAATGATACCGCACAAAAGTGCCTGCATCGCAAAGGGTAGCATATGTCTGACTCTGTGGTGCAAGAACCCCTGAGAGTTCTATATCCCCTCGCTGCTTCTGCCAAAAGGGCCGTGTCACACAGGCGCGTCACGTCACACAACCCTACGACCAATCAGTGCCTGGGCCCTCCCTGCTGCTACCTACCATCGCCATGATCTGCGCCGGCTGTCAAGACGTTCCGTTCACTTGTACAATAATTCGCTCGATCCCCTCGTTTCTTTGTTTGCCTTGCCTTTGTAGCCGCGTTTGAGGTCAGAGTAGTATAGTATATTGGCATTTAGAGCGTTGCGACCATTTAGTCTATCTAAAGTGAAAACTTGTCTTCGTCTGGGCATAGCGATCATCACTGGCAGGGGTTTAAATACGCTTTTGCTTCCGAAGAAAAGCTGGGGAGGGGAAAGTGGGTGCGAAAGAGTGGGGTGGAGAGGATGGGTGAGAAGAAAGTGGGTCATGGGAAAAAAAAATACACATCTTGAGTATGTACTTACCAGCCATGGAACCAGGGATTCTGTAGCCTGCAAAAGAAGTTAAAGCGGCAGTACCAGAAAAAAAAAAAGGACTACTATGCCGGTTAGGTGATTAGTCACCACTAAGACGGATTGGTGAAGATACACCTTCCAAAGGGAGGCTATGCAAAGGGCCCTGATAAGGCATATATCTAGGGGGACAATTCTTAAAAGGAGGGGGTAGGGCGGGGAGTACACAGGATAATAACCGCATAGTGAAAAATATTAATAACCTTAAGTGTGTATCTAAGCCTGGAACCGGAGATCCTGTGGCCTACAAAAGAAGTAAGTAAAAGCGGCAGTACCAGGAAAAAAAATAAAAAAATCATAGCACCAGGTAGATGATTAGTCACCACTTAGGTGGGTTTGGTGCAGATACACCTTACAAAGGGAGGGTTTGTGAAGGGCCCTGATAAGGCATATATCTAAGGGGGACAATTCTTAAAACTTTCTGCAAAGGGGGGGGGGGGGGGGGGGGAATGCAGTCCCAGGATAATAAGCGCACAGGGAACCAACACTGACATGACAAAATAAAAAAAAAAGAGAGAAAAGTAATAATGATAATAAATAAAAAAAATATGTGAGGACAAATTCAAGCAACAAGTGATAAGGAGGAAATGTGTTTAGAGGAACCTGTAGGGTTATGCTATTGCGGAAGGGAATAGGATGTACGTGCGTTGTGAATAAACTGTACAATTAAGGCTATGTGAGATTGTTTTTCCGAATAGTTATGATGGAGAGGGAATATACCTAAGGGATTCTAGCAGGAATAAATATATCTAAGGGAACGTTAGAATCCCTTAGATATATTCCCTCTCTATCATAACTATTCGGAAAAACAATCTCACATAGCCTTAATTGTATAGTTTATTCACAACGCAGGTACACCCTATTCCCTTCCGCAATAGCATAACCCTACACGTTCCTCTAAACACATTTCCTCCTTATCACTTGTTGCTTTAATTTGTCCTCACATATTTTTTTTATTTATTATCATTATTATTTTTCTCTCTTTTTTTTATTTTCTCATGTCAGTGTTGGTTCCCTGTGCGCTTATTATCCTGGGACTGTATCCCCCCCCCCCCCCCCCCTTTACAGAAAGTTTTACTAATTGTCCTCCTTAGATATATGCCTTATCAGGGCCCTTCACAAACCCTCCCTTTGTAAGGTGTATCTGCACCAAACCCACCTAAGTGGTGACTAATCATCTATCCGGTACTATGATTTTTTTATTTTTTTTTTTCCTGGTACTGCCGCTTTTACTTACTGCTTTTGTAGGCCACAGGATCTCCGGTTTCAGGTTTAGATACACACTTAAGGTTATTAATATTTTTCACTATGCGGGTATTATCCTGTGTACTCCCCCCCCTCCTTTTAAGAATTGTCCCCCTAGATATATGCCTTATCAGGGCCCTTTGCATAGCCTCCCTTTGGAAGGTGTATCTTCACCAATCCGTCTTAGTGGTGACTAATCACCTAACCGGCATAGTAGTCCTTTTTTTTTTTTCTGGTACTGCCGCTTTTACTTCTTTTGCAGGCTACAGAATCCCTGGTTCCATGGCTGATAAGTACATACTCAAGATGTGTGTTTTTTTTTTTTTTTTTCATGACCCACTTTCTTCTCACCCATCCTCTCCTCCCCACTCTTTCGCACCCACTTTCCCCTCCCCAGCTTTTCTTCTTCGGAAGCAAAAGCGTATTTAAACCCCTGCCAGTGATGATCGCTATGCCCAGACGAAGACAAGTCCACTTGTCGAAACGTTGGCTCATCTGCGACCTGAGGCGTACCCTATTTACCCTTGTTCGGTTCTTCTTTTTTATACCGTGCAAACCATCTTCTTCCTTTCGTTCTACCTAAAGTGAAAGCTGACAGCCATGCCTGTGAAGCGCGCCAGAAGAAGCATAGAGTGCAAAATGCATGATTACACGCCTGTTACCCTATTCCTAAAATTGCCGCCTTATAAACAGCAGTCTTCAAGGGTGGCAATAATATTTCTCTGTAAGATCTCTAAAAGTGGCACCCCGCCCATTTTCCGATGTGTTAACGGGTGGGGTAAGATAAAAGTGAGGGTAAATAACCAAATCAAGCAACGAGATTGCGCGCCTGTGCCTTTAGACGACGTGGAACGCAGGTCTGTCACGGTCTTCCGCATCCCGCAATACTGTGATTGAGACAATACCTGGCAGGTCTTGCATATGCAGCTGATTTATTCACAAGGCCTGTAGTGGGTAGTCCGATCAAGCGCAACCCCTTCACTTGCTCGAAAAAATGTATCAACCCAGACGCGTACGCACCTCAATCGCCAGCTTGGATTTGCCTTGCTCAGTGAACAGGCAGGTCATAGGATTCACAATGCCCGAGGCGGGGCTCTTGCCTGCTGACGTGAATTCGGCCTCACTGGCTTCAAGACCGCGTAGAACACCCGAGCATATATGCTGCTCGCTGGCAACCCGCAGACAGCCTCACAGGCTATGGAGAGGACTGGAACATTCAAGGCTGGGATGCTGGCTGTGAAAGCGCACGTGGACTCACTGATTTCGCCTGGGTCGCCCAAGAAACCTTCCGCGTCCTGCGCAAAGAGAAAATAAAAAGCAACACTGTTGATTTCCACCATTGCCAATTGTTGTTTACAAGAACCACATGCACTCCGACATTCAATCAGTCAACAAAGACAGCCTACGAAAAAATGTTCAAGACCTCGCAGAGGATTTGCGAAAAGGCACAGACGTGTGGCAGCCGGAACAAGTTGGCACTATTTAAAGACTAAGAACATTTCCCGACGGCCGGCATGACCTCGCAACATCAGCATTGAAGCAAAAGGGGCGTGCTCATGAGTGGGTCCAAGTCTCTATGATGCCACTGAGGCCATGTTTTGACGCGTGAAATAGCTGAAATAGCCGCTTTCAATTTCACGATGTTTACGACATCAGTGACGCCGTTCCCTTTTCGCCACATATACAAGCATTGGACTTTCTCTATCAGCTACAATCGACACATGGCCCAATCGCCCGAGCGCTCGATCTAATCACGTTCAATGGCAATCACCTGCTACGAAGCAGAATACAGGTGCTATGGAAGCTTCAGTGTCATTATAAGCGTATGACACTTATGCTTCTTCAACGCTGTTTACATTTGACATCAATAGTAGTGCTGTAATATAATTAGAGCGCACACTGGCATATCTTCTGGCGCTCTTCCGTGCCTAAACACGACTCACAGTTACCAGCAAGAACACTAGATGCCGGAAACTCGGTGCTGTACTCATTTAAAGTGAACGAGTAGCCAAATGTGTCGTAACAATTTCGTTTAAATTAAGTTCATTTAATCGTGACGTCGTCTATAACGAATACAAGAGGGCGTGAACAAAAATACGAGTTCGTTCGGTTTTCTTTTCTTAATTTTATAGGGTTCAATGTCACAAAGCGATTAAGGATACGAAGGATGAGCCTTAGTGGAGGGCTTCGGAAATTTCGACAACCTGTGGTTCTTCAACGTGCCCTGGCATCGCCCAGTTCACGGGCGTTTTATTTAACGCCTTCACCAAAAAGCGGCTGCCACCGCAGGGTTATGCATCCCGTGTACTTGGGTTTCGCAGTCGAGCGCCCTAACCACTGAGTCATCGCACTGGATAAAGGATGGTAAGAAAGAAGCCTACCCAGTCTGGTCGATATCAGTCACAGGAATAACGCAAATAAGGATTTTCTCCAAAAGAGGTTAGCACCGAAAAAGCTTGTAATGTTATCAAGGCAGGCGAATGAGCAAGCTGGTCCATGTGCATCTGGAAATAAAAAGGGCGACAAGTTTGTCATCATTTTTTTTTTATTTCCAGATGCACATGGACCAGCTTGCTCATTCGCCTGCCTTGATAACATTACAAGCTTTTTCGGTGCTAACCTCTTTTGGAGAAAATCCTTATTTGCGTTATTCCTGTGACTGATATCGACCCTTTTTTTTAGTGTGTTTTTTTTTTTTTTTTTTTGCGACCAGTGCGACAACATCCTCCACAAGACACATCACCGCGACCAGAGACCAACGAAAGGCGATTATGTAGCGAAAGCTAAATGGAATATTACAAAACGTCACCCAGATCCCCACGCTTTGAAGCCGCGATCAGTGGTTATTTCATGCGAAGGAGTGGCTGGCTTTTCATTAGGCGTGCGAGAAGACGCTCACGGTGCCACTGCAGTACTGCATCTATTTGATTCATGTGTCATTCCGTTGACTCTCGCCGATCAGTGCAACAGTCAGAGGTGCATATGGGCTAGCGCAGCTGCTCTTCGAATGTTTTCTTCCTTTAAAAAAGTTCCCAGTCGTTCTCCTTTTGGGCCCCGTTAGCTTTTCAACAACTACGACATATGAACCTAATAGAGTCCGAGAACCTTTTTCCCAACAGGGAGCGCATGTGAAGCACGCTGAGGGATTACATACGCCTGGGCTCCTGAAAAGAAAAAAAGTTCAAGAATCGAGCAAGGATCCCACTCATTATAAGGTGAACCTACCTGCAGAACGCTGGAATTAGCGAATAAAACACCTAAAACGCGGGCATGACTTTCTTCAACAATATTGCCCCGAATTTAGTCCCCATTTCTGGCTCCGCGTATAACAGGGCGTTGAAACTTGGGCTTGCCAGGCTTATGCATACACTAAAGGGAAAGCGTGTCGGTAGTCTTTTTGATTGTAAGTAAGCACGTAATCTTGCGCATGTGGTGCACGAAAACACGCATCACTTAAAATAGGAAATGTCGTCGTAAAATATGCTGCCATCGCAGCAGTGCACGTGGAGCCAGTGACGCTGCTTTCTTAAAAAGCATCGCATCGGAAGCACTGCTGCCCACGGAATGATGGAACAGGGAGTACGCATCCACATCCTAGACCGCCATTTTGTGGTACAGGTTGCAAAACGAAAAGCTGCATTCATATCTGATTGCCTTATCACCGCCTGCTTCGGCTCCATTGCAAAGGCTATGTTCTGCGCCTCAAAATGGCGCTCGTAACTCCATTTGAATACCTCCTATATATGGTGCACTAGGAATTTAGTCGCCATTTGAATACTTTCTATATATCGTGCACAAGTAATTTATTCCGAAGCCGGGGGCATGCACAGAATTGCGGCGATAGCCGAAAACGCGCGTGGCATCACGGCACCCCCTATTGAGGAGTAAGACACACGTGCCCCTCTGTGTACGCATGTACTGTTAGATCTTTCTCGCAGTTCTGGGCCGCATAAATAATCAGGAATAGGCACGTACGGTGCCGCCTGAAACGAATAAGCCAGCCTTGTGGCTCCACACAGTAAAGCAGGCGCGCTGATAAATTCAGAAATAAGTTTCGCTGTGCGCCCAAACAGAAACCAGGCTGTCACTCTCGTAACAATTCTTAGTAAAAAAAAAAAAAAAAAAAAAAACGATTTAAGTACTTTGGGGCCACAGGAAAATCTGGGCCCTTGGCTAACACACTTTTTCGAGAATGCTAACACAGAGTAATAGATATAACAAACAACCGCCGCCAGGCAGCGTGAAACTTCACTCTTCTGCGGCAAACAACTGAAAATGAACAAAAGCGGTCAGTGACAACCTGTAGAGCGCAGGACGAAAACACAAAAAGTTTAATTGGACCATTAACAAAAATACTTGGTAGAGACTGAGCGCGTATCGAAATAAATGCGTATATATATATATATATATATATATATATATATATATATATATATATATATATATTGTCTACATTCTTAACTTCATTCTTCTTTTCTGAATTATTTGTGAATCGCGCTTAGCATCAAGCGCCATGACTGTTCATTGTATGTATTCCGCTTCTTACAACACGTTATTTTCTGAAGTGCTAAGCCATGCCTCATTGCATACTGACCATGAGTCCTGACTCAACGCGAGGCATAACTGTGCGCTACGTGTCTACAAACTCTGCCTCTTACAATCCGTCGCTCACTGGAGTTCTGCGTCAGTTATGTGTCTTTATCCCTCAGTCATGACTATCACGCTGAAGCATGACTGTGCGTAATGTTTGCACAGCCTCTGTACATTACAGTACGTTATCTAGTAAAGTACTCAGTCATGCTACTTGTTATCCCGGCTTAAAGTGGTCCCGTGATTATCGCCATGACTGATTTCTCCAACTTCGTAGAAAGTTACGTTTCTTCATGAGTACACTATTACGCTTAGAATTGCTTTGAAATCATACAATAGGGGCGTGGTAACGTTATCAAAATTTGGTGCCTTGGGTGGTCACCGACCGCAGACACCAGCTCTCGTCCTCATGGCACATGAACGTTTTAGCATCAGGGCGGAAACCACGAACAGCATGTACCGTCACATCATGAGTTAAGCAGCAAGGAAGGAATCAGGCTGAAAGGCATCAAAAATTCCACCCCACAAATACTCCAACTTTGCCTGCAAGCGAGAAAAAGCGTAAGATTTCCGTTAAACGCCTGAAAGAAAACGATGCGTGATCGTCCCTTATCGGAAGGAGGCACAGCCACTTCGGGAGTTATCCCAACCCTAACCTTAACCCTGCAGAACCGCTTCTCCACTAAAATGCTAAATACTCCAGCAAAACGAGCTCCTGGATATATGGTTACGCGCCCCCAATCTACGTGCGTTAGCAGCCACTCGCAAAGCCCAGAAGTCAAAGAGGACGACGGAAGCGCCTCCAGTGCGCGAAAGCCAAGGGGCGCTGCGATTAAAAAAAAAACGAGGCAGGCTGTTTGGAACCAGGGAACTCCTACTACCAGCGCTCACCTGTTCGCTGCAGGCGGTACCCGTAGTTATCCGCAGAAAACACCGGGTAGGAGACTTGTTGTTGCTTGCCGGAAACCTGACAGGGGAGCTCAGCGAAGAGCACCACCGACTGGATTGCAAGGGACGGGCGGCTGTCAGCAGCATGCGGCACGTGTCTCGTAGCTGCCTCCTCTTTCTCTTCATGGTCTTCAGCCGTAGTGTTCTTATATCATTAGAGTTATAGCAGACTGAAGGAAACTTTCAGGAGTGTGCCGAAAGCAAGGTATACATTCGCAGATATCATTCCGAAAATATTAAGGGCAATTTACTTCACAAAAAGGCGCAGGGTCCCACTAATTTGTCAAAATATATATTGTCACGTGCCTAGCAGCGCGCGGTATCGGCGCTGGGCCGCAACGAAGATGAAGTAGTTGTCGGCGCGAGCAGAGCGCTCGCGCATGGCCTTATTCGAAGAACGGTTCATGAACGCTTGGATAACGTTTCGTCGGTCTGCCTGCAGATGGCCCTGCGTCTGTTCGTTTGAGGCTCTTTGGGTCGTGACACTGGTAGAGGTACCCTCGATTCTTCCTTCTGGAGCTGAACCTGCGAGCCACCTCCCTCTCGTATCCACCCCCGTGCATCGTACAAGCAATGATCTTCATGGTTTGTCACCGGAGGCCTTTCCTATTGGGGGATAGCCCTGTATACCACTACAGCAGATATTGCAACGTCACTGCCAACTCATACGTGAGTACTCCTTCTTCTGCTCCCCCCTATGCCACCCTGCGGACCCCTTTGCATCCCATAGCCATTCCATAGTGACCAATGTGAGGATGCCGAAGAGTGGTCGGCTCAGTTTGAACGTGTCGTCGCATTTAACAAGTGGGACGACCCGGAAACACTCCGCAACATTTATTTCAGCCTTGAGCACGCTGCCCGGATGTGGTTAGAGAATCGCGAGGCAACGCTGTCCACCTATCCGGGCTTCCGATGTCAGCTCCTGAGCACATAGGCCAGAAGCGACCGCCAGGTAAAGGCAGAACGGGCTCTGAAAGTGCGCATCCAACTCGCAAACAAAAGAGTCGGAATGTACGTCGAGGATGTCACGCGTCTCTGCTATCGGGCAGACCCTTCCATGCCAGAACACAAGAAAGTGCGGCACCTGACGCTTTGTGCGAAAGAAATGTTGTTTTGCGGCCTCTTCAGGAACCTACCTACCACCGTCGCGGCGTTCTTGACTAACGCCATCCTTGTGGAAAAATGCTGCAGCAGCGATCCAGCCAGTACGCCTGTCCAACGGCACCCGGTCAACCTTGGACCAACTTGAATGTGACCCTCTGAACAATCCAAGCGCTCTACGTGAACTGATCCGCTCCGTGGTCAGCGAAGAGATCCAGAAGTTTCAAGGATCTTTTTCTCCTTGTGTGGATTCACTGAGTAGTGTAATGCGTAATCCGCGAAAAAGTCCAGAGCGCACTCAGGGCACCAGCCGTGCCGGTCAACCCACCGGCATGCGTTCCGCCGGTGACCTATGCTGACATGCTGCGCTGTCCTGCCCCACTTTCTGCTCCACCGACGTACACTCCTCCGGTGGTTGCGGTACGCGCTGCTCAACGGGCAGTGTACTGGTAGGAACGGCGCTATGCGCCACGGAAATAGGACCTTCGGCGCCCTCCAGATCGGCGGTGGCATCTCTACTAACATTGTGGCGAGGCCGGTTACCTCTACTGGTGGTGCCCTTTACGCGCACTGGGACTCCGCGGGTTTTCCCCCGACAGCCCTCTTCCAAGGCGTTATGAGCGGCCACACGATTTTGCAGATTACGTCACCCGCCAGGCCTTTCTGCCATTTACGCCACACCGCCAATCGCGGTCCCCGTCACCTCGTCTCTCATCGCCTTCCGTATCCCTTTAGGCCACTTCACCACGTGGGCCATCCTCCAGCCCCCGTCCGGAAAACTAGCTCCGGCGACCTTTGAAGGCGAGGCTGCCGAACACCGATTCGCCGAAAAGCTTCCCCCTCAGCTTTGATCGTATCGCCACGACAACCACTTATCACCGATCAGCCTTCATCATCCTACCGACTGAATCACTCCGACCGGACCGTCGCTACCCCCGAACATCTCTCGCAACCGCACCTCTAAATGGCACTGGAACTAACCGCCACATCGTAGAACATTACCCTTCTCCGCACCGGCTAAATCCCTCCGAAGCAATTTACCACATCACCGAACAGCTCCGTCCGCTGCACCGAGTAAACCACTTTAACCCCAATTCGACATCGGCGGATTCTACAAGATACCGGATCTCTATAGACATCCCTATTCTCGTCGACGCACAGGAAGTCAGCGCGTTAATCGATGCCGCGATGAATAACTCTATGCTTAGCGGACAACTAGCGATGTCCCTCAAAAAAGTGACAACGCCGTGGGATTGTTCCCACATACGTACGGCCGGAGGTCATGTTGTCGCACCCCGTAGTATCTGTACGGCCTGAGTTACGGTGATTGGCTGCACGTTTCTTGCACACTTTTCTCGTTCTGCGCAAATGCTCTCGCTACGTCATCCAGGGTATCGATTTTCTCCGCGAACACGGTGCCGCAATTGATTTGCCGAATCGTTGGTAACGTCCTTCACTGAGATGGCGACAGAGAAGCCTGAGCTCAGTGACTTTCGATCCGTACTGCGAATCGCCGTCAATATCGCCACAGTACCCCCACGCGTCAGTATCATCGCGAGAGTTCCTGCGGCAAGCCACAGCGGTGACTGAGAATTGTCGAGCCTGATATATTTTTTCTGCTTGCTCTAGGCGTTTCTGTACCATGTGGTCTTTGTATCTTTCATGGCGATCAGACAGTAGTGGTCATAAATTTCAGCAATGAGCATCTCCATCTGTTCCGTGGAACAGCCACAGCGTACCTAGACCCATTTCAGTAAGTTGCCGAATGCTTTACATGCGAGACACCCAGAAAGTGCTACAAGATTCAGTCAAGGGCGTTGACATATATCCAGACCTTACGCACGCTGAAAAGAGGGAGCTACAAGACCTCTTGCTTGAGTTTGGTGCTTGTTCCACGTCGTCCTCTAAAGTGCGACAACAGCCTTCGTGAAACACAGGATTATTACACATGAAGGCGCTCATCCCATCCATCAGCAGCCCTATCGTTGTCTCCTCGTGAGCGAGACGCTATCCCGAAGCAAGCCCGAGAGATGCTCATCGATGACGTCATCCAACCATCAAGAAGTCCATGATCGTCTCCTGCCGTCTTCATCAAGAAGGATGGCACACTGCGCTCCTGCGTCGACTAAAGAAAGCTAAATAGCGTGAAGAAGAAAGAAGTTTATCCACTACCGCGCATTGACGACTCTCTGGACAGACTTCGACACGCTAAGTACTTCAGTTGATCTCCTCAGTGGCTATTGGAAAATTGAAGCTGATGAGAGGAACCGAGAGAAAACTGCCTTCATCCCACCGGACGAGTTTTACGAGTTTCGTGCCCTTCCCTTCTGGCTGTTCTGAGCTCCCGCAACCTTCCAGAGGATGATGGACACGGTGCTCACTGGTCTGAACTGACAGACATGTCAAGCTTACTTGGGTGATGTGATCATTTTTTCTGCAACTGTCAAATAACATTTGCACCGTTTCAGAGCTGTCATCGAAGCCGTTCGGAACGCACACCTGTCCCTCATGCCTGAAAAGTGCCACTTCGGTTTCACTGAATTGAAGTTTCTTGAGCACGTCGTGTGTGCTGGCGGCATCCGGGCTGAGAATCTCACAGCTGTTGCGGCATTCACAGCTGCAAGAGACAAGAAAGCAGTCCGGCGATTTCTGGGTTTCTGTTCCTATTACCGTCGTTTCATCAAAATCTTCGCTCAGCTCGCTAGCGCTCCAACGCTCCTAACTCGGGATGATGCAGCATTTTCCTGGGGCAGCGAACACATACAACTTCCGTCGAGCTAAGGCGCCGTTCCAAGCTCCCCGATACTGACACATTGCGACGACGATGCTGATACGGAGGTGCTCACTGATGGAAGCAAGCCTTCTATATTCAATATTCAAGCCTTTTGTTTCGAATAGAAGTTTCATGACATGGTCATGCAGTATATTGTCACTTTAAATTCTAGCAGGGAGTTTTAGAAGAGGGGGAGCCGAGAAAAAAAAAATTGCGTGCCCTGGCGCAAAGCACGGGCCAACCGGTAAGTTCCAGAATAGGGGTTCCCCCGACGCAGCGGAGCCGCATCGATTGAAGCGCCCCTACAGTAAACCATTAAAAAGCGTGCAAGTATATAACAGGTAACGATGCTATTGTGTTCACTAAAATGGGATATAATTGGACGAAATAATTTAAAGGGAAAATGGGTACAAACCATGGGCGGTGGGAAGTTCCCACATGTCAGAGCTTTTGGATCATACCAGTTGGGAAACTCCCTTCAAAAAGTGACCGGATTTAATGCGCATTGTTTGGTTGTATATGAATTGTCGCGCCATCTAGAAGAAGTCCAAAGAAGCCTGCTGTTATTGCCGTCATTCGTTTCTGGAAACTTTTTTGCCGAATGTGAAGCGTACCCGCATGTTCCTATTTGTTTTTTATTTCAATCTATTTATGGACCATTATCATTATTTAATAACTAGTCATCTTTTTGCATAGTCTAATAATTATTTCCCATTAGGCTTTTGTGTTTTTTTCGGAAACCGGTTAAGCCTGCCTGAGCCGGTGACTGGCGCCTACACCGGTCATGGGTAGGTAGGCCGCCTTCGTCCGGTCGTTGTTTTCGCGGGCCCAGATTGGTCGCTGTGTCGGTGTTGGGGTGGCGAAAAGGCACTTCCGCACACAGGCCTTATCCTTCCAGTCTTCGTAGAGGTTCTCCTCGGTAGAAAAGTGGGCCCCATCCTGGAAATAGCCGATGGACACAAACTCAAGCGAAAGTTTACTTTTAAGAACTAGGCTGCCATCTTATCTTGGGTTGTCGCGCCAGGTCGAGGGAGACAAGCGAGCTACCGTGTTATCTGCGTGTTGATGGCAGTAATGGAACTCCAACTCAGTCGTTGCAGTAGCCAAAACATGAAACGTTTTCATGGCGCCCAGTGTCATTGTACTAAACAAAGTAGGTACACTGGACGTAACCGAATAACCGTTCAAGGCAGGCAATGATAATGAGCTTGTAAGGTACCAAAGTCATACCTGAAATCACCGTACAGTGCATGCTCAGCCAACAGTCTCATCGTTTCGCACCGCTATTGCTATCCTAGCTAAGTTAATTTTCAATTTTGGTCGAGAGTAAATCTTAATAGCCACCTAACGCATCGATCGCTGTGGTGGTGCACTGGAAAGGGCGCTCGAGTATTATACCCAAGGATGCGGGATCGAATTCCGGCCGCAGCAGCTTCCTTTCGATGGAGGCAAAACACAAGACGCCCATGTGCTGTGCGATGTCAGGGCACGTTAAGGAGCCCCGGATGGTCGGTATATCTGGAGCATTCTACTACGGCGTCTCTCTTAGCATGAGTCGCTCTGGGCTGTTAAACCCCCCAAACCACAACCAAACCAATAGCCACCTGAAAATATCTTGCACGTCTTAGAATAACTACCCTTTCCAGTTGAAACGGATAGTCTCAAATTAAACTCACAGTTCTGTTATCACTTCTGTTTCGATTTAAACCAAAATATCCAATTTCTATTTATGCGAGAAATGGAAGTACAATTGCAAAGTCCATGCCTTTTATATCCACAGTTTCAATCGCTACTGGGGACAGACAGCGAAGTTTTTATTGTGTACATGTTTTAATGGTCGATCGGTCTCCGATATCACAAGTGGCATGAGAGATATTGCCGCCCTCTTATTTGGTATATATGTATCCCTGTCTCTCACCCTCTATATGATGAACTCACAGTATACTGCTCTCGCAGCTTATCAGTTATTTTACTTAGGGGATTAAACCCTCAATACAGTAGTTGTACGGAGAGTTTATTCCCACAAGTACAGTAGTGGTATGGGTGCATTTTTCAATGTTGCAGTTGAGGTCCTAGCCTACGCTGACGACATCGCAGTGTTTTGTACGGACCAAGACAGCGTAAAGGAAGTTGCCAAAGAAGCTGTGGAGTACTGTAAGGCTACTGGCAGTGCAATTAACTGGACTAAATGTTTAAGTTTCTGGTATGGAGACTGGGAACACACACCGGAATACTTTTGTAACATCAGATGGACGATAACACCGGGTAAATACCTTAGTGTGCCACTTAATCAGCACAAGAACACGAAAGAGTACTGGGAGGAAGAAACGCAGCGAGTTAAAAATTAAACGAACAAGTGGGGAGGACACAACTTTTCTATGTTCTCTAGAGCTGCTGTGTGTAACGTATTTTTGGTTGCCAAGATATTTTATGTTCTTCAAGCTCTATCGATGACAAGAGCGTCTGTACAGAAACTTCACCGTGTATTTGCAACGTTTATATGGGCATCCACGTGGGAACGCACGAACCGGGGCAATCTGTTTCACGCAGTTCAGAAGGGGGGCCTTGGGTTGACGCATCTATTTCTCAAACAAATTGGGACTAGATTTTCTTTTCTGCGTGAGCAAAGTGACACCTTTTTAAGGACTGTAATCCAAGTGAGATTACGTGAGTCACTGCCTGATTACGTCGTATCTGCTTTTTCAAAACCGGTGGCATTAAGCCCCTTTTTGCGGGAAGTTGTTTTATCTTTTCGTATCCTTAAGGCAAGGTTCTCAACTGAATATCTGTCAATTGTGCCGCGGAAGAAGTTGTATCAGGATCTGCGAGATGTGTTTTTGGCAGTGCCGGTGTACCGCGCTGTGTATAATGTAGGGTCTGAGCGTGACGTTTTGAAAAGGGTAAAACGTATGCCTGTCAGAGCTGGTGCAAAATCATTCTTTTTTCAATTGCATTCCGGCACTCTTCCAGTCAAACCATGGCTGCAGAACAAAGGGCTCTTTGTATCTTGGTCTATTAACTGCATTATTGGCAGAAAACCCGAGACCACTGAACACATCTGCTTGGAGTGCCATGACTCAGCTTTCCTCTGGGATATCTTGAAGCGAACTTTAAAAAAGAAATTGCCAATAGCGCCATTCGGTTTCCGATATCTGCCATGCGCAGACCCTGAAGGAGTGCCGAATGACATGCTGATGCTATTATGTATGCATAGCGTATGGAAAACGCGTACGGATGTCAGGCATGAGCGAACCGTTGTACACCCCGCTCGACACTACTACATCGAGAGCGTGGTATACCTGAGAGCAATTCTGCGTGCACAATATAATTCTCCGGAGTGGCTACCTGTACTGGACCAGCTGGCTTCAGTAAAGCCCTTTTAAATCTAGCGCTTTAGGCAGAACGTGCCTAGTGCTTTTAGCATTCCTTTTGTTTTGCTTTGTTGTTGTGTATTCAGAGTGTATGCTGTGTGCTTAAAAAAATTGGCAATAAAGAATAAAAAAAAGCGGTGGCGTAGCGATACAGCATCCGCCTCGCAAGCAAGAGGACCGGGATTCGAACCCCGGTGCTGCGCGATTCTCCACCGGATTTTTTTTTAAAGCAACTAAATAAATAAATAAATAAAAACTCCGCGTCTCGATGGTATTGCATAAACAGGTTTGAGGTGCGCCCTGAGGCCGGTGAACACCTCCGGCAACGCACTCCCTCACCAGAACAGGAGTTGGCCACCCTGGTGCAGTAACTGGCCGCAACCTCATGGTAAGCTCCATAACACCTCGGCCCTCAGTCACCAGCGGCTGCGGAACAACTCACCACGGCGGCGGTCAGACCTGTGACGTAGCAGGGGGTGCTAAGAATTCCTGGCTCCGCTGGACAGGCCGCCATTGGAAACTGACCCTAGCAACGTTTAACGCTAAAACCCTAGCTAGTGAAGATAGTTTAGCAGTGCTGTTAGAGGAACTAGAGGGCATGAAATGGGATGTCATAAGGCTTAGTGAGGTTAGGAAGCCGAATGAGGCATATACTGTACTGAAGGATGGGCATGCGCTGTGTTATCGAGGCTTACCTTAGAGGCGACAACTAGGAGTAGGTTTCCTTGTCAATAAGTATATAGCGGGTAATATATATTAATTCTATAGAATTATTGAGAGGGTGGCAGTCATCGTAATTAGGCTTAATAAGCGGCGTAAACTGCAGGTTGTAGAGACCTATACACCTACATCTAGTTATGATGACCAGGCAGTTGGATGCTTCTACGAAGATGTAGAATTGGCAATGCGAAAAGTGAAGACGCAGTGTACTGTATACTAATGGGCGACTTCAATGCCAAGGTAGGGAGAAAGCAGACAGGAAACCAGGCAGTAGGTGACTATAGCATAGGTTCTAGGAATAGCAGGGGGGAGTTACTAGTTGAGTTTGCAGAGCGCAATAACGGAAGAATCATGAATACCTTCTTCAGAAACAGAAGAACCGGAAATGGACATGGAAACGTCCTAACGGGGAGACTAAAAATGAAATTGACTTCATAATGTGTTCAACCCCCGCCATTGTGCAAGATGTAGAGGTAATCGGGAAAGTGCGATGCAGTGAGCACAGGATAGTGAGATCCCGAATTAGCCTAAATCTGAAGAAGGAGCGCAACAGATTAGTAAGAAAGAAACCCATCAACGAATCAGCGGTGAGGATGAGGGCAGAAGAATTCAGGATCTCGATACAGAATAGATATTCAGCTCTAACCGAGGATGGCGACATTACCCTAGAAGCAATGAACAATAATTTCAGAGATATCATTACTGAGTGTGCGGTAGACGTAGGCGGTAGGATAGTTAGAGAGGATACCGGTAAGCTGTCTAAGGAGACGAAAGATTTGATTAAGAAACGCCAGAGTATGAAAGCTTCCAATCTAACAGACAAGATCGAATTGGCCGAGATAAAGCTAATCAATAAGCGCAAGGTGGCTAATATAAGGATGTATAACATGGATAAAATTGAGCATACTGTAAAGAATGAGGGAAGCCTTAAAGCGGTAAAGAAGAAATTGGGCATAGGCAAAAACCAGATGTGAGCGATAAGGGACAAGGCGGGCAACGTCATCACGAATATGGACAATATAGTCAAAGTAGCCGAGGAGTTCTATACAGATCTCTACAGCAGCCAAAGTAGTCAGGACCGTAACGAGATTGGCGGCAGGGAAAAACAGTCAGACGTTCTACCAGTGACGAAGGACGAGGTCACGAAAGCATTAGAAACTATGAAAATAGGGAAATCAGCTGGAGAGCATCAGATAACTACAGATTTGCTGAAGGACGGGGGGATATCGTGCTAGAAAAACTGGCCACCCTGTATACGCAGTGCCTGGCGTCATCGACGATACCGGAACTATGGAATAATGCGAACATTATCCTCATTTACAAGAAAGGGGACTCTAAGGACCTAAAAAATTACGGACCAATCAGCTCACTGTCTGTAACGTACACGGTATTAACTAAGGTAATCGCTAATAGAATCAGGACAACCTTCGACTGTAATCAAGCAAAGGATCAAGCAGGTTTTTGGAAACGGTACTCTACTATCGATCATATCCATGCCATCAATCAGGTGGTACAAAAATGCTCGGAATATAACCAGCCATTATGCATAGCGATCATTGATTACGAAAAAGCATTTGACTCAGTTGAAACATCGGCGGTGATGCCGGCATTGCGAAATCAGGGGGTAGACGAGCCGTACGTGAAAGTGCTGGAAGATATATATAGTGGCTGCACAGCAACCAAAATTCGCATAAAGAAAGGTGTTAGGCAAGGAGACACAGTCTCCCCAGTACTATTCACAGCTTGCTTAGAGGAAGTATTCAGAGACTTGGAATGGGTGCAGTTAGGGATAAGGGTAGATAGAGAATACATCAGTAATCTGCGATTTGCTTGTTACATTGCCTTGCTAAGCAACTCGGGGGATGAACTGCAAATAATGATTGATGACCTAGACAGGAAAAGTAGAAAGGTAGACTTGAAAATCAATATGCAGAAGACTAAGGTAATGTTCAACAGCCTCGGAAAGGAACAGCTGTTTACATTAGGTAGCGAAGTACTGGAAGTAGTAGGCGATTATGTATACTTAGGTCAGGTAGTAACCGCAGATCCGGACCATCAAAAGGAAATAACAAGAAGAATAAGATTGGGATGTAGCGCATTTGGCCAGCACTCGCAGATTATGACTAGCAGCTTACCGGTATCGCCCAAGAGGAAAGTATGCAACAGTTGCACCTTACCTGTACTCACCTATGGGGCTGAAACGTGGAGGCTAACCAAGAGAGTTCTACTTAAGTTGAGGACAAACCAGAGGGCTATGGAACGAAACATGGTAGGGGTAACATTAAGAGATATGAAGCGTGCAGAGTGGGTCAGAGAAATAACTCAAGTTACCGACATTCTAGTGGAAATTAAGAAGAAGAAATGGGCATGGGCAGGACATGTAGTGCGAAGAGAGGATAACCGATGATCGCTTAGGGTAACAAACTGGATTCCAAGAGAAGGAAAGCGTAACAGGGAGCGGCAGAAAGTTAGGTGGGCGGATGAGGTTAAGACGTTCGCGGGGGTCAAGTGGATGCATTTAGCACAGAACCGGGTTAATTGGAGAAGTATGGGAGTGGCCTTCGCCCTGCAGTGGGCATAGTCAGGTTGATGATGATGATGATGATGACAGTAGTTGTGTTTTATTATTTATTATTACTGGCGAGCCAATACCTTGACCTTTGACCTACTTGCCACACCACCTCAGGCAAATCACATGGGCGACCTCTGATTAGTAGATGGGTTGCTAGATGTGATGATACCATATGCTGTCGCAAATTTGGAAAGATCTGCCGACTCGGGCTGCTCCTCTGAAAT
Source organism: Amblyomma maculatum (assembly GCF_055883805.1). Lineage (NCBI taxonomy): Eukaryota > Metazoa > Arthropoda > Arachnida > Ixodida > Ixodidae > Amblyomma > Amblyomma maculatum. The sequence goes on from NC_139344.1 coordinate 44,082,962, forward strand.
AGCAAGATGAGACAGAAATCATTCTTTCCGGTCCCTTGGATGCCGAGTGAGGTGCATTAACTCCTAGGCCATGCCGTCGCGTTCCTACGGCCTCGTTAAAGAGGGCACGATCGCTTATGACTGGTAGCTGGATAATGTGGTAGCTTACGACCGAATGCTAACGTAACAGGATCGTGAGATCACTGTGTATAAACAGGCTGTTGAGCCTCTCCGCCCAAGTTGCGAATCAGTAGCCCCTCACGCCTTATGATTAATTTCTCAATGCTACTTGACGAGACCAGCTTTTGTAGGACGCTTGAACACTACCACTAATTTATTACGCATACCTTCCCAATTTACAGCACTGCAATTCGTCCCTGTCACGAAACCCAGTCAACAGCGCGCTGACTAAGACGCTGCGTGGTGCCTCTGCAGCCACTCGAATTTTCATTTTAAAATTTACAGCAACGAAGAGCAAGCAGCGCCACGGGGTTCAAGAAGCTCTGCCAATCATTTGCTGAAATCACGCTAGGATTGGATAGATAATCCTTAAGGAGCGATATTACGAATACACTTGCACGCAAATAGATACGCGAAGAGAAACAAACACGCCCAATCAGAGCTAACTCATCCTGCATTCGAGCCTCTATTCAGCCCAAGAAATAAGCATGAGCAACAGTTCCCATCAGAAAAAACCCACTGACCAGTTTAGCTAAGTCTAATCCTCAACAGTCAATAAACGACAAAGAGCGCGTGCTGATAGGCACGAAGTCATAAAAAAGCGCGTGCAGAAGCGATAACTGTGGTGTCCGCACCAGAATGTGTCAGACTGCCGTATGTGTATTCGTGTGTCGTCGGTACTTCTTTTAAATTAATTCAGATTTTTAATTCAGATGACAAAGAGCGAATGTATGAGCACTACAACTGCCTAATACCTCGTGACCGATAGCGAGAAGTCAAAATTAGAAGGTCTCTTAGATGTCTTTTAAGAGAACAAAGGAAAAAGCCTACCCTTCCTCTCCTATCATTTGCCTCTCATTGGCGTTCGTTGCAGTGCTACATATAATTATAATTGGTTTAGAGGAAAGGAAAACACAGTATCTGTCGCATTTTCTCCGGCAAATGTGAGTTTGCACAGTGCACCCTCCCTCCTGTCGCGTGGTGTTTCTTGGCGCACAATCAAGTGTGGGATTGCAGATGGCAGGAACAGTAGACAAAAACTAAACTCGCGGAATATGCAGATCTCGCGCACAAATCTTGCGCACGGGATTTCGTTCCATGAGCCTAGAATGGCTTTCGGATTAAAGCCACGGTGGTTCACACCAATCCGGGCATGTGTTCATGATGCTACGGCCTAAAGCTCTCGCTGCTGGGCGGGCGGTGAATACCCTGCTAATCAATACAAAAATGAATACAAAAATTAACGGGAAAATCATTGGCCGCGGAAAAACATAGTTGGAACGAGACATTCTCGATGCTTCCAAGATCAAGAAACTGGGCACTGAATGCGTCCGCGACACCTCTGTTAAGTTACAGCAAAAGAGTACCGCTTAGTGTATCATACCCTGTTAATTGTTCTCCCAAGAGTCCAGCAGGTGGGGTCGTGGATGGAAGATGAGCCCAGTGCTTTGTTTGATACGTATCGCATGCCGCCGTGGTCTGTTGACCTTAGGAGATTTGGCACGAACGCGATGCGAATGCTAACATATGCACCCTCAACCACTGTAAGGATAGAACTAAACTAAAATTTGTCACCACTAAGCAGACCTTTTACTGACCCCAATAGCAAAGTGCATCTTATGCTACGCAGGCCACTTTAAATAAGAGGATAAAAATTTTCAGATGGGGACACCTAACCTACCCCATTAAGGGATTTATGCGACAGTGTTCTCGCCTCTTGTCCGTGGCTCCCTTAATCACTAATCTTTTAATCGTGCCCCTATTATCTTACGCATAATCTATCGTACCGCTTTAAGCAATCATAAGATGTGAAAGACCACCGGACATATATATAAAGCCCTGCTCAATGATACCGCACTAAAGTGTCTGCATGACAAAGGGTAGCATATGTCTGACTCTGAATGAAAGAATCCCGAGTGTTTCATCCCCCTTACTCACACAACTCACGTGAGAAGCCTTGGTTGGCTGCCTGTGCCAAATTGTCTGTGTCCCGTGGTTGCGTGACGTCGCTCAACCCAGCAACCAATCAGTGCCTTGCCCTCTCTGCTGTCAGGTACCAGTACCATGGGTTTGATTTCTCCCTCATAACGCTCATGCAAGAACTTCAAGAACACGGCAACTGTAACGCTATCGCGTTAAACCTACACCGAATATCATGCACGACGTCTTTTGTCGACAGCGGATACAGCTCCTGGTTCAAAATAATTATTAGAGCGTATGCTAATTAGATACCGTCTCTGTCAAAAATAACAAGGCTACAGGGCTTGTCAGCTATTGACTCCGCAAGAACCCCAAAAAAACGAGAGCACCTTTAACAGCGAAAACCAAGGGGCGAGCTTCCCACACAAGTTGCCTATAAATTAACGAAAGGCATACACGCTCCAATACCGCGTATGAAACAAAACCCCGTTGCTTGGTTACTAATAGCAACGACGATACCTGGCATGTCCTGCCTACACGGCTAGCACGTCCACAAGGCGCTTAGAGGTTTGTACGATCGAACACTCCCCTTCACTTACACCGACCTACAAATGTGTAGTCCAAAATCGTACGCACCGTGATGGCAAACTTGGACTTTGCTTGCTGCCTGATTAGCCCACTCATGGGGCTAGAACCTTCCGAGATGAGGCTTTTGGCTTCCAAGTTGCCACCAGTCTCACTGACTTCAGTACGGCCACGAAAGCCAGGGTCCAATATGGCTGGCGGGCCACAGCTTGTCTCACAGGCTAGGGAGGGGACTGGAACACATGGCGCGCTCCGGGATTCAGGATCGGAGATCAACTTGCACTCTTCCTCAGGGCCATCGATGACTACTCCTTGGTACTGTGAAGGAGAAAAAATAGACCGACCCTACAGTTTTCCACAACTGCCACTTAATGCGCACAAGGAACCCTGACATCCGGATACCCAGCCAGCCGCAACTAAGTGAGCTTACAACCAAAAGTTGTTCATCACGCCCCGAAGGACGAAGCTCAAGACCGGCGCTGCGGCATGAACTTACGTGCTAGGCACTCGGCTGTAGCGCCGGTGGGGTTATAACACAGTATCCCACCGTCTACAGGGTTGTGCCAAGGCGTTGGTTGCGTAGCGCTCCCCTACTGAAAAAACTAAGGGGCAATAGCCTCACATATTTTCACACAATCTCACTCAATTCACATAAGAAATCACGTACAAGTCGCATATAATTGCATACGTTCTCATAGTTTCTTGTACATTATCATAAATTATGTGCGATATTTTATGTTAATTATGTGCACCGTATCAGACTCGATGCGATTAAATGATATTTTATGAGGTTATTGCCCCCTAGAACTTTAGGTTTTTCAGTAGGGTCGTCACCCGTTTCGTGAACGAGGGCTGTCAGCTCCCTGGACGGTAGCGATGGATCCGAGTCGGCGCTGGTGAAATTAAGAAAAAGCTTCATACACAATTTACAGGCATTTATACAACGAGATCGGCACTGGGATCGAAAGCTGCGACGGTTCGCGCGCAGCGACGGCCGGGGAGATTCCGCCGCACCCGCTCTCTGAGGGGGTGAACTGCTCCCGACGGATGCTAGTGACGAACTAACTATCGGAGCCTCGAGCGCAAGCACATGAGTCTCCGTAAACCGAGAATCCGTTGACGCTCAAATAGTCCAATCCGACAGTAGCACTTTCGCAGGGCCAATGGGAGAGTTTGCAGCGCTCTTGCCTCTAATATGCCGCGGAGCGGGAAGGGTTCCGCTGCCTGGGCCACGGCGCCGAGCTGTCTCGTCGCTCAGCTCATGTTGAAACACGTCGCTTCGCTCTCATTGGAGTGGCTCGCGTCCAGTGCCTGGGCCACGGCGCCGAGCTGTCTCGTCGCTCAGCTCATGTTGAAACACGTCGCTTCGCTCTCATTGGAGTGGCTCGCGTCCAGTGCCTGGGCCACGGCGCCGAGCTGTCTCGTCGCTCAGCTCATGTTGAAACACGTCGCTTCGCTCTCATTGGAGTGGCTCGCGTCCAGTGCACCAGCGATTTGCAAGACAGTGCCCGCATTTTGTGAATTAGGCGTTCGCCGGTGTAGGTTGGCGTACCGCTGAATTTCTGGGCGGCTTTTACCAGGCACAACACGGCAGAAGTCGGCAGATTTTTAAAACCCCCATCAATTTCTCGCTGGCTGATACCTCGTAAGTTCAGCGGTTTGTAGTAAAACGTTTCATTTCGCATTAGTTTTCAGATCGTTACCGGCAGGAAAAACATTTTTAAAGGCACTAAAGAATGCCTATGCGCGGTAATGCGAAAACACTCTCTCGCGCTCCATAAGGCGTAACGTGTGCTTGATGATCTCTCTCCGCACGCTGCACCCTGTCCTCCGCAGGAGCTGCGTGTCAAGTGACCGACCCGCGCATGTCTAAAGGCAACTTTGTTTGCGTCACCTGTTTTTATATATCACGCTTGTTTTTGCGTCATGCATAGTATGTACGTACCATGCAGCGACACAAGTGTGCTGTTATTTCCGAAAGTGCTGAGTGATACAACTTTACATGACGACCATGAGTCATGCCTCACTGTGAAACATGTCTGTGCGCAATGTTTTACAGACTCGGCTCCTTCCAGTCCGTTACCATGTTTCAAGCTACGTGCGATTATGACTTGTAGTAGTGACTATGTGTGGCATACTCTGTTCAGCATATTTTCTGTTGCGCACGCGTCGGCGTTCGGAGCGGCAGCCGCAAACGCTGCTCTCTCCTCATCCCTTTCTCTTTCTCACGTTACGCATGCCTATAAAAGCCGAGCCAACTTCCAAAATAAACCGAGGTTTTGCTGTCTTGCTGACCGGTGTGGCTTACTGTTCCTTGGCGCGCCGCTGGCGAGCGTGACGATGCTACGGTGGCGACGAGGATTGGCGACGCACAAGTCGTGAAAGAAGAACCGCAGCACCGGACTGCACCGTTGGAAGGCATGGCGCTTCTCAAGCTGCCAGACTTCGACGACTGTAAAGAAAGTGGAAACCATACCTTATCAAGGTTGAAGCGTACTTTGAAGGAAACGCCGTTGCGGATTCAGCAAAGAAGAGAGCATTGCTTGTGGCAGCATTAAGCACGGTCCAGATATTGGCAGGGAAAGTAGCTCCGCGCACGCCAAATGCATTGACTTAAGCAGAAGCAGTTGCAACCTTGAACGAGTATTAAGACCCAAAAAGAAACAAAATCACTGAAGTATATTGGCATTTAGAATGTTGCGACCAGTTAGTCTATGTAAAGTGAAAACTGACAGCCACGCCTGTGAAGCGCGCCAGAAGAAGCATAGAGGTCAAAATGCATGATTACACGCCTTTTACCCTATTCCTAAAATAGCCGCCTTATGAAAAGCAGTCTTCATGGGTGGCAATAATCGTTGGCGCCCACGCTCAATGCACGATATTTCTCTGTAAAAGATCTAAATGTGGCACCCCGCGCATGTTCCGATATGTTAACGGGTGGCGTAAGATAAAAGTGAGGGTAAATAACAAAATCAAGCAACGAGATTGCGAGCCTGTGCCTTTAGATGACATGGAACGCCGGTCTGCCACGGTCTTCCGCATCCCGCAATACTGTGATTGCGACAATACGTGGCAGGTCTGGCATATGCAGCTGATTTATTTACAAGGCCTGTGGTGGTTGGTCCGATCAAGCGCAACCCCTTCACTTGCTCGAAGAAAATGTATCAACCCAGACGCGTACGCATCTCAATCGCCAGCTTGGGTTTGGCTTGCTCAGCGAACAGATAGGTCATAGGATTCGCAATGCCCGAGGCGGGGCTCTTGCCTGCTGACTTGAATTCGGCCTCACTGGCTCCAAGACCGCTAGGAACACCCGAGCCTAGGCTGCTCGCTGGCAACCCGCAGACAGCCTCACCGGCTTTGGAGAGGTCTGGAACATTCAAGGCCGCGATGCTGGCTGTGAAGGCGTACGTGGACTCACTGATTTCGTCTGGGTCACCCAAGAAACCTTCCGCGTCCTGCGCAAAGAGAAAATAAAAACCAACACTGCTGATTTCCACCATTGCCAGTTGTTGTTTACAAGAACCACATGCACTCGGATATTCAATCAGTCAACAAAGACAGCCTACGACCAAATGTTGTTCAAGACCTCGAAGAGGATTTGTGCAAAGGCACAGACGTGTAAGGCAGCCGGCACAAGTAGGCAGTATTTAAAAACCCAGAGCATTTTCCCGACGGCCGGCATGACCTCGCAATATCAGCATTGAAGCAAAAGGGGCGTGCTCATGAGTTGGTCCAAGCCTCTATGATGACGCTGAGGCCATGTTGTGACGCGTGAAATAGCTGAAATAGCCGCTTTCAATTTCACAATGTTTACAACATCTGTGTCCCCGTTCCCTTTCGCCACATATACAAACATTGGACTTCCTCTATCAGCTACAATCGACACATGGCCTAATCGCCTTAGCGCTCGATCTAATCACGGTCAGTGGCAATTACCTGATACGAAGTAGAATACAGGTGCTATGGAAGTTTCAGTGTCATTATCAGCGCATGACACTTACGCTTCTTCAACGCAGTTTACATTTGACATCAATAGTAGGGCTGTAATATAATTAGAGCGCACACTGGAATATCTTCTGGCGCTCTTCGACTCGACTCGACTCAGCGCTACCAGCAAGAACACTAGATGCCGGAAACTCGGTGCTGTACTCATTTCAAGTGAACGAGTAGCCAAATGTGTCGTAACAATTTCGTTTAAATTAAGTTCGTTTAATCGTGACGTCGTCTATAACGAATACAAGAGGAGCTTGAGGAAAAATACGAGTTCGTTCGGTTTTCCTTTGTTTATTTTATAGGTTTAAATGTTACAAAGCGATTAAAGATACGAAGGATGAGCGCTAGTGGAGGGCTTCGTAAATTTCGACCACCTCGGGTTCTTTAACGTGCCCTGGCATCGCCCAGTTCACGGGCGTTTTATTTAACGCCTTCACCGAAACGCGGCTGCCACCGCCGGGTTATGCATCCCGCGTACTTGGGTTCCGCAGTCGAGCGCCCTAACCACTGAGTCATCGCACTGGATAAAGGAGGGTAAGAAAGAAACCTGGCCAGTCTGGTCGTTATTAGTCACAGAAATAACACAAATAAGGATTTTCTCTAAAAGAGATTAGCACCGAAAAAGCTTGTAACGTTATCAAGGCAGGTGAATGAGCTAGCTGGTCCCTGCGCATCTGGAAATAAAAAACAAATCATGACAAACTTGTCGCCTCTTTTTTTAGTGTTTTTTTTTTTTTTGCGACCAGTGCGACACCATCCGCCACAACACACATCACCTGGAGCAGATACCAACGAAAAAGGATTATGTAGCGAAACCTAAATGGAATATGACAAATATGTCGCCCAGATCCCCACGCTTTGAAGCCGCGATAAGTGGTTATTTCATGCGAAGGATTGGCTGGCTTTTCATTAGGCGCGCGAGAAGACGCTCACGGTGCCACTGCAGTACTGCAACAGTTTGATTGAAGTATTATTCCGTTGACTCTCGCCGCTCAGTGCACTGGTCAGAGGTGCATATGGGCTATCGCAGCTGCTCTTCGAATGTTTTCTTCCTTTCTAAAAGTTCCCAGTCGTTCTGCTTTTGGGCCCGTTAGCTTTTCCACAACTACGACATATGAACCTAATAGAGTCCGAGAACCTTTTCCCCAACAGGGAGCGCATGTAAAGGTGAACCTACCAGCAGAACGCGGCAATTAGCGAACAAAGCACCTGAAACGAGGGCATGGCTTTAACAATATTGCCCTGAATTTAGTCCCCATTTCTGGCTCCGCGTATAACAGGAGGTTGAAACTTGGGCTTGCCAGGCTTATGCATACACTAAAAGGAAGCCGTGATTGTAAGTAAGCACGTAATTGTACGTATGTGGCGCACGAAAACACGCATCACTTAAAGAAGTAGAAAATATCGTCGTAAAATGTGCAGCCATCGCAGCAGTGCATGCGAAACCAGTAACGCTGCTTTCTTAAAAAGCATTGCATAGGAAGCACTGTCCTCGAAATGATGGAACTGGGAGTATACATCCACATCCTAGATTGCCAATTTGTGGTGCAGGTTGCAAACCGCTGTATTCATATCTGATTGCCTTATCACCCCCTGCTTCGGCTCCGTTGCAAAGACTATGTTCTGCACCTCAAAATGGCGCTCGTGACTCCAATTGAATACCTCCTATATATCGTGCACTAGGAATTTAGTCCGAAACAGGGGCCATGCACAGAAATGCGGTGATAGATGAAAAGGCGCGTGGCATCACGGAACCCCCTATTGAGGAGTAAAACACACGTGCCCCTCTGTGTACGCATGTACTGTTAGATCTTTCTCGCAGTTCTGGGCCGCATAAATAATCAGGAATAGGCACACGGTGCCGCCTGAAACGAATAAGCCTGCCTTGGCTCCACACAGTAACGTAGGCGCGCTGACAAATTCAGAAATAAGTTTCGCTGTGCGCCCAAACAGAAACCAGGCTGTAACTTTCGTAACCATACTTAGTAAAAAAAAAAAATAATAAAAAAAGATTTAAGCACTTTGAGGTATCAGGAAAATCTGGGCCCTTGGCTAACACGCTTTTTCGAGAATTCTAAAACATAGTGATGGATATAACTAACAACGGCCGCCAAGACGCGTGAAACCTGACTCTTCTGCGGCAAACAACTGAAAATGAAGAAAAGCGGTCAGTGACAACCTGTAGAGAGCAGGACGAAAACACAAAAAGTGTAATTAGACCATTGACAAAAATACTTGGTAGAGACTGAGCGCGTATCAAAATGCATATATATATATATATATATATATATATATATATATATATATATATATATATATATATATATATATATATATATATATATATTGCCACGTGCCTAGCGCCGCGCGACAGCCGTGCTTGGACTCTGTGATCGGAACTAAAAGCCGACCTTATTCTCGGGTCCTCGGCTGCGTGTACCTTCACGGCTCCCTGTGACTTGAGTCGTGACACTATATATATATGTATATATATATATATATATATATATATATATATATATATATATATATATATATATATATATATATAGAGAGAGAGAGAGAGAGAGAGAGAGAGACTTAAAGTAGGTGACACACGGTAGAAAAAACAACACTTTATTCCGACGTTTCGGCCGGGGTCCGGCCTTTGACCGTGTGTCACTTACTTTAAGTCTATGCCCTACCGGACCCATTCGAGCTTCAACCCCCTCCCTATATATATATATATATATATATATATATATATATATATATATATATATATATATATATATATATATATATATATATATATTGTAGACATTCGTAACTTCATTCTTTTTTCTGAATTATTTGTGCATCGCGCTTAGCATTAAGCGCCATGACTGTTCATTGTATGTATTCCGCTTCTTACAACACGTTATTTTCTGAAGCTCTGCGTCATGCTATATTGCATGCTGACCATGAGTCCTGACTCAACGCGAGGCAAAACTGTGCGCTACGTCTCTACAAACTCTGCCTCTTACAATCCGTCGCTCACTGAAGTTCTGCGTCAGCTTTGTGTTTTTATCCCTCAGTCATGACTATCACATTGAAGCATGACTGTGCGTAATGTTTGCACAGCCTATGTACCTTGCAGTACGTTATCTAGTATCAGTCATGCTACTCATTATCCCGGCTTAAAGTGGTCCCGTGATTATGGCCATGACTGATTTCTCCAACTTCGTAGAAACTTACGTTTCTTCATGACTACACGATTACGCATAGAAGTGCTTTGAAATCATACAATGGCGTGGTAACGTTATCAAAATCTGGTGCCTTGGGTGGTCACCGACCGCAGACACCAGCTCTCGTCCTCATGGGACATGAACGTTTTAGCATCAGAGCGGAAACCACGAACAGCATGTACAATCACATCATGAGTTCAGCAGCAAGGAAGGAATCAGGCTGAAAGGCATCAAAATTTCCACCCCATAAATACTCTAACTTTGCCCGCAAACGACAAAAAGCGTAAGATTTCCCTAAAACGCCTGAAAGGAAACGATGCGTGATCGTCCCTAATCGGAAGGAGGCACCGCCACCTCGGGAGTTATCCCAACCCTAACCTCAACCCTGTAGAGCCGCTTCTCCACTAAAATGCTAAATACTGCAGCAAAACGAGCTCCTGGATATGGTTACGATAGGCTCTTTGGGTCCTGACACTGGTGGAGGTGCCCTCGATACTTCCTTCTGGAGCTGAACCTGAGACGCACCTGCCTCTCGTACCCACCCCCGTGCATCGTATAAGCCGTGATCTTCAAGGTTTGTCACCGGATGTCTTTCCTATTGGGGCATAGCCCTGTATACGACTCCAGCACATATGGCAACGTCACCGCCAACTCATACGTGAGTACTCCTTCTACTGCTCCTCTCTATGCAACCCTGCGGACCCCTTTGCATCCCATAGCCATTCCATGGTGACCAAATTGAAGATCCCGAAGACTGGTTGGCTCTGTTTGAACGTGTCGCCGCATTTAACAAGTGGCACTAGCCGGAAAAACTCCGCAACGTTTATTTCAGCCTTGAGCAAGCGGCTCGGATATGGTTAGAGAATCGCAAAGCCACACTGTGCACCTCGCCGTGCTTCCGAAGTCAGCTCCTGAGCACATACTCCAGAAGCGACCGCCAGGAGAAGGCAGAACTTGCTCTGAGAGTGCGCATCCAATTCGCAAACAAGAGAGTCGCAATGTACGTCGAGGATGTAAAGCATCTCTGCTATCTGGCATACCCTTCCATGTCAGAACACAAGAAAGTGCGGCACCTGACGCTTTGTGTGAAAGAACTGTTGTTTTGCGGCCTCTTCAGGAACCTAATTACCACCGTCGTGACGTTCTTGACTGATGCCTTCCTTATGGAAAAATGCTGCAGCAGCGATCCAGCCAGTAAGCCCGTCCAACGGCCCCAGGTCCACCTTTGACCAACTTGAATGTGACCATCTGAACAATCCAAGCGCTCTACGTCAACTAATCCGCTCCGTGGTCAGCGAAGAGATCCAGAAGCTTCAAGGATCTTTTTCCCCTTCTGTGGATTCCCTGAGTAGCGTAATGCGTTTTCTGCGAAGAAGTCCAGAGCGCACTCAGGGCACCAGACGTTCCGGTCAGCCCACCGGCATCCGTTCCGCCGGAGACCTATGCGGACATGCTGCGCCGTCCTACCCCACTTTCTGCTCCACCGACGTACACTCCTCCGGTGCGGTGGTTGCGGTGCACGCTGCTCAACCGGCAGCGTACTGATAGGAGCGGCGCCATGCGCCATAGAAATATGACCTTCGGCGCTCTCCAGAGCGGCGGTGGCCTCTCTGCTAACATATTGGCGAGGCTGGTTACCTCTACTGGTGGTGACCTTAGCGCGCACTGGAACTCCGCGGGTTTTCCCCCGACAGCCCTCTTCCACGGCCTTATGAGCGGCCACACGATATTGCCGCCAGGCCTTTCCGCCATCTACGCCACGCCGCCAATCGCGGTCCCCGTCACCTCGTCGCTCATCGCCTTCCGTATCCCTTTATGCCACTGCACCACGTGGGCCATCTGCGGTGACCTTTGGAGGCGAGGCTGCCGAACACCGATTCGCCGAAAAGCTTCCCCCTCCGCCTTGATCGTATCGCCACGACAACCACTGTATTACCGGTCACTCTTCATCATCCGACCGAGGGAATCATTCCGACCAGACCGCCGCTACCCCCGAACATCTCTTGATCATGGAAAAGGATGGCACACTGCGCTCCTGCGTCGACTAAAGAAAGCTAAATAGCGTGAAGAAGAAAGAAGTTTATCCACTACCACGCATTGACGACTCTGTGGACAGACTTCGACACGCTAAGTACTTCAGTCGATCTCCTCAGTGGCTATTGGCAAATTGAAGCTGATGAGAGGAACCGAGATAAAACTGCCTTCTGCCCACCGGACGAGTTTTACGAGTTTCGTGTCCTCCCCTTTTGGCTGTTCTGAGCTCTAGCAACCTTCCAGAGGATGATGGACACGGTGCCACTGGTCTAAACCGACACACAAGTCAAGCTTACTTGGGTGATCTGATCATTTTTGCTGCAACTGTCAAAGAACTTCTGCACCGTTTCAGAGATGTCCTCGAAGCCGTTCGGAACGCACACCTGTCCCTCATGCCTGAAAAGTGCCACTTCGGTTTCACTGAATTGAAGTTTCTTGAGCACTCCGTGTGTGCTGTTGGCATCCGCGCTGAGAAATTCACAGCTGTTCCGGCATTCACAGCTGCAAGAGACAAGAAAGCAGTCCGGCGATTTCTGGGTTTCTGCTCGTATTACCGTCGTTTCATCAAAATCTTCGCTCAGCTCGCTAGCCCTCTCCCGCTCCTAACTCGGGATGATGCAGCATTTTCCTGGGGCAGCGAACGCAGACAAATTCCGTCGAGGTAAGGCGCCGTCGCCAAGCTCCCCCGATACTGACACATTGCGACGACGATGCTGACACGGAGGTGCACGCTGATCGAAGCAACGTCAGACTTCAAGCCTTCTATATTCAATATTCAAGCCTTTTGTTACAAATACACGTTTCATGACATGGTCATTCAGTATATTGCCACTTTATATTCTAGCAGGGAGTTTTAGAATAGGGGGAGCCAGGAAAAAAAATAGCGCGCCCCGGCGCAAAGCACGGGCCGACCGGTAAGTTCCAGAATAGGGGTTCCCCCGACGCAGCGGAGCCGCATCGATTGAAGCTCCCCTACAGTAAACCATTAAAAAGCGCGCAAGTATATAGCAGGTAACGATACTATTGTATTCACTAAAATGGGATATAATTGGACGAAATAATTTAAAAGCACCATGGGTACAAACCATGGGCGGAGGGAAGTTCCCACATGTCAGAGCTTTTGGATCATACCAGTTGGGAACCTCCGCTTCAAAAAGTGACCGGATTTAATGCGCATTGTATGGTTGTATATGAATTGTTGCGCCATCTAGAAGAAGTCAAAAGAAGCCTGCTCTTATTGCCGTCATTCGTTTCTGGAAACTATTTTTTTCTTTCTTTTTTTTTGCACATTAATATCGTGTAAAACTGTGATGTCCAAGACTTTTTTGCTGCTCCAATTCCTGAACATACTTTATTTTTCTGGTGATGGAGCATTTACGAACAATCTGAAAGTTTCCAATTTAGACACACTTCCCTTTAATTGCCGCGAGTGCCGCTCCTATTCTTAAACACCTAATTTTGACCAATAAAAACCGCCGTTTTTAATACGTGGGTCCAATGGTAAGTTTCACAACTGGTAATATTGGTTTGGTGGGTTTGTGGGGTTTAACGTCCCAAAGCAACTCAGGCTATGAGAGACGCCGTAGTGGATGACTCCGGAAATTTCGACCACCTGGGGTTCTTTAACGTGCCCTGACATCGCACAGCACACGGGCGCCTTGCTTTTCGCCTCCATCGAAAAGCTGCCGCCGAGGCCGGGATTCGATCCCGCGTCCTTGGGAACAGTAGTCGAGCGCCGTAACCACTGCGCCACCCCGGCGGGGAACTGGTAATATTAAAGAGCTCTGCCCACATGTAGTGCCGTCATTATGAAACCCATCACTGTGGCCAGCATAGTTGTTTCTCATTAAGTCAAAAATAAGCAAGGTTCGAGTGGAGTTCCACATACAGCATTAGGTAACACAATTTAAAAAACTTTTTACGCAGTTTTACAAGTTTTGAAGCACTTTTCACAGATTGTTTCGAACATAAGGGGTTGAGGTAGGACAATTGTGAAAAATGTTTCCGAATAGACGCTCCTTGAGTTTCGGTTTGAAAGTTCTGTTTTCGAGTGTCGCTTCAGCTTGCAGTTGAAAGAGCAAAGCATTTAAATTAAGCCATTCGAAACAATGAGCCGCTTGCGCTCTCGTGCATCGCGATAGAACCTTCATGAGTTGTATGGAAGGCCGAAGCTCCAAAAGGCCCGGCATAACACCTCATGTGCATGTGAGTAAACGCGCCCCATTGAACTTACATTTGCAAATATCACGGCAGGCTCTTCCTTCCACAACGAGAGCTATACCTGAACTATGGACGGCAAGGCGAGCGATCGAAAACATCCCGAGACAAACGACACCTAGGGAACAGACCATAATTATTTTGCAGATTCTCTTACGGGAACAGCAGGACTGATACAACGCCACGGGTTTCATACCGTCTCTGTTAGACCAAAACACGACCTGCTCACAGCAGTCTCAACCATCATTTTGTGAAAGAACATAAATCAAATGAACTAAACAGTAAAAACACACGCGAGCACCCTTTAACGTTTGCAGTACGGAACGCTGGACATTTAGAATAAGCCAGGCGGAGGAGATTCGCGTGTGCTCGACGGACGAAATGCACGCAAAGCGCGTAACTCACAGGGCTAGCCAGCCTTCAGATAACACAGAAGAAGCTTGACACCTATATGAGGTTACAAAAGATACGCGATGCAACATACCATCACAAATGCGATGCGAGATATATATCGTTGTTTACAGGAGCTACTCTGCAGCAGCTTAGCTAACTGCACGCCGCCATCTTCCAAAGATCTATTTTGCCAAGTTCAAATCTTGTTCATCGGCCAGATTTTGCAAGCAAAAATCATTTGGCAACTACAAAACAGTTTGTTGATGGCGGCAATCACGAGGTCACCACTCGAATGCTCGAGTTCGTGTATTCAATCTATAGTATAAACCGTTTTCTTAGCACAAAACAAAATTGGACATTCATAGCCAATCCAAGCTATGCCAGGAAGCCTCATTTGAACCTTCCGCGCTTTTTGACGTCTGGTCTCCATGACAGCGAAACAAGGCGAACTCGCTAAGCCTAGCAGCTTGATAAATTCGCAAGCAATCTGAAAATATCGTTGGTGTTTTCAATAAATTTTGATGATGCGGGAATCTTTAGACACACCACAAGCTTAGTACGCCAGTTTCGTTTGACGTGAACGCGCGACACCACGCATGGGTAACGAAGAATCGGTGTTGAGGCGAGCGGCCGCTGCTTGGCGGGACACCGCCATGTTGCCGTAACCAAAACAACGGGACCATTTTCGGAAATGCTCCTACGCATACACGACACAGGCTTGCGCCCTGCGTAGGCGAATTGGCTTTGGTTGAAACACATGACCCACTTCAGCTCTGCCTAGCCGTACATTCTTGCGCTATAGTGCAACGGATGAATTGAGCTGCTTGTCTCGCTTTCGCCGTGTGTGTGTGCCCGTGGCTTGAGAAAACTTATCACGTATTTAAAAAAAAATTTGGGACACGTGCAAAAATGCTGTCTGGGTACTTAATTACTGGTCCCCGAGGGCGCGTCGTCTGCTGACGAAGTCGTGTGATCCGCGTCCTCTTCCGCTACACCTTTCTGGAGGCGCTGTTTTTTCTCTCCCGATATTTTTTTTGTCAGGGCTGTAAGTCATTCTTAGGTGTTTTTTTTTTCTTCTACAGCAGCACCACTTACAGAAAGGAGCCAATATCCGCCTTGAGACAAGGCGGTGTAGAGCTTGCCTTTGACAGCTTGCACGAAACGCTGAGAGCGCCATTTTCCTGTACAGTGCTTCAGTTGACCGTGGAGGGGGCCACACAAATAGTGTCAAAGCGATGGTTTACTGTGCAGTCGAGGGTTGTAACAGCCGAACCCGGATTTAAGTGCAAAATGTGAAGCCCGGACAAGGCGAGTGCGAGTTTATTCAAAATATCAAAGGTGCGCTTGCATGAATGCCACAAGACCAGCTAGGGGCGATCGGAATGTCGCAGACGAGAGTGGCTTTCCCGCATCAACAGACGCGCCATTCCCAGCCGTCCGGACAAATACCAAGTGTGTGTACGTCATTTCGTGTCAGGTACGTAAACGTAATGTAAACCCATCTACTTCTGCTTTATTGATTATGCGAAAGCGTTTCATGCATAGATCACAGCAGATTGTGGCAAGCTCTCCAAGAGATGGGAGTTCCAATTCACCTCATCTGTCTCCTAAGGAACCTGTATGAAGGCCAAGAGGCCACAGTCAGAACTGGGCATGGTCCTACTGATTGGTTTCCGATTGAGAAAGTAGTGAGGCAAGGCTGCATACTGTCGCCCTGCCTATTTAACCTATATGCAGAGTGCATCATGAGGAAGGCCGGTTTGGACGAGTCTTCAGCTGGAGTGAAGATTGCTGGAAAACGTATCAACAACCTTAGATATGCGGATGATACCACTTTAATGGCAGAAAGTGAAGTGGAACTCAGGAGACTTCTGATGCGCGTATAAGGAGAGAGCGATTAGTTTGCGCTTAAACTGAATATTAAAAAGACAAAGATCATGTCGTCTTGCCCTATCAAGGCCTGGAGCATCAAGGGACCACAAGTGGAAGCTGTGACAGATTTTCTCTTCTTGGGCTCCAAGATTACCCCAGAAGGAGACTGCAACCATGAAATCAGGAGACGCCTGCTTCTGGGAAAGAGACTCGTGGTTAGCCTTGGTCGCCTAGTAAAGAGCATAGACATTAGTCTGCCAACCAAGATCCATATAATTCGTGCTATGATCTTTCCAGTTGTGATGTATGGATGCGAGAGTTGGACTGTGAAGAAGGCTGACCGCCGAAGAATTGACGCGCTTGAATTGTGGTGCTGGCGGAGACTCTTGAGAGTTCCTTGAACTGCCAGAACATCAAATCAGTCGATATTGTCGACCATAAACCCTGACTGCTCATTGGAGGGTCAAATTCTAAAGTTAAAGCTCAGCTACTTTGGTCATCTGATGAGAAGAGAGGAGTCGCTGGAGAAAGATTTGATGTTGGGAAGGTTGAGGGTCGCCGGAGAAGGGGTAGGCAGCGAACGCGATGGTTAGATGGCATCCTCGAGGCGCTGCAGATGAAGTTATGTAATGTTAGGAAGATAGTGAGAGACCGGAAAGCGTGGCGTGACATTTTCCATAGGGTCACGATAAGTCGGACACAACTGCACGACTGAACTGAACGGACGTAAACGATCATCGATGTACTGCAGCCCATGCGTCGCACTGGACAATTTTTACTTTAGCGCAGCAGCGCCGTTTAAGTCTGGAGCGATGCCGCCGTTGCTTCGTATTTATGTGTACACCACGAATGTTGTACATATGAGGCACGAATTGCTGCAACTCACCATTCTAGTTTCACGAGTTCATTTTGCAGGTCGGCCGTCTATAACTTTCGGTGATAGCAATCCTGGTTGGGTCCCATCGTTGCACCTGGTGTGCACTGATAAATTCAATTAGGGCAACCGCGGAGCCGCGCCCGGCTTCACTGCTGTGAATGTAACGTATGTTGATGCGTTGATGGGGCCGTGGTTCGGGGGCCTACGCTTCACCGCAGTCAAACCATCAGGAGCCAAGATGACGGAGCAGAAGGAGCCCGGGAGGAGAGGCAAAGAAGAGCGTTTTATACAACTTTTTACATGATGGGATAGGTACAGGTAGAGAGAGGAAATCGGAGCTCTTTGTGGAGACAATTTCTTGCGCTTAAATACGGTTGTCCCACTTTCCTAGCTGGGGAAACAAAGTTCAATCGGTGCAGTCCAATCACCAGGGCACAAGAGGTCACTGGAGGAGTTTCCTACTGCCGAGGGTTGTACTCGAACCTCCTCACGTCTTTCGGTGGTGAGGGCAAACTTTTTCGATGTCGATGACGATTTTGATTTGGTGGTCGATATTCGGCACCAGGGCGAAACATACCGCGAAGTCGCCCGCTCGCGGCGGTCATTTCCCCCGCGTAATCCCAAGGAGGTCACCCGCTTGCCTCGAGAATTCGGCGAGCGGGGTCAATGCGTCTCGGTGACGCGCCTCTTGCCCATTCAGCACCAGGATAGGTTCCCTGTTGTCGCCGCCGTGGCGCCAGGGGGATTAAGGCCCGAAAGGCAACT
The DNA here is from genome assembly GCF_055883805.1 of Amblyomma maculatum. Taxonomy (NCBI): domain Eukaryota; kingdom Metazoa; phylum Arthropoda; class Arachnida; order Ixodida; family Ixodidae; genus Amblyomma; species Amblyomma maculatum. The sequence continues at coordinate 44,100,986 of NC_139344.1, forward strand.
CGTCTCTATCCCGAAGGAGGGGAGGCGGGAAGGGTTGGTCACCGCAGCCGGAAACAAAGGTCACTCCGCCGCCGTCGACACCGCCTCGCTGCCCTTGACGAGGTCTCTTGCCGGCGTCCAGGTTTCTCGCTGTTGAAGCGGTTGGTGCCAAGGGGGTTAATGCCCGAAAGGCAGCGCGTCTCCATCCCGAAGGGTGGGAAGGATTGGCCGCCGTAGCCGGAAGCAAAGCGTCACTCCGCTGCCGTCGCCGCCGCTTCTTTGCTTTTGGCGGCGGTCGCTCGCCGTCATCCGCTAGGTACCCCTCCACTTTAACGCGGTGGCGTTAAGGAGCTCGTGTCGCAGAAAAGCCGATGTCGTCGGCGGCGTTGGCCGTGAGCGATAAATCCCGGCATGCACTTCATAAATAGAAAGTAACTTCCAAGATGGGCTGGGTGGGAATCGAACCAGGGTTTCCGAAGTGTGAGACGGAGACGCTACCACTCAGCCACGAGCCTGACGCTTGAAAACGGTACAAAAGTGTTTCTAGTGAATGCGGTGTTGCCTTAGAAACTTGCCGTAGAACATTATACTGCGGTGTATATCGGTAATTATGAGCATGTTACTTACAGAAGTCGCAGTTACACGAGTAGCGAAGTACGTTTCCGCTACATTGCTTCTGCGCTCTGCGCACATGCAGAGCCATCTTGCGGCAAACACAGAAGAACCCCTCCTCGCAATGTGCGGCGCTGCCCCGACACGTGGCACGCCAATCGCCCCTGACGTTTCGCCGTGCACCCTCACGGGTTGTAGAATCAAGCGTCTTTCCTTTCTTTAGATCACTATCTTCGCTCACCCGCTTCTCCCCTTCGGGTCGCGCGGGTACCGGTGCGAGGATGCCCCAATACCCTTGCGTTTAATAAGTTTTCTCGCTCTCTCCCCTTCCAAAATCCAGCGTGCGTCACTCGAACAGTGGTGTTTATGCGACGCGGCTCCTCTTTCCGCTCACAGCGCGATTGCTAGGTGCAGCGTCTGATGCCGGACGCCTCTGACGTGATAATTAGAAAAAAGTTGTACAGTGCACTTAGAAGTGTTGAGTATGAATAACGCTATCGCGTTCTACTCTTGAAGCGTCCTCCAAATTTTTCAGCTGCTGCAGTCTGCGCACACCTCGGCAGGAACCCCAGTCGCAACAGCCCGTCCGCCGCCCGAAGAAGTCTCGCAGTGGGCAGCCCAAGCGGCTCCACGAGGAGACCTGGAGTCAGATCAGCCTGGTCGGTCCAGCCACGTATCAAACCTGGCCCTCTGGTTCCTGCTTGCTCGCTGGACAGCTTTAGTAGTCTCAGCCACGCAAGGCCCAAAACACAGCAAATAGCAAGGACCAAACCAACTCTGATAACCGCCAGGCTGCTTTCTAACCAAGATTGCCTTTGCGAAAAAGGAACAAACCAAATTTTCCCCCGATAATTTCGAGTCCTCTTCCGAAGGATACCATGGTAGAGAAAACAAGAAACAGGGCAATTTCCCTTCGAAAGCGAATACGCTAGCTAGGATTTTTACCCATTTCGTAACATGAAAGATGCCGCAGAAAGCCACTTCCTGCGAGAACATATCACGAGGTGGAGCTGCAAGCGACCAAAGGGTAATACAACAAAAGAGTAATGCCAAACAAAATGGTATTGCCCAGGGAAACTTTGACTCCATCAGCGTTGGCATTATGACGCCCTTTTAGTGTCGTTTTAGGAGTCACATCCTGCGTATTTTCAACATGGCAGCCACCGCGTCTGTGACTCCGACGTTCTACATGGAGATGTTCATCGACGCCATAAAGGAGTACCCGATACTCTACGACAAGAGTAATCTAAATTTTAAGGACGTCGAGTGACCGCCGCCAAAAGCAAAGAAGCGGTGGCGACGGCAGCGGAGTGACGCTTTGTTTCCGAATGCGGCGGCCAACCCTTCCCACCTTTCGGGATGGAGACGGGCTGCCTTTCGGGCATTAACCCCCTTGGCACCAACCGCTTCAACAGCGAGAAGCCTGGACGCCGGCAAGCAACCTCCGTCCAGGGCAGCGAGGCGGTGGCGACGGCGGCGGAGTGACCTTTGTTTCCGGCCGCGGCGACCAACCCTTGTTGCCTCCCCTCCTTCGGGATAGAGACGAGTTGCCTTTCGCGCCATAATCCCCCTGGCGCCACGGCGGCGACAACAGGGAACCTATCCTGGTGCTGAATGGGCAAGAGGCGCGTCACTGAGCCGCATTGACCCCGCTAGCCTAATTTTTGAGGCAAGCGTGTGACCTCCTTGGAATTACGTGGGGGACTTCGCGGTATGTTTCTCCCTGGTGCCGAATATCGACCACCAACACACGATCTTCATCGACATCGGAAAAGTTTGCCCTCACCACCGAAAGATGTGAGGAGGTTCGAGTACCACCCTCGGAAGTGGGCAACTCCTCCAGAGCCCTCTTGTGCCCTGGTGATTGGACGGCACCGATTGAACTTTGTTTCCCCAGCTAGGGAAGTGGGAACAACCCACCGTATTTAAGCGGAAGAAATTGTCTCCACAGAGAGCTCCGTTGTCCTCCCTTCACCTGTACATATCCCATCATGTAAAAAGTTGTATAAAACGCTCTCTTTGCCTCTCCTCCCGGGCGCCTTCTGCTCCGTCATCTCGGCTCCTGATGGTTCGATTGCGGTGAAGCCTAGGCCCCCGAACCCCGGCCACATCAAGGCATCAACAGACGTTGCATTCACAGCAGTGAAGCCGGGCGCGGCTGCGCGGTTGCCCTAATTGTCTTTATCAGTGCACACCAGGTGCAACGATAGGACCCAACCAGGATTGCAGTCACCGAAAGTTATAGACGGCCGGCCTGCAAAATGAACTCGTGAAACTAGAATAGTGAGTTGCAGCAATTTGTGCCTCATATGCACAACATTCGTGGTGTACACATAAATACGAAGCAACGGCGGATCCGCTCCAGACTTAAATGGCGCGGCTGCGGGAAAGTAAAAATTGTCCACTGTGACGCATGGGCTGCAGTACATCGATAATTGTTTACGTCAGTTCAGTTCAGCCGTTCTGTCGCGTCCGACTCTTCGTGACCCTATGGACCATTTCACGCCACACTTTCCGGTCTCTCACTATCTTCCTAACATCACATAACTTCATCTTCAGCGCTTCGAGGATGTCATCTAACCATCGCGTTCGCTGTCTACTACTTCTTCGGCGACCCTCAACCTTTCCCAACATCAAATCTTTCTCCAGCGACTCCTCTCTTCTCATCAGATGACCAGAGTAACTGAGCTTTAACTTTAGAGTTTGACCCAGTCAGCAGTCAGGGTTTATGGTCGACAATATCGACTGATTTGATCTTCTGGCAGTCCAAGGAACTCTCAAGTGTCTCCGCCAGCACCACAATTCAAACGCGTCATTTCTTCGGCGGTCAGCTTTCTTCACAGTCCAACTGTCGCATCCATATATCACAACTGGAGAGATCATAGCACGAATTATACGGATCTTGGTTGGCAGACTAATGTCTCTGCTCTTTACTAGGCGGCCAAGGCTAACCACGAGTCTCTTTCCCAGAAGCAGGTGTCTCCTAATTTCATGGCTGCAGTCTCCTTCCAGGGTGATCTTGGAGCCCAAGAAGAGGAAATCTGTCACACCTTCCACTTCTTGTCCCTTGATGCTCCAGGACGTGATAGGGCAAGACGACATGACCTTTGTCTTTTTAATGTTCAGTTTAAGCCCAAACTTTTCACTCTCTTCTTGTACGCGCATCAGAAATCTCTTGAGATCAACTTCACTTTCTGCCATTAAAGTGGTATCATTCGCATATCTAGGTTGTTGATACGTTTTCCAGCAATCTTCACTCCAGCTGAAGACTCGTCCAGACCGGCCTTCCTCATGATGCACTCTGCATATAGGTTAAATAGGCAGGGCGACAGTATGCAGCCTTGCCCCACTCCTTTCTCAATCGGAAACCAATCAGTAGAATCATGCCCAGTTCGGACTGTGGCCTCTTGCCCTTTATACAGGTTCCTGAGGAGACAGATGAGGTGAATTGGAACTCCCATCTCTTGGAGAGCTTGCAACAATCAGCTGTGATCAACGCATTAAACGCTTTCGCATAATCAATAAAGCAGAAGCAGATGGGTTTACGTTACGTTTACGTACCTGACACGGAATGACGTAAACACACTTGGTATTTGTCCGGACTGCTGTGAATGGCACGTCTGTTGATGCGGGAAAGCGACTCTCGTCTGCGATCATCTGCACATTCCGATCACCCCTAGCTGGTCTTGTCGCATTCATGCAAGCGCACCTATGATATTTTGAAAAAACTCGCACTCGCCTTGTCCGGGCTTCACATTTTGCACTTAAATCCGGGTTCGGCTGTTACAACCCTCGACTGCACAGTAAACCATCGCTTTGACACTATCTGTGTGGCCCGCTCCACGGTCAACTCCTGCACTGTACAGGAAAATGGCGCCCTCAGCGTTTCGTGCAAGCTGTCAAAGGCAAGCTCTATACACCGCCTTGACTCAAGGCGGAGATTGGCTCCTTTCTGTAGGTGGCGCTGCTGTAGAAGGAAAATAACGCCTAAGAATGAATCACAGGCCTGACAAATAAAAATACCGGGAGAACAAAACAGCGCCTCCACAAAGGTGCAGCGGAAGAGGACGCGGATCACACTACTTCGTCAGTAGACGACGCGCCCTCGGGGACCAGTCATTAAGTACACAGACAGCCTTTCTGCACGTGTCCAAAGTTTTTTTTTTTTTAAATACGTGAGAAGTTTTCTCAAGCCACGGGCACACACACACGGCGAAAGCGAGACAAGCAGCTCATATCATCCGTTGCACTATAGCGCAAGAATGTATGGCTAGGCAGAGCTAAAGTGGGTCATGTGTTTCAACCAAAGCCAATTCGCCTACGCAGGGCGCTAGCTGCGCCTGTGTCGTGCATGCGTAGGAGCACTTCCGCAAATGGTCCTGTTGCTTGGGTTACGGCAACATGGCGGTGTCCCGCCAAACAGCGGCCGCTCGCCTCAACCCCGATTCTTCGTTACCGATGCGTGGTGTCGCACGTTCACGTCAAACGAAACTGGCGTACTAAGCTTGTGCTGTGTCTAAAGATTCCCGCATCATCAAAATTTATTGAAAACGCCAACCATATTTTCTGATTGCTTGCGAATATATCGACCTGCTAGGGTTAGCGAGTTCGCCTTGTTTGGCTGTCATGGAGACCAGACGTCAGAAAGTGCGGAAGGTTCAAATGAGGCTTCCTGGCATAGCTTGGATTGGCTATGAATGTCCAACTTTGTGTTGTCCTAAGAAAACGGTTTATACTACAGAGTGAATACACGAACTCGAGCATTCGAGTGGTGACCTCGTGATTGCCGCCATCATCAAACTGTTTTGTAGTTGCCAGCTGTTGTTTGCTTGCTAAATCTGGCCGATGAGCAAGGTTCGAACCTGGCAAAATAGATCTCTGGAAGATGGCGGCGTGCAGTTAGCTAACGGCTGCTGTAGAGTAGCTCCTGTAAACAACGATATATATCTCGCGTCTGGAGCATTTGTGATGGTATGTTGCGTCGCGTATTTATTTATTTATTTATTTATTTATTTATTTATTTATTTATTTATTTATTTATTTATTTATTTCAAAATACTGCAGGCCTTATGGCCCAAGCAGGAGGGGCATACCAGGTAACAATCACATACAGAAAAAACAAAAAATACAATACACACTACAATTCGGCGAGCAAAAAGGAATCATAATAGTAATAGTAATTATTAAAAAATTTGACAGTCTAACAAATAAAAATAAGCAATAACACACAGCACAATTCGGCATGAACAAAGGAAACAGATATAAAGTACTAAAAAGTTGAGCTGCCTAACCAAACAAATGACCTTCCAGTTCCTTGTTAAAATTACTGCTTTGGAAAAGAAATTCTGGAAGCAAATTCCAATCAGAGATGGTCCGTGGGAAAAAACTGTACTTAAATGAATTGGTTCGGGCAAAGACAGGTTGCAGCATATGTTCCCTAGTGTGTCGTGTTCGTCTGGCAGTAGAAGGTTGGACAAAGTTAGGTAATGGAATATTAACTTCCTGTGACAGAATCTTAAAAAGAAACAAAATTCTGTTCATTTTGCGGCGGACTTAAAGGAGCGGGATGTCATTTACCATCAGCTGTGTGGGAGAATCAGATCTGCTGTACTTGTGGAAAATAAACCTGACTGCTTTCCTTTGTATCATTTCAAGAGCAGTTATGTTCTTTTTTGTGTAGGTGTCAAGATTCTTCTGTGTTATCTAAAGGCTGGCTAGCCCTGTGACTGTTACGCGCTTTGCGTGCATTTCGTCCGTCGAGCACACGCGAATCTCCTCCGCCTGGCTTATTCTAAATGTCCAGCGTTCCGTACTCCAAACGTTAAAGGGTGCTCGCGTGTGTTTTTACTGTTTAGTTCATTTGATTTATGTTCTTTCACAAAATGACGGTTGAGACTGCTGTGAGCAGGTCGTGTTTTGGTCTAACAGAGACGGTGTGAAACCCGTGGCGTTGAATCAGAACTGCTGTTCCCGTAAGAGAATCTGGAAAATAATTATGTTCTGTTCCCTAGGTGTCATTTGTCTCGCGATGTTTTCGATCACTCGCCTTGTCGTCCATAGTTCAGGTATAGCTCTCGTTGTGGATGGAAGAGCCTGCCGTGATATTTGCAAATGTAAGTTCAATGGGGCGCGTTTACTCACATGCACGTGAGGTGATATGCCGGGCCTTTTGGAGCTTCGGCCTTCCATACAACTCATGAAGGTTCTATCGCGATGCACGAGAGCGCAAGCGGCTCATTGTTTCGAATGGCTTAATTTAAATGCTTTGCTCTTTCAACTGCAAGCTGAAGCGACACTCGAAAACAGAACTTTCAAACCGAAACTCAAGGAGCGTCTACTCGGAAACATTTTTCACAATTGTCCTACCTCAACCCCTTATGTTCGAAACAATCTGTGAAAAGTGCTTCAAAACTTGTAAAACTGCGTAAAAAGTTTTTTAAATTGTGTTACCTAATGCTGTATGTAGAACTCCACTCGAACCTTGCTTATTTTTGACTTAATGAGAAACAACTATGCTGGCCACAGTGATGGGTTTCATAATGACGGCACTACATGTGGGCAGAGCTCTTTAATATTACCAGTTGTGAAACTTACCATTGGACCCACGTATTAAAAACGGCGGTTTTTATTGGTCAAAATTAGGTGTTTAAGAATAGGAGCGGCACTCGCGGCAATTAAAGGGAAGTGTGTCTAAATTGGAAACTTTCAGATTGTTCGTAAATGCGCCATCACCAGAAAAATAAAGTATGTTCAGGAATTGGAGCAGCAAAAAAGTCTTGGACATCACAGTTTTACATATTAATGTGCAAAAATAAAAAAAGAAAGAAAAAAATAGTTTCCAGAAACGAATGACGGCAATAAGAGCAGGCTTCTTTTGACTTCTTCTAGATGGCGCAACAATTCACATACAACCAAACAATGCGCATTAAATCCGGTCACTTTTTGAAGCGGAGTTTCCCAACTGGTATGATCCAAAAGCTCTGACATGTGGGAACTTCCCCCCGCCCATGGTTTGTACCCTTGGTGCTTTAAATTATTTCGTCCAATTATATCCCATTTTAGTGAATACAATAGCATCGTTACCTGCTATACACTTGCACGCTTTTTAATGGTTTACTGTAGGGGCGCTTCAATCGATGCGGCTCCGCTGAGTCGGGGGAACCGCTATTCTGCAACTTACCGGTCGGCCCATGCTTTGCGCCGGGGCGCGCTATTATTTTTTCCTGGCTCCCCCTATTCTAAGCCTCCCTGCTAGAATATAAAGTGGCAATATACTGCATGACCATGTCATGAAACTTGTATTTGAAACAAAAGGCTTGAATATTGAATATGGAAGGCTTGAAGTCTGACGTTGCTTCCATCAGTGCGCACCTCCGTGTCAGCATCGTCGTCGCAATGTGTCAGTATCGGGGAGCTTAGCGACGGCGCCTTAGCTCGACGTAAGTTGTTTGTGTTCGCTGCCCCAGGAAAATGCTGCATCATCCCGAGTTAGGAGCGTGGGAGGGCTAGCGAGCTGAGCGAAGATTTTGATGAAACGACGGTAATAGGAGCAGAAATCCAGAAATCGCCGGACTGCTTTCTTGTCTCTGGCAGCTTTGAATGCCGCAACAGCTGTGAGATTCTCAGCCCGTATGCCGCCAGCACACACGGAGTGCTCAAGAAACTTCAATTCAGTGAAACCGAAGTGGCACTTTTCAGGCATGAGGGACAGGTGTGCGTTCCGAACGGCTTCGAGGAAAGCTCTGAAACGGTGCAGATGTTCTTTGACAGTTGCAGAAAAAATGATCACATCACCCAAGTAAGCTTTACATGTGTGTCAGTTTAGACCATTGGCACCGTGTCCATCATCCTCTGGAAGGTTGCTACAGCTCAGAACAGCCAGCAGGGGAGGACACGAAACTCGTAAAACTCGTCCGGTGGGATGAAGGCAGTTTTCTCTCGGTTCCTCTCATTAGCTTCAATTTGCCAATAGCCACTGAGGAGATCGACTGAAGTACTTAGCGTGTCGAAGTCTGTCCAGAGAGTCGTCAATGCGTGGTAGGGGATAAACTTCTTTCGACTTCACGCTATTTAGCTTTCTTTAGTCGACGCAGGAGCGCAGTGTGCCATCCTTTTCCATGATGAAGACGGCAGGAGACGACCATGGACTTCTTGATGGTTGGATGAGGTCATCGACGAGCATCTCTCGGGCTTGCTTCTGGATAGCGTCTCGCTCACGAGGAGACAACGATAGGGCTGCTTATGGATGGCACGAGCGCCTTCATGTGTAATAATTCCTGTGTTTCACGAAGTCTGTTGTCGCACTTTAGAGGACGACGTGGAACAAACACCAAACTCAAGCAAGAGGTCTTGTAGCTCCCTCTTTTCAGCGTGCGTAAGGTCTGGATTTATGTCTTGCACTTTCTGGTGTCTTGCATGAAAAGCATTCGGCAACTTATTGAAAGGGGTCTAGGTACGCTGTGGCTGTTCCACGGAACAGATGGCGATGCTCATTGCTGAAATTTATGGCCACTTTTGTCTGATCGCCATGACAGATACATAGACCACATGGTACAGAAACGCTTAGAGCAAGCAGAAGAAATATATTAGGCTCGACAATTATCAGTCCCCGCTGTGGCTTGCCGCAGGAACTCTCGCGATGATACTGACGCGTGGGGGTACTGTGGCGATATTGACGGCGATTCGCAGTACGGATCGAAAGTCACTGAGCTCAGGGTTCTCTGTGCCATCTGAGTGAAGGACGTTACCAACGATTCGGCAAATCAATTGTGGCACCGTGTTCGCGGAGGAAGTCGATACCCAGGATAACGTCGCGAGAGCAATTGCGCACGAGAAAAGTGGCAAGAAACGTGCAGCCAATCACAGTAACTCAGGCGGTACAGATACTACGGCCGTACGTATGTGGGTACCATCCCACGGCGTTGTCACTTTTTTCAGGGTCATCGCCAGTTGTCCGCTAAGCATAGAGTTATTCATCGCGGCATCGATTAACGCGCAGACTTCCTGTGCGTCGACGAGAGCAGGGATGTCGATAGAGGTCCGGTATTTAGTAGAGTCCGCCGATGTCGAATTGGGGTTGAAGTGGCTTACTCGGTGCGGCGGACGGAGCTGTTCGGTGATGTGGTAAACTGCTTCCGAGGGATTTAGGCGGTGCGAAGAAGGGTGATGTTCTACGATGTGGCGGTTAGTTCCAGTGCCATTTAGTCGGTGCGGTTGCGAGAGATGTTCGGGGGTAGCGATGGTCCGGTCGAAATGATTCCCTCGGTCGGATGATGAAGGCTGATGGGTAATACAGTGGTTGTCGTGGCGATACGATCAAGGCGGAGGGGGAATCTTTTCCGCGAATCGGTGTTCGGCAGCCTCGCCTCCCAAGGTCGCCGGAGCTAGTTTTCCGCACAAGAATGCTAAATTGGGCGAGTTGGTGCATTCGCATTTTAGGAAAACGTAGCGCAAAGAAGACAAGGACAAAAAAAGAAGGAGACACACACGAGCGCTTTCTCACAACTGATTTTTATTAGAAAAGCTAACAGAATATATAGGATCCAAAAAAGTATCAAATACATCTAATAAAGCGGTGAAATTGACAAAAAATTGACAAAAATGTGGAGAAAGGCAAGTCTGCAAAGATACACACGTGAAAAAACTACTTGACCACTGATTCTAGGTATGTAATCTCTACTTTTGTTAAGTTTATAGCAGCTTCGCTGACACACTTATCCCCTCCTTTCATGATATGATATGCCTCTATAATTTCTCGTGTACCTTGAGTGCGCGATGTGCCAAGAATGATAGTTTTATCGAAAATGGGGCGGCATTTACACTTCGTGCAATGTTTAGGCAAATTATCTTGTGATGTAGGGCTTAAAGAATTTCTATGTTCGAAGAGCCGGATATTCAAACAACGGCCAGTCTGCCCTATGTAGTATTTTTTACAAGAAAGAGGAATTTTGTAGATTACCTGCGTTCTGCACTGTACAAACCTAGATTTATGGTTGACATAGCAGCGATGCTCACTTTTCCGGAGTTTTCCGGACGGAGGCTGGAGGATGGCCAACGTGGTGCAGTGTCGTAAAGGGATACGGAAGGCGATGAGCGACAAGGTGACGGGGACCGCGACTGGCGGCGTGGCGTAGATGGCGGAAAGGCTTGGGGGGTGACGTACTCGGCAAGATTGTGTGGCCACTCATAAGGCCGTGGAAGAGGGCTGTCGGGGGAAAACCCGCGGAGTACCAGTGCACACTAATTGCACCACCAGTAGAGGTAACCAGCCTCGCCAATATGTTAGCAGAGAGGCCACCGCCGATCTGGAGGGCGCCTAAGGTCCTATTTCCGGGGCGCATGGCGCCGTTCCTACCAGTACGCTGTCCGTTGAGCAGCGTGTACCGCAACCACCGGAGGAGTGTACGTCGGTGGAGCAGAAAGTGGGGCAGGACGGCGCAGCATGTCCGCATAGGCCACCGGCGGAACGGATGCCGGTTGGCTGACCGGAATGACTGATGCCCTGAGTGCACTCTGGACTTTTTTGCGGATTACGCATTACACTACCCAGAGAATCCACACAAGGGGAAAAAGATCTTGAATCTTCTGCATCTCTTCGCTAACCACGGAGCGGATTAGTTCACGTAGAGCGCTTGGATTTTTCAGAGGGTCGCATTCAAGTTCGTTCAAGGTGGACCTGGGGCCGTTTGACGGGCTTACTGGCTTGATCGCTGCTGCAGCATTTTTCCATAAGGATGGCGTCAGTCAAGAACGCCCCGACGTTGGTAATTAGATTCCTGAAGAGGCCGCAAAACAACAGTTCTTTCACACAAAGCCTGAGGTGCCGCACTTTCTTGTGTTTTGGCATGGAAGGGTCTGCCGGATAGCAGAGACGCGTTACACCATCGATGTACATTGTGACTCTCTTGTTTGCGAATTGGATGCGCACTTTCAGAGCCCGTTCTGCCTTCTCCTGGCGGTCGCCTTTGGCGTATGTGCTCAGGAGTTGACTTCGGAAGCCCGGCGAGGTGGACAGTGTGGCCTTGCGATTCTCTAACCACATCCGGGCCGCGTGTTCAAGCCTGAAATAAACGTTGCGGAGTTTTTCCGGGTCGTCCCACTTGTTAAATGCGGCGATACGTTCAAACTGAGCCAACCAGTCTTCGGCATCTTCAAATTGGCCACCATGGAATGGCTATGGGATTCAAAAGAGTCCGCAGGGTGGCATAGGGAGGAGCAGTAAAAGGGGTATCCACGTATGAGTTGGCGGTGACGTTGCCATATCTGCTGTAGTGGTATACAGGGCTATGCCCCATTAGGAAAGGCCTCTGGTGACAAACCTTGAAGATCACTGCTTGTACGATGCACGGGGGTGGATACGAGAGGTAGGTGGGTCGCAGGTTCGGCTCCAGAAGGAAGAATCGAGAGCACCTCCACCAGTGTCACGACCCAAAGAGCCTCAAACGAACGGACGCAGGGCCATCTGCAGGCAGACCGACGAAACGTTCTCCAAGCGTTCACGAAGCGTTCTTCAAATAAGGCCCGGCGCGAGCGCTCTGCACGCGCCGAACCACTTCATCTTCGTCTTCGGCCCAGCGCCGATACCGCGCGCTTTTAGGCACGTGAATATATATATTTTAACAAATTAGTGGGACCCTGCGCCTTTTTGTGAAGTAAATTGCCCTTAACATTTTCGGAATGATATCTGCGAATATACCTTGCTTTCGGCATACTGTTGAAAGTTTCCTTCAGTCTGATATAACTCTAATGATATAAGAAAACTACGGTTGGAGACCATGAAGACAAAGAGGAGGCAGCTACGGGACACGTGCCGCATGCTGCTGGCAGCCGCCCGTCCCTTGCAATCCAGTCGGTGGTGCTCTTCGATGAGCTCCCCCGTCAGGTTTCCGGCAAGCAAAAACATGTCTCCTGCCCGGAGCTTTCTGCGGATAACTACAACGGATACCGCCTGCAGCGAACAGGTGAGCGCTGGTAGTGGGAGTTGCGTGGTTCCAAACGGCCTGCCTCGTTTTTTTAATCGCAGCGCCCCTTGGCTTTCGCGCACTGGAGGAGCTTCCATCGTCCTCTTTGACTTCTGGGCTTTGCGATTGGCTGCTTGGGGGCGCGTAACCATATCCAGGAGCTCGTTTTGCTGTAGTATTTAGCATTTTAATGGAGAAGCGGCTCTACAGGGTTAAGGTTAGGGTTGGGATAACTCCCGAGGTGGCGGTGCCTCCTTCCGATTAGGAACGATCATGCATCGTTTTCTTTCAGGCGTTTAACGGAAATCTTACGCTTTTTCTCGTTTGCGGGCAAAGTTAGAGTATTTATGGGGTGGAATTTAATGCCTTTAAGCATTAAGGCTTAAAGGCATTAAATTCCACCCCATCTTGCTGCTTAACTCATGATGTGACGGTATGTGCTGTTCGTGGTTTCCGCTCTGATGCTAAAACGTTCATGTCCCATGAGGACGAGAGCTGGTGTCTGCGGTCGGTGACCACCCAAGGCACCAAATTTTGATAACGTTACCACGCCATTGTATGATTTCAAAGCACTTCTAAGCGTAATCGTGTAGTCATGAAGAAACGTAACTTTCTACGAAGTTGGAGAAATCAGTCATGGCCATAATCACGGGACCACTTTAAGCCAGGATAACAAGTAGCATGACTGAGTACTTTACTAGATAACGTACTGTAAGGTACAAAGGCTGTGCAAACATTACGCACAGTCATGCTTCAACGTGATAGACACGCGCTCAGTCTCTACCAAGTATTTTTGTTAATGGTCCAATTACACGTTTTGTGTTTTTTTCCTGCTCTCTACAGGTTGTCACTGGCCGCTTTTCTTCATTTTCAGTTGTTTGCCGCAGAAGAGTCAGGTTTCACGCTGCTTGCCGGCCGTTGTTTGTTATATCCTTTACTATGTTTTAGAATTCTCAAAAAAGTGTGTTAGCCAAGGGCCCAGATTTTCCTGTGGTCCCAAAGTACTTAAATCTTGTTTTTTTACTAAGTATGGTTACGAAAGTTACAGCCTGGTTTCTGTTTGGACGCACAGCAAAACTTATTTCTGAATTTATCAGCGCGCCTACTTTACTGTGTGGAGCCACAAGGCTGGCTTATTCGTTTCAGGCGGCACGTGTGCCTATTCCTGATTATTTATGCGGCCCTCAACTGCGTGAAAGATCTAACAGTACATGCGTACACAGAGGGGCACGTGTGTCTCACTCCTCAATAAGGGGTGTCGTGATGCCACGCGCCTTTTCGGCTATCACCGTATTTCTGTCCATGGCCCCGGCTTCGGACTAAATTCCTAGTGCACGATATATAGGAGGTATTCAAATGGAGTTACGCGCGCCATTTTGAGGCGCAGAACATAGTCTTTGCAACGGAGCCGAAGCAGGGGGTGATAAAGCAATCAGATATGAATGCAGCGTTCCGGTTTGCAACCTGCACCACGAATTGGCGGTCTAGGATGTGGATACATACTACCTGTTCCATCATTTCGATGGCAGTACTTCCGATGCGATGCTTTTTAAGAAAGTAGCCTTACTGGCTTCACGTGCACTGCTGCGATGGCTGCACATTTTACGACGATATTTTCTACTTCTTTAAGTGATGCGTGTTTTCGTGCGCGACATAGGCGCGACTACGTGCTTACTTACAATCACGCTTTCCTTTTAGTGTATGCATTAGCCTGTCAAGCCCAAGTTTCAACGTCCTGTTATACGCGGAGCCAGAAATGGGGACTAAATTCAGGGCAATAATGTTAAAGTCATGCCCTCGTTTCAGGTGTTTTGTTCGCTAATTGCCGCGTTCTGCAGGTAGGTTCACCTTTACATGAGCTCCCTGTTGGGAAAAAGATTCTCGGACTCTATTAGGTTCATATGTCGTAGTTTTAAAAGCTAACGGGCCCAAAATGAGAACGACTGGGAACTTTTAGAAAGGAAGAAAACATTCGAAGAGCAGCTGCGCTAGCCCATATGCACCTCTGACTAGTGCACTGAACGGCGAGAGTCAACGGAATGACACATCAATCAAATAGATGCAGTACTGCGGTGGCACCGTGAGCGTCTTCTCGCACGCCTAATGAAAAGCCAGCCACTCCTCCGCATGAAATAACCACTTATCGCGGCTTCAAAGCGTGGGGATCTGGGTGACATATCTGTAATATTCCAATTAGCTTTCGCTACGTAATCCCCTTTCGTTGGTATCTGCTCCCGGTGATGTGTGTTGTGGCGGATGGTGTCGCACTGGTGAAAAAAAAAAAAAGAAACACTGAAAAAAGGGGCGACAAGTTTGTCATGATTTTTTTTTTATTTCCAGATGCATATGGACCAGCTTGCTCATTCGCCTGCCTTGCTAACATTACAAGCTTTTCGGTGGTAATCTCTTTTAGAGAAAATCCCTATTTGAGTTATTTCTGTGACTAATATCGACCAGACTGGCCAGGCTTCTATCTTACTCTCCTTTATCCAGTGCGATGACTCAGTGGTTAGGGCGCTCGACGGCGGAACCCAAGTACGCGGGATGCATAACCCGGCGGTGGCAGCCGCTTTTTGGTGAAGGCGTTAAACAAAACACCCGTGAACTGGGCGATGTCAGGGCACGTTAAAGAACCCCAGGTGGTCGAAATTTCCGAAGCCCTCCGCTAGGGCTCATCCTTCGTATCCTTAATCGCTTTGTGACATTCAACCCTATAAAATAAACAAAAGAAAACCGAACAAACTCGTATTTTTGCTCAGCTCCTCTTGTATTCGTTATAGACGACGTCACGAAATAATGAACTTAATTTAAACGAAATTGTTACGACACATTTGGCTACTCGCTCGCTTTAAAT
The DNA here is from genome assembly GCF_055883805.1 of Amblyomma maculatum. Classification (NCBI taxonomy): domain Eukaryota; kingdom Metazoa; phylum Arthropoda; class Arachnida; order Ixodida; family Ixodidae; genus Amblyomma; species Amblyomma maculatum. The sequence goes on from NC_139344.1 coordinate 44,116,391, forward strand.
GAGTACAGCACCGAATTTCCGGCATCTATGTACTTGCTGGTAGCGCTGAGTCGAGTTTAGAAACGGAATAGCGCCAGAAGATATGCCAGTCTGCGCTTTAATTATATTACAGCACTACTATTGACGCCAAATGTTTTTGCGTTAAAGAAGCATAAGTGTCATGCGCTTATAATGACACTGGAACTTCCATAGCACCTGTATTCTACTTCGTATCAGGTAATTGCCACTGACCGTGATTAGATCGAGCGCTCGGGTGATTGGGCCATGTGTCGATTGTAGCTGATACAGGAAGTCCAATGTTTATATATGTGGCGAAAAGGGAACGGCGACAAAGATGTCGTAAACATCGTGAAATTGAAAGGGGCTATTTCAGCTATTTCACGCATCAAAACATGGCCTCAGCGTCATCATAGAGGCTTGGACCAACTCATGAGCACGGCTCTTTTGCTTCAATGCTGATATTGCGAGGTCATGCCGGCCGCCGGGAAAATGGTCTGGGTCTTTAAATACTGCCCACTTGTTCCGGCTGCCTTACACGTCTGTGCCTTTGCGCAAATCCTCTCCGAGGTCTTGAACAACATTTGGTCGTAGGCTGTCTCTGTTGACTGTTTGAATATCCGAGTGCACGTGGTTCTTGTAAACGACAACTGGCAATGGTGAAAATCAGCAGTGTTGCTTATTTTCTCTTTGCGCAGGACGCGGAAGGTTTCTTGGGCGCCCTAGACGAAAACAGTCAGTCCACGTGCGCCTTCACAGCCAGCTACCCGGCCTTGAATGTTCCAAACCTCTCCAAAGCCGGTGAGGCTGTCTGCGGGTTGCCAGCGAGCAGCCTAGGCTCGGGTGTTCCAGGCGGTCTTGGAGCCAGTGAGGCCGAATTCAAGTCAGCAGGCAAGAGCTCCGCCTCGGGCATTGCGAATCCTATGACCTGCCTGCTCAGTGGGCAAGCCAAACCGCAGCTGGCGATGGAGGTGCGTACGCGTCTGGGTTGATACATTTTTTTCGAGCAAGTGAAGGGGTTGCGCTTGATCGTACCAACCACTACAGGCCTTGTGAATAAATCAGCTGCATATGCGAGACCTTCCAGGTATTGTCTCAATCACAGTATGGCGGGATGCGGAAGACCGTGGCAGACCTGCGTTCCAAGTCGCCTAAAGGCACAGACGCAGAATCTCTTTGCTTGATTTAGTTATTTACCCTCACTTTTATCTTGCCCCACCCGTTAACATATATGGGAACATGCACCGGGTGCCAGTTTTATAGCTTTTACAGAGAAATATCGTGCGTTGAGCGTGGGCGCCAACGGTTATTGCCGCCCAAGAAGACTGCTGTTCATAAGGCGGCGATTTTAGGAATAGGGTAAAAGGCGTGTAATCATGCACTTTGCCCTCTATGCCTCTTCTGGCGCGCTTCACAGGCATGGCTGCCAGTTTTCACGTTAGATTGACTAAATGGTTGCAACGCTCTAAATGCCAATATACTATACTACTCTTATCTCAAACGCGGCTCGAAAGGCAAGGCAAACAAAGAAACGAGGGGATCGAGCTAATTATTGTGCAAGTAAACGGAACGTCTTGACAGCCGGTGCAGATCGTGGCGATGGTAGGTAGCTGCAAGGAGGGCCCAGGCACTGATTGGGGAGTAGGTTTGTGTGACATCACACGCCAGTGTGACACGGCCCATTTGGCAGAAGAAGCGAGGGGATATAGAACTCTCAGGGGTTCTTGCACTCCGAGTCAGACATATGCTACCCTTTGTGATGCAGGCACTTGAGAAGGGCTTTATATCTATGCCCCGTGGTCTTTCACTTAATATGGTTGCTTACAGCTGCACGATAAAGAATATGCGTGAGATAACAGGGGCACAGTGCACTGGTCCTTACACCGCAAACAATACGATCCCGCAGCCTGCGGTAGAGACTGCTTCCAAAGTTGCAGTTATCCGCAATCAGCCGTATTTCCCCCAGAAATGCCTGAATTGGTTCCGCTTTGGCTTGGCAACGGTTAAATAATTTGTAACTTTCAGTGATTTCGTTCCTTTTGGGTCCTACTACTCGTTCAAGGTTGCAACTGCTTTTGCATAAGTCAATGCATTTGGCGTGCGCTGAGCTACATTTCCTGCCAATATTTGGACAGTGTTCGTGCTTAATGCTGCCACAAGCAATTCTCTCTTCTTTGCTGAATCTGCAACGGCGTTTCCTTCAAAGTAGGCTTCAACCTTGATAAGGTATGGTTACGACTAATCTGTACTTTCGTCGAAGTCTGGTAGCTTGAGATGCGCCATGCCTTCGAATGGTGCAGTCCGGTGCTGGGGTTCTTGTTTCACGACTTGCGCGTCGCCAATCCTCGTCGCCACTGTAGCATCGCCACGGCCGACAGCGGTGGGCCAAGAAACAGTAAGCCACGCTGGTCAGGACGAGAGCAAAACCTCGGTTTAGTTTCGAATTAGGCTCGGCTTTTATAGGCATGGGTCATGTAAGAAAGAGAAAAGGAAGAGGAGAGAGCAGCGATTGCGGCTGCCGCTCCGAACGCTGACGCATGCGCAACAGAAAATATGTTGAACGGAATATGCCACACATAGTCACGACTACAAGACATAAACGCACGTAGCATGAAACGTAGTAACGCACTGTTAGGAGCAGAGTCTGTAAAAACATTGCGCACAGACATGTTTCACAGTGAGGCATGACTCATGGTCGTCATGTAAAGTAGTATTGCTCAGCACTTTCAGAAATAACATGTTGTAAGTCGCAGGCATTTTATTATGAGCACACTTGTGTCGCTGCATGGTACGTACATACTATGCATGACGCAAAAACAAGCGTGATAATTAAAAACAGGTGACGCAAACAAAGGTGCCTTTAGACATGCGCGTGTCTGTCACTTGGCACGCAGCTCAAGCGGAGGAGAGGATGGAGCGTGCAGAGAGAGGTCATCAAACATAAGTTACGCCAGATGTAGCGTGAGAGAGTGTTTTCGCAATAGCGCGCATAGGCAGTCTTTAGTGCCATTAAATATTTTTTTCTTGTCGGTAGCGATCTGAAAACGAAGGCAAAATGAAACATTTTGCTGCAAACTGCTGAACTTACGAGGTATCAGCCAGTGAGAAATTGATCGGGGTTTTTAAAAAGCTGTCAACTTGTGCCGTGTTGTGCCCGGTAAAAGCCGCCCAGAAATTCAGTCGGACGCCAAACTTCTCCGGCGAACGCCTCCTACACAAAATGCGGCTACTGTTCTGCAAAGCACTGGTGCACTGGACGCGAGCCATACCAATGAGAGCGAAGCGACGTGTTTCAACATGACCTGAGCGACGAGACAGCTCGGCGCCGTGGCCCAGGCAGTGGAACCATTCCCGCTCCGCGGCATATTTGAAGCAAGAGCGCTGCACGCTCGCCCATTGGCTTTGCGAAAGTGCTGCAGTCGGATTGAACCATTTGAGCGTCAACGGATTCTCGGTTTACGGAGACTCAAGTGCTTGCGCTCACGACGCCGATAGTTAGTTCGTCACTTGCATCCATCGGGAGCAGTTCGCCCCCTCAGAGGGCGGACGCCGCGGAAACTCCCCGGCCGTCGCTGCGCGAGAACCGTTGCAGCTTTCAGCCCCAGAGCCGATCTCGTTGTGTCAATGCCTGTAAATAGTGTATGAAGCTTTTTCTTCATTTCACTAGTGCCGACTCGGATCCATCGCTACCGTCTAGGGAGCTGGCAGCCCTCGTTCACGAAACGGGTGACTTGCGCTACGCTACCAACGCCTTTCCACAACCCTGTAGACGGTGTGATACTGTGTTATACCCCAACCGGAACAACAGCCGAGTGCCTAGCACGTCAGTTCATGCCGCAGCGCCGGTCTAGAGCTTCTTCCTTTTCGGCGTGATGAACAACTTTTGGTTGTAAGCTCTCTTTGTTGCGGCTGGCTGGGTATCCGTATATCTGGGTTCCATAATTGTGCGCATTAAGTGGCGCAGTTGTGGAAAACTGTAGGGTCGGTCTATTTTTTCTCCTTGCGCAGTGCCTAGAAGTCGTGATCGATGACCCTGAGAAAGTGAGTAAGTTGATCTCCGACTCTCAAGTTCGGAGCCTGGCGTCAGGTGGTCCAGGCCCCTCCCTAGCCAGTGAGACAAGCTGTGGCCAGCCAGCCATATAAGACCCTGGCTTTAGTGGCCGTATTGAAGTCAGTGAAGCTGGTGGCAACTTGGAAGCCAGCAGCCTCATCTCGGAAGGTTTTAGCCCCATGCGTGGCCTAATCAGGCAGCAAGCAAAGTCCAAGTTTGCCACCACGGTGCGTACGATTTTGGACTACACATTTGTAGGTCGGTGTAAATGAAGGGGAGTGTTCGATCGAACAAACCTCTAAGTGCCTTGTGGAAGTGCTAGCCGACTAGGCAGGACATGTGAGGTGCCATCGTTGCTCTTAATAACCAAGCAGCGCGGTTTTGTTTCATAAGCTGTATTGGAGCGTTTATGCCTTGCCTTAATTGATAAGCACCTTGTGTGCGAAGCTCGCCCCTTGGTTTTCGCTGTTAAGGGTGCTCTCGTTTTCTTGGGGTTCGTTACGGAGTCAATAGCTGAGAAGCCCTGCAGCCTTGTTATTTTTGACAAAGACGGTATCTATTTAGCATACGTTCTAAAAATTATTTTTGAACCAGGAGCTGTATCCGCTGTCGACAAAAGACGTCGTGCATGATATTCGGTGTAGGCTTAGCGCGATAGCATTACAGTTGCCGTGCTCTTGAAGTTTTTGCATGAGCGTTATGAGGGAGAAATCAAACCCATAGTACTGGTACCTGGCAGCAGAGAGGGCAAGGCACTGATTGGTTGCTGGGTTGAGCGACGTCAGGCAACCACGGGACACAGCCAATTTGGCACAGGCAGCCAACTAAGGCTTCTCACGTGAGTTGGGTGAGTAAGTGGGATCAAACACTCGGCAGTCTTGCATTCAGAGTCAGACATATGCCACCCTTTGTCAAGCAGACACTTTAGTAGGGTATCATTGAGCAGGGCTTTATATCTATGTCCGGTGGTCTTTCACATATTATGATTGCTTAAAGCCGTACGATAAGGATTATGCGTGAGATAATAGGGGCACAATTAAAAGATTATTGATTAAGGTATTTACAGAGTTCATGCACACCAAGATTCACATGGGGAGCCAAGGACAAGAGGTGAGAACACTGTCGCATAAATCCCTTAATGGTTGTCTTCATCTAAAAATTTTTAACCTCTTATTTCAAGTGGCCTGCGTAGCATAAGATGCACTTTGCTATTGAGGTCAGTAAAAGGTCTGTTTAGTGGTGGCAAATTTTAGTTTAGTTCTATCCGTACAATGGTTGAAGGTGCATGGGTTAGCATTCGCATCGCGTTCGTGCCGAATCTTCTAAGCTCAACAGACCACCGCGGTATGAGATACGTATCAAACAAAGCACTGGGCTCATCCTCCATCCACGACCACACCTGCTGGACTCTTGATACACTAAGCGGTACTTATTTGCTGTTAACTTAATAGACGTGTCGCGGACGCATTAGGTGCCCAGTTTCTTGATCTTGGAAGCATCCAGAATTTCTCGTTCTAACTATGTTTTTCCGCGGCCAAAAATTTTCCAGTTCTTTTTTGTATTCATTTTTGTATTGATTAGCAGGGTATTCACCGCCCGCCCAGCAGCGAGAGCTTGAGGCCGTAGCATCATGAGCACATGCCCGGATTGGTGTGAACAACCGTGGCTTTAATCCGAAAGCCATTCTAGGCTCATGGAACGAAATTCCCTGCGCGAGAATTGTGCGCGAGATCTGCATATTCCGCGAGTTTAGTTTTTGTCTACCGTTCCCGCCATCTGCAATCCCAATATTGAACGTGCGCCAAGAAACACCACGCGACAGGAGGGAGGGTGTACTGTGCAAACTCACACTTGCCGGAGAAAATGCGACAGATACTGCATTTTCCTTTCGTCTAAGCCAATTATAATTATATGTAGCACTGCAACGAACGCCAATGAGAGGCAAATGATAGGAGAGGAAGGGTAGGCTTTTTCCTTTGTTCTCTTAAAAGACATCTAAGAGACCTTCTAATTTTGACTTCTCGCTATCGGTCACGAGGTATTAGGCAGTTGTAGTGCTCATACATTCGCTCTTTGTCATCTGAATTAAAAATCTGAATTAATTTAAAAGAAGTACCGACGACACACGAATACACATACGGCAGTCTGACACATTCTGGTGCGGACACCACAGTTATCGCTTCTGCACGCGCTTTTTTATGACTTCGTGCCTATCAGCACGCGCTCTTTGTCGTTTATTGACTGTTGAGGATTAGACTTAGCTAAACTGGTCAGTGGGTTTTTTCTGATGGGAACTGTTGCTCATGCTTATTTCTTGGGCTGAATAGAGGCTCGAATGCAGGATGAGTTAGCTCTGATTGGGCGTGTTTGTTTCTCTTCGCGTATCTATTTGCGTGCAAGTGTATTCGTAATATCGCTCCTTAAGGATTATCTATCCAATCCTAGCGTGATTTCAGCAAATGATTGGCAGAGCTTCTTGAACCCCGTGGCGCTGCTTGCTCTTCGTTGCTGTAAATTTTAAAATGAAAATTCGAGTGGCTGCAGAGGCACCACGCAGCGTCTTAGTCAGCGCGCTGTTGACTGGGTTTCGTGACAGGGACGAATTGCAGTGCTGTAAATTGGGAAGGTATGCGTAATAAATTACAGCCTCTTACAGTGATCACACGATCTTCTTACGTTAGCATTCCGTCATAAGCTACCACATTATCCAGCTACCAGTCATAAGCAATCGTCGCCTCTTTAACCAGGCCGTTGGAACGCGACGACATGGTCTAGCAGCAACGTACCTCACTCGGCATCCAAGGGCCCCGAAAGAATGATTTCCATCTCACCCTCCCACTTCAGAGGAGTAGCCCGAGTTGGCAGATCATCCCAAATTTGTGACAGCATATGGTATAATCACATCGAACAACCCATCGACTAATCAGTGGTCGCATATGTGATCTACCTCAGGTGGCTGTGGCAAGTTGGTCAAAGGTGAAGGTCATGCATGCCTCGCCAGTAAGAATAAATAATAAATCACAACTACTCTACGGAGAGTTTAATCCCACAAGTAAAATAACTGATAAGGTGCGAGAGCAATAAACTGAGAGTTCATCATATAGAGGATGAGAAACAGGGATACATTTATACCAAATAAGAAGGCGGCAGTATCTCTCAGGCCACATGTAACATCGGAGGTCGATCGACAATTAAAACATGTGCACAATAAAATCTTCGTTGTCTGTCACTAATAGCGATTGAAACTAGGGATATATAAGGCATGGACTTTGCAATTGTTCTTCGATTTCTGGCATAAATAGAAATTGGGTATTTCGGTTTAAATCGAAACAGAAGTGATAATAGTACTGCGATTTTAGTTTGCGACATTCCGTTTCAACTGAAAAGGGTAATTATTCTCAGACGTGCAAGATATGGTTAGGTGGCTATTAGTTTGGTTTTGGTTTTTCGGGTTTAATGTCCCAGAGCAACTCATGCTATGGAGACGCCGTACTAGAAGGCTCCAGATATTTCGACCACCCGAGGATCCTTAACGTGCCCTGAGGCCTCGCAGCACACGGCCACTTCGCTTCTTGCCTACATTGAAAAGAAGCCGCTGCGGCCGGAATTCGATCCCGCATCCTTGGGTATAATACTCGAGCGCCCTTTCCAGTGCACCACCACGGCGATGCGTTAGGTGGCTATTAAGATTTACTCCCGACCAAAAGGGAAAATTAACATAGCTAGGATAGCAACAGCGGTGCGAAACGATGTGACTGTTGGTTGAGCATGCACAGTACTGGGATTTCAGGTATGACTTTGGTACCTTACAAGCTCATTATCATTGCGTGCTTTGAATGGTTATTCGGTTACGCCCGGTGTATCACCTTTGTTTATGACAATGCCACTGGGCGCCAGGAATAAGTGTCATGTTCTGACTACTGCAACGACTGAGTTGGAGTTCCATTACTGCCATCAACACGCCGATAACACGGTACCTCGCTTGTCTCCCTCGACCTCGCACGAAAACCCATAGATAAGATGGCAACCTAGTTCTTAAAAGTAATCTTTGGCTTGCGTTTGTGTCCATCGGCTATTTCCAGGATGGGGCCCACTTTTCAGCCGAGGAGAGCATCTGCGAAGTCTGGAAGGATGCGGCCTGTGTGCGGAGGCGGCTTTTCGCCACCCCAACGCCGACACAGCGACCAATCTGGGCACCCGAAAACAACGGCCGGACGAGGGCGGCCTGCTCTACCCATGACCGGTGTAGGCGCCAGTCACCGGCTCAGGCGGACTTAGCCGGTTTCTGAAAATAACACAAAAACCTAATGCGAAAGAATTATTAGACAATTCAAAAAGATGATTAGTTATAAAATAATGATAATGGTGTATAAATAGATTGAAATGAAGAACAAATAGGAACATGGGGGTACGCTGCACGTTATCCGTTGTCAGCGGAACGCCTTCAAGAAAAAACAGCGCAAACCAAGCCGCGGGGTTCTGCGCTCAGCGCCAAGGACTGCGCAGGGTTTTTAAGCTGGACGAAACAGCATGCTTGGGCAACACGGAGAAGGGGCCCTCGGAATCGTGCAGTGAACAAGAGCGGGAACCGTCCTCGAAAGAGGAGGCAAAGTAGAGAGACGAGTGAGACGATGTTCCGGAAACGACGAAGGAGACGATGTTCACGATGGATGCTTTTCCCCGTCACGAAAGCCTTCCGGCGAGTCGTGATATTTTTTTTAGCTCCGAGAACATCTGACAATGAGTTCCAATTATGTATGTGTGTTTATTTTAATATTCTCTAGCGCCTTCCCCTGGCAGCGCTAAGGTCGAGGCCAGTATGTGGTCATTCGAAGGAAAAGACCGCATCTGGCTCTGGCTGGAGGAGACTGACAACAGACACCGGACGGATGTCTGATTCGACTTGCGATACTTTTTTAATCTCGACCGCAATTGATTCTGCGTACACAACTCTTAGCACTAACAGTGTCTGTTATTGTTAATTAACCTGTTGACAGAAATGTTAGAATGAGCTCCGAATGACTTTTGGTCACACATGACTGCGGCAATAAACAGCTGACCGTGCCAGGCAACTAATACTCTTCGAAAAAAAAATGGTGGAAGTTACGTTTTGAATTGTAAAAAAAAAAAAAAACTAAGAAGTCCAACCCAGTCATATAGTTCTCAAAATGGCACTACAAGCGCGAACGTTTCTTCATATTTGACGCACTACACTTTTCATTTCGATGGCTTGTTGAAAAAGTATTTAGTTTGCAATTTAACAGCTCTCCTGATTCGAATGACCACATCAATACCACTTTGGGGATATTGTTTTGAGTGCTTCCAGTATTACAGGATATGCGGCCAGCGTACGCTGCGCACCTACTGGCCTCCATGCTCGTCTTGACCCCCAGCGTGGATTAAACAAAATTATTCGCCGCACTGAACGACGCATTGCAAAAAGTAGCGATTTCATGCTCCTATCGATCAACATTTTATGGCCACAGCCAAAGTCAGAAGTAGGTTCTTGAGAATCCCCGATTATGACTTTCTGCTGGGGGTCAAACTTTTCGAAGCCCTCTACTGTCTCATAGCCTAAGGCGTTTCGGGACGTTAAACGTTATAAACTAAACGAAAGTTCGCAGCGGTGCAGATTCGATAGACACCCTGCCGATATAACTTGGTCCGGCATAGAACCGCCAGAGGGCCGTCCGCAGACAATGCCACAGCCGATTGTAGCCTGTAGGGCAGTAGTTATCTCGTATCCTGTGTTCGCTATAGGCCAGAGTTTAATTAAGGGAAACTGGGGTGTTGTGTGCACAGCATTCTCCAGGCACTCAGTTCTTTGCCGCCACGCAAGTGTTTGCCTGTGCTTGCGGATGGCGAAGCGATATATTTGCAACGGCACGCATTGTTCTTATATCTATTATCCCGTCCGTGACTTCCACAAAGCCAATCTATGTGAAAAAACATTTATTTGTTGGCATTAGTAAATGTTTGTCTCCATGATTGAACTAAGATACTATGAACATCTGTAGGGAGATGATAAAGCAGAGGACCATCTAAGTAAAGCTATATCATTTGGAAACAGCTCTTTTTTTGCATTGCGAATAATTATTTTCGCTTTTTCTTTTTCACTCAGTAAGAGCTAAGGCCCCTTGACAGTAACTGAGAGCAGTGAGGGTCAGTTTGTTGTTCAGAGGTTTTTTTCCGTTGTGAGGATGTTACTGAATGGACACCTGATGTCCTCATCGAACGTATACATCTGACCGCGATAAACGCCTTAGCACGGCTTAAAAGTAATATATTTTTAATAACGCTAAACAATGTCGAGCGATCTGCTTCCTCAGCTGATGAATTCAGTATTTTAAGACAGCGTGAATGAAAAAACAAATGAGACCATCTTTTGGAACTCAACTTGCTCCAGTTTAAGATTCACTTTGCGTGCCAAGGTGGGAACATTGGCGCGTCACTGGTACTACCACAATAAAAAGAAATCCGATTAGCACGGCGCCTGCGCGTTATGTGTGACTCATGAGCGCAGCTAACAATTTGCGAGATGCGGCGCTACTGTTGCCGTACGCGCCGATACCCAGAGTTCAAGGCACACTAGATTTTTCATGCGGGGTTGGGCCGCTGACCCGGCCTCACCCTACAAATCCCGCATTTTGCTTTTGACAGTGCATCGCCCAGCAAAAGTTTTAAAAGGGCGAGCTGCGATAAACTTACCGTTGCTGGCAAAGCCAGAAAAAAAAAAGTAAATCATATGGCCATAAACTGTTGCTCATAATGCGGGATTTCGGATAAACCAATGTAGGGATGGGCTGCTTCTGCCGGTCATGCCTGCTTCGGGGCAACAAAATGTGCCTGGCAGACTCGCTATCGGAGTGTACGGTAGGAACAAATCCGTGTCTCGCAATGTTTGCCACGGTCCATGAGTCGCTTTCAACTTCGCAACGCGATGGAGAGCATTAACGCTTCGTAGCTCCAGAAAGCCCCTCAAAACTTGAGAGGGGCTATTAATTTTTAACTCCATTGCAAAGCGTCCGAGTTGCCGAATGCTACACATCCACCTGTGGACGAAAGTACGACAGCATGATGGCGTTCCACGCATCACGGAAACCGGTAGTAGTGGCGCTTGGAAGATGCAGGGTGCCTATAGAATCTAGGATAAATTATGGCAGCCGTTTCTGGCTCTCATGCACGACCTGCAAACATTTGTTGAAAACTGTGCCCACTTTACTTAAGTGACACGCGCCATGACACCTTGGTAGACCGTCTGAGTTGTTCAATGAAATTATCAAGGGCGCTCGCATAAGATATCTCACTACGTTTAGCATTCCATATAAGGCATTATCCCGCGTTCTCATAATAGATTTTTTCTCCGTCTGCTGAACAGGTTCTAGAGCACAAAGTGAAAGTATTAGAAGTGTTCCGGAGCGAACTGCAAATGTCTCCTCGATCTTGTTGCGGGTAATGGGCAAACTACTTTCCTTACATAGCTGCCTTTTACAGGCACGCTCGCCTGGTAACTCCGCAGGCCAAACGTCTAATGGGCGCACAACGTCCTTTTTAGCAGCCGAGTTACGGGGAACTTTACGCGGTTTTCATTTTTTCGCTCGCTCTCCCCGAAAGGGCTGCATAACTCGCGACTTGTCGCCATTAGACTGAGACGAAAACGAAATTCTTGGCTTACGGCAACCGGTCGCTATATAGCCATAGGCTCTTGGCAACGGTAACAGACGACCGGTTTCCTAGTTTTAAAATACCTCTCCTTTATCACCTCTTTCACTGTGCTACCCGCTGCACGTTTCTCTCCAAGTGGGGCATTAGCCGACGCGTTTCTGGTGCCAGTCTTGGCTTCCACATTTGCATTAAACTGCACCTGACTATGCCTACCCACCTTCAATCCGAATCGGACGCGCTCTTGCTCCGATCCTCTTCGTTGCAGTTGCTGATCTCTGATTTCGATTTTTGCGTCTACCGAGCTTGACTGATTACTAGTCGCATTACTTCCGGTACGATTTGTCTCTGCGATTAGTAAATCCAATCTTTTGAGCTCTAGTTCTCTTTGTTTCGCTCTTTTAATCCTGCGGGCCTCTTCCTCAGCCTCTCTCAACTTCTCCTGTATGAAATTCCAGGTCTCGGAATTTTCATCCTCCTCAGCTCCACACTCCCAAATTGCCCTCACAAGTTGCGGCTGTCTAAGGCTTTCCCCGACTTCAATACCCAACGCTTCACAAAACAAAATCAACTCTGTTTTCTCTAATTTGCTCAGATCCATGGCCACTTTCGAACGAGGACTTTCCCAAACAAATTGTAGCGTGATAACCGCTTCACCACGCACGCTGCACAAAAACAATATCTACTGGTGTTGATAAAATCGCTGAGTTATCAAACCTGGCAGATTCTCAGCCGTCCACTACTGCGTTTCTTGCAGCCTGAGTCGATTTAGGATGTTGAAGCTCGTGAACCAACCAGTCAATAGCCTTGTTGGAGAATTGCTTGAAGCTCTTTGATCACCGATCGAATGACCGGGTCTTAATAAACGTTCGGAAATGCTTTGTTTTTCTTTATTTCCTTAACATTTTCACGCCTTCTTTGAATATCTACGGCTTACGGCTTTTACTGCACGTTTTACAGCACTTTCCTTTAAAATTATTGTGATGAATCCGTCCGAAGATAGTAATGATTCGTTCGCAGAATCTGCTCTATCTGAAGCAAAAACGGCATCCCATATTCTGTTCAAAATGCTTACGCGAAAAGCATTGAGCGCCTATTGCATAATGTTCTGCGTCGTGATTATACAGCTAGGTGCCCAAACGTTTTTTTTTTTTTTTTTCTTTTTTTTTTTTTTTTACAGACATATTCAGCGGGCATGTGGATGGGAAAGTGGTCTCATGTCATTGCATATGACTCCTGATTGCAAATGGCTTGCACTGATGTTACTGATTAACGATGGTCAGGTTTGGTTTGTGGGGTTTAACGTCCCAACTCAGACTATGAAAAGCACCGTAGTGGAGGGCTCAGGAAATTTCGACCACTCGGGTTTGTTTAACGTGCACTGCATCACACAGGACACGGCCGCCTTGCTTTCCGCGTCCATCGAAAGGCTACGGCCGGGATTCGATCTCGCAATCTTGGGCCCAGCAGGCCATCACCCACCACTGGAACACCCAAGTGGCCACCTCACTCTGGCCACTTTCGGCAAGCTGCTGTTCGTGACGTTTCTGCTCAACGATGACGAGGAGGGATGGAAGCTGAGTCAATGGCGAAGGTCATACGTAGCCACTGCACAGCACATCGTGGGAACACACCGCCGGTGGGTTTCAGAGCAACCGGCGCCGATCGCTCGCTTCAAACAACCACTGCCGTGAGCGCCAAGAACAAAGAGCCCTTGCCTCGCGGTGTTGCCTTACGCGCGCTGCGGCGTCGCCTCCTCTGTTTCCGAGGTCTATGCAATGGCCCTGTGGCCGCGTGAAAGTAAACACATGTGAATTTTATAGGTCCTCCTTTTCGACTTGATCGTTTTGCTCGCTTGACATATTTACTCTGCCTTATTTGCTGAGCTTGTTGGCATTTATATTGTATATTATTTATAAATTCAACACCTAGCCCTACTTTTCATTTATTTTCCTTGTTCCGTTTTCAGCAAAAAGGTGAATAGGGGATCGGAGTTCGTGAATGTTACGCAAAAAGTGTTTACTGCTTCATCAACAAAGCATTGCCCTATCAAGTTCCTCTGAGGTGCGATATACAGGGTGGTTATTTTTTTATTTATGTTTACAGATCATTAGTTTGAAATCTGACAGAGTAGCATCGGTGCGGCCTAATCATGCGCACAGCTAGATGGGCACGTGCGTGATAAAACTTAGTGATTGGACAATTACACAGCAAACTACATATAAATGGATGCATGATAATATTTCACAATTGAAGGCTTTCAACATAGACGCTGAGTCGACTTCTATGTTTTTCTTATCAATCTGCAAGGCGGGAAACCAACTAACGAGCTCTTAAATGCCTATGGCTGAGGTTAAATTTCCTAAAATGCGTAATCATTGCGAAAGGTTTAAAACTGCACTCAACTTTTATGCTTACGGCCTTCAGCTTCACAATATATTTCCCTCTCAAAATGAAACTAAAAAGATTGCCTAGCTAATTTTACTTAGTCTTCAAGCTCTGTCCGCCTTGCTGTACTATCCATCTGCACAGGCCGCACGAAAGTTTCGCTCTTAGATTTAAACATGGCCACCTATAAACGCCTAAAAAATTACATCAATAAAGGGATGTTTCAGTTACTAACTTGGGCACACGAGGTAGTAACAGAGACAGTAGTAAAAAGTTAGTAACGGTCCAAGAACTTACCAAGAAGTTAGCAACGGGAATCAAGAGGTTAGCAATCGTTGCAGTTACTAACTTTTCGCTCGACTAGAACGTTAGTAACGGTTCTAGAAGTTAGCAATTGCAATAAAAACGTTAGTAACTCCAGCCGTTACTAACTTTTTACTAACTTTTTTTAAGAGTGATAGAGGGCTTCGAAACTTTTGACCCCCAGCAGTAAGTCATAATCGGGGATTCTCAACAACCTACTTCTGATTTTGGCTGCGGCCATAAAATGTTGATCGATAGGAGCATGAAATCGGTGCTGTGATAGTGCCGGCAAAAATAGACGTTCATTTACACACAACTCAGCACATTATAAAGCTTGACTTATTTGGGTTCTTACTTTTTGCAGTGGGTCGTTCAGTGCGGTTAATACTGTTATTTAATCCAAGCTGTTGTCAAGCCGAGCATAGAAGCTAGTACGTGCGCAGCGTACGCTGGCCGCATATCCTGTAATACTAGAGGCACGCAATGCTAATCTCCAAAGTGGAATTGATGTGGTCATTCGAAGTCAAGCGAGCTGTTAAATTGCAAACTAAATACTTGTTCAACTAGCCGTCGACATGAAAAGTGCAGTGCGTCAAATATGAAGAAACGTTCGCGTTTATAGAGCCATTTTGAGAACTATATTACTGGGTTGGAATTCTCAGCTATTTTTTGTTTTACAATTCAAAACGTAACTTCCGCCATTTTTTTTTTCGAAGAGTATTAGTTGCCTCGCAAGGTCAGCTGTTTAATGTACCAGTCATGTGTGACCGAAAGTCATTTGGAGCTCATTCTAACATTTCTGTCAGCACGAGCAAGTAATTAATAATAACAGACACTGTTAGTGCTAAGAGTTCGGTATGCAGAATGAATTGGTGTCGAGATTAAAAAAGTATCGCAAGTCGAATCGGACATCCACGCGGTGAGCGGATGTCTGATGTCAGTCTCCCCTAACCACAGCCAGATGCGGTCTTTTCCTTCGAGCGACCACGCGCTGGCCCCGACCTTAGCGCTGTCAGGGGAAGGCGCTAGAGAACATTAAAATAAACACAAATACATAATTGAAATTCTTTGATGGATATTCTCGGAGCTAAAAAAATTATCACGACTCGCCACGAAGGCTTTCTTGACGGGGAACAATGGTGAGCATCGTTTCGCTCGTCGTTTCCGGAACATCGTCTCACTCGTCGAATCCCTACTTTGCCTCCTCTTTCGGGGACGGTTCCCGCTCTTGTTCACTGCACGATGCCGAGGGCCCCTTCTCCGTGTTTCCCAGCCATGCTGTTTCGTACAGCTTAAAAACCCTGCGCAGTCCTTGGCGTTGAGCGCAGAACCCCGCGGCTTGGTTTCCGCTGTCTTTTCTTGTCGGCGCTCCGCTGACAATGGATAACCGGCTCGGCAGGGATACCGATTGTGCAGCGTACCCGCATGCTCCTATGTTTTTTTTTTTTTATTTCCATCTATTTATGCACCATTATTATTATTTAATAACTAATCATCTTTTTGCATTGTCTAATAATTCTTTTGCATTAGGCTTTCGTGTTGTTTCAGGAAACCGGCTAAGTCCGTCTGAGACGGTGACTGGCGCCTACACCGGTCATGGGTAGAGCAGGCCGCCCTCGTCCGAACGTTGTTTTCGGGTGCCCAGATTGGTCGCTGTGTCGGCGTTGGGGTGGCGAAAAGCCGCCTCTGCACACAGGCCGCATCCTTCCAGACTTCGCAGATGCTCTCCTCGGCTGAAAAGTGAGCCCCATCCTGGAAATAGCCGATGGACACAAACGCAAGCCAAAGATTACTTTTAAGAACTATGTTGCCATCTTATCTATGGGTTTTCGTGCGAGGTCGAGGGAGACAAGCGAGGTACCGTGTTATCGGCGTGTTGATGGCAGTAATGGAACTCCAACTCAGTCGTTGCAGTAGTCAGAACATGACACGTTTTCCTGGCGCCCAGTATCATTGTCTTAAACAAAGTCGATACACCGGGCGTAATTGAATAGCCATTCAAAGCAGGCAATGATAATGAGCTTGTAAGGTACCAAAGTCATACCTGAAATCACATTACTGTGCATGCTCAGCCAACAGTCACATCCTTTCGCACCGCTATTGCTATCCTAGCTAAGTTTATTTTCACTTTTGGTCAGGAGTAAATCTTAATAGCCACCTAACGCATCGCCGTGGTGGTGCACTGGAAAGGGCGCTCGACTATTATACCCAAGGATGCGGGATCGAATTCCGGCCGCGGTGGCTTCTTTTCGATGGAGGCAAAAAGCAAGGCGCCCATGTTCTGTGCGACGTCAGGGCACGTTAAGGAGCCCCAGGTGGTCGACATATCTGGAGCCTTCTACTACGGCGTCTCTCATAGCATGAGTCGCTCTGGGACGTTAAACCCCAACAGCCAAAACCAAACCAATAGCCGCCTGACCATATCTTGGACGTCGTAGAATAATTGCCCTTTCCAGTGGAAACGGAACGTCGCAAACTGACAGCACTATTATCACTTCTGTTTCAATCTAAACCGAAATATCAAATTTCTATTTATGCGAGAAAGGGAAGAACAATTGCAAAGTCCACGCTTTATATATCCCTAGTTTCAATCGCTATTAGAGACAGACAGCGAAGATTTTATTGTGCACATGTTTTAATTGTCGCTCGACCTTCGATATCACAAGTGGCATGAGAGATACTCCTCCTATGATAAGCTCCATAAAACCCCGGCCCTCAGTCACCAGCGGCTGCGGAACAACTGACCACGGCGGCGGTCAGACCTGTGACGCAGCAGGGGGTGCTAAGAAAGCCTGGCTCCGCTGGACAGGCCGCCATTGGAAACTGACCCTGGCAACGTTTAATGCTAGAACCCTAGCTAGTGAAGCTAGTTTAGCAGTGCTGTTAGAGGAACTAGAGGGCATGAAATGGGATGTCATAGGGCTTAGTGAGGTTAGGAGGCCGAATGAGGCATATACTGTACTGAAGGATGGGCATGTACTGTGTTATCGAGGTTTACCAGAGAGGCGACAACTAGGAGTAGGTTTCCTTGTCAATAAGTATATAGCGGGTAATATAGATGAATTCTATAGTATTAATGAGAGGGTTGCAGGCATCGTAATTAGGCTTAATAAGCGGTATAAACTGAAGGTTGTACAGGCCTATGCACCTACATGTAGTTATGATGACCAGGCAGTTGAAAGCTTCTATGAAGATGTCTAATCGGCAATGCGAAAAGTAAAGACGCAGTATACTGTACTAATGGGCGACTTCAATGCCAAGGTAGGGAAAAAACAGGCAGGAGACAAGGCAGTAGGTGACTATGGCATTGGTTCTAGGAATAGCAGGGGGGAGTTACTAGTTGAGTTTGCAGAGCGCAATAACTTACGAATCATGAATACCTTCTTCAGCAAACGGAAGAACCGGAAATGGACATGGAAAAGTCCTAACGGAGAGACTAAAAATGAAATCGACTTCATAATGTGTTCAAGCCCCGCCATTGTGCAGGGTGTAGAGGTAATCGGGAAAGTTCGATGTAGTGACCACAGGATGGTGAGGTCCCGAATTAGCCTAAATCTGAAGAAGGAACGCAATAGATTAGTAAGAAAGAAACCCATCAACGAATTAGCGGTGAGGGGGAGGGCAGAAGAGTTCAGGATCTCGCTACAGAATAGGTATTCAGCTCTAACTGAGGATGGCGACATTACCCTAGAGGCAAGGAACAAAAATTTCAGAGATATCATTACTGAGTGCGCGGTAGAAGTAGGCGGTAGGATAGTTAGAGAAGATACCGGTAAGCTGTTTAAGGAGACGAAAGATTTGTTTAAGAAACGGCAGAGTATGAAAGCTTCCAATCCAACAGACCAGATCGAATTGGCCGAGATATCAAAGCTAATCAATAAGCGCAAGGTGGCCGATATAAGGAAGTATAACATGGAGAAAATTGAGCATGCTGTAAAGAACGGGGGAAGACTTAAAGCGGTAAAGAAGAAATTGGGCATAGGCAAAAACCAGATGTATGCGATAAGGGACAAGGCGGGCAACGTCATCACTAATATGCACGAGATAGTCAAAGTAGCCGAGGAGTTCTATACAGATCTCTACAGTAGCCAAAATAGTCAGGACCGTAATGAGATTGGCGGTAGGGAAAAACAGTCAGACGTTCCACCAGTGAAGAAAGACGAGGTCAAGAAAGCACTAGAAACTATGAAAAGGGGGAAATCAGCTGGAGAGGATCAGATAACTACAGATTTGCTGAAGGACGGGGGGGATATCGTGCTAGAAAAACTGGCCACCCTGTATACGCAGTGCCTGGTGTCATCGACGGTACCGCAAGCATGGAAGAATGCAAACATTATCCTCATTCACAAGAAAGGGGACTTTAAGGACCTTAAAAATTACAGACCAATCAGCTTACTGTCTGTTACGTATAAGGTATTTACTAAGGTAATCGCTAATAGAATCAGGACAACCTTAGACTGCAATCAAGCAAAGGATCAAGCAGGGTTTCGGAAACGGTACTCTACTATCGATCATATCCATACCATCAATCAGGTGATAGAAAAATGCTCGGAATATAACCAGCCCTTATACATAGCATTCATTGATTACGAAAAAGCATTTGACTCAGTTGAAACCTCGGCGGTGATGCAGGCATTGCGAAATCAGGGGGTAGACGAGCCGTACGTGAAAGTGCTGGAAGATATATATAGTGGCTGCACAGCAACCATAGTTCTACATAAAGAAAGCAACAAAATTCCCATAAAGAAAGGTGTTAGGCAAGGAGACACAATCTCCCCAGTACTATTCACAGCTTGTTTAGAGGAAGTATTCAGAGACTTGGAATGGGAGCAGTTAGGGATAAGGGTAGATGGAGAATACCTAAGTAATCTGCGATTTGCTGATGACATTGCCTTGCTAAGCAACTCGGGGGATGAACTGCAAATAATGATTGATGACCTAGACAGAAAAAGTAGAAAGGTAGGCTTGAAAATCAATATGCAGAAGACTAAGGTAATGTTCAACAGCCTCGGGAAGGAACAGCAGTTTACATTAGGTAGCGAAATACTGGAAGTAGTAGGCGAATATGTCTACTTAGGACAGGTAGTAACCGCAGATCCGGACCATGAAAAGGAAATAACAAGAAGAATAAGATTGGGATGGAGCGCATTTGGCAAGCACTCGCAGATTATGACTAGCAGCTTACCGGTATCGCTCAAGAGGGAAGTATACAACAGTTGCATCTTGCCTGTACTCACCTATGGGGCTGAAACGTGGAGGCTAACCAAGAGAGTTCTACTTAAGTTGAGGACAACCCAGAGGGCTATGGAACGAAAAATGGTAGGGGTAACATTAAGAGATAGAAAGCGTGCAGAGTGGGTCAGAGAAATAACTCAAGTTACCGACATTCTAGTGGAAATTAAGAAGAAGAAATGGACGTGGGCAGGACATGTAGTGCGAAGAGAGGATAACCGATGGTCGCTGAGGGTAACAAACTGGATTCCAAGGGAAGGAAAGCGTAGCAGGGGGCGGCAGAAAGTTAGGTGGGCGGATGAAATTAAGAAGTTCGCAGGGGTCAAGTGGATGCAGCTAGCACAGAACCGGGTTAAGTGGAGAAATATGGGAGAGGCCTTCGCCCTGCAGTGGGTATAATCAGGCTGATGATGATGATGATGAGAGATACTGCCGCCTTCTTATTTGGTATAATTGTATCCCTGTCTTTTACCCTGTAAATGATGAACTCTCAGTTTATTGCTATCACACCTTATCAGTTATTTTACTTGTGGGATTAAACCCTCAGTACAGTAGTTGTGTTTCATTATTTATTATTACTGGCGAACCATGACCTTGAGCTTTAACCTACTTGCCACAGCCACCTCAGGTAGATCACATGGGCAACCACTGATTAGTCGATTAGTTGTTAGATGTGATGGTACCATATGCTGTCACAAATCTGGGATGATCTGCCAACTCGGGCTACTCCTCTGAAGTGGGAGGGTAAGACAAAAATCATTCTTTCGGGGCCCTTGGATGCCGAGGTACGTTGCTCCTAGGCCATGTCGTCGTGTTCTTACGGCCTGGTTAAAGAGGGCACGTTCGCTTAAGACTGGTAGCTGGATAATGTGGTAGCTTAAGACTGAATGCTAACGTAACAAGATCGTGGGATCACTGTGTATAAAGAGGCTGTTGAGCCTCTTCCCCCAAGTCGCGGATCAGTAGCCGCTCACGCCGAATAGTTAATCTCTCAATGCTACTTGACGAGGCCAGCCTTTTTAAGACGTTCGAACACTACCACTAATTTATTACGCGTATCTTCCCAATTGATAGCACTGCGATTCGCCCCTGTCACGAAACCCATTCAACTAGTGCGCTGACTCAGACGCTGCGTGGGGCCTCTGCAGCAACTCGAATTTTCGTTTTAAAATTTACAGCAACGAAGCTCAAGCAGCGCCACGGGAGCCAAGAAGCTGTGCCAAGCATCTGCTGAAATCACGCCAGGATTGGGGAAAGCACCCTTTAGGTGCGCTATTGCGAATACATCTGAACGGAAAAAGATACGTCAAAGAGGAACACACACGCCCAACCAGAGCTAACTCAACCTGCATTCGAGCCTTTATTCAGCACAAGAAATAAGCATGAGCAGCAGTTCCCATCAGAAAAAAACCAACTGTCCAGTTTACGTCAAATCCTCAACAGTCAATAAACGACAAAGAGCGCGTGGTGATTGGGGCGATGTCATAAAAAAGGACGCGCAGAAGCGATAACTATGGTGTCCGCACCTGAACGAGTCAGTAAGACTCCGTATGTGTATTATGTGGCGCCGGTACTTTTTTAAATTAATTCAGATTTTTAATTCCAATGACAAAGAACGAATATATGAGCACTACGACTGAATAACACCTCGCGACCGATAGCGAGAAATCAAAATTGGAGGGTCTCTTAGATGTGTCTTAAGAGCAGAATGGCAAAAGCCCACCCTTCCTCTGCTATCATTTGCCTCTCATCGTTTGAGCGTTCGTTGCAGGGCTACATATAATTATAATTGCTTTAGAGGAAATGAAAACGCAGTATCTGTCGCATTTTCTCTGTCAAGTGTGAGTTTGGACGGTACAGCCTCACTCCTGTCGCGGGGTGTTTTTGGCGTACGTTCAAGTGTGGGATAACAGATGGCAGGAACGCTAGACAAAAACTAAACTCGCGGAAAATGACAGATCTCGCGCACGGGATATCGTTCCATGAGCTTAGAATGGCTTTCGGCTTAAAGCCACGGTGGTTCACACCGCTCCGTGCATGCTCTCATGATGCTACGGCCTCAAGCTCTCTCTGCTGGGCGCGCGGTGAATACCCTGATAATCAATACAAAAATCAATACAAGAAAAGATGTGAAAATCATTGGCCGCGGGAAAACATAGCTGGAACGAGAAATTCTCGAAGCTTACAAGATCAAGAAACTGGGAACTGAATGCGTCCGCGACACCTCTGTTAAGTTAACCGCCGAAAAGTACCGCTCAGTGTATCATACCCTACTAATTGTTCTCACAAGGGTGCACCAGGTGGGGTCGCGGATCGAGGATGAGCCCGGTGCTTGATTTGATACGTATCTCATGCCGTGGTGGTCTGTTGACATTAGGAGATTCGGCACTACAACGAAGCGAATCCTAACACATATACCCTCAACCACTGCAAGAAAAAAAACTCCACTAAAATTTTCCACCACTAAACAGACCTTTTACTGGCCCCAATAGCAAAGTGCACATTGCGCTACGCAGGCCACTTGAAATAAGAGGGTAAAAAATTTTTGATGGGGACGCCTAACCTACGCCATTAAGGGATTTCAGCGACAGTGTTCACACCTCCCGTCCGTGGCTCCCCATGTGGACCTTGTTGTGCATGCACTCTGTAAATAACTTAATCACTAATATTTTATATGTGGCCCTATTATCTCATGCATAATCCTTATCGTACCGCTGTAAGCAACCATAATATGTGAAAGACCAATGGACATAGATATAAAGCCCTGCTCAATCACACCGCACTAAAGTGTCTGCATGACAAAGGGTAGCATATGTCCGACTTGGAATGCAAGACTCTCTGAGGGTTTGATCCACCTTACTCACCCAACTACCGTGAGAAGCCATATTTGGCTGCCTGTGCCAAATTGGCTGTGTCCCGTGGTTGCGTGACGTCGCACAACCCTGCAACCTGTCAGTGCCTTGCCATCTCTGCTGCCAGCTACCAGTGCCATGAGTTTGATTTTTTACTCACAACACTCAGGCAGAAACTTCGAGAACACGACAACTGTAATGCTATTGTCACGTAGTGGTGACGAGGTCGACGACACAAATGAAGGGGTCGACGATTGCACTAAAGAAACCTTTATTTGGGCTGACTTGCGCCCGCAAAAGAACTAAGCAACTCGGCGGCGGCGATAGCAACAAACGCGCTCGTCGGTCGTCGAACAAAGATTGCTCGTCACACTCGGCAACGCTCAATTTAAAGGCTGCACAGAACAATCTAGATAACGTCGCAAACAGCTACCAGCACGGGCTGGAACATTGTGGAAAGACACCCAAGTGGCCGGAATCTTCGAGACAGATCTCGGTGCATCTTGCGCTACAACAAAACTGATAAAGGTGTGACTCGCGACATCGAGCATTAACAAACAAAGATTACGGAACTGATACACGGTCCAGAATCAGAGTGATAAGCCTGTATGCCGGCGGCTGTTAAAAAACAACAAATACTGTTTTGAAGGTTTCGCGGCATTACTCCCCCCTTAAAAAAAACATCGCCTCGATGTTCCAGAACAAAGAAACTTAAACATAAACACTGCAAAGTTTAAACACCGCAGATTCTTTAACGCGCGTAATATGGCTTCAGTCGCACAACATGTAAGTACAATTTCTGGGCGTGCGCGTCGCCGTTGTGATGCTGAAGTTCCGTCGGGAATGACTTCATAGTCCAGTGGTCCGACGCGGCGAAGGATTTTGTACGGCCCAAAGTATCGACGCAACAACTTTTCACTTAATCCGCGACGGCGAATTGGTGTCCAAACCCATACTTGGTCTCCTGGATTGTACTCTGCGTGGCGTCGTCGTAAATTGTATCGTCGGCTGTCGGTGCGCTGTTGGTCCTTAATACGCAGCCGTGCGAGTCGTCGGGCTTCCTCTGCACGCTGCAGGTAGGCGGCGACGTCAAGGTTGTCCTCGTTGGTTACGTGCGGCAGCATTGCGTCGAGCGTCGTCGTGGGCTCCCTGCCGTACACAAGCTTAAACGGGGTCGCTCTGGTCGTCTCCTGGACTGCCGTGTTATACGCGAAGATTACGTACGGCAAGATAGCGTCCCAGGTCTTGTGTTCAGCGTCGACGTACATAGCGATCATGTCCGCGATCGTTTTGTTCAGGCGCTCCGTAAGGCCATTGGTCTGGGGATGGTACGCAGTTGTTCGTCGATGGCTTGTGTGACTGTATTCCAGGATGGCTTGCGTCAACTCTGCCGTAAACGCCGTTCCCCTGTCCGTGATGAGCACTTCTGGGGCGCCGTGTCGCAAGAGAATTTGTTCGACAAAAAATTTGGCGACTTCTGCCGCGGTACCATTTGGTAGTGCTCTTGCTTCGGCGTAACGGGTAAGGTAGTCAGTGGCCACGATGATCCACTTGTTACCCATAGACGAAGATGGAAAGGGGCCGAGGCGATCCATCCCAATTTGTTGAAAGGGCAGGATTGGGGGCGGAATCGGGTTTAGTAGTCCTGCTGGTCTGATCGGCGGCGTCTTGCGTCGTTGGCACTCACGACACGTCTTCACGTAGTGGGAAACTTCGGCAGGCAGTCGCGGCCAGGAATACTTCTCCTGGATTCGACGCAACGTGCGCGCAAATCCGAGGTGGCCTGCTGTGGGCTCGTCGTGCAACGCCTGCAGAATTTCTTGCCGAAGGGTTTTAGGCACTACGAGAAGCTGCGCGGTCTTGTTGGGTGCAAAGTTCTTCTTCACGAGGAGGCCATTGCTTAACGTGAAGGATGATAAATGTCGCCTGAACACACTAGGAGGGGAAGCGGTCTTTCCTTCCAAGTAATCGGCTGGCGCTTTCAGCTCAGGGTCTGATCGCTGTTGTTCTGCGAAACTGCTGGCGCTTACCGGTCCCAAAAAGGCGTCATCGTCATCGTCCTTCGGGGGAGAATCGACGGGAGCGCGGGATAAGCAGTCTGCGTCGGAATGCATCCGGCCCGACTTATAGACTACAGTCATGTCAAATTCTTGAAGTCGTAGGCTCCATCTGGCAAGGCGGCCGGAAGGATCTTTCAAATTAGCCAGCC
The DNA here is from genome assembly GCF_055883805.1 of Amblyomma maculatum. NCBI lineage: Eukaryota > Metazoa > Arthropoda > Arachnida > Ixodida > Ixodidae > Amblyomma > Amblyomma maculatum. The sequence goes on from NC_139344.1 coordinate 44,141,085, forward strand.
AGCAGAGCGCGTGATGGTCGCTTACCACCTTGAATGGTCGGCCGTATAGGTATGGACGAAACTTAGAAGTAGCCCAGATGATCGCAAGGCACTCCTTCTCGGTCGTCGAGTAATTTACTTCGGCTTTTGTGAGAGACCTGCTAGCGTAGGCGATTACTTTTTCCTGTCCGGCAGTCTTCTGGACGAGAATGGCTCCTAGGCCTACACTGCTCGCGTCGGTGTGAATTTCGGTCTCGGCGTTTTCATCAAAGTGGCCAAGTACAGGAGGGCATTGTAGGCGGCGCTTAAGTTCGTCGAAGGCTTCTCCTTGCGGCGCTTCCCATTTAAAAGGTACGTCAGCCTTTGTAAGCTGCGTCAACGGTTCGGCGATCCGCGAAAAGTTTCTGACAAATCGTCGGTAATAAGCGCACAGCCCAAGGAATCGGCGCACAGCTTTCTTGTCGGCAGGCGGTGGGAATTGTGCGATTGCAGCTGTTTTCTCCGGGTCTGGGCGAATACCGTCCTTGCTAACGATGTGACCTAGGAATCGGAGTTCTTCGTAGGCGAAATGACACTTCTCTGCTTTTAGCGTTAGCCCCGATAACTTGATGGCTTCCAGCACTGTCTGTAGTCGTTTTAGGTGGTCTTCAAAGTTTGACGAGAAGACAACTACGTCGTCCAAATATACCAAACAAATTTGCCACTTCAAGCCTGCCAGGACTGTGTCCATTACTCGTTGAAACGTGGCTGGTGCGGAGCAGAGGCCAAATGGCATCACCTTAAATTCATAAAGGCCGTCCGGTGTGATGAATGCGGTCTTCTCGCGATCTCGTTCGTCGACCTCAATTTGCCAATATCCGCTCTTCAGGTCCATCGATGAGAAGTACCTTGCATTGCAGAGCCGGTCGAGAGTGTCGTCGATGCGGGGAAGCGGGTAGACATCCTTCTTCGTTATGCTATTCAAGCGGCGGTAATCAACGCAGAAGCGAAGTGTGCTGTCTTTCTTCTTGACCAAAACGACTGGTGCCGCCCAGGGGCTGTTCGATGGCTGGATTACATCATCACGCAGCATTTCCTCAACTTGATCGCGAATGGCCTGGCGTTCTCGCGGCGATACACGATAAGGGCTTTGGCGCAGAGGTCGGGCGTGTTCGTCCGTTATTATGCGATGCTTGGCCAGTGGTGTTTGTCGTACCTTCGATGACGATGAGAAGCACTCCCCGTAGCTTCGAAGCAGACTGAGAATCTGGTCTTTTCTGTTGTGGGTCAATGCCGGGTTGATGTCAAATGTGGGCTGACGGAATAGGTCCGGTGCGTCTTCTAGCGTTTGGTCGTGGAGGGAGAATACATCTTTGAGGTCCGCTAATTCGTCGAGAAAGGCGATCGTCGTGCCCTTGTTGAGATGCCGATATTCTTCGGTGAAGTTTGTTACCAGAACCTGAGCTTGACCTCTCCGGAATTTCGTGATGCCTCTTGCGATGCCGACACCTCGTTCTAAGAGCAATTGGAGATTTCCTTCGACGATGCCTTCAGCGGTTTCGATGTTGGCGCTACCTACGCAGACTGCGATACTTGATCGGGGCGGGACGTTCAATTCTTCGTCGAGGACGTTTAGAGGGATGTGTTGCATCGACGTCGTCGTAGCAGAAATGGCTTTGTCTGCAGAGAGCTTGATGAGCTTGGATCGCAGGTCGATGATAGCCCTATGTTCATTTAGGAAGTCCATGCCTAAAATCACGTCGCGGGAGCACTGCTGCAAGACCACAAAGCTGGTGGGGTAAGTACGCCCATTTACGGTTATTCTTGCAGTGCATCGTCCCGATGGAGTAATCAGGTTGCCACCTGCTGTGCGAATTAGCGGGCCATCCCAAGCGGTGGTAACTTTTCTTAGCTGAGAGGCTAACGGTCCACTAATGACTGAATAGTCAGCTCCGGTGTCTACTAGGGCAGTGACTCTGCGACCGTCGACATCAACTTCAAGGTCACTTGTTCGCGTCCTCGCATTGCACGTGGGCCTTAGTGTCCGATCTCGGCTCCGTCGTTTCTTCAGGTCATGGACGGGGCATACCGTTGTTACTTCGCTGGGCGGCGGTGTCTGCTTGCACTCTGGTCGTGTTGTCGTCGATGTCGTCGTGTGCAGCGGCGATGAAATGGTTGCGTCGTCGTTAGTGGTCGTCGGCGGCGGAGGATCTTCGTCTTTTCGCCGTTTAGCAACCTCACCTCCAAAGGTTGCTGCCTTTAGTTTCCCCTACGGGAGCTTGGGGACCTTCCGCGCACACTACCATCATAGTTACGTCCTGGCGACGCAAAGCGGGCCCTGTACGGCGATGGAGACCTGAATCGACGGCTTGGTGGCGCAATCTCACCGCTACGCCGGTAGTTGTCAATTTCTTGTGGTCGTTCACCTGGGCGTGGTCGTGGAGCGTCGACTGCAAATCCGCGGAGACCGATTCGTCGGTACGGGCAGTGCCGCAGAATGTGGCCGGCCTCACCGCAGTGGAAGCATAATGGCCGGTTGTTCGCTGTCCTCCATGCGTCGCACTTCCTGGGGCTTGTTGGTCGTTGGTAGGCTTGGCGGGCGGGAGCCAAGGGGCGGTTTTCAGGAACAGGCCGGTAGCGGCGAGGGCTCGGAAAGTCATCACGTCGGGGCGGAGGGCGACGTAATGCACCAGCGTAGTTCATCGCTGTTGCCTCTTGTGCTGGAACAGTCGCAGCCGTCGCTTCAGGAACGCCCAGCGCCTGCTGGACTTCTTCACGGACGACGTCCGCGAGCGTCGCCACCTGGGGTTGTTGCGATGATGGCAACATTCGGCGGAGCTCCTCTCGCACGATCTCCCGGATTAGGTCCCGAAGGTTCTCTCCGCTTGCAGATGTGCTGGGGTAGTGGCATGAGTAGTTTGGTTGAAGTGGTCGCTCGTAGTGGCGCATCCGGGTATCCAACGTCTTCTCGATGGTCGATGCTTCTCTCAAATTCTTCCACAGTTTTCGGCGGGTTCCGGACAAGCCCCGCAAAAACGACTCTTTAACGCCTCGCATTAAGAATTTGACTCTCTCACTTTCGGTCATGTTCGGGTCGGCGCGGCGACAGAGGCGCTTCATCTCCTCAATGTACGCCAGGACAGGCTCGTTAGGAAGTTGCAGTCTTGACTGAAGGAGGGCCTGGGCTCTTTCCTTTCGGACGATGCTTGAAAAGGAAGTCAAAAACGCTTCCTTGAAAATCTCCCAATCCTTCATAGCTGCCTCATGATTTTCGAACCAAACTCGGGCATGTCCTTGAAGAACAAAACAGACTTGCCTGAGTTTCGCGGCGTCGTCCCAGCCATTGAATTCTGCAACACGGTCGAAAAGGTCCATCCAGTCTTCTGCATCTTCGTCCGGTCGTGCATGGAAGCAGGGGGGTTCACGGGGTTGAAGGAAAACAAGCGGTACTGTAGGCTGGGCCATTGTCCGCGTCGATGTCTTCCGAAATTGAATGGGGTCAGGTAGCAGACCGTGCTCTGGCTGTAGGCCTTGAAGTCGGCGGCTGGCTCGGTGACCTGTAGGCTGGTTTTCCAGGGCGACAGGAACACGGCTTGGGTCTTCGCTTGAAGGATCAAAGGCAGCACCTCCACCAGATGTCACGTAGTGGTGACGAGGTCGACGACACAAATGAAGGGGTCGACGATTGCACTAAAGAAACCTTTATTTGGGCTGACTTGCGCCCGCAAAAGAACTAAGCAACTCAGCGGCGGCGATAGCAACAAACGCGCTCGTCGGTCGTCGAACAAAGATTGCTCGTCACACTCGGCAACGCTCAATTTAAAGGTTGCACAGAACAATCTAGATAACGTCGCAAACAGCTACCAGCACGGGCTGGAACATTGTGGAAAGACACCCAAGTGGCCGGAACCTTCGAGACAGATCTCGGTGCATCTTGCGCTACAACAAAACTGATAAAGGTGTGACTCGCGACATCGAGCATTAACAAACAAAGATTACGGAACTGATACACGGTCCAGAATCAGAGTGATAAGCCTGTATGCCGGCGGCTGTTAAAAAACAACAAATACTGTTTTGAAGGTTTCGCGGCACTATCGCGTTAAACCTACAGCGAATAAGATGCACGTCTTTTGTCGACAGCTGATACCCCCCCCCCCCCCAGCGCCTGGTTCCAAAATAATTATTAGAACTTATGCTAATTAGTTACCGTCTTTGTCAGAAATAACAAGGCTGCAGGGCATCTCAGCTATTCCCTCCGTAACGTACCCCAAGAAAACGAGAGGACCCTCAACAGCGAGAACCAAGGGGCCACCTTCGCACACAAGGTGCTTATAAATTAAGGGAAGGCATAAACGCTCCAATACAGCGTATGAAACAAAACCGCGCCGCTTGGTTATTAATAGCAACGACGGCACCTCACATGTCCTGCCTACGTGGCTAGCACGTCCGCAAGGCACCTAGAGGTTTGTTTGATAGAACCCTCCCCTTCACATACATCGACCTGCACATGTGTAGCGCTCAAAATCGTACGCACCGTGATGGCAAACTTGAACTTCGCTTGCTGCCTGATTAGGCGGCGCATGGGGCTAAAACCTTCCGAGCGTCTGTCTGTTGGCTTCCAAGTTGCCACCAGCCTCACTGACTTCAATACGGCCATGAAAGCCAGGGGCTAATATGGCTGGCTTGCCACAGCTTGTCTCACTGGCTAGGGAGGAGCCTGGAACACCTAACGCCAGGCTCCGAACTTCAGAGTCGGAGATCAACTTACTCTCTTTCTCAGGGTAATCAATGACTTCTTCTGGGCACTGCGAAAAGAGAAAAATATATGCCGACCCCACACATTTCGACAACTGGCACTTACTGCGAACAAGAAACCCAGACATCCGGATATTCAAACAAGCCGCAACGAAGAGGGCTTACAGCCAAAAGTTCTTCATCCCGCCGCAACGAACGAATTTCGAGACCGGCGCCGCGGCATGAACTGACGTGCAAGACAGCCGCCACAAGTTGGCAGCTTTTGAAAAACCTGATCAATTTCTCGCCGGCATGGTACCTCGCAAGTTTAGCGGCTTGCAGCAAAACGTTTCATTTCGCCTTCGATTTCAGATCGTTACAGACAGGAAAAAATTCTTCAAATACGCTAAAGACTGCTTATGCGCGGTAATGCGAAAACATTCTCTCGCGTTACATCTGGCGTAACTTGTACGCTCAGCCCCCTCCTCCGCAGGAGCTGTGTGCTTAAGTGACAGAAACGCTCATGTCTAAAGGCGTCTTTGTTTGCGGCACTTGTTTTTTATTTTCAACCTTTTTTTTTTTTGCGTAATGCGTAGTATGTATGTACCATGTAGCGACACAAGTGTGCTCATAATAAAATCTCTGCGCCTTACAACATGTTATTTCCAAAAGTGCTGAGCAATACTACTTTACATAATGACCATGAGTCATTGAAGTGGTGTCTTGATTATGAACATGTTTTTTCTTTCTGGTATCATCACTATGCATGTACTCTTACATGTGGTTTGATATTGTACGGCAGCGTGGTGACGTTATCCGAATTTCGTTGCATGGACGGTCACTCACCGTGGACGCCAGTTTTATTTCTCATGGGAGATACTTGTTTTAGCCTTAGACCGCTCAACGCGAAACAATGAAAGATCATTTAGCTCTGCCATGTCCGGATATACGTCGCGAAAAGCAGTGACTACCTCGGAATCAGAAGAATTTAATTTCTCCACTCTTCTGCGCCGTTCGCCAGCAGCTAAACTCTCCTTGGCTTCCCTGTCGAGCGCATCTAAGTTCACCGGCGTTTTATAATTCGTTTACAGGAAAGGAAAGGCGCAGCATCTGTCACTCGCGGAAGGCAAGACGCGCCGCCCTGCGGCGTTGGTGCGCACTCGTTCCTACTTGGTCTTCATAGCTGATGGCAGATGGTTGACGTCACATCCTTGACGTCACCCTAATTGAGTGACTTGCCTATTTTAGTTTTGGTACTTTCAAATTGCGCGCCAATCACAGTATCTGTCACTCGCGGAATCCAGCTTTCACCGTCACGGTAGACAAGCGGAATTATGAAGAGCGTTTCACGGCCCGGGCCGTGGCTCGGCTGGGAGTCCAAGGGATGGAGTTTCGATTCCCGGATTGAGGCCAATTTTTTTTTTTTTTTAATGAGGAGGAATCGCACACCTCTTAAGCGTTGCTAGGCAACGCCGTGACGTCACTCGGTCGCGGCATACGGCATACGCGAAGCTCGGCTCCGACCCTCGTTGTGAAGCTTTTCGCTTCAAAACAAATGCGTCGTAAAACCATCACTTCACCACAAAGCACAAACACAGGAACCAGCCTGAGCGGCAGCCATGAATTCCCACGGCAAATAAACACTTTCCATCAAAACAAAACAAAAAGCCAACGCAAGTTTCATTAACTACCAATAGGAAGCGATGCTTCTTCTTCCTTCAAGACGTTGAGCCTTGCCCTATCCCTACCACTCGCCCTAAGATTACAGAGGCGCTTCTCCACTGAAAAGCTAATAATGCAGTGAAGCGAGCTTCGGGATACGTTGACGCGCACAATTGAAGTGCATTGGCAACCACCAGCAATGCCCAGCAGTCAGAAGACGGCGGGACCGCCTTCGGTGCGCAATAAGCAAGAGACACCGCTGAAAAAGAAAATAAAACAAGGCAGGCTGTTTGGAGACAGGAAACTATAGCTACCGGCGCTCATCGTTTCGCTGCAGCTGGTACCCGGAATTATCCCCAGAAAGCGGCACGTACGGGATTTGGAGTCGCTAGCAGGATCCATGGCTGAGGATGTCGGCGAAGAATACCACCGACGTGGCTGCAACAGACAGGCTGCTGCTAGTGGCACGCGGCACGTGCCTTCTTCGTCTTTACCATGGGAAAAATTACTGGCCTCCATAGATCGCCTAAATAAACAGTACTCTCGGACACGACGGAATTCCTAACTCATTGTTTTACAATCTTGAAGGATGTGCTTTAGTTTCTGCTTGATAATTTAACGAGGTGTGGAATTCTGAACTTATTCTGGGTGGGTGGAAATATTCTGTTATTGTTCTAATACCCCAATCAAGACAGCTGCCACTTCCTCTATCCGCCCTCCGTGCTATTTCTCTTACGCCTGCAATTTGAAAGCTTTATGAACACATTATCGCAGCTGCTTTGTCATGGTGGTTGAAATCTAATTATTGTTATCCAGGATCTCAAATCAGATTCCGTCCTCAAATTGGAGCGGGAGACGGCCTGGCTTTTTTGGCTACTGACGTGTTTAATTATTCTCCCCAAAGTCATCTTATTCGTATACACTGTGATCGCTACGGACATCGGGAATGAATATGGCAACGTCCTTCACTCTGCAGTTTTTGGCACATTTCAGGATATTAATCTCCTGCATAGGTTTTTCCCCTGAATTTATTCATTTTTAACTAACAGAACCTTCAGTTGTACGTATGCAGGAAGCCTTTTGGTCACTTTACCTCCGACAGCGCTATGCCCCAGCGCTCCGATCTCGCCCACATTACTTCACGTGGCCTTTATTCCTTTTGTCCAAGCCCTTGAGCCTTCCAAGGCTCCAAGTCCAAGTCCAAGCCTTCTATGCGCGTTCTCGCCTATGCCGGCGACACAATCATGCGGTCTTGTCATCCAGGTGCGCCTGTACAACGCTAAGCGCTCCAGAACGCGCATCTGGCTGCCTTAAAGGGCCCCTGAAATGCTACATATGGTCAACATTTTATTGCAGCCAACTTATAGAGGTCCTCTTTGTGAGTATTCCAGTCAGATCTGAAAGTTTTACGTGGAAACGATAACTTGCAAATAACTTTAAAACGTGGTCCTGGAGACCGCTCGCAGCCGTTTGGGCAACACATCTCCGCTCTCAAGCCTCCCCACTGACGTCAGTGAGGCCCGCTCATTGGACGCTGCCAAGTTAGGCGACTGGGACAGGGGCGTGGCGGGGCGCCGTCGCGACTTGTTTTCTTTTTTGCTTGCGCACTGGCGTGGGTTGAGTTGAGGGGGGGAGAGGAGGAGCATCACTTTCGATCGCCCATATGTTCAGTGCTAATGAAGCTAGGTGCAGAGAGGATTGATAAGGTACCCATTGCTAGGGCGCGTTTTATAACTGCAGAAAAGAGCTTTCATGGGCCCTTAACATCACGATTCACCCTTCACGGCTCATCCTATCGCGTAATAAATCAGGTTTTATTTACATTGGGAACAAATCTGGCTTACGGAAAGCAGCCCATTTTACTGTTATGGTGGTAGATAATTCACGCATTCCGCAAGTAATAAGTGTTCCTGTTCTAAGTATTCTTCATACATCAGGGAATAGGACCCCGCGGCTAAACGCGACCAAATCGGCTCACGATGCTCTCGATCTTATTCGCCGCATAGCGATGCTCTGTGGCGGTGCGAGATGTGATACTACCTGTCAGCTTGTGCGCTCCATCCTCCACTCGCTAATATTGTACCAGACACAATTCTATCCCCTCATACACAGACAGTGAGACTATATTGAAGCAATCAATTGCGAGGACATGCGCGTCATAAATTACCTCTCTCGTCTCACGCTCATGCCATTCTGCAAGAGTACAGTCAACTTAATATATTCACTGCACTCATCGACCAGCGCTAGGTAAACAGAGCACTCAAAATATCACTTCGGCATCGTGGTGTGCAGACTCTACCTCCTTGGTCGTACTCTAAGTCCAAAAACAATCATTCCGCAGCTTTGCCGCTGATCTCAGCCGCGCATCTACTTCCACGGTACATTATATAACATGATGCATCAGACACAGCAGTAGAGGGGGTTACCGCAGTGTACAGTCCCTAACATCCCCGTCTTAACAGTCGCACAACATACAGCGGGGATACGTGCACTCCTATCGCCTTGCAGCTTCACGCGATACACATTGTAATTGCTTCCCTTCCTCTCGTACCCGTATTCGATATTGTTCATATTTACACTGAGAAAAGGCTTTTCGGAGCGCATTCCACTATATATTATTAATTCACCACCTCTGTACAAAATATCCCTGTCCTGTGCGTACACACCGCATTAGCGGGCATGCGTACGATCCGCTTAATATCCATGGCGCACATTGACACATCCGGCATCCCATCAACTTCCCCTATATCTGTTCTGTCCCATGTTTTCGATACGCAACCTTTGCTCCAGCAAAAACGCGCTCTAATTCCTCCGTGTTCGTACGCTCCCCCCCCCCCCCCCCTATTCTGACTCGAAGCAAGGAGGTGGTATCAATGCGCCGGATTTTGGCAGGAACAGCTCTGACCACTACCGTACGTCATCGGTGGCGGGAAAAACGGTTGCCCTTTATGTAACAACCCCTGAAAAGGGGGCCTTTAAGGAATAAAACTGAACTGAAACTGAAAAAAAAAAAAAATGACTGCCAAAACCCCCATTGTGGTGCTTCACCGGAAGTGTGTTATTTGAAACACTTCTGGACTGACCCAGCTACGGCTTCTCTGATACAACGCTTCCTACCTAAGGAAAGTTGGCTTTAGCAGTCGCTTTATCGGGAACAATTGCAAAATATTAAGTGAGACCAGTCTACAGTTTTATTGCGAACGCAATACTAATCCCATTTTGAGCCCTTCGCGTAGCCTTGGCCGGTAGGCACGTTTGACCTTTAATGACCCCATATTCTGTGACGTCATACGAGCTGCGAGAGATGGGCTACCAAGTCGAGTCGTCAGGTGGCGGCGGTCGGTGCACGGCACGCCACAGCTCTAGCCGTGCTGCTACCGAGAGGAGGCGCTGCTGTCACCTTTTCTCTCGCAGTTTAGAGGAGGAGGAAAAAAACGATGGATATATAAACGCTCGCGCTTACTGAGCTGAGGCACTCACTATGCATCCTGATAAATAGAAAGAAAAGTCACGCCGTCTCGGTGAAGCCAGGAAACGACAGCGGGTTACAGAGACAGATGAAGAACGGGAACAGCGTCTCGCTCGACGACGCGCTCAAGATGCAGCTAGACGAGCGCGTCGCTCTTCTCTTGAATCGTCCTCAACAGGTGACGACTCCGAAGGGAATGTTATGGACGCTTTGAACAGTGAAGACACTTTGTCGACGTGTTCATTCAGCAGTCAAGAACGTAGGAATGCAACTATAGGAGGCAACGAGACGTTCAGGAAACAGAATAACGGCAACGATGACTTGAAAAGGAACTACAGTGTGTGTCCTGTGTTAATCGTACGATCAACATGGTACACCACAATAGACCTTTCCAGGAATTGCAGCGCCGCGCCATCCCCTGGCGGATCCGCACAAAGCATGATGGGAGAACGGAGCGATCACTTCCTGTGTCCCCGCGTCTTCAGCGCGCTCACGTCTCTTGTCTAACCGTCCGGTTGTTTCTGCGACTCTGTCGGTCTACGTGTTAACATTTCTATCTCTCTACGTCCTCGCCGCGCTGCTTCACGCGGTTTTCTAGTGATCCTATTGTGCTCGATGTTTCTTCGCATCGCATGGCACAGTTGGGTGTTCCGTTCTACTTCCATTTCCAAAGACCACTTCCGTTTCGTGACCGCTGTTGCTGCTGTTTACAAGACGTCAGGTAGCACGTTCGCGTACTGATCGTTCGCAGTAGTGTTTTTTCCCTTCCGCAGCAACAAAATATGCGCGCAACGTCGCTACCATACATCCGGAATGTAGTAGTAGCTGTTCGCAGAGTGCGAATTGCGTCTCTGCCAACGCTTCAACCACTGCTCGAACGTGTGATGTGCGCGACACCGCGCTGCGATAGTGTGCGCGAATACGCTTCCTTCAAACACGTTTGTCGAGAGGATGACTCGATCAAAATGCTAACGTAAGCCAAGTAATGCGTCGTGGACTTTCAAACTGAGAACGAGCACAGAAATCAATTTTCAGTAGAAGTTTTTATGCTGGGTAGTTTTGCAATAACTAATAAAGGTTACTTTTTCTTTACGAATGACATTAAACAGTTCAATATATTTGTTATATGTGGATATTCTTCTTCACGCTTGTTGTCTTCAGAATAGCGGAGAAAAATGTTTCTTTACATCTGTAAAAACTCGACCCGAATGTAGTTTTGCTCCTTTTTATTCTTCTCTATCGCTGGAATGAAGAAATTGTTTTTATTGTTTGTTCACATGCTTGAGTGATGTACACTTAAAACTTGATTTATATTTTTTTTTACTCCTCGTCATTCTTTTTTACTCACTCATAGTCAAATTGGTCTGTTACTGCTGTTTGTCATTGAGGGGGTAAGGCCTCAGTAAAGCTGTGTCCGCAGCTTTTTGCCTTACCTCCTCCATAATGTTTGATGAAAATCACGAAAAAAAAAGCACTGAAAGCCAGTTAAGTACTGACAAAATTTTCTGTTCGCCTAGAATTTTTTGGTGGCACGTAGGCAGCGCTGGCGTAGAGGTAGAACATCCGCCTCGCTTGCAAGAGGACCGGGGTTCAAATCGCGGTGCCGCTCAATTCTGCACTGGATTAAAAAACATCCGCGTATGAATGGAATTGCATAAACAGGTTTGCGGTGCGACCTGATTCCGGTGAACACCTCCAGCAACGCACTGCCTCACCAGAACAGGAGTTGGCAACCGTGGTGCAGTAATTGACCGCAACCTCTCATGATTAGTTCTGCACAGAACCGGGTTAATTAGAGAAATATGTGAGAGGCCTTCACCCTGCAGTGGGTATAGTCAGGAAGATGATGAGGATCTATTCAGCCATTGTCTGGTGCACATTAGTAGGCGTGCGCAGGATTCTCGAATAAATTTATGGAGCGGGAGTGACAGCATTTCATCAATTACCACAGTGTGGTAATAAAGCATTCATTTTAATGTAATTTAATTGCAGAAAAAAAATATATTATTGAGCAGCATACTTTCCATAATGCTGTCACAAAACCTGCATGACCAAAACCCTGCATTTGAAACAACAGTGAGACAGGTCCAACAGAATAAATGCATGAGGCCAACTCGGCACCCCCTTTAGATGAACCCCCCCCCCCCCCCTTTGCTTACGCTTGTAGAGTTTTGACTGTTGGCACAGCAGAAACCTCAGTCTAAAAATCTTAATACATACATTTCATTTAATTCAAATGCTTATGCCTAAAAGGAATCACGGTTTGATCAGTATATTCCGGGCACTGCTAAAAGCTGTGGAAAATATTCCATCGTTTTCTTCAAGCCTTCCAAAAGGCCCATGGACAAAACAACTGAAAGACCTCCACTCAAGTTGACCACCACCCTGAGCTCTCTTTCCCGACATGTTGAACGACAACAAAGTCACCACATATTGCACAAAGAGTAGCAGCTAACCATAACCGCAATCCGCTGCAGCATTTGCTCGGAAAAAGCAAAAACGCACACGAGAAGAAAGACGCTCAACGCCGGAACGCAGCGGCGCAGCTCGGCTCTGTGCGGCCGCTTGGTGGCGCGGCGGAATTACTGGAAAGGTCTATTGGCTACCCTACGAACTGAACTATAGCGTAACCATGCTATTATTGCTTTCGCAACCTGCTGGGCTTAACTGGGCTTAACTAAAGTTAAGCCCCAGCTAATTTTTTCTTTCTCCCACATCCCCCTCCACGTGCCTAATGGTGAAGATATTGAATAAAGATAGCAGGAAGGAAAAGACGAACACAATAGCTTCTCTTGTCCCTTGCTTCAAAGAAAAGAGCTTCGCTTGTCTTTATCTATGCAGTACTAACCAGCCCGACACCGTGTTTATCTCCTTAAACTAGCGCATTTTCCAGTTCCAAACTCTGCCATGTCACGTGGCCTCATGACTTCACACTCCTGCGACCAATCAGCGTTCAGCCATGTTATTTTTACACCCTTTTGCCCTCCTTTTTTTTTTTGCGAAGTTTATTGCCTCAGGGCATAAAAGGAATGTTATGATGGATGAAGGGTGTGGTCAAATAAATGAAAAAAGGTTGGCTGATGCAATGAAATCGAGGAGTGAACGATGATGCGGTCCCAGTGTCCAAACAGCATATGACTGCGGATTATGGGGGGAGAGGCCAGCTGCCACCAGGTGCCGGATCCGCGTTGGCTTCAACGCTGGACAATCCCACAGTAGGTGATGGATGTCAGCTTCTATATTTCTAGACTTGCAGATGTGGCACCCAGGGTGTGGATATAAATACCGAAATTGTGGCCACTTTCGGATCACTTCTGGTGTTAGGGCCACCCCAACTCTAATACTCCGAAGCGCCACCTCCTCTGCACGGCTTAGACCGCGGGGGAGGCTTACAGTACACGGAGGTATAATAGCACGTGTACGGCGCCGGAGGTGCTCCTTTCTTGTTAAAAGCAGGGTGGCATTGTCTAATTTTATAAGGTTTGGCGATGTCGAGGTTGAGTTTGTAAGGCGGGTCGCAGAATCCACTTGGCTTTGAGCACTTAAAAGGTCACGCGGGGTCCATTCAATACGAATTGGATTTGGTATGCGAGCCGCTAGACTGTGTATGTTCTGGCAGATTTCCGGGCTACTACTAACGCGTCTAAGTAGCTTTGTCACCTGGAGGGCATCTGTACGTATGATAATACGGGCCGTGGGAAGCATGGGAATGGCGGTCACAGAGTGAAGCGCCTCTTGCACTGCAAGCAGTTCCGCACAAAAAGAAGATGGAGGTTCCGGTAATTGAAATGTCGACGTCTTGTTCAATGAAGATTTGCTAGGACAGTAAACTGCTGTTATCCCTTCACAGGCTTTGATGCTTGCGTTGACGTAAATTATAATGGACCATGTGGCAAGCGGGCGTCTTGTTCCATAATTCGGTCGCGAAGTGACGACGCCGTTTCCTGTGTTCTTGGTCGGCGTAAATCAGTTGGCTTGTTATCGCTCAGCTGTACAAAACGCCAAGGAGGAAGAACTGGCAGTGGCGGTGGTAGCAGTGAATGTGTCGAAGCATAAACCTTCAGAGCGCACGTTGCGTGAGAGAGTGTGGCCTTAAGCTTGCGTGCATCACGTCGTTGCTGCACCAGTTCATCTAGTGTGTTTAGTTGTGCGTTTTCTTGGAACGCCACGATTGGTGTAATGCGGGGGAGCAGGTGATGACCCTCATTGCCTCTCGATTTATAGCCTCAAGTCGATCCCATTGTGCCCTTGTCAACTGCTGAAATTGGGCTTGATAAACAAGGCGCGGTTGCACAACTGCCCGCACCAACTGTCTCGCAACATCTGAGCGAGCGCCACCCATTTTTGGAGCAATGCGTCTAATCAGACCCAGTGTCTGTAACGCCTGTTTTTTAGCGCGAGACAGCCATGTAGTTCCAGTTCTTGACTCATGAATTGTTAAGCCCAATATTTTTACTGTTGAACTTTCCTGAAGTGGGGTTCCGGATAGATGTAGACGAATAGGTGTTGCCGATAGTTTACGGCGGCCCCAGCGGTTGGTGACTGATATGAACGTAGTTTTACTGGCGGAAAGTTCAAGGCCAATGGAAGATGCATATGTGCACGTAATATATAAAGCTGATTGCAGGGCCGATGATTGAGTCAGTAGGTCGTTGTGTGTGCTCCACACCGTGATGTCATCAGCGTATATTAAGAATTTAACATCTGAAATTTCATGTAACCGCCATGCAAGTGAGATAAACGCAATATTAAATAATGTTGGTGACAACACAGATCCCTGGGGTACGCCGCGAAGAGAGACAAATGATCCTATGGCCTCGCTACTGAGGCGTATTGCAAATTGTCTACTTTCAAGGAAAGATTTTACAAAAGTGCGTACTCTAAGTGGTAAATGGAGCATGTCAATTGAATCCAGAATGGCAGCATGACTGATATTATCGTAAGCCTTTTCTACATCCATGGCAAGGACGGTGCGTACATTGTGGTTGCGTGTTGATGATAATATTGAGGACGCCAAGACAGCCAATCCGTCTTCTGTGCCTATAGATGGTCGAAAGCCAATCTGGGCCGGGTGGTAGAAACCGTGATGTTCAAGCCACCACGAGATTCGTGTGGCGAGAATTTTCTCAGCAAGCTTACAAATTGTTGCCGTTAAGGAAATAGGTCGAAAGTTGCTTAGGTCTGTTGGTGCTTTCCCCGGCTTTGGAATAGGGATCATAATAGCCGATTTCCAGCTGTCTGGTACATCGCCGTCTAGCCACACCTTGTTAATGGTGTCAAGGAGTTGAGGAAGTGCATCACCACTGAGGTTCTTGTAAACCTCGTACGTAATGGAGTCCGGACCGGGCGCTGTCTTTCGGTTGGCTTCATCTATAGCTGCAAGCAATTCGGGCATGGAGAATGGGCTCGCGATTCCCTCGGTGTCGGCAGCAGATGGTAGCTTATCGACATGGCCTGGCATGCCCCACAAGTAAGTTCTTGTAACTGGTGCAGGCAACACGTCGTACTTGGGGAAAAACTTGCGCGCTGCTTGTCTTGCGAAATCATTCGGAGACAAGTTTGCTGCAAAGCATGCTGTGGCCGCTGCATCAGGACGATGACAACCGTGCTCCATGGCATGGAAAGTTCACCAAAGATGAGCATTCGATGACTGTGTGGAGAACTGCTCGCACCACAGGTGCCATTGTCGTCGTGAGAGATCACGCTCATACCTTCGAGCCTTAGCAGTAATGTAATTTAGTATTGTACGTGCATGCGCAGAAGTTGGGTCTCTGGTTGCAGTCAATTCCGCTTGTCGACGAGCAGCCCACAAGTTGAGCAGAGGCACATCCGGTGTTGGTCGACCAACCTCCACCCAGGTAATGGTTGTAGCCTCATTTAGTGCGCTTTTTATGCGGTCTAGAAGCGATGGTGCCGACTCCACAGAGTGATTTTGAAGAATGGCGCGGAAATTGTCCCAATGGACAACTGTACACTTGCGGCGTAATCGTCGGGCCTGTGATGGATAGAGACCGATGACAGTAGGATGATGGTCACTGCCCCAGGAGTCCGGCTCTAAGTGCCACGAGGGGGTGCCGGTTCCTGACCACCACGTAAGATCTGGAGCGTATGTTCCACTCCTAGTATGAAGCACAGTCCTTGTTGGTGTATTTGGATGGTTCAGGAGAATAAACAGCGCATCCGTAAAGGCGTCTCGCACTCGCCTGCCGCGAGGACTTTTTCCAATGTTTTATTTGTCAATTAGTTCAATAAATTGATCACTTACACTCTAAATTTTCTTTACTTGCTTCATAAAGCATTGGTTTCTCATTCTTGGCACCTTCGGTCCCCCATTTTTTCAATTTTTTATTTTATTATTTCACTTATTTATTAATTAACACTTTATATTTTCTTAATAAACATCACAGAGCATTGGCTTTTCATTCTGAGCCTTTCAACGCCTTTGAAGCCTCTTTTTTCCAGTTTTTTTTTTCATTTTTCACGTATTTAAATTAATCAATTGAACAAATTCACACTCTTCAGTTTCTTAATTACCATCAGAAACTATTGGCTTTTCATTCTGAGCGTTTCACACCTTTGAAGCCCCCTTTTTCTAACTTCATTCTTTCAACTCTTTTATACATTAAACATTAAATTACAATGATTTCATAAACTCGTTATCACCTATCAATTATCATGCACCAATCAATCAGGAATCACTAGAATCACAAATTACCATGATACAAATTTTTAACGCAGACTCCAACTATTTCCGACAAGTGGTGCCGACAGCTAGTGCTACTTCTACAACTACTTACTACTGCTACTACTACTACTACTACTACTACTACTACTACTACTACTACTACTACTACTACTACTACTACTACTATAGAGGCTAGAACATTTGACTAGCCTCTATACTACTACGGCTCCGACGGCGTTTCAGGCGGAGGGGCTGTATAGGCTATCGCTTGAAACACTGGTCTGCTTTACCTGCAGCCTACAGAGACTTGAATCATTGAATATAACGTGGAATTCTCAAAGCGTAAAGCAAGGCCTTGAAAGATTACTCGCCTATATCTCTCCCAGTGCACGTGCAAAGCCCTCTTGGACAGAGCGCTCCTGATAAAAAAAAATATTCAGCTTTTGTTCACTGAAAGGCATCTTGGGACGCCGAAGCAGCACCACTGTCGTGCGGGCCATTTTCATTGTGCGAGTAATCATTCAAGGCCGGTAAAAAAAGAATTCTAGGAAACCCTTTGGACCATTAAACAGCTATGAAGCGAAAGCCTTTATAGCGCGGGGGTCAGTAGCCCTCAACTAGGGAACCTTTTTCTCTCTTAAATGTTTCACTCCCACCTTCCTCCCTTCCATAACGGTGCGGCTCAGGTGTCCGCGAAGAACTGTGGCAGATACAGCGGCTTATCTTTCCTGTAAACCAATTTGAAACGCAGCTGATTCTCGCTTTCCTGCGTCTGCTTCTGTACGCTGTGTGGTGCGGTGTTCGAGGAAGCTTCAAATGAAAGGCGCAGCACAGACACCTGGGCCCGCTTGCACAAAACAATCTTAAGACTGTCTTAGCTAAGTCCAGACTTAGCTGGAGTCTAAAGAATAGGCCACTAGCATGGCCGCTTAAGACTGGAGTCAAGACTGGGCTTCAGTCCTGACTTGAATAAGTCGTTTGTATGATTACGACTCTAGTGCTGTCTTGGTTAAGACACAAGGACGCCAGGTGTCTAAGTGGATAAATTAGGGAAATACAGGGATGCGCTGGCACTGTCCCTGCTGTAAGATGTACACATTCCGTCAATTTTGCGTTGTGTAAAATCCGTGCCATTGCTTTTTGCGGCTTAAGAATGTGTTACGAGGAAAAATGCCCCAAGTGGTTGCTGAGGCCGTTCTGAGAAGCCACTCTGGTGAACATGAACCCGAAGCGTTCGACGTTCGGAACACGAGCAGTCTTAAATAAGCTTGGTCTTTCTAAAGACACCATTTAAGTCTGGACTTAGCTCGGACTTTATCGTGCAAGCCGGCCCTGGATTGGATAGATTGGACGCCGGCGGGGTCAGCTTCATATATGCGTGATTCGCCTGGTGAAGTCATCGGTCATGACCGGACGCGGAATCTCGCGGTATCTTGCGAAGAAGTGTGACACTTCTCGCGGACGCACGCACGGACGGACACTTATGAGACGATAAAGTGTTTTGCCTTTAAAAAACGTTGTTCGACTTGACAGCGGCGCGAATACTTCAGTCGGCTGTGCTTTGAGACGATCTACCACTTCTGAACTGACAGTTTGTTCCTGGAACCAAGCCGAAGCCCAAGCACTCCTCTTCTGCGATCCTTCATTACTCTCTTCGCATGACCATCCCTAGCCCCTCACCACATACTGCGAGATACCCCAACATGTCCGCTACCCGGGAGCTGCTGAAGGACTGGATGAATCAGAAGAGTGTCAACGAAGCGTCTACTCTGTCATAAACAGCCAAGCTAGACTGCGCACAAATAGGTCAGGTTCTTTTACAGCCGAATCCACGCTTTACGGCCAGAATGGAGAAAATCATATGGTGTACCCTCGCTAAGAAAACCAAACCATACCTCAAAAAAATGCCAATGAGGGCAGATTGGCATGCGGCCCTGTTCAGCTCCGACCTCGCGACGCAAAGTTGCAAGAGATCGGCTAGCGTCTTCAGTCAACGAGGTCCCGGACTGAAGATCCAACCAACCCCCACCCTAACCCCTAAACCATTTTTCTTAAATATTTCTTCCTGTTAATACTAAGTCCTTAACAATGAATTTTAGGGAATTAAATATCATCCAGCCGAGGCCACATGATTTTCAATAAGTTTTTAGCTGATTTCTCTTGTTGATTTAAACAGCGCGAACAGGAAGACACAGGACAAGATACTAGGAAGCCACAGTACAAGCGCTGACTCCCAGCTCAGCCTAAGCCTTTACTCCAAGGCCCAGATAAAAACAAACATGAAGAAAACGAAGCAATCACTTGAAACAAGCCCTGGGTTCACCTGCTACACAATAAGTCACTCAAGAAAGAAATTTCTTTGCTTGAAAGAGCAAGAGAAGTCTTGCTGACACAGTTATTGTCCCTTGAAATAAAATATGCTTCAGCTATTTCTCTCGTCAACTTTTCTTTGTGGCGATACAAAATCCTAACCTGGTTAAACATGGGAGTACACTTCTTCTCCTTCTTCATTGTTTTACAGGAATGACAATGTGAGACCAGAAATGTATTGTTCTTGCCACTTTCCCAGTTGTTCTGGTGTTCCAGTAGTCTTTGTTAATACAGCGTCCTGTTCGTCCTATATAACAGGCTAAACAAGGCAGTGGAAACCTGTATACAACACCAGTCTTGCATCTAACGAATGGGTCTCTATGTTTCACCCCACATTCTTGCTTCTTCAATTTTCTTTCCCTTTGAATAGCCGGGCAAATCATCTTCATCTTGAGCGAGGCGGTCAATGCGACATCAGCACCATACCTGGTGTTGTATACATGTTTCCTCTATCTTGTGGAGTCTGTTATATAGGACAAACAGGACGCTGTATTAACAAGAGACTATTGGAACACCGCAACAACTTGGAATGTGGCAAGGACAATACATTTCTGGTCTCACATTGCCATTCCTGTGAAACAATGAAGAAGGAGAAGAAGTGTACTCTTATGTTAAACCAGGTTAGGATTTTGTATCGCCACAACAAAAAGTTGGCGAGAGAAATAGCTGAAGCATATTTTATTTCAAGGGACAATAACGGTGTCAGCAAGATTTTTCTTGCTCTTTCAAGCAAAGAGACTTCTTTTTTGAATGACTTTTTGTGTAGCAGGTGAACTCAGGGCTTTTTCCCGGGATCGCTTCGTTTTCTTCATGTTTGATTTTATCTGGGCCTTGGAGTAAAGGCTTAGGCTGAGTTGTGAGTCAGTGCTTGCACTCTGGCTTCCTTGTATCTTGTCCTGTGTCTTCCTGTTCGCGCTGTTTAAATCAACAATCGATGTTTACCAACTCGCCCAACAAAGTATCTTGGTAAGTTCTCTTGGAAAGGCGTTATCTTTTTAACAATCTTGAACGCCAGATACAACGTGTTGCATAATTACCGGCGCGCTGTAGAATGTTTCTCCCAACTAAACCACGGAATCCACGCAGCTCAAATTTAGCACAGAAATGGCATTGTGTTATTAGTATTTTTAATGCCAAATTTGTTTGAGGTACTTGCCTGATTCAATCAGAAAAAAAAAAAAACAGATGTTCTTATCCTATGCGGCGGCGGCGAAGCACAAGAAAGCACTGCCCCAGCGCTAATACTTGTGGCGCCATCTTATGCAATAACCTTCCGTTGCCTCTTGCTGTGCTGTGACGGAGTTGCTGGAAGCAGCACAAGATGGCACCTCTGGTGTTAGCACAGGGGCAGCGGCTTCTTTTGCATGGCTGCCGCTGCATAGGGTGGGAACATTCGACTTCTGACTTTGTGCACCGGAATTGTGCAACGAGCTGTATGTATATCCTGGTAAGCTTACAGTTGTCCGTGACCAACCACTTCAGCGACTTCACTAAGTTATAGCTGCGAGTTGCAAAGGCTCCGAAACAACCGAAAAGCCCCACAATTGCTTGACTAGTGATGGTGCCTGCATGAGTACGATGCAAGAACGAATACTAACAACAGCAGCACTCAGACCATGTGCTACTGCTTCAGTGCACTTTTCGAACGGAACTGACTCTGCACACACCGTCTCGCTCAGAACTTCTTCTTTCATTCGAATTCCTCGTATATGCATACTTTTCCACATCTACTTAATTTTTATAAACTTTTTTTCGTTAGAGTGGCACCTAATGTACTAGAGATGTCAAACTGTACGCTGGGCTGCCTTGCTTTTCGACTCCACCAAAATGCGGCTGCCGCGGCTTGCCTTGAACCCGTGCCCATGGGCTCGATAGATGAAGCTTGTAAGCAATAATCCCACCTCAGTAGGGGTTCATAAACTTTCTAAGCATTAACAGACTTTCGACGGGCTGCTTTCGCAAAGGGCCGAAAAAATTGATCGACACTTCTGTCCCTTCATCTCACATCAGTGATGTCACTGTCCAAGTTAACCACGAGATGAACAAGCCTAGTGTCGCATGCACACGAACATAACTCCGCTCTTGACATACACAGCGGTACAGATGCATGGCAGCCATTTTAAAGCAAGTCGCCGATGGGACAAGTTTTGCCATCATCGGGCAGAACGTTGCTAGGCGTTTCCGTGGGGCAGGAACCGTATAAGCACTGCTACAGGTTCGAAGAGCATTCAAGGACTTTCAAAACTAGAGAAGTCTGAAACATTCGATGCGATGAGGAATGTAGCGACTTCATTACGAGAAATTGTAAAGGAATACATTTACTGAGAAAGTTTCCTTTGTCTTTAAAGAAATACGGCGAAACGTTCATGAAAGCTTTTGTCGCTTTTCTTAACGGATTGAATGACACGATGTTGGCATGGTCATTCCCTGCTTGCTTTTGTTCTGCGTATCCATTTGCCGGTGAAGTCGTATCACCAATTGCTGCTTCGAGTTATTTCCTTGTTTTGTTCATGATATCTAAAAGAACGATGCAACATTTGGCTGGTCGGCATGTCCCTGTTCATGTTTTTTCTAGGCATCCGGATGTGCATATTAATGGCGCACCTTGAGGGTGATACGAATCCCATCAGCGCTTCTCAGGGACCAGGAGCACCAGCACCGGTTCGTCGCACACAATTTTCTATAGCTACACTGAGGAACTGCTGTACAAGCAAAGCTCACTAAATATGGTGAGGCCAATAATATTTTCTCAAAACGTATTAGGCGGACAAATTTCCCTACGTGTGGTTCAGTAAAGACGATTAAGAAGACTCTCTCCCACGCGGTGCTAGGAATCGACATCGCGTATCTGTGTGACAAATACTTCAACCTGTCTAATAATGTCGAAGCTGCACTGATAAGTAACTTGAAACGTAAAGAAGTTCGCAGCACAGCCCCGTCATTGTTTCGTACTTCATGACTTATCCTTGCGCAAAGACCTACACGAAGGCTAGACACCGCTCAGTTCAGTTCAGTCGTTCAGTCGTGTCCGACTCTTCGTGACCATATGGACCATGTCACGCCATGCTTTCCGGTCTCTCAATATCTTCCTAACCTCACATAACTTCATCTGTAGTGCCTCGAGGATGCCATCTAACCATCGTGTTTGCTGCCTACCCCTTCTCCGGCGACCCTCAACCTTTCCCAACATCAAATCTTTCTCCAGCGACTCCTCTCTTCTCATCAGATGACCAAAGTAACTGAGCTTTAACTTTAGAATTTGACCCTCCAATGAGCAGTCAGGGTTTATGGTCGACAATATCGACCGATTTGACCTTCTGGCAGTCCAAGGAACTCTCAAGAGTCTTCGCCAGCACCACGATTCAAACGCGTCAATTCTTCGGCGGTCAGCCTTTTTCACAGTCCAACTCTCGCATCCATACATCACAACTGGAAAGACCATAGCACGAGTTATACGGATCTTGGTTAGCAGACTAATGTCTCTGCTCTTTACTAGGCGGTCAAGGCTAACCATTGCTCTCTTTCCCAGAAGCAGGCGTCGCCTAATTTCATGGCTGCAATCTCCTTCCGAGGTAATCTTGGAGCCCAAGAAGACAAAATCTGTCACAGCTTCCACTTCTTGTCCCTTATGATCCAGGACTTGATAGGGCAAGACGCCATGATCTTTGTCTTTTTAATGTTCAGTTTAAGCCCAAACTTCTCACTCTCTTCTTGTACGCGCATCAGAAGTCTCTTGAGTTCCACTTCACTTTCTGTCATTAAAGTGGTATCATCCGCATATCTAAGGTTGTTGATACGTTTTCCAGCAATCTTCACACCACCTGAAGACTCGTCCAGACCGGCCGTCCTCATGATGCGCTCGGCATATACCGGGTGTCCCAGCTAACTTGAACCAAGGGTTACAAAATAATATATTTAAGGTAGGTCAGTGAAACCAATTGCATACAACTGCCAGCCTGTTTGCGCACTACAGGCAATTTTTTGTTTTGCATTCACTTAATTAGCTAATTATGTTAATTTTTCTAATTTATTAAATATCGACTTTAGACCAAACATGTGAATTGGAAAGTTGTAGAGCACCTTCAGAAACCCGCATTCTATTAACTGCGATAAAGAAAATCTCACGTGTATCTTTTTTTCCGGGCTCAGAAGAAAGCCCGCGAAATACAAATAATACCACGTGACTAGCGCATTTGTGCGCCGCGACTGGGGTGCTCTCAGTCGTGGTTTGAGCGAACGACATAAGCTGCAGCCGTAACCCGATGGTCCCGTTGCAGCGGCAGGCAGAAATGTTGGCGATGGTTCGAGCAAGCTCGAGCTCGCCCGTCGCCACTGTGATTTTGGCCAGGCCTGCGCACCGCAGCAGCCTACATCACGACAGGCGGATGGCGATAAAGAACCGGCAAATGAAGGTGCAGCGCTAATTTTACTCGAGTCACATGATGTCATCTCGCCTCTTTACCCAATCCTTTATGCGCAGATTCAGTGGCTGATACCTTATCGCTCATTCGTTTGTCGTGACGTTTGCTAATGGGAGAGAAGGAGGCCTTGTTAGAATGTCGGTGGTGTCGGCTCGCCGTTCTCGCAGCTACTGCACCGTCACGTGGGCTGGCTGTCTGACGCGGGCGAAGAAGCCATCGCAGGCATATCGGCCTGCCGCTTTAACGGGGCCAAGAAGACACGGCCGCAGCTGATTTCGTTCGCTCAAACCACGACTGAGAGCACCACAATCGCGGCGCACAAATGCACTAGAAACGTGGTATTATTTGTATTTCGCGGGCTTTCTTTTGAGCCCAGAAAAAAAGATACACGTGAGACTTTCTTTATCGCAGTTAATGGAATGGGGGTTTCTGAAGGTGCTCTACAACTTTCCAATTTACATGTTTGGTCTAAAGTCGATATTTAATAAATTAGATAAATTAACATAATTAGCTAATTAAGTAATTGTAAAACAAAAAACTGCCCGTAGTGCACAAGGAGGCTGGCAGTTGAATGCAATTGGTTTCACTGACCTACCTCAAATATATTATTTTGTACCCCTTGGCTCAAGTTAGCTGGGACACCCGGTAGATTAAATAGGCAGGGTGACAGTATGCAGCCTTGTCTCACTCCTTTCTCAATCGGAAACCAATCAGTAAGACTATGCCCAGTTCTGACTGTGGCCTCTTGCCCTTCATACAGGTTCCTGAGGAGAGAGATGAAGTTAGTTGGAACTCCCATCTCTTGGAGAGCTTGCCACAATCTGCTGTGATCTACGCAGTCAAACGCTTTCGCATAATCAATAAAGCAGAAGTAGATGAGTTTCTGGAACTCTCTTGCTTTTTCCATGATCCAGCGAAGGTTGGCGATTTGGTCTCTAGTTCCTCTACCCTTGCGAAACCCAGCTTGCACGTCCGGAAGCTCCCGATCCGCACACTGCTGCAGCCTACCTTGGAGGATTTTCATTATCACCTTGCTAGCATGCGAAATATGCGCGATCGTGCAGTAGTTGTAACAATCTTTGGCACTGCCTTTCTTTGGAATGGGGATGTAAACTCACCTCCTCCAATCATGTGGCCACTGCAGGGTTGTCCAAATCTTCTGACATAATGTATGCAGAACGTTAACAGCGTCATGGTTGAGGTTTTGAAGCAACTCAGCTGGAATGCCATCAATTCCGCTAGCTTTGTTCTTAGCAAGGCTGGCTAAGGCCCATTCAACTTCACTCTTCAGGATGCCCGGCTCGAGATCATTAATCACAACCGTCTTATGTTAGATTTGCACATTCGGGTCCTTCTTGTAGAGTTCTTCTGTGTATTCCTGCCACCTCTTCTTTATCTCTGAGGCTTCAGTGAGGTCCTTGCCT
This sequence comes from Amblyomma maculatum, assembly GCF_055883805.1. Taxonomy (NCBI): domain Eukaryota; kingdom Metazoa; phylum Arthropoda; class Arachnida; order Ixodida; family Ixodidae; genus Amblyomma; species Amblyomma maculatum. The sequence goes on from NC_139344.1 coordinate 44,165,808, forward strand.
CGTGTGTCCTTTATCACGCCCAGCTTAGCACAGAAGCTTCCTTTGATATCTTTGATTGTCTTATACAGTGCTCTTGTGTTCCTTAATTGGCTGTTGTCCTCAACTGCTTGGCACTGTATGTTCAGAAAGGCATTCTTATCTCTCCCTGCTATTTTCTGGAAATCCTAGAAGTCCTTAAAAGCGCCAATCATCAACGCCTGACGAAAGAACACTGGTAGAGGCCGGAACTAGAATTCACAGGAACAGCAATGACAGCTGTAGACTTGCCAGAAACTTCTATGACCAAAATGTAAGTTTTAAAAAAAGTGGCTGAGATTTAACCCTTCTAAACCTGATTAGACGAAGCGAAAGCGCCGTTTTGCTTTTTTTTGTGAGATTTAGACTTAGACATGGGCAGACATGGCTTTTTCTTTTAATGCGAAAGCATTATTTCGCAATGTTCACAGATTTCTATCTGCAGACCGCGTCCACAGGCCGCGTCCGCAGACCGCGTCAGCAAAATCGTGTCCGCGGCAGTTGTAATTGAGAAGTGGTAGAGGTTAATGAGTGGTGTCAATCGATAGAGGGTGACGTAATGTTGTGTGCGGAAAAATAATTGGGCCAAAAAGTTATTATGTAATAAATTAGAAGCAAAAAATGTAGAAGTAAAGACAAAATCATCTCATTAGCCAATAGCTTGGCGCCACATTTGAATGTATCAAATATAAAATAATTAAATCAGTCAGTTAAGGTAACATAAAGGATGTGACATCACGCAACCTGAAGTCAAGCCAAAAAAGGGCATAGGAAGGGATTGGCGCGCAATTTGAAAGTACCAAAGCCAAAAGTGGTTAATTAAGGCAGTCAATTAGGTTGACGTCAAGGATGTGACGTCACGCAACCGGAAGTAGAGCCGAAAAAGGGCATATAAGAAGGGATTGACGCACAATTTGAAAGTACCAAAGACTAAAATGGGCAAACAAGAAGTGAATTAATGTGATGTCAAAGATGTGATGTCACGCAACCGGAAGTAGTATCGAAAAAGGACATAGGAAGGAATTGGCGCGCAATTTGAAAGTGCCAAAGAATAAAATGGGTAAACAAAAAGTGAATTAATGTGACGTAGATGATGTGACGTCACGCAACCGGAAGTAGAGCCGAATAAGGGCATAAGAAGGGATTGGCGCGCAATTTGAATGTACCAAAGACTAAAATGGGTAAACAAAGAGTGAATTAAGCAACTAGAAACGAAAAGACGCAACCAACAGCCGCATCCGTGCTTTCGCATTATTCCAATGCAGATTCTGCAGTGCTCTTTAATTTTTTTGTAACGATATTTATTGCCTCAGGGCATCAGTTGGGTATGAGATGAAGAATGAAGAAACGATTAAATGAATGGAAAAAGGTTGGCTTTTTCGCGATTAAATTGGCGAGATACTGGGTTTGAAGTGCTGTGGTCTCGTATTTGCGTCCGTTCTGTGTGACTAGCGCAGTGTGCCTTAATGGCCAGCCCCATTCTTCCCTGTCCGCGCGCCGCCACGAGAAGATATATGACTGTGAGACGCATAAGCCTGCGCTCTGGGCTCGTCAACATACATGAAACAGTGGCACGCCGAAACCTCAACCAGCTGCGTGAATTTATGACGCCTTCTCAGAGCGGTCCGGCAGCGGAAAGAACACATGCACCATCCTTCCACATAGTCTGGCGGCATCTCTCCTTAGAAGAAAAGACTGCTCCCAGGGCAAAGACTTTGTTCAACACATTTATTATTCCGAAGGGGGTATGAGTGAGCCAACACGTCTCCACGCATCTTCGCCGACCCCTTGCATGCTAACAGACAACTTCTTAAGGGGGAAGGAAGTGATGTGTTCTCGTATTTGTGTCCATTCTGTGTCACTAGTGCAGTGTATCTTAATCTCCGCGTGTTGCCGCGAGACCTCGCCCCTGTCCACCCCCAGCGGTACACCCCTCACGGCGCGGGTACAATTGTCCGCCTCATGTTCTTGGAAGTAACTCCCATCTGTGGACGTTTCCAGCGCTCCCTCCCTTCGGCTGTCGCCTCCGCCCACGATAAACACAGTACCACGTACGTCTTCGCTGTATTGGCAACGCGCAAACACGACACGATACTAGGGAGTCGAGGACTCCATCAACTACAATAGGGAACGCATGATGCTGCATGTGCAGTCAAAGTTCAAAGCAAAGGTCTAAGGTCAAATGGTGGTACACCATATGTCGTACCATGGTTAAGATATGTAGCCACAGTGTCACCTCGTTGAGGGTCAAGAGGACGTCCAGGTTGACCCTGGCTAATACGTGGCGCAGTGAAGCTTCCGCTGCAAAATTCTAAGATTTCGAACTCCCTAATGCGAAATTTGAGCATTGAAGCGTTTTTCCGATATACAGAGG